>NC_091057.1:109591024-110216024 GCF_000393655.2 Nicotiana sylvestris
AGGGAAAAAAGGGGGCGCGACAGTTCCAATAGTGTAAGCATGACATTTGTGATTTGAAAGTTTCCCACCCTAATGCGGGGCGGGACTATGGCACTTGCGCAGACTTCATTCGGCAACTCACAGTGTGCCACTGCTCTTGGAGAAGGTGGGTGTGGAACGCAAACATTGTTTGAGGCGGCCAGCCTCGTCTATTTGCTTGAGGTTCAAGAGGAACCTCATCAACTTGGTCATTATCCCCGTCATCCCCCAATGGAACGTTTCCAAGAGGATCATTGTTGTTGAGAGCCATTGTATCACCTACAATTGTTTGATAAAAAGATTAGTACCTCGGAAGGAAAGGAAGACAAATCACACAAAAAACCAAATATATAGCTAAATCCTTTTTTAGCTCCCCGACAATGACGCCAAAAACTGATGTTGCCCAAGTTCACACCTCAAATTGAAGTTGCGAAGTGGTCGATGCAATTATAATTAACTAACTAGGAGTCAGGATCGAATCCACAGGGAGCGTAGATGGGATGAGTGGTATATATTTGACTAAGTGCGTAAAGTGTCTAAGTTGCACTTCCACTAACTTTGTTTTGATTCTACTTCTAAATTATGCTACGATTTGCAAATATAAAATGTGAAACTAGAGGATGATATTTTTGGTGTTGTTTTTCAAGTTGTAAAAAATCTAGGTCTGTGACTTCCACCTAGGTGGTTTCCTAAGGGTTGTGGTCATTAGAGCGAGTTTCATTGGTCGGGGTGTATTATATCAATCAACACATAATTACCCACTCAATACCTCTCGGTAAGAGAGCGGTTTTGCCGAATTTGGCTTTCTCAAGCCCAAACGGGTGTTGCACAAAACAGTTGATAAATGATCAAGTTGGGTTTTACTATCTCTAGGTTCAACCCTTTAATTGGGACTGTCAATTTCTTGAGTTTACCCCAATTTCTTATTAGTCAAATTTTCCTAGACTCAATCTCTATCTCAAGTAGAGACTAAGTCAAATAGGCTTGAATCAATATTTGCAACCATTAATTCTACCATTAAAGCAAGAGCTGGGCTAAATATTATACACCCAACCATAAACAAGCCCTAAATCAAACAATCATTGGGTACTCACACAAGGGTTGGGTCACACCCCTAGCTAGAAATTTAGCTACTCATAGGTGAAAATGAAGAAATTAAAGAAGAAAGCATGATTTAACTCCTATTGAATGATAAATAGATGAAAATCTAATGTTTAATCACTAAAGTAAGCTAAAGGTGCTTAAACCAGTAAAGAAAAACGGCTAGCAACTTTCAGATATTCAAATTTTACCTAATTTTGATAAAAAAGACTATTTATATACAGGTAAAATTATCGGACAAAATTGCATCTGTGGAGGTTCTGCCGCCGCACAATTCTGTGTTTGGTCCGCAATTTGAAGCTAGCTTGATAGGGTGGACTTCTACGGCCGCACAATTTTGGGATGCGGCCTCTCTTCTTCAGATTACGCAGACCGCACATTTCTGAGTGCGACCACACTCTTGAACTTGAGCTTGACATGAGAGACTTTTGCGGCCCGTACATTTTTGAGTGACGCCTCACTTTTGATTCTATGGACGCACAATAATAGTGAGGTCTGCACTTCTTCATGGACCCAGACTTCTATCTCTCTGAACCTCATCTTTTGCGGCCGCACAATAATTGTGCGGTCCGCACTTTGCTCTTTTGCTTGGTGTTAGTCCTTGTCCAAAAATTACTCCTTCTTGAGTTGATTTTCATCTCTTTGGCTCATTTTCTAATAATCCTGCAATAACCACATTTTATCAGTTCTCGGGAATACCTTTAAGCATATTTGAGCTAAAACTAAAGTAAAAGGGTGAAAATAAGTAGTAACAATCCCTACTTATCAGTATCCATGGAGAGGTTTTTTGCAGAGAGTTTTGGTCGGGGTGATGTAGCTCGGTAGGGGCCATCATTGGTATTTCTAGTGGTGGAGTGAGTATGGCCCCCTTTGGTACATGTGGGTTTGGGATTTATGTGGGCCTCACCCTAAAAAGATGACAGGCTTTCGCTTGGGCCCTTTGGGCCTATTGACTTGTTACCCTTGGGCGCTGCCTGGACACTTCCTTTTTGAAGTGTAGGCCCTTTGTCTTTGCTAGATATTGGATCTCTCCCCTCTGGTCCCACTTTCCTTTTCATGCTCGTATTGGGCTGCTCTTTTGTGGGATGGTTCTTGGTGGGCTGATTTAGAGGGAGGGAAGTGTTTTCCATTGTCCCATTATTTGGGATGGTGTCCTGCACAGAGTTAGGCTTTGAATTATAGCAGAAAGTTTTTGTTTGAGGAACTTACGGAATTTGCATCAAACATTCGGACTTGGATGTCGCCTGTTGAATTGGTGACTTTACCTTTCCTTCCCTAGGTTGTTGTTGTTTGGCGTTGCTAAGGGGGTGAACCTATTTTTTATTCTGCGGAAGATTACCGATTTCCACTCCTCTTCCTCATTATCATTGGCTTTAGCATTTGAGCATTCTGACTGGTCCTATGATGGGGAAAAGGGCTTCTACTTGTGTGTGTACCTTCTCAGGTTGTGTCCCAACCTCCTGTATCCTGTATAGAGGATGTTTTCCACTTCATATACTACCACTTGTTTGTGGTCCCCAATGGTGACGGATGTCGCAGTTGGTGTTTCCAGTGGGATTTGAATACAAATTCGTGCATATCTACCCCTTAGCGTAGCTGATATGCACGCATCAACTTTGAGAAGTTTCCCAAGTTTTCTGCCCACCTTTTTAGTACCTCCTTGTCGTAAAATTCGATTAGCATTTGAGGTAATCGTACCCGCATAGCAGTGAGAGATAGGGTGGCTTCTTGTGGGACAAATTTTGGTTCCCACATTCTAACTGAGGGAAAATTCTGGATATGAACCATGGGCCTTGGTGTATTGCCTTGATCATGTTTTATTCCTTTCCAAACTTGATTATGAAAAGTCTCATTCTAGGACAATCAAGATTAACTGTTCAGAGGGGTTTCATAGTTCAATTATTCTGGATCGGAGAAGATGATGTGGCATACGTCGACCAAAAATTTTATAATGACTGAGAAGCGCCTTGGCTCATATAGCATGTTCTTATCCCTTTGAGAGAGATGACTGGGCCTAGTTTTTCCTTTCCCTTTAACTCACATCCTCATTTATCAAGATCTAATGTGTAGTATTCCGTTTGGGAAGTATCTTTCTTGTCTAGGAGCATTTCCTTTGTCACAACCCGGAATTTTCACCCTCGGGACCGTGATGGTGCCTAACATTTCACTTGCTAGGTAAGCCAACATTAGAACAATTTATCCATTTTCAACAATTCAAATTAAATGATAAGAAAGAACTGAAATAACTGTAATAACCCAAAGTAAATGCGGAAGCCAAAACAGCTAAAATATCTGATACAACCCTAGACCCAATGTCACAAGTGCATGAGCTACTAGAGTAGTACAAATAAAGGTCTCAATAAAACAATAAGTTATCTGAGCATTAATACACAACTAATAAAAAGAAAAGGGGACTCTAAGAGCTGCGGACGCTGAGCAGTTATACCTCAAGTCTCTGCAAAACTGGCCAATTCGGGCACGCTAATAACCGCCACTAGGACTGACTCCAAAATTTGCACAAGAAGTGCAGAGTGTAGTATGAGTACAACCGACCTGAGGTACTCCATAAGTGTCGAGCCTAACCTCTACGAAGTAGTGACGAGGCTAAGGTACGTCACTTACCCTACAACATGTATGCAGTATATAATAAATATAGGAGAATAAAATATGGAACAAAATAAAAGAGTTAACTGAAGCAAATAGCTAATACTTCGAAGAAAACCTGTGACGATCAGAAATTACCGATCCTTAGAGTTCTGTATGAAAATTCCGAAAACCAACATAGCATAAGGAAATAGAAACACATAGATTGTTGTGGCACGGAACTCGATACCACCGCACAATACAATCCTTCCTTATTCCACCATAACAATATCACAATCATAAATAAATATATGTTGCGGCGCGCAACCCAATCTCACCATATAACAAAATCAATATCACAATTCACTCTTATTTCACAGTATCAATCCACCATTATTTCACTTGTTGCGGTGTAAAACCTGATCCTACCATATCAATACAAATTCACCCTTATTCCACCATATCAATACACCCTTATTCCACCTGTTACGGTGTGCAACTCGATCCTATCATATCAGTATCCAATAATCAATGAGTGGAATCAAGTCAATAACTCAAATCACAAGAACCTCTATGATTGATGAATATGAAGCTAAATCAGAAAGGAAGCCTCGTACCAAATTGACAATTCACATATATAATATTAAACGGCAAGACAAGTCCAGTAAATGATAATTAAAAGGTGTAAGTAAGTCAATTAAGGCAATAATAGTGAGTCATGAAAACATGGAAAGTTTTAACATTCTTAACATGAGAAACAATGATTAACAAGTAGCAAATAAAGCATGGAAGGCATTTAGGACACATAATAGTTAAAGCATGGGAGGAAATAATTAAGGAAAATGGAAAATTAGGGGAACAAGTTATTCGACAGCGTATAAGCACTCGTCACTTTGCATATACGCTGCAACACATAAAATTCACATAGCACATAATCTGAGGGTGCCTAATTTCCTAAAATCAAGGTTAAACTCAACACTTACCTCACTTCGTAGTCAACTCAGAGCTCTATCGGGGCCTTTCTCTAGAATCTGCTTCCAAACCATTCGTATCTAACCACAAATGACTCAACAATATCAAATATTGCTAAAGGAATTAATTAAAATGCATAAATTTAGGATTCCCACTCTTTTCCCCCAAAAAAGTCAAAACCCTAGGCTCGTTTGGTCTAAACCCCGAAATTCGGACAAAAACCCGATTACACATTCATCCCTGATGGTAATTATGTAATTTGTTTCGAAATACGACCCTAACTTGAGGTCTAAATTCCATTTTACAAAAATCTCTAATTCTACCCAAATTCCCAATTTCTACCATGAAAATCCTAGATTTTAGGTGGAAATCATATGAAATATAATGGGTAATTGAAAAAAAGTACGTTAGAATCACTTACCAACAAATTGGGGAAGAAGAGCTCCTGGAAAAATTGCCTCTAGGGTTTTCTAGGTATGAAAATTTAAAAGAATGAATAAAATCCCCTTTTTGGGACTGTTTTAATCACTGGAGTCAAGTGTTCATTGCGTTCGTGTGAAACCTGACGCGTTCGCTAAGGCACTGCCCATATGGTTTACGCGATCGCGAGCCACTCTACGCATTCGCGTAGGCTTAGCCCCCTAGCCTTCGTGTTTGTGATCCTTGTCATGCATTCGCATAGAGTGACTTCAAAATCCCAGCCCCCACCTCTATAACACTACGTATTCGCGGTTGATTGGATGCATTCACGAAGAGCAGGACCCCAATGCTCCACGTTCGCGACCAAGTTCTCGTATTCGCGTAGAACAAAATCCTCCCCAACCCAAATTCGCGATCGCGAAGAAGGAAACCCTAGAAACCAGTAGAAATTTAAGAACAGAAATTTCCAAGTTCAAATCATCCGTAGCATATCTGAAACTCACCCAAGCCCTTGGGGCTCCAAACCAATTATGCACACAAGTCTAAAAACATGATACAAACTCACTCGCGCAATCAAAACACAAAAATAATACCTAGAACTACGAGTTGGGCATAAGATCAAATGAAATTTTCAAGAAAACTTTAGAACTTCTATTTTAACAACCGGACGTCCGAATAACGTCAAACAAACTCTATTTCTCACCAAATTTGGCTGATAAGTCATAAATATAGAAATGGACCTATATCGAGTTCTGGAACCGAAATATGGACACGATATCATTAAAGTCAAATATTCGTCAAACCTTTAAATTCATTAAACCTTTAAACTTTAAATTTTCGACAAAAGCGATAACTCGAGCTAGGGACCTCCAAATTCGATTCTGGGCATACGCCCAAATCCCAAATTACAATACGGACCCACCGAGACCGTAAAAACACAGATCCGGGTCTATTTGCCCAAAACATTGACCAAAGTCAACTCAAATAGATTTTTAAAGTAAAATTTTATATTTTACCAATTTTTAACATAAAAGCCTTCTGAAAAAATACCCCGATTATGCATGCAAATTGAGGAAGGCTTAAGGAAGCTATTGGAGGCTTCAAAACACAGAATTAAGGTTTAAAATTATAGATGACCTATCGAGTCATCACATTCTCCACCTCTAAAATAACCATTCATCCTCAAACGGACATAGAAAAGTACTTGGGCTGGTAAAAAAGTGTGGATACCTGCTCTGCATGTCTGACTCGGACACCCAAGTAGCTGCCTCGACCGGCTGACCTCTCCATTGCACTTGCACTGAAGGATAACTCTTTGACCTCAACTGTCGAACCTATTGAGCTAGAATAGCCACCGGCTCCTCCTCATAATTCAAATCCTTTTCCAACTGGACTTAGCTAAAATCTAACACATAGGACGGATCATTGTGATACTTCCAGAGCATGGACACATGAAACACTAGATGGAATGGTGAGGTGGCAAAGCGAGCTTGTAAGCTACCTCACCTACTCTTTAAAGAATCTCAAAATGTCCGATAAACCTAGGGTTCAACTTGCCCTACTTTCCGAACCTCATCACACCCTTCATGGGTAAAACCCGGAGTAATACCCTCTCTCCGACCATGAATGCAACATCACGAACTCAGTAGTCGTCATAACTCTCCTGCCTAGACTGAGCTGTGCGAAGTCGATCCTAAATAATCTTGACCTTATCCAAGGCATCATGTACTAAATTTGTATACCCAACAACCGAGTCTTCCCCGACTCGAATAATCCAACTAGCAATCAACACCGCCTTCTTATAATACCTCATAGGGAGCCATCTGAATGCTCAACTGGCAGATGGTTTTGTAGGCAAACAACGCAAGTAGAAAGAACTGATCCCAAGAACCCCCAAAATCTATAACACAAGCATGAAGAATATCCTCTAATATCTAAATAGTGCGCTCGGATTGTCTATCCATCTGAGGATGAAATGATGTGCTTAACTCAACTTGCGTGCCTATCTCGCATTGTACTACCCTCTAGAAGTGTGAGGTGAACTGCGTACCTCGATTAGAAATGATAAACACATGCACACCATGAAGACGAATGATCCCACGGATATATATCTCAGCCAACCGCTCTGAAGAATAGGTAACTGCCACATGAATGAAATGCGCTGACTTGGTCAGCATGTCCATAATAACCAATACTGCATCAAACTTCCTCTGAGTCCATGGGAGTCTAACAACAAAATCCATAGTGATACACTCCCACTTCCAATTAGGAATCTCTAACTTCTGAAGCAAACCACCAGATCTCTAATGCCCGTACTTTACTTGCTAATAATTTAGACACCAATCTACATATGCAACTATATCATTCTTCATACTCCTCTACCAATAATGTTTCCACAAGTCCTGATACATATTAGCGGCATCCGGATGAATAGAATACCGGGAACTATGGGCCTCCTCAAGAATCAACTCATGAAGCCCATTTACATTAGGCACACAAATACAATCATGCATCCTCAAAACTCCATCATCTCCAACAGTAACCTGCTTGACACCACCGTGCCGCACCATGTATCTAAGTACAAGCAAATGAGGGTCGTTGTACTGCCGATCTCTGATGCGCTCAAACAAAGAAGACCAAGCAACTGTACAAGCTATAACACTGTTGGCTCAGAAATATCCAGTCTCACGAACTAACTGGCCAAGGCCTGAACATCTAATGTGAGTGGTCTCTCACCAACGGGGATATATGCAAGGCTGCTCAGACTAGCTGAGTTCCTACTCAAAGCATCGGCCACCACATTGACCTTCCCGCGATGATAAAATATGGTGATATTATAGTCTTTCAATAGCTCCAACCACCTCATCTACCTTAAATTGAGCACCTTATGCTTGAACAAATACTGCAAACTCTGATGGTTTATGAATACCTCACATGGAACGCCATAAAGATAGTGCCTCCAAATCATCAGCACATGAACAATGGTTGCCAGCTCTAGACTTCTTTTCTGAGTCATGTAATAAATTTGATTCTGATGGTACCACTTAAACACACTACTTTAGGATTTTAAATTTAGACCTTAACTGTGTATAAGTCATGTTGTCTATATACATTATTTGTGGAGGTATAACTGAGCCTTCTACTTGTTTTCTGTGTTTTTCCCTTTTAAATACAGTCCTACTTGTTTTGTATATCGCTTTAGCATTTTGCCTTTAAACCTGAGGATCTGTCTAGAACCTTCTTATAGGATAGGATTCCTAAATTCCTCTGGGACCGATAGGAAGGGACGGGTAACAGCATGCAATAAGAGTCGAGACCAATCTTCGCTCTAATTACCTTCACGGGGTGGGAAAGGGTAGATATGGATATAATGATCGTTGCGCTAATACCGCGTGTAGCCCCTTTTTTAGGAGTGTCATACCGGGTATTGCATTGATGTGATCCATATTACAAACAAACCTAGGACGCCCCCTTTACATTCATAAGCATGCTTAGATCGTAACTCTTTTTAAAACCTTGCTTTTATTAATCGTTTTCAAACACTTGTGTATTTAAATCCCCTATTATTTGAGCCCTACTTGTTTATTTGCTAATTGCACAAATTTACAAAAACTATCTGGCCGGGAACCACACTAGTGGATCCTGAGGGGTGCCTAACACCTTCCCCTTAGGATAATTTCAAGCACTTACCCTATCTCTGATTATCAAACATAGTTGTAGATGAACCTTATGGGTGACATAACGCACCTTAAAATAGTTAGGTGGTGTCTCTTCAAAAAATGCAAACCTCTTTCCCAAAGGAATGAGTTGTCCCATACCCAAATGTCATGAACCCGATTTTCACGGAAGGAAAAAAATGGGGGTGCGACAACGTGAGTACACCAACTCAGTAAGTAACAAGTACAAACTATGGACTGACAGGTAGTGATGAACCAAACCTCAACAGGTAATTCGATTAAACTGACAGAAAAAAGTAGACATGCTTGCAGTTCAAGTAAAAATTCAACAGTAAATAAATGCAGTCTGAACAGCACGGAGTATAAAGCTCAGGAAATCTCTATGTACCAATGAACAGATAGCATGATCAATTTTCCGTGTACCTCCACTCACAAGTTCTCAACAACTCGGTATTGTATATGGCCATCTGACACAGGGAAGATCCATCTCGGAATATATATACATCATTGACCGCAGTTATCCTGCACCGAGGAAGTCCATTCTATCCCTATGGAGAAGATACATCTCCAGGTATAAATACTTCGGACAAGATCCATATCCAGGGAAGATCCATCCCTCAATATCATCAACTGCGCTCACTAGGGGTGTAAAGACTCCGGAGGGGCTCCGTTTAGCCCAAGCGCTATAACAAGCCAACTAAGGCATAATCAATATCTCGTTACGGTGTGTAACCCAATCCCATACTGTCACTCAATATCAGGCTCTCAGTCATCACTCTCCAGTCTCACACACACGGGCTCAAAAAGTCATGATACTAGCCCGAACAATGATATGATATGTCAAATAACAATAATCGAGACTGAACAGGACTGAGTTTGGAACATCAATGAAGCTAATGATATGACAACAAGAAACAACCTCTCGGGTCTCAACAATATTGGCATGAAGCCTTAACATGATAATTAGCATGATTTACAACTCATTGACTTGATCACATAATTACAACACAAATATCAACAAGAAAGAGTCACTAAGTGGTGCCATAGAATGATCCAGGCCGTGATTCTCATGGTGCACGCCCACACGCCCATCACTTGGCATTTGCATCACCTCAATAGTAATCATTGAACACAAAGTTCGGGGTTTAGAACCCTTAGAACCAAGCTTGGAAACGTTACTTACCTCAAATCAAGCCAAACTTTAGCCCGTGATACCCTTGCATCTCGATTTAGCCTCCAAATGCCTCAAATCTAACCAAAATCAGTATATATCATTAATACACGCTAAAGGAACAAAGCACAAGCAAAAATAATCAAATTAACTTAAAAATCCCGAAATTGGCCAAACCCGACCCCCGGGCCCATGTCTCAAAACTTGATAAAAATCACATCACAAGAATCCTTATCCTCCCATGAGTCTATACATACCAAGAACATCAAAATCGAACCTCAAATGGCCCCTCAAATCACCACTCAAAGCTCTCCAAAACGCAAGTCCCAACCTTCAATTTTAACCAGTAAATTCCACAAATTTCATGTATAATCAGTTGGAAACCACCATAGAATCGGGTATTGAGTTCAAAAATATTACCTCCAAGTGTTACCCCTTGAATCCCTCTTCAATTCCTCTCACAAAAGCTCCAAGTCTGAACTCAAATGGTGGAAAAATGACCAAATTTTGCAAAGGCAAGAATTTATATGTTCTGTCCAGGGGTTCCGCATCTGCAGTCCAATACCGCACCTATGACCCCCGAACCTACGACAAGAAGTCCGCATCTGCGGAATTTCACTTAAAGTCCCCATCTGCACCTGCGATCAAACCACAGTATCAGCGGGCTCGCAGGTGCGACTAACCTTTCGCATCTGCGCTACATCCCCAGCCAACCGGCCTTCACTCCTGCGATCAAAATGTCGCTTCTGCGATTTGCACCTGCGGTCCCCAATCTGCAGGTGCGATTATGACAGAAACACAGCAGTTTCACCTACAAACTCTATTTTCCAACTCTTGGATAACCCGTCGAAATCATCTCGAGGCCCTCGAGACCTCAACCAAACCTGCCAACAAGTCACATATCACCATTCAAACTCATACCAACCATCGGAACACTCAAAGCAATGCCGAAATACCAAATCACCCTCGGATTCAAGCCTAAGGATTTCAAAACTTCCGAACTCTGCCATTGATCAAAAAGTCTATCAAACCTCATCCGAATGACCTGAAATTTTGCACACACATCCCAATAACACAGCAGACTTACTCCTGTCGCGCCCCCTTTTTCCTGGCGAAAGTCTGGGTTTCGACGTTCATGGGGGAATAACTCTTTCCTTTTGGGAATTTGGTATTTAGAAAGTCGCCACCAACAGATTATGGTGCATTAGGGCACCTAGAGCGATTAAATCATGTAACTAGTTTGCATTACCAGAGATTAGGGTAAGAGCTCGAAATAACCTTGAGGGGAAGGTGTTAGGCACCCCTCACGGTCCACAACAGTGGGTCTTGGCTGAACTTAAACTACGTGAATTAGTCATTTTGGCAAATAAACAGTTTTAACACATACTCACAGATAAAGGCATGTTTTGACATTCTAAGTGCATGTATGATTCAAGTAATGAAAACAAGGGAAAAGGTTTGAACAATTTGCACATATATAAAGAAAAGTAAATTCATTTAAACAACGAGAGTTGGGAAAGAGGGGTCCTAGGTTGGTTAGCCTACAGGATCATACCCACACAATGCCCGGTAATCACTCCTTAATGAGGGGCTACACGTGATATTAGCGTGTAGTCATCATATCCTTATTACCTAATTCCTTCCCCTTGGTCATAGCCTAAAGCGTTCTAGCAACCTTAAAAGATATCCTATGCGTGCCCTACTCGTCCCTTCCTTGTGGCTCTGGAGGTATTTAGGACCTCTAATTTAGGTATTATTGGACCATCTTAAGGTACATAAAGGAGAAAATCTAGGTGTCAACCAAAACAATTAGGACTGCATTAAAGAGGGAATAATCAAAGGCTCACATTTTACCTCCACAAACAAAGCAAGTAGGTGCACGTCTTAAACAACAGTTTTCAGATATTTAAGAGAAACTCTAGAACAGGATATCTAGGTGAGCAGAGAATATGCAATATTAAGTTTGGACCAAAGTGTCAAAGACATATTCAGCTTGCCTACTTATTTTAGACCTATTGAATATGAGCAGTCACAGATAACAGAATATAGTTTACAGTTGAAGGATTTTTAATCGCCCTATAGGCTTGCCTATGCGTATAATAGTGATATCCTATGGTATCTAATCATTAATTAGGAATGAAATGAGACAGTGAACAATTTTAAACGGGCTATTTGGATCCTATAGGTATGCTCTCTAGTAATATTAATTAAGGCAGCGTTAAAAACTTATTAAAGAAACGAACAGATTAGTTAATTAAACCAATTCAGAGTCTACAAACATGAGTTAAAGTTAAACTAAACTGGTTTTAGATCTTATAGGCATGATTTCTAATTAAACATAAGGCGAAGCAAGCAGAATTTATTTGATCAAAGCGAAATTTCTATAGGCATGATTTTTATTAAAGCTGATTTAGACCCTATAGGCATGATCTCTATTATTAAAACTGATTTAGATCCTATAGGCATGGCTTCTAATTGTGTGAAAGTAAAGCAAGTAGAATTTGTTTGAACCAAAGCAAATCCTATAGGCATATTATCCAACAAACACATTTTTTGAACCAAATGAACCCCTATAGGCATGTCATCTAACAAAACACATTTGAATTGAAATGGACCCTATAGGCATGTTATCTACCCCAACTTTACCCACAGTATGTGACTACCCACCCTTTTCACTAAACACCCCAATGTTTGTATACAAAAATTATTATAGACCAAGAATTGAATATAAATATACATTAAACTATAGGGAGCCTGAAGTAGGCCAAAAGCAATCCTGGTGTACCAAGCCTTCACTAGTCTCAAACGCCCAAAGTTCCATAGCCCAATTCATGTCTAGGTGTATCAGAGTTCCCTACGGACTTCAAGGATCCTGGGCAGTGCTCACACCCAGACCTTTCTCAAATAAGAACTAATTTATGTGTAGTGTGGAAGTGCCAACCCTGATATGCCAGAGTTCAGAGAGACCTCAAGGATCTCTAAGTAGTACACATACCAGAGGGGCAGGACTTAATGAACTAAGAGTAAGTGAGAGTGCATAATGACTTGAAAGAGTTTGGTAAACAACAGCCAAAGGGGCCTTAGTAGTAGAAGATTTTCTGAAATCAGTACTAGTTAGGGTGGAAAACAGTTTGAGAAAACATGAAGAACACTTTTGAGATCAGAGAGCAAGTCACAGAACACATAGTTTCAGAAACATTTTGGGCAAGCAGATTCTTCATAGAGGGAAAGAAGGATTGGGGGACATATAGAATATAGCCTAGTGTATAAGCAAACAGATAGACAAATGAGGTTGTGAAGTTGACAAGTTAGCTACAAAGATTACAATAAAGACATGTTGATAACACATAAGTCTTAGGCACACAATCAGAATACTTTGTAGGGCTAGATACCTTAACAGGATCTCGTTAGTCAAACTAGAATAGGTAAGACTTAAATGAACAAACTAGGCAGGCACTTCATGAAGCATTCAAAGTTTGGAAATACTAATCACATATAGAGCAACCATGATGTAGACATGTTGGGTGAGATAGTAAACAAACAATGTAGCTTAGACATACTAGTGAACAAATAGGTTGCATGCAATTATCTAAAGGCCGGATTGGGCATGCTAAATAGATCCTTATGGTTAACTATACTAGTCATATCTTTTAATAGAACAAAACTCCAATCATGCTAAGTGATACAGTAGTTAGGCAGTATAATCTAAGAATGTTGATTACATATTGAGCAAATGACAGTAGAGTAGTAAATAGAACTGGAAATCACAACTAATGAACTGCAGCAGCAAAGAAAAACACATAGTTTTGGAATGGGAATTGAATCAGGACATATCAGTTAAGGAGAGAATACATAGTATAGAGCAGAGATGGTGCAAATAGCCAGCCTTGGCTTACAGTCGGCTGGATTAGTGAGAATTGCAAGCAACAGAAGAGAATAGAGAGCTTTTGAGAGAGTGAGAGTATATATGAACTAGTGTTCGTGTTTAAGAATAAGAATGAGAGTGTATAAATAGCACTTAGGGAGATGAAATAAATAAGATAAAAAATTATCTAGAGTTCATAAATAAAGTAGGTAAATATAATCAATCAGTTAATTGGGACTAATCCCCATTAATTTGCACAAACAGATCCGGGAAGGTCACGTTAATACAAAGAGAATCCATTACCAGCCATGATTGGGGCTTAAGTAAGGTAACAAATCATAAATGGACCATAAATTAATCAATCAGCTGGAATAAGGCAAATAACACTAATTACAAGCCACAAATAAGGAAAGTATGTAAAAACCCAAAAGAATACTGACTTTAACGGAAAAAATTGGTTCAAATCCCTAATAGAAATCAATTAATAAAAATATCCTAAAGAATACTAGTTTTAGCAAGAAAACTAGTTCAAATCCTCAATAGAAATCAATCACTACATCGGGTTGACAAAAATAAACAAATAACGGAGAAAAATTGAAGAAAATACATGCAACAAACAGAAACATCTAGGTTTTAAGCATATACACGAGAATCAGTCAAGATGGTAAAGAAACAATTAGTTAAAACACTGAAAAGTTAGAAAAACCCTTTTGAAAAAACACTTAGGGCGAACCCTAATTTCACAAGAAAGCAAATGGAATCGAAATAGTTAACCAAAATAGGAGATCTTCAAGGAAAAATGACAGATAATACTCGAACCCTTTCAGATCTACAAAGATCTGAACGGATTCGAGTAGTTGTAAAATTAGGGTTTTCAAAAACAGCTAAGATGAAAGAAACTTGATTAAAAGCATTCAAACTAAAAACGGAAGGAAATCAGTACTCACAAACACGGATGGCCCTAGACAGTCTTGTAAACAAACTTCGGACGAAGGAACAGGTTAAATCTCCTTGAGATTCTTTAGGGATCCATATAATCAACAACCAGAGGGCATAGAAGTCCTGTAGTGGTCGGAGAATACTCATAATCTCCATAGACGAGAGTTTCTCGCCAGTGAAAGCGATTAGGGTTAGGGTTAGGACTTGAGAGCATTTGAGAGAAGAGGGATCAGATGTCGACGTGAAAGAGGAGAGGAAATGAAGGGTTTGGGGGAGGTCATTAGGTTTAATTTAGGTAAGGGTGAATCTGAACCGTTGATCAAAATGATCAACGGCCAGGATTTGGCAAGGAGTGGGTCACGTAGGTGCTGGGTTTGGGCTGGGTATATTTTGGGTTAAAATTGGGCTGAGTATTAGGTCAAATTTAGAATTAGAATTGAATAGAAAATGGGGTCAAATTTTAAATAGCCAATTTTAACAACTAAATAATTTATAAAAAAATAATAAACGAGTACCAAAATGTCTTTGTGCACTAAAATGATTTTAAATAGTTATTTAATATTTTAAAAATATAAAAGATTATTTTATGAATAAATAATATAATTATACATTAGTATGGGCTATTATTGCAAAGAAGTGCAATTTAGCTTGAAAAATGCAAATATAATTACAAAAAATGCACTAAAAATATTTAAACACTATGTTGGCATAAATAACGAATTTAGATGGCCAAATCATCACAAAATCAGTATGAAGGATAATTATTGGATATTTATATAATAAAAAGAGGAGAAATAAATTGATTTGGAGCCCTTAAAACTATAGAAAAATTATAAAAATGCTTATGCATGCTTATAACTGCATATGTACTATTTTAAAAGTGTATATATATATATATATATATATATATATATATATATATATATATATATATATATATATATATATATATATATATATGTATATGTATATATAAAATATGTGAGAGAAAAATTGGGTATCAACAACTCCAATTTCATGAATTCTAATCCGACCCCGATATCAAAATTTCCACTACCAACCGAAAAATGCCAAAACTCTAATTTTGCCGATTCAAGTCTAAATCTACCACGGACCTCCAAAATACATTCTGATCAGGCTCTTATGTCCCACATAACCTCACGAAGCTATCCAAACCATAAAAATCAAGTTCCGAGATCATGTACTCACAAGTCAACTTCCGGTTGACTTTTCCAACTAAAGCTTCCCAAAAAGAGACTAAGTGTCTCATATCTCTGCAAAACCACTCCGAACCCAAACCAACCAATGTGATACGATGAAAATGTAGCTAAACAACACATTAAAAAGCAGAAATTGGGGAAATGGAGCGGTAACTCATGAGCAACCGGTCGGGTCGTTACAATACTAGAGGTGCCTATGTTCTTGATTCCGCATGTGTCATATTGTTCTGTCATCTATTCATGGGTCTCAGAAAATACATAAGTTGATAAAGTTTATTTCATGATATAAATCAAAGGCATAATGGTCTTATGACATTCCGAGAGATTTTATTGACATACTTCTCATGCATTGCATCCATTTACATTGACTCATGACTAGATGGCGTTATATACATGTATAAATATATATTATATGTATATGGGATATGGGAAAAGGTTACGTTGTTATATATGCACCACCACCTGATCAGCTGGTATACGTTGATGATTTTGCCCACAGCGACCGAGATGATATAATGGGATGCTCTCAGAGGCTTGATGATGTTGTGAACGCATATACCTATTCATGGTATGATAGTTATACGCATAAGCATGACATTTTAAATATTAAATGATTCATAGAGCTATTCAGACTTACATGTCGAGTTTTTTACTCCATGTTTCTCTCATGTCTATCATTTACTGATTTTCATTCCTTACATACTCGATACATTATTTGTACTGACGTCATTTTGCCTGGGGACACTGTGTTTCATGCCCGCAAGTCCCGATAGACAGGTTAAGAGCCCTCCAAGTAGGCTATCAGCTCAGCAGAAGGTGTTGGTGCACTCCATTTGCTCCGGAGTTGTTTATTTGGTTAGTATGATTAGGACATGTATTGATTGGTATAGCGGGGCCCTGTCCCGACCTTCAGGATATTTATGTACTCTTATAGGCTTGTAGACAGATGTCATGTATACGGATATTTATATAGCCTTGTCGTCCAATATTTTGAGTATATAAAGGATCACGTTAGCCTTATAGGCCCGTATGTCATAGGTATAAGTTTCTACATCAAGTTGGGTCGTTCTATGTCGGGTATTCTCTCATATTTACACTTGTTATCTCATGACGCCCCTTTTGGCCTACTTACCCATGATGATGTGATAAGAAAGATACGTTATGTTGGTACTCGATTGAGCAAGGTGTCGGGTGCCCGTCGCGGCCCATCGATTTGGTTCGTGACAGGAACTTCTCTAGAAAAAGCTGAGAGATCTGATCCCAAGTAAGAGCAGGCGATCCACTTAGTCTGGTAGATACATAACCTTTCCATCATCTCTTGGCGGAACCCGTCATCTAAAACACAGTAAAATTGACCCTATTGGTCTCAACTATACCCATGTTCCGCATCACCTCGTGGCAGCGATCAAGATAATCATGTGGGTCTTCAGAATGTGCACCACTGAAGTGAAATGGGAAGAGCTTTGTAAACTTGTCCAATCTCAATAAGCCCTCAGAAGACATGGTGGGCCTCTCACAGGCATGTGCTGCAACAACTTACTGAACTACCCCAACTGGCGGGGCCGCTGGAGTCTGATATTGGGGAGCCATCTGCTCCGGAGTGCGAGTAGAGGGAGTCTATGCTCCTCCCCCTGGCCTGAGAGATGGCTGGTGCTAGTACAGAAAATGTGGCCACACTCTCCATAAGGCCCACCAAACGAACTAGAGCGTCCTGAAGCACTGGGGTGGTGATAAACCCCTCCAGGACCTAAGCTAGTCCAACAGGTACAATCTGAGCTAGAACCTCCTCATCAAAATCTACCTGAGGCTCCACTGTTGGTGCGGCTGCTCGAGCTCTAGGCTGAGCTCTGCCTCTGCCTTGACCTCTTTTAGATAAGTTTGTCAAACACAAATTGTTTCTCACCAAAAGTACTTTTGAAAAAAGCACTTTTGAGAAAAAACTTCTCGCAAAATAAGCTGATTTTTGTAGCTTGGTCAAACAAGCTATAAGTAAGTAGAGAAGGCGGTAACATTTCACTGGTTTAGGGTGCTTGATAAGTTTAAACTTCACATTTGATTGAGTTTTAATTAAATTATGTTGTAACCCGGAAGGCCATTTCTTCTCAAATTTTGGCTTTCATGGGCTTTTAAGCTAAAATATTTTGTAGTGTTTGGATAAAGTAAAAAAGTGCTTTTAAACATTTGTTTTTAAGCTAAAATGACAAAAACAAGTCAAAAGCCAAAAGTTAAAATTCCTTATGACTGAAAAGCTATTTTGACTAAAAATTCACTTAAAATAAGCTCATCCAAACGGGCTCTAAGACGCCAAGGACCAAAACTTATTATCATGACTACTTGGTTAATGTTCATTTTAAGATGTTATTTCGTTCTCCGCTTATTCTTTCATGACATTTAGCTTTTTTATGTTATTAAATTTATATATGCTTGCAGACCATCGATACGTAAAGATCTTCTTATTTGAAATATTTTTCAATCATTAATATAATTATTGAAGGAACTATATCTCATTTTTATGATATGATTTATTTTTTTATCAATATTGCATGTATGATAATTTTTAGTCTTATCATTTTTATAATTTGATTTTACATTTTACCTCTATTTAAGTATGGTAAATACTTTGTCTTGTTAGAAGACTTTCGAAGGATAAATGACAGCTCAACTATACTCAACTCAATGTAGTCCGAAAATTATTTCTTGCAAATACATGGTCGAACAATTTTCGATGTTGGATTGTATCTAACACAACTTTTTTTTTTAGACACAACCAACTTTACATTGTATCTTCAATAGGGATATCAATGTCGACACCATGAATTCCGGTCATGATAGAGCAACCGAAATAGATGAAATGAACATACACATTTATAAGGATGTAGTCGGTGAGATACACTTTAGTATATGTTTGTACCTTACAAAACCGAATAAACAAAAATTACATATATGTAACTAAACTTTGATTGTTCATGTTCATAGGTTCAGATGATATACAATCATCTTGATCTTGACAAACACGTTACCATACGGCAATCCACAATATTGTTATCCCAAGAAAATTGTAGTTTTTCTTTTAAGTATAATTATTTACTCAATCCTTTATTTTAATAATATTATTATGAAATTATAAAATCGTGTCTTATATAACTTAATATACACGTGCAACGCACGTATGGAGAGACTAGTTATTATAAAAGTGGGAAGCTCAAAAGTTAACAGTTCAATTACTAAATTACCCTTCTAAATAATTTGAATAAATTATTTATAAAATTAAGAAAATAAGTAACGCTACAAACAACCCCAAACCAGTGCTTCATACCCCTTCATTAATAGTCACAACCATTCAAATTACAAAGCTAAAAGTAACATATCATCACTTCTCAAATCTAAAGAAATAAATTGTTACTTCCCAAAGCTAAATAAACTAATCGTGACTTTTCATTCTTTTGATACCTTTTACTAAATGTTCATAAAATTATTTATTTCATAATATCAAAATACCAGCAAAAACAACGTAACACATTTGTTTTGGTAACACCAACATTCTAGCAACAATACACACATGAACCATATGTGTTAAGACTCCTGGTATAAGTATGGTAAAAATGACACCTTTTTTTTTTTTTAAATTCATCCTTGACATGCTTTTTTTGTTTTACCTCTTATGCGTCATGCATGCTATATTTATTGTGGTTTATTGATTTGTTGTATAGTTTTAACGTTGTTTGTGACTGACAAAGATATAAGGATTCAAAATCTTATTTTGTTTGCATGTCAATAAAATTGTATTATTTTTTATTATCGCTATTTTTCATGTGCGACAAATAAGCGCATTTTCATTACTTAGTACCCGTTGAAATATAATTTTGCTTTTTCTTTCCTTTAAGATGTTGATCCAGTTTAGAATCTATATATTACTACCATAATAAGTTTCTGATTTAGTTTCTTTTCTTTGGTCTATTTGAAGATTACAAGAGAGAGATAAGTTTGATCTTTGTGTAGTTTTTTCCATTCATTTGTTCACGTGAAAGAAGGATAGATCTAAATTATCATTTGGTATAAAATATGTTTAGGAATGGAAATATAAAATTAGAAAAATTTAATAAAAGAGTTGCAAATTATAAAAAAAAAAATATGTCCAACTCTCATGATTTTCAAGAGTACCGACAAAACCAAGCACCTTGATAGTATATAGTATATCTGTCAAATTATTTTTATCGTAGCAGATTTTAGTCATAATCATTATTTCTTTTGTTCCGATTTATGTGATATTTTTTGCTTTACGAGATTCAAACTTCTTAATTTTACCATACATTTGGATATAATTTTTTTTAGTTTTTTTTCAAAATAAAAGTTACGTATATGAATACTATATAAAAAAATACCATAATCATAATTATTAATAATACCAAATATCTAAACCAAAAGAATAATTCGTTTGACTCTCAAAATCTAAACACTTTTACATGAATTTGGATAGAAGAAGCATAAAGTTCAAGAACGTGTCTATAGTTGGGCCGCATCTAGGAATGAAGTATGCGATAATCTTTAATTAAGAAAACCACAAAAAAAAAGATATATAATTAAAGAATAAATTGATTAGCAAGCTATCATTTTATTTTTCTATAGATTAAATAAATAGAAAATTTTACTTTTTGTCCACCTGAAAAAAAAAACGTCTCTCAGTTAGCTGACTCTATTTTTATAGTTAAGAATAAAAAATAAACGATCTCTAAAAAAATAAAAAAACTTTTAGATTATAAAACGGTTATGCGTTATTGCTAAAACTAAAAAGTAAACATGAAAATTTGTGAAATTGAATAATAAAATTTCAAAACTTAAACAAAATTTAAATTTTGAATATAATATTGACTGAAATGACTATTGACTGAAATGACTATTGACTTCTAAGGTAGAGTTTCTTCTTTTATTGAGTTGGATAAATAGAATCCACAATCATTATTTTTGTACTTACACTTTTGTCTTCACTTTTATATTATGGATCAAACATAAATTTTAATATAATATTTATATTATTTAAATTGTTTATACTTATAAAGACAGAATACATGCATGCCGAGAAACAAATAATAATAATAATAATAATAATAATAATAATAATAATAATAATAAAAGAAAGAAACGATATAGCGTAAAGAAGCAAAATACTCATAGGATTCGTTGGCGGCGATAAAAACTATCATTGTGTGAGCTTTCAGGTATTTCTTTTGAGATTTGTCCAATATCATAGAGTAAATGGCTTAGATTTTGACATAGCATGTGCTTAGACATTCTGTAAATTGTGAAATCACAGTGACAAAATTAAAATATGGACACAACTAGAAATATAGGAGTATGTGTTTTTAAGAGAAAGATGGGTAATGATGGCTATGTGATGTTGTTGAAAAATAATAATGATGATGTAATGGTTATTAGCTTGTAAAGGATAGATATGAGATATGGAAATTGTGAAAAACGTACTGCCTGTGGAATTGAACATATTTAAGAAGCTACAGTTATGGACTTTTTATCATTTAGTACATAAAATATAATTTTCAATCATGATGTAATGATGATGGCAATGAGAAGGTGAAATAATTATATGGTAGTATAAGTCATGGTATAGTTTTCTGAAGCTACTATGTTTCGGCACTTTCGAAGTACTACTGTTGGCATATGTTTGTGCACAATTATTTATTAACCGGATTGGGGGTTGGCTTTGATTTTGACTCATCCTAAGATTATGAAAAATTATTCACTTAGACTAATTAGGACGTATTATTCAATATTTTGGATAGATTGAGGCCATTGGAGGCCGTTTGGTTGCTGTCTTAGACGTTGCAAGGTTGGGGAACTTTCTGTTAGCGAGGTAAGTGAGACTTTAAGCTTTGATGTTTGCTTTCTAAAATTCACTTTGAAAAATGTGTTTTCTCTACCTTGTCCATGTGTTGGGACAAGTGTGCGCTTGGCAGAATCGGTGGTCTTAGACTAGCCGCAAATATATTATTTTATGAAAAATAAAAAAAATATTTTATAAGTTGTTTGATAGTTTGATACAGTTGTGAGCCATGATATTGAGTTTGATACGGTTGTGAACCATGATGTTGAGTTTGATACGGCTATGAGCCATGGTGTTGTGTTTAATACGGTTGTGAGCCATGATATTGAGTTTGATACGGCGGCTATGAGTCATGATGTTGGGGCATTGTGTATGCCTTTGTACATCACCCGAGCATTGTGTATGCTTCTTGATATTTATATTTGGGGCATTGCGTATGCTTCAGTGAGCATTGTGTATGCTCTTTTACATATTTGAGGCATTTTGGTGTTGTTATGGACTCGTAAAGGTGTTAAAGGTGTTGTTTAATTTTTTTCATTGCAGTCATGACACGTCCTTAGTGTATACCGTGTTAAGATATGTGTACTCTTGTTGGTTAAATCTTATTACACTACTAGAAATTTGGCAAAAAACGACCAAAGTCGACCGATCAATTTTGTCGGCCAAAAAACCGACCAAAGTTTGTCGGTTTTTCAAAATATTTTTTTTTTATGAAACCGACCAACTTTGGTTGGTTTTTCATTTAAAATAAATTAAAAATGGTAATATTCAAAAACTGACAGAAATCGGTCTGTTAATTCGGTCGTACATTTTAAAGAACCAACCAACTTTGATCGGTTATTTTCGTGTGAAAATACAATTAAAGAGTATAAATAAAATAAAAGACAGTCTTAAAATAAAATACACCAATAGTCTAGTAGTAGAATAGTATCCTGCCACAGTACAGATCCCGGTTTGATTCCCAGATGGTGCATTTTTTAATTACATAACTAAAATACTGACCAATTTTAGTAAATTTTTTTCGGCAAATTATTTTATTTGAATTTAATTGACCGACCAACTTTGGTCGGTATGCCTTTCTGACTTTCAAAATACCATCCACACATAAATGGTCGCCTTTTGGACGGTTATTAGCCATTACCGACCAACTTTGGTCGATTTTTTTGGACGATTTTGCTTGGATTTCTAGTACTGTTAACTTTGTTGATAAATATGTATTGAGTTATTGTATAATTATCGTAGTTATTATGTCGTTCTTGTTGTGGCGTATTTATATTTTCTAACACTTGTTCCAGAGGTATTTAGAGTGGCGGGTCGAGGATCTTACTAAGTTATATTTACATATAACTCACTCCTTACCTGCTTGTCTATGCAGATAGTATTCGTGACGACAGAGCTAGTAGCTGACGAGTTCGCTAGTTGATCTGGTTATTTAGATGAGTCACCGCATAGTTCGTGGAGGCTGCCAAGAGAGTCCATATCATTTATTTATACAATGTCTTTTATTTTGGGATTCACACACTCGATCATAAGCCTTTTGTAATTCTCTTAGATGCTCCATGGTCTAGTGTGAGATTTGGGCCAGAGTGTTGTTCCTCCATTTTAGTTACTATTATTTATAAATATTTGTAGAACAATTTGGATCACTAATCATTTGCATTTAATTATTTGAATGTTAGGAATTTGCGTTTATTTCGGTTGAATTTTGAATAAGTATTAAATGTATGGTATAAGTTGGCTCGCATGGCGGGTATTTTTAATTGGGTGCCAGTCACATTTAAGGGTAGGTTGGGATGTAACAGATACCCTCTTAGCTTCATCGTGAGTTTACTTCTTTATATTTTGATTCTCTTTAATAAACATTTTGGCTCAGCCATTGCTTGTAAACGTTACGTTTTGGATCCGCCACTGTCTTCGTGGTTCCCAGCTAGCAATTACACTGGGAAGAAAGACGATTAGGATTGAGATTTTGACAAAGTGGTCAATTATTTCAACTAGCATGATTTATCCAGGGATTTTTTTATGGATTTTTTCATTCTTATACACTATTGGAAACTTTATTACCCTAAATATCCATGTTTAATTAATTACCCGGCATAAACAAGTTTTGTTTACAAAATATATACAATCCACCTTAAAAGGCTCCCAATCCATTATTTGTGTCTTCAATCAAGGGATTTAGTTACATCATTTTCCTTTTTTCTCTCCTCTCTCCCCTCTTCTCTCCAAAATCGGAAACATAAGGAAACAAATTAAATTTTGATAACAAATTAAATAAACTACAATCACACTTATTTAAAGAAATTTTCACCATTCCATGTTAGGATCAGAAGAAGAAATGTATGATTTCAAAGCAAGAAGATTAGATTCATCAGAGCTAATCTTTGTTATAATGTTATTTGATTTGTACACAAGTAAATGGTAATGCTGTAGGAGCTCAAAGTGTATTTAAACATATACGGGGTTGCTGGGACTAGTTTATCAGAAAATTCTTTTGTCAATAATTTTATATTATCAATGCGTTGTCACCATTAGTTCACATTTGATTGGGTTATTTGAGAGCTTCCTGCTGCTAATGTCCTGGAGCTTGCTACCTTCCACCACCACAAATATATAGGGTAACTATATCCATCAAGACTAGAACAAATGGGAAGAAATCACCTATTGTTTTTACCTATTCCAGAATTTGAATTTGCGACCTCATGGTTCTCAACCCACTTCATTGACCACTAAGTCACATCCTTGGATGCGTCATGAAGCACAATTCTCGTTCTATTGACTTCATTTTTGTTCATTTTAGGCCCCTTAACTCTTTGATTGACTTCAATTTGCTAATTCTTTAACTGAAGTAACCATTGGATGGGTTTTCCTATGTCAACTCTCTCAAATTCACTTTTCGACGATTTGCCATGCTCTGCACTATTATCTCTACTTTCTTGTAGCTGTGAAAGTGTGGACGACTTAGTTGTTTATCCTAAAAAAATTGATGGTATTACATGTCTTGCACTAATTCTTTTGTTCATTATTTTTTTAGGAAGGAGTGAATTCTTAAACTTATTTTGCTTAGTCTCTTTTCTGACACTTGTTGTAAACATCTAAACCTGCTTTGCTTAGTCTCTTCTCTATCACGTTTGTTTGACCTAGATACCATTCAATTATTAAGTTGCTGAAAACTCTCATCCGCAAAGCTCACCATTGCCAACATGTAAGGCTTTTGGAAAAGCACTGTTCTACTCCACCATTGAATCAAGGTGCCAAAAGTATTATTGCAACTGTCTTGGAGGTTAGTCTTTGTTAAACTTCTTCAAGCTTCAGTTCACCCTCTTCTTGTTTCTGGTCCTTCTGAGGTATAAAAAGATTTGAAAAGAAAGAAAATTAGTCATTAGTTACCATGCAGAGTTGTCCAAGTTAAATTGTTGACCAGGGCTTCAAACCCAACATGTTCTATTCTTTTATAAGATGTTGACACTTGAGACGTATCAACTAAGCCACAATTAACTATTGAAATTTGGATATATTCAATTTGTGAGCCAGGATGTTGCCTATTTCAATCAATTATTGTTATCTAGCAGAAGAATGTGGCTCATATAACCTCTTCCGTAGTGGTATTTGTTGCGGAAGCCAAATGTATATAGTGTGAATAAGTCACAACTACTATACCAAAAATTATGATAGCCGCCAAATAATAAATAAGACAATAAAACAACAATAAAAGGAACACCAGAATTTACGAGGTTCGGCTAATTTTGCCTACTCCTCGGACACAACCAATATTTTATTCCACTCCAAAAATACAAGTGAAATAATACTAAAGAAAGAAGATACAAATGCCTTAAGAAGATAAGAAAGCAAATGAGAGGTGTGTTTAAATCCTAAACATTAGGCCTCCTTTTATAGGAAAAATATCCTACCAAATGGCTTGTGGGATTTGCCAAATTCAACAGTATTTTTATCTGACATGACCAATTGATGGATGGTCCTACTCAGTTGTCTGTAAATAGCATTTCCAGATATGGATATTGAAAGTGATCTTCTTAACTATTTAGGATCAGAGACACGAAACCGAAGCAAGTATACTTACAAATGGTTGTGCTGAAGGCAGATTAGCTCACAATGACATCAAGTCCGAAAGTTGTAGCACAACTCCAGAATCACAACCCCCTCTCCGTTGGAGCCAACCAAGTGTTATTGTCTAAAGAAGCAGGTTGTATCATTTATTTGGGCTGTTTGTCCAAGTGTAGTGCCCATAAATTTACTGGGACTCTTTCTAATTGGAGAGTTCTAACAAAGAATATTTCCAAGCTTGTTAAGCTACGAAGGTTTGAGAAGTTCACGCTCAAGCAAAGCATGAGGAAAATTAAACTATCTAGGTATCCTCGACTATCAGATCAGTACTCCTTACTGGAACATAAAGTACTAGAGCACTGGATATTTTGGTTCTTTTCTTCGATTGCCACTGGTTCAAGCTAACTTTTACGTAAATGAAGCCGTGCTTGAGAAACAAGATATATTTTATTATCGCAAGCCTACGTGTGAGTATTATTTCCAAATTTATGACTTGCTTGAGAGATCAAGGTTATCAAGAATTAAATGTTGCTTCTGTCAAGAAAATAATATGGAATAGATCATTTGGTTTCTCAAAAGTTCGGCTTTGTCCAAAAGGAAAGGGGGTAAGAATGATGGCAAACCTTAAAGCATCGGCAATGTTGACTGTGAATCCTCCATTGCAATCCAAAGGTCTGAGAAAAGTAGGTGTTGGTAGAAATGTCAAATGTTACAATTACCAATCTGTTAATGAGTCCTCACAGATTTGCACTTGGTGCTCAAACGTATAGTAGTAAATGAACCAGAGAGGTTGGGTTCGTCTGTATTTGGCTACAATGATGTATATAAAGGCTTGTCCCTTTCTTGTCACCCCTGAAGAATGGTTTTTCTGTCAAACCTGGAGTTTTCATCATTGTATCAGACGTTGAAAAAGCTTTTGACTCTGTAGACCAAAGATAAGCTACTAAGTGTGCTGGATGATCTCAATTTGGAGGAAGAATTAATATTTTTTAAGCAAAGTTGTTCAAGTTGTGTGCACTAAGAAATCATTGCGGATACCACAAATCTGGACATTAGTGAGTAAAGAGAATGCCCCTGACTCCGTCAATGCCAGGTCTTGTCTTCCCACTGGCCCGTTGCATGGAATTCTTGTAAAGCAACAGGTAGGATGTTTTGAAGTGCTTTAGGGTAAACATATCTACATGCACATTTCATGGCCTTCTTTTTGGCTCCTTTCACTTGTATGTGGTTTCTTAATTTCTTGGCACTGATGTATTTGTTTGAAGGGACATGTACTTTTTACTAGAATGTTGTACTGCCTTAGGATTAGATCTGCATGCACATTTCATAGTCTTCTCTTGGCTTCTTTCGCTTAGATGTGTATCTGTTTCATAATTCCTTGGCACTGAGTGTATTTGTTTGAAGGCACAAATACTTCTTACATTCCATTGTTGATGGCAACCTTGTACATATTATAATTTGCATTTACAAAATACTATTCTGCAAATTGAAGAAACACATGATGGGATGACCCAACAACCAAGGCAGTGTAAATCAACAAGAAGGTTTGAAGTTAAAAATAGTCATGAAAATTGCACATTATTATAGGTATCAATAATCTATGAAGAATTGGGGTGTGGTGGGGGGACAGGGGGTAAGGGGAGGCAGATCAACCAAAGTTCTACTCCTCCTAGAAAGGGAAATGAATCATTCTTTCTAGGGGAAAAAATCATTCTTTCTGAATTTTCAGTTTGTTTAAGGCCCCATCAACCAAAGAACAAATAAGAAAATAGCAGTTTGACAAATAACTTATATCATTCCAGTTAAACATGACCTGGTATTTATCCTTTAAGAACCTTACTTACAAGAAGTGGCTATAACAAATCTAAATAACCGATAAGCTTGAAATGTTGAAAAACATTTTTAAGTGCTGAAACTAATTTTTTAAATAAGTATTTACGTGTTTGAATAAATATGTTGAAACTGATAATAACTAGTTGATGTGATTGGTAGAAAAGTGCTGATAAGCTATTCTTTTATTAAAATGACTAAAATACCCCTAAAACTTTACAAATGATTATCAATTAAAAAAATTCTTTGTAAAGAAAAGGATGAATAATGAAAATAGCATGAAGAGAAAATTAGAAAATTTATTTTCGGAAAAGTATTTTGTGAATTCAAAAATATTATTAAGGATAATTTAGTAAAAACTTTGGTCAAACTAAAAGTACTTATAAGTTGAAAAGCCATAAATTGGGGGTGACAAACTTATGACTTAGGACTAATTTTAGCTTATAAGCACTTGGCTTATAAACACTTTGGGTGTTTACCAAACGCATAGATAAGTCAAAAGGTGCTAGCCAGTTTGACCAGCTTATAAGCTTATAGCCAAACACCCTCTTAATCTTCCAGGTGCAAGGCAGAAAAGTAAGAAAAGAACAACTTCCAATGAAATCTGTTGGTATACCTAAAGCACATAAAGCGCAATGTGCTGCGGTTAGGTAGCAAATTTTTCTTGCAATCTGTTGGTATACCTCAAGGGAGTGTTTTGTCCTGTCAACTCTGCTCTTTGTATTTAGGACATCTCGAGAAGTCAGTAATATTTCCATTCCTTGACAAAGCTTGTGGACCTGCCCCCTGGATTTCCTTCAGAGGAATGTTTTCTTGATGGTACAGCTTCAGGATGTGCTCACCTCATAATGTGTAAACCTAGCTATCTGTTACTTAGATTTATTGATGACTTGCTTTTCATCTCAACCTCAAAGGAACAGGCTTCTAGGTTCTTCTCACGGTTGCAGAGAGGGTTTCGAGCCTACAACTGCGACATGAACAAAAAGAAATTTGGAATGAACTTTAAGATAAGCACTATACCAGATCTGAGATCGGATAGATTGTATGTGGTTGAAGATGGAACCTCATTTCTTCGGTGGAGTGGACTATTTATCAACTGCTCAACGTGGAAATTCAGGCAGATTACACAAGGTCAGCTATCTTCCTAGTGGCAATATGGCATCACTTGTGGATTTCATATGAGCTGTTATTTTGTTTGTTCTGGTGCTTCCTAATGTTTATATCATGATAAAGGGGAGTTACTACCATAGTACCATGCCTAGTCGATCGAAATGGTTGTCGCAACCACCATTTTATTTAGCATACTCGGTATTAAACTGACCTTATTTGGCTATCAATTACTCATTAAAACTTGTTAACTTAATGTTTAGGAAGCTTGGCAATTAGCAATGTTTCCCTCTGCATGATTGTTTGTACTCTTCTTTCTAACCGACTTTCTCAATGCTCAGGGAATTTGATTGAATCAGTAGATATTTATTGATGTGATCCTTTTTCACAGGTATTTGAATTTCCCTCTGAGTTCAACACTCACTGTTGGCTGGCTAAATAAACCAGGCCGTGACTTGAGGGTTAAGCTGTGTGGTTATCTGAGACCGAAATGCCATCCTATATTCTATGATTCTAACATAAACTCAGCAGCTGTGGTCAGACTCAACATTTATCAAGCTTTTCTTTTGTGTGCCATGAAGTTCCATTGCTACATCTCTGATTTATCAAGCATATGTAGATTCAGCACCAAATTTTATGCAGATGCTTTTGGAAAATCATTGAGGTATGAAATATTTAGTACACCATCATTGGGGCGATTTCGTGCTCTTTATACACTGGTGATGGATCTACATTGGAACACAGCCACTTCAATTATTTTAAATCTAACCTCTGCTAGAGCTCTAAATGAAAGGGATTAGGGGCAAGGGAGAGTGCATCAGTATTTACATTCTTAATCTTATTGTACTCCAGTTACTGTTGACATCATGCTGCTTTGCTTTTACTTCATTTTTCTCATCTAGGTATATGAAAAAGCTCATGATCAAGAGGAGGATGTTCTCCTTCAAAACATGGTTCAGATTTTCGTCCAATTCTTGAAGCGGGGAAAGGTGAAATCGAATGGCTCGGATTAACTGCTTATATTCATGTGTTGAAGAGGAAATAGTCAAGGTATAAGGAGTTGTTACGTGTATTAGATAGATTCTAAGCTCGTAAGTGTGGACATGTCATTTTTGACCCTCCACAAGATTTTTCATATTTTAGCGTGTAAATATTTAATTTAGGCATAATATAAATATTTTAAGTAATTTTGACTTTTTACTTTATTTTATTACAAGAAAACAAAATTACAAAAATAGGTTCATTAATGTTTTGTAGTCATTTTTAATCTTAAAAAAAATACAAAAATAGTATCGTATTTTTATTTTAATATGATATTTGAAAATACCAAAAATAGATTTGTTTTAATGGTTAGTTTTATTTTAATAATTTTTTTTGAATAATAGGATTAATTAATAAATGGGACCGTATTTTTAATCCCGTTTGCAGGGAAAGAATAGAACTTAGGCTCGAGCAACCCATTTTTAGGCCTAATTTTGGACCTAGCCCATAATTTTCAAACCCATAATTCCTAGGCCCATACCCCTTAACATGTCCATGGTTTTCGGCTGAACCAAAAACAACACCTCGAGCCCATCAGCGATCTCCACTAGCCCCACCCCACCTCCAGATCTCTCTCACACAAGGGGCAGCAGCCCGTCGCCCTCACCAAGCTCACTCTTATCACCATCGTTTCCGCCTTCAACCAAACCGGCGACCACGCACAGAACCCTCCTCCGCACGATCGCAGAACGGCTTCAAACCATCGTCTTCAAATCTGATCGTGGACTACCATCCTTCAGTTGCTTCCCTTAACAGCTGCCTCTCTCTCGTTTTTTTGGGCCTCATCTCCATCGTCGGCGGGTCCTCAGCGATGTCTATTTCCATTGAAAGCTAGTCGTTTCAAGTTGCCCTGTTATTGGCTTGAGGTTTGAAGACGCCATATTACGAACATAAGAAATGGTCGTGGTTCGTTCCTTAGCTTTCCGAAGACTCCGTTGTTCGTAGTTTCATTCTGGGGCTTAGTTCATCGTCTTCCATTTGAGTTATGGTTCAAGTTTGTCATCTACTGGTTTTCCAGATTTCATAGGGGATTTTGTCAATTAATATGGTCGCCGGTGAGGTTCTGTTTAATGGTTCCGGTCCCGTTTGAGATTTCCGATGAGACGTTCCAATATTGATCTTGTCCGTGGTTTTGAAATTTCAGATTTTGTTACTGAGGTCCAATTCTCTACCTTGCTGCCTTAATATTTTTATCTATTGGAATGAAAATGGCATGGATTTCCTATGGGCTGTGTGTTATTTTGTTGAATTGCTTGTGATTATACCATCGATATTATTGCCTATTAGAATTGTTGTTGCATGTTTGTTTAATCTCCGGTTATTACCAGTTTGCTAAGAGTATCAGATCTTCACGTTACTAAATGAGTTTCATCTTGAGCACAATACTTTTAAAGGTGTTAGTAATTCTCAAATATGTTTCCTTTGTAAATTCATTGATTTCGTTGGTGAGTTATGGTTTGAAATTGTTCCTTCTGTTGCTTTTCGAGGTTTTCAATATATTCCGTTGTTGTACATATTGTGAAAGAATCGGTTTGGCTTAAACCAGTCACAAAATAGCTTGACTGCAAGAGTAATTGGAGCTAATTGGACCAAGCGATTTTAGAGATAAAGTGTATTTGAGTCTTAGTTTTATTTTGAATTCTGAGCCTCACGTTACATTGATCTTAAAGTAGAAAACAATCCAATGTAGAACACTTCAGCATGCTTTTAATTTATCATCGTGATTGTGTACACGTTCGCGTGACATAATTACGATTCCTTAGAAATCGAGGTGTGCTATTTAGCAAATTTTCCATGGCCCTCGTAAAGTTACAAAGCGTAGTTGCTTTAGGCGCATTATTTTAATAATACTACCTTCCTAAACTCGGTTGTGCATTTCATGTGACTCAAATCAAAATCTTAAAACGTTGACTAAAATGTGTTTAGGATTGCGGGTGCATTTCATGTGGCGCGATCCAAAGACACGTTTTAAACGACGTTCAATCTTCTTTAAAAATTAAATAAAGGTGGTTAAAATTTAAAATTTGCACATAGGTTTATAATGGTTAAAAAATTAGATAATTAAGCCGAAGATGACAGTTGAGCGACTGTGCTAGAACCACGGAATTCGAGAATGTTTAACACCTTCTCCCGGGTTAACAGAATTCCTTACCCGGATTTTTGTGTTCGCGGACCGTGAATAGAGTCAACTTTCCTCGATTCGGGATTTTAAACCGGTAACTTGGGACACCATAAACCTCCCAAGTGGCGACTCTAAGTAATTAGTCCCGTTTCGATTGTTCTTTAATTGGAAAAACTCTCTTGTATTTATACCCTTTACGGGGGTGTAAGTAAAAAATGAGGTGTGATAGCTCTGGCGATTCTGCTGGGGATCGAACCCAGAATCTCTGGTTCAGGGTTCAAGAATTCGAGCTTAGAATAATTGTTATAGTTTGTTTTATCCATTATCTGATTTTGTTACATGATTTGGGCCTAATGTGCTAATTGATTGCTTTTACCGCTTTGATATTCCGTGAACTGTATATAAACTGTTGCGAAATCCCTCTTTTCTCTAAGTCTTCTAAATCATGAAGAAGTGTGCACTTCATGTGACTTCTTTTCTGTTAGAGTCATATTCCAAATTTAGAACGAGGTTCAGACAAGTTGCAAAGCCGGTGAAGCTTCTGTATTCCCGGTACGCTGCCCCCCCCCCGGCTCGAGCTGTCCGCTCGGGTAAGCCAGGTCTAGAACAATAAATCCAGGTTTTTAAACCTAGAAAAACACAGCCTCATGCCGGATCCCTAGTAGGAACGTTTGTCTGCATCACGTGCATTTGACTTAGGGGACTCAACACAGGGGTTGGGTCCGTCTAGGACAGGTGTACCCAAAATAACAAACCATCTTGATGCATCGTATGTGCTACATGTTGCATTTCTTCAAGGGTAAAAGGGTCATTTGGAGGACCAATGATAATTGAGGGCGAATGAAAAAAAAAAGAGAAAAAAAGAGAGGCTGAAGTGTAAGAATGAAGCGAGTAGGGCCCAATTATATTTTTGTTACATTTTATTAAGAAAAAAAAAAAGATCATGGAAACTTCAAAAAGATTTTGCACTTTTTATCATTTTTCAAAAATCAAAAATCGAAAAAAAAGAAAAGAAAATCCAAAAAGATTTTATATATTTCATCATTTTTCGAAAAAAAAAAGAGAAAAAAAATGTGTTTTCTATATGTCAGTTGTTTTTTTATTTTTATTCTCGACTGTATCCAATCCGCCCGAACTACGCATACCTAATTCTCGTCTTTCGGGGCCTGACACGTTGGCAACCCACATAGGGTTCGGTCTTCCTAGTAAATCTTAGGTTCTTGGCTTTGCGGGGTCATAGCCAAATTTTGCACTTCTAGCCACCTTTTGGCCAAATAAGTCAGTTTGCAAAAACAGCCTCAATCATGTCTTCCATGTGTCCAGTAGGGAGTGTTATTGTCTCACATAGTGTTAATTTAAAGTTTTCTCATACCGGTATAGATTTATTTACCGAAGTTTGAGCATGACAGACACCCCGTGACCATCCGGTCAGGATCGCTCAGCCAGGAGTTGCTTAAGGAGATTTGTTTTATTTTTACGTTTTGAGTCTGTTCTTCATTTTATGCCGTCTTTTACTTTCTAGTTTCGTACAGTAATATCAAGTCTTTTGTTATTGTATTTTCCGCTTTATATTTGAAAAATATGTTGTAACTCAAAAATCCAAAAACAAAAAGAGATGTTGCATTTTATATTTCGTTATAAATTTTCTTTAGAATACTAATTCTAGAAATGAGAAAATTTTGAGGTTGTTTTTCCTTTAGGTAATTAATATCTAGGACTTAAAATGAATTGTTTTTATGTTTCCTTTAGTATATTAGGACCGAAATTCAAAAAGAAAAGAAAAGAAAAAAAGAATTTTCTTTTAGTATCTCTTTAAAAGTTTTCTTTAAGGCGTTAATTCCAAAATCCAAAAAGATTTTCTTTGAGGTGTCTCTTTGGGAAATTAATGAAAAATGAGGTGAAAAAAATTCTTTTATTTTCATCAGAACATTAGGATATTGTACATAGAAAAAATACTTTATCTTTTGTTCATCATTAGAATTTTTTTTTAGGTAATCAAAATTGAAATCTAAAAGCATTTTGTTTTATCTTTTTCATTGCTCGTTTCGAAATATCGCGTCAGGATATCAAATGAAAATTCAAAATATGTTTCTGTGGTTTATTGTTTAGATTGCCTTCTTAAAAAAAACGAATCAAAAAATATTTTTCTCTCGTAGGATTTTTCCTTAATAATTTCCCATGGAGTATTTGTCTTGGAAAAAATATATGCTCGTTAAGCTTGAGTTTAGAATAGGTTATAGAACATTAAGTCTAGAAAATTAAAAAAAAAAAGAGATTTGTTTCTTTTATTTCTCTTTTCTCGTTAGAGTAGTCATTAAGCTAAAAAGAAAAAGAACGTTAGTTTGTTTCCTTTATTCCCGAACTACGCAAAGATCTGATTCATGCGGCGTCATGATACGTAGGCAACCTACATAAGGTTCGATCAAATTATTTTTTATATTAAAAGAAAAAAAAAAAAAAAGATGGTGAAATTATGGGATGTGAGAAATGAGAAGGAAAAAAAGAGCGATAATCAGAAAGAAAAAAAAGGAAAGAAAAATGAGCGAGCTAAGAAGTGCGAGGAAAGAAAAGAAAAAAGAAGATTCAAATGGACAAATTGGGATGATACCAAGTGACCTTATAACCCTCGAAGTCATTCTAGAACCATTAATTGTTGTTAGGTGCATTGCACGCAATGTGATATTTCTGGTGTTAAATGTCCTAACGCTAACGGGATGACCCCATTTTGTTCCTTTTGATATCTTCATAGCAGAAATGTGGTTGGTTTGTGGTTCTCGAAGTAGTAACTCCTCTCCACAACATAAAGTCAAAAGACAATGACACACAACAACAAAACTGAGTTGGTTGATACTGGGGCCCGAAAGCAGTTGGTTGAACAGGACAATAGGTTGTTGAAGAGTTAAAGATGTTGAGACAACACATGACAGACATGTATCAGGCCTGGATGACTGGGAAGGCACCACCCCCGCCACCACCTAGCTTCCTAAATGCTACCCTTACCCAAACACCGATCACAATGCCATATGATTCCCCACACTCTCCAGATCCACCCGCTTATCATGGCTTTCCCAACCACCCTAGTAGCTCCATCACTCATCTTCCAATTACCTTTCCCAAAAATTGCCCTCCTGCATATCCATTATCCCCAACAATGAACACCCACTCAGAGCTCATGATGCCCAATATTGATCCTCAAAGGTTGCCCACAAGGTTCATGAGTCATACAAGAAGAGCCTTCGGGATGAGCTTCATGTTGAAAATGAAAAGGTTACAGGAAAAGAAGGGCGAGATAGGATACCCAGGAGGCTGAAAGGCATAGAACAGTTCTTAAAGAACAAGCAAGGAATGGGAGACCAGGGTAGCATGACTTACAAAGAACTGTCTTTGTCCCCTAACGTTTGTCTGCCTGCGGGGTTTAAAGTGCCAAAGTTTAACTTGTATGATGGGTGTGGAGATCCGGTAGCCCATCTGAGGGATTACTGCAGTGAAATGAGAAGTGTTGGCGAGAAAGATGATTTGTTGATGGCGTATTTCAGTGAGAGCTTAACTAGGGTAGCTTTGGAATGGCATAATCGTCAAGATGCCGGCAAGTGGAATACATTGGGCGATATGGCCCAAGATTTTGTGCGACACTTCCAATACAATATAGACATTGTCCTAGACCGCTCCTCCCTATCTCAAATGGATGTTGATACCCAATTTTTTCCCTATGTATTTTTATACAAAATACTTTCAAAATAGCATGTACATGCACATATAAGCATGCCCCAAGAGTTTTGGTATTTTTTCCCTAATTTTTAAGATTTTTGAAATCAATTTATTGTCTATTTTAGCAGTACAAAATCCATAATTATTCCCAAAATCATCAATTTTGGTGAATAATTTATTTTATTCCCACATTTATACCAAAATATAGTTAATATAATTTTTGTATATTTTTACAAATTTATTTGGTATTTTAGAAGCTAAATTGTATATAATTGCAATTATAGCCTACTTTAAGATTAATAGCATTTTATAATTGTAAAATTGGTTCCAATATTTTTAAATTTATATTTATATATTATTAATTGGGTCAGTACTTTTAATTTACTTTTAAAATTGTTTTAACTATTTTATATAAAATAAAAAGGGAAAACTGGCTATTTAACATTTATCCTCATTTCATTGCAATTATAGCCCATTCGGATTTCAATTTTAGCCTCAATTTAACCCCAACCCAATTAACCCAAGACCCACCCAAATCCGCCCCAGCCCAATCCTTAAACTAACCCGGCCCAGTTCCGAATTAATTTGAGCCATTGATCAAACAAAATCAACGGCCCAGATCCCCCTTTCCATAATTAAACCCTCACCTACCCCTTCCCCCGTCTCATTCTTTCGAGACTCCTCATCTCTCTATCTCTCAAACTCTCTCGAAGGTTCCTGAAACTCTAGCCTCTCTCATCCCATCTTCAACCTCCGACTCACCGGAATCCATGGCCTCTCAGGCCATGGACGACCTATACTCACCTCCTCCGGCTCTTGCATGCCTGATGCTCGAAGGATCGAGGCCAAACCTCGAAGGTCTTCACTCAGACCTTCACCGATTTGAAGATTCCGGCCATCTCCGACCTTGCTCCGGTGGCTCTTGTTCTTCTGAGCATGTTTCTGACCTCATTAGACTTAGATCAGACTTTCTTCCAAGTCTTTCTCATTTCTAGGGTTTCTCCGAAACCCTAAGCTATTCTAGGTTCTTTCTATGTTTGTTTTCTTATATCTATGCTATATCTATGTTCTACTGGAGTTTGGAAACTTTTTCCCCAATCTTTTCTTTCAAAATTTGTTTCTCTTCGATTTAGGGTTTCTGAAAAAATCTTAAAATGTTTTCTGACTCTTTTTTTTTTTTTTTTGTGAATCAGTCTATGTTATGTTTGTATGTTCTCTTTTCTACCTAGCATGTTCTTCTCCTGTATCTTTATGTTTGCCTTATTTTGCATGTTCTTCTATTGTGCTCCGTTCTTTCTTCTATTGGTTTCTATATCATGCTTTCACACGTTTATCTTATGTGTTCATTTACCCCTGTGTTCCTTTACTGTATTTTCTACTAATCTCTTAGTTCTTATTTTCCTTCTTCTGGACTTTGTTCTTTCTAAACATGTTTCATCTACTGTTTCCTTAAGTTTACACTACCTCTTTGTCTTCTGAACTTGTTTAAGTTCCAAGTTTTTCTTAAAACATGTCTTTATGCTTCAAATCAGCTTTTTCACTATGTTTGTTTCGAACCTGCTATTTTACCTATTTGTTTTCTCATGAGTCTCTGAAAAAGACCTCTGAGCCTGTTTCAGTTATTTGTCTTCTCATCTCTACATCTGATTCGAGTCGAAAACCCTAGGATTTAGGGTTTTTGGCGAATTTAATCTCGTGCTTGGACTAGGGTTCTATTATGGAACCCTGGATTTTCTCAAACTAAGTTTGAGTCTATGTACTGAATTTGAACCTCTTTGTTTATAACTCTGGACTTTTCTATACTAGATTCTTTCTAATTAGCATGACAGTTCTTTCTTGTTTGACATGTTTGTGTGCTTTATATATGAGGAATTCTTTCTTCAAAAGGGGTTTTGCCAACTACTAATTGATTGATTCTGAAATCCTCTAATGGGGTTTGATTGATCGTTACTGGTTTTCTTTGATTAAACCTTTCTTCACCTTTTCTGGTTGGGTTCATTCATACCAAAACTCAAATTCGGATTCTACTGACTGTTGATTGATTGTCTTTCCTTATTTGCACAAACCGTGTTGCTATCAAACTCTTTCCTTAAATAGTTCCTATGTATTTTCCCTTCTTGTACTACTTTGGAAAAGATTCTGATCAAATTCTTTCCTTAATTACCTTCTACCCGTTTGAAATCAAATCCCTTAGCTGAAGGGAAATTCTATGCGATTGATTGTAAACTATTTTCTTACCTTTCTTACTTGCTTCTCTGCACTATAAAAGGGACAATTCAATACTTTTTACAACACACTTCGAATTGCATACTCTTACACACTACTACTACTTTCAAAACCTGCATTCCCTCTTTCTCTCTTCTCTACTGATGTTCTCTGCTCCTGCTTATTATTAGCTGGGTGAAAGTCAAGGCTAATATACTACTACTACTTTGTCTTTGCATCCTGTTCTTGCTCTTTTACTGGTATGTCTTGATTCAGTCCCTAGAAATCATCCTAATGTGTTTACTTAGAACCTTTACATCTATGCCTATTACCTGCAAAGTTTGACATGTTCATATGCTGCTGTTTGCTTTACTTTCTTGCGAATGCTTGATCCTTATACCTTTACTCTCTATGTGTTTGTAAATGGGGATTCAGGGCATGGCAACATGAGTTGTTGTCCATGAACGGAATTTTAACCCCAAATAAAGGGTGTCAGTATGTTTTATTGCTGATCATGTCCTTTGCCCACTTTTCTTTTGTCTACTGTTTCTGTTATGAATCCCCTACCCTTACCCCCTATGTATGCTGAGTTAAGGCTCATGATCTGGTAGCCTCTTAAATGGCTGCCCAGGCCTGAGCCTGGCTTTCAATAAGCCCTAACTCCTCAACTTGAAATGACAAGTTGGTCAGGGGTGTGCCAGTACTTCAAGTTGCTTGGCATGACCACCAGCTTATCACTCCCCTCCCCTGCACTTGCACCTACTCTTAGACTATAAGTTCTTCCCCCCCCTCCTATGAGCCTTGCTTTGGGACCTTGAGTTCCCTCTGAACTTGGACATTTGAGGGCTGGCCCTTCCACACTGCACTATGTCCTTGATTCTGAAATATATTTGGGGTGTAAGCATTGCCCGGAGCCCCTTTGAGACTCTTGGGAACTTTGACACATCCCAAATAAGAGAAAGGCTTTGGAACTTGATCTTTGGAGTTGGTTTACTTCATGCTTCAGACAGAAGTACGAATCAGGCTCTCCTTGGTTGGGACTTTTAGTTTTCTGATGTAATTTTTATTTTATTTTTCTTTTATCAATTCTGGTTTGTAATAATCTTGTAATAAATATTTGGGGTCGGCTAGTGGAAAAGGGTGGGGAACTATACATGCAAGGGGTAGATATCATGCCTATAGGGGTTATCATTTATAAAATTCTGCATCTCATCTAGAGATCATGCCTATAGGAATTACTATGTTTTAAAGTTCTGCATTTTATAAATCATTGAAACTCTGCATTCTCACATAGATACCATGTCCATAAGATTTTCTGCATTCTCATATAGACACCATGCCTATAGGACTTTCTGTATTCTGCATATGCATCTATCATTAGGCAAACGTGTATATAGGTTTAAATAACAATTAGTATTTTAGACACCAGTCCTATAGGACTTCTGCACTTCTATAAACGTTTAAAATCAGTAACACCTAGATATCATGTCTATAGGATTCTTGCAATTGTTTAAGATCAATGACACTTAGAAACCATGCATATAGGATCAGTTAATTGAATCAGCCTCGTTTCGAATCTAAAACCCGTCTTAAAATTTGCAGATCCCTTCTTCTAAAATCAGTAAAGCTTTTCCTTAAAATCAATATACTTTGCATTATTAGATATCATGCCTATAGGTTTCACCTAGGCAAGTTTTAGGGTAAAAGCCATAAGTGCATCAGTTTTTGACAATTCCAACTAGCAGGTAGGTCTGATTCGGATTTCTCATCTGAAGTATGTAATAAATCAGTCTGCCTCACGCATTTTTTTTAAGTTTAATTCAGACCTAATCACTACATATAAGACATGCTAAACTCTATGCTTTTCTGACTTGAGGAGGTTTATTTGAGCCTTTAAACTGTTATGTGTTTTCCCATATCTGCTTTATGTGTTTTGTTTGTCGCCCTAGAATTTTATCCTTTTAAAACCATTAAAGCCCCAACTCCCTCCCCTTCAGGATTAATAGTCTCAATGCCTCCGAGATTGATAGGATTGGGACGGGTAATAGCATGCAATAAGTAACGTTACCATTCCGCACTTTAATACCTTAACGGGGTGGGAAGGGTAGAATATGGATATGATGACCGGTACGCTAATATCACGTGCGACCCCTCTTCTGAGGAGTAATTGCTGGATATTGCATTGAAGTGATCCATATTAATCACAAACCTAGGACCCCCTTTTCTTTATTCGCTTCCTTTAGAGTTGTTTAAACTTTTCAAATCCTTTCTATCTTTCTACTTACTTTCATAAGTTTCAACCTAATTGCAATGTTGTATGCAAGTCCTTATTTGAGCCTTGATTGTTTACTTGTAAAGTCACAATTATAGCATGGCCAAGAACCACACTTGTGGGTCCTGAGGGGTACCTAACACCTTCCCCTCGGGATAATTTCTAGCCCTTACCCTAATCTCTGGTCTCTTTATCTAAAAAGTGTCCTAATGCACTATAATCATTAGGTGACGACTCTTCAACTTCTAAACCCAATTCTCGAAAGGGAATAGAGTTGTCCTCCCAATGTCGTATACCCGATTTCTGACCCCACGGTTAGAGAAAAAGGGGGCGTCGACAATGGAAAAGAAACCCAAGAAAGGTTTTAGGGATTTTTAGCTCAGATGGAATGAACAAATTGCTCGGGATAGTCCTCCCATTGATAGAAAGATGTTGGTGAGCCCCGCCGACGACAGGGTCCAGTGGTCGTTCTTGCTAAACGTTTTCAGCCTCAATGTCGACCTCGTGGATATGCTTGTAATCCTCCCCAATGCTACTTCTCCCCACAGAACTCCCAAAGTCGTACATCACTTTCCCAGTACCCTGTCCACAATGCACCACCATATGCTTCACACCCACAAGGCCCGCGATGGCCCACACCACTTCCCTAAATGTCTTACCCGCCCCCATGAGCCTGCCAAAAACCCCCTGGATCGGGTTTTCCGCCCAATCAAGCATTTAAGAATGAGAGGTTGCTGGAAGAAGAAAAGGCTTTCACCCCTATTGGAGAATCATATGCCAGTTTGTTCCAAAAGTTGAAGCAATTGGACATGTTGAAGCCGATTCATATAAAAATGCCAAACCCTCTGTCAAAGAAGTTTGATTTTTCTCAAAGGTGCGCATATTGCTCAGATGCCCCGGGGCATGACATAGAGAAGTGTTGGAATCTGAAGAAAGCAATTCAAAAGCTTATTGATGTAGGCGACATTGTCGTACAAAATCCAGATGCAGCAAACACTAGCCAAAGTCCATCGCCTGTGCATAATGAGACGCATATGGTGGGCATGGTTTATTCTGAAAAGGAATGTGATAATTCTTCTGGGAGCCTTGGAGGTCCACGTGCTACTAAGCTTTCAGCACTATCAGGGGTTGATCTTAAGAACGAGCCGGCAAAAGGAACCCAAAAGCAATTTGTTAAGAATAATATGATGAAGACTTGTGGAGGTCCTAGTATTGCTGATGCAGAATTCAGTGGCTAAGATACCATGCTTGGTAATTGGAAAGACGCTCCAGTTCTTGGTCAGCCGGAGAGGAGCTTTTGGTGGTTTAGTTTGTTGTCATTTCTATTGTTCGGGTTATTGCAGGGCTGTAATCCGGACATCGTCTTATGACTCAAATCCTTCTATCCTTTATTTTGTCTAGTTCCTTTAGTCTTATTATCTCACTTAGTGTTTTCTAGGTTTGTTCTAGGTTTGTAACCCCAGTCTAGTTTGTCTGTTTTGTTGTCCAAACCCTTTTACCATCTGTCTAATGTAAGTTTCTGTTTTCTGTTATTTCTAGTCATTTTTGTTTATTTCTCTTTTCCTTTTATAGTCCTTTTCCTGTTGACTCTAGCGATGTGACATGCACGCGTAATTCTCAGCCTGGTTTTAAAAGTCAGTTTAATCAAAAAGCAATGAAACAATGTTGAAGATGTAGGGACATTTGAGGGAAATAAGTAAAGGCATTTTGTAAGCACGTGATTTTTGACCCTCCCCGGGAATTTTTACGCTCTTAGCTTAAAATATCTAATTTAGGACTAATAGAGCTATTTTAACTATTTTTTACTTTATTTCATTGCAAAAAAAAAAAATTACAAAAAAAAAAGTATATATATAAATTTTAGTTTATGTATCCCTCATAAACTTGAAACAAAATCAAAAAATTGCACGTTATTTTGGTACTTTATATAAATTCGAAAATTAACAAAAAAATATATATAATTCTATTAATGTTTTGAAGTCATTTTAATACAAAAAATATTATTTCATATTTTTGTATTTATTAAAAAAAAACGAAAATTACAAAAAATAGTTTTATTAATATGTTATAGTTATTTTAACTTTAAAAAATACAAAAAATAGTACTTCATATTTTATCTTAATATTTACGAAAATTACAAAAAAATAGTTTTATTAATATTTTTGTAGCTATTTTAAAATCTTGAAAAATATTTAAAAATATATGGTTTCATTTAAATACTAGTCTTATTTTGGTAGTTATTTTGCTTACATAGGACTAGTTAAGCAACGTATTCCTATTTCTCGGGTCCGGGCAAAAGAATAATATTCGGGTTCAAACTACCCGGTTTTAGGCCTAATTTTCGGACCTAGCCCATAATAAACCGTGTCCAGGACACGTGGGGAACCCCACCACGCGTGGGGGACATATGCCTCGAACCCCACCACGCGTGGGGCTCATTTTCATGGGCATTGAAACACGGACAAACACAAAGAAAGGGGGGACCAACGAAAAAGGGATTTTAAAAAAATTGTGGGAAAAGGGGGTTACTGTATAAAAAAGGAAAAACGGACGAAAGAGAGGGGGGGACTTTTTTTGAAAAAGGTTGAAAAAAAACTGGAGACTTTGGAACATACTACTGTTCCTCTTTCTTCTTAAAAGAGAAAGGGAAAAAAACGTTCAGAAGGAGAAAAAAAGAAAGGAAAAAAAAAGGAGAAGGCATTTGGAATTTTTGGAAAGAGGTACTGTGGATCATCTTCTTCGCAGGAAGAAGAAAGAAAAACCCTACTGTCACCTTCCCTCCGTCGACCACCTGCCCCGACGCCATAACCTCCCACGTCCCAGCTGCCCAAACGACCACTGTTCCTCCGTCTTCTTCAAAAAACCCGCCCAAAAACCCTACTGCGTCGTCAACTGAACCGGTCACACCCCCACGTCCACTGCTATCACGCAGCAGCTGTTGCTTCCTCACCGGAACAGCTGCAGCATCAACGACCCTACTGACCACGACCAACGGCAGCCCCGCCATCGTCAACCTCCCGCACCAGTCCGTCGACCACCAAACTGATCAAACGACCATAACCATCACTGAAACCACCCTTTCCGACTTCTTCAAGTCAAACGACCCCCACATCCGCTGCTATCATTGCAGCAGCCGCTGTTCTTCCTCGCCGGAACAGCTGCACCACCAAGTCACCTTCCACCGCGACCAGACGACCATCGTCCAAACGACCACTCAGTCCCGTCACCTCCATCATAACCAGTCCGTCGACCACTGCCCGGCGACCAAGCAACCAGCAAAAACCCACCTCCATTAACGCCGGCACCCTCACGTCCAAAACCTTCAACCAACCCACCTGCTCGTCGACAGTTGTGGGGTCCAAACTCTCCGTCGAGGTCGTCCGGTACGTCGAGGCGCTGTCCGAGGTTCCGTCGTTGTTCTTCGTTCAGAAAGGTCCGGCTTAAGTTCCGTCGGAATCGTGTTTGTCGTCCTGAGTTTGCCGAGGTTCAAAAGGTTAGTAAACTTCAAGCATTAGATAAGGAAATGTTACGTTAAACATTCGAAGATGCAATATATAAATTGATGCGATAATGTTCTGCTTATGTTTTCACCATATGCGTTTTGTTCATTTTTGGTGTTACATATTTTTGTTTATGTGATATCATTTAATTAAGTAGGGTTAGTTGTTCCATGACACAGTTTAACGTTAATTTATTCGTCTTTTCTCTTGCTTAGTTCATTCGGACAAAACTAGTATTACTTGTTGTTATTACTTCCAAAACACTCATTTTGCTAGATTCCTTTTATTAAAATTGTAACGAGTTATGAGATTTCAGTTGTAAATAGGCTATAAGGTTTAGTACTGTTAAAGGCATAAAAATGGCATCCCTTTAAAAATATAAAAATAAAAATAAATAATAATAATAAAAAAAATAATAAGTGAAATGAGACGAGCCTCGCCAAATAAAAGGGACAAATTGCGGGGCCCTCTAAGTGTATATATTAAATACTTAGATTCCGGGACGGGCCGTTAGCAAATTTCACGGCCCTACCAAAAAAAATAATAATGCGCTAGTTGCTTTAGGCGCGCCTTTAATAATGTTATCTCCCTAAATTCGGGTGCACATTTATGTGACCCAAATCCAAATCTCAACGGAGTCGAAATATGTCTCTAGTCACGGGCGCATTGATTGTGGCGTGGCCCGAGATGCATTTCCATGACGTTACAAATTCTTTAAAAAATAAGAATGACATGAGCCTCGCCGAATAAAAAATACAAATTGCGGGGCCCTCAGTAAATACTTGTTTAAAATTACTTAGAATTCAGGAGGGCCGTTTAGCGAATTTCGCGGCCTCCGCAAAAAAAATAATAACGCGATAGTCTCTTTAGGCGCGTGTTTAATAATTTACTTTCTTAAGCTCGGGTGTGCATTTCATGCGACCCAAATCCAAATCTCAAAACATCAAATAAAACGCGTTCCGGATTGTGGGTGCATTTCATGTGACGCAGTCCAAAGACGTGTTTTAAACGATGTTCACATTCTCCTAAAAACAATAATAGTAAAGCGGTTAAAAGATAAATTTGCACATAAGTTCATAGTGTATTAAAAATCAGATAAATAAGCCAAATATAACAGTTGAGCGACCGTGCTAGAACCACGGAACTCGGGAATGCCTAACACCTTCTCCCGGGTTAACAGAATTCCTTATCTAGATTTCTGGTACGCAGACTGTAATATAGAGTCATTATTTTCCTCGATTCGGGATTAAAATTGGTGACTTGGGACACCCTAAATCTCCCAAGTGGCGACTCTGAAATAATTAAACCAATCCCGTTTCGATTGTCCTTTAATTGGAAAAAACTCCCTTGCGCCCTGCGGGTGCGTAAAAAGGAGGTGTGACAGCTCTGGCGACTCTGTTGGGGATGTTTTTGACCCAGAACCACTGGTTCAGCGTTAAGAATTCGAGCTTAGAATAATTGTTATTATTTGGCTTTATTTATTATCTATTAGTTGGTTTTATTATATGTTTTAGCCTAAATGTGCTAAATGCTGCTCTTACCGCTTTGATATTACTTGGACTGTATATATAAACTGTGCCGAAACCCCTCTCTTCTCTCTCTTGAGGAGTGCACGCTGGTCGTGACTTCTTTCTGTTAGTGTCATATACCAAAATAGAACGAGGATTCGGAGGAGTTGCAAAACCGGATGGCCTTTTGGTTACCGGTACACAGCTCCCATCCTTGGCTCGAGTTGTCCGCTCGGGTAAGCCAGGTCTAGAACAAACACCTAGGCTTTAAAACTTAGTATAACAAAGCCTCATGCCGGATCCCTAGTAGGAACGCTTATTTGCATCATGTGCATTTGACTTAGGGGACTCAACACAGGGGTTGGGTCTGTCTAGGACTAGCAACCTGATATGAAAAGACCATCCTGATGCATCCTATTTGTTTTCCGTGCATTTATTTTGTCTCACTGACCGGTGTTTGAATATTATGAATATTGTGACATTGAAAAAAAAAGAAATAGCGGTTAGGGAATTGATTGTTTATTTTTGAAAAAATATCCAATACCCAAATACTGTCAAAACTCTGCCGAAATTTTGAGAAAATAATAATAATAAAAAAAAGAATGTCTTATTAATTTGTTTTATTAAAAGCAAAGGAAAAATAGAAGGAAAAAACAATCGTTGTTCTGTCTTGGTTGTTCAAAAAAAAAATAGAAAAAATAAATAAAATACATTGTTTTAAAAAAAATAGTTTTTTTTTTGCAAGCGGTTTTATTATTTGTTGCAAATATACATATATAAAAATCCAAAAGTTTCCTGTATTTTCAAAAATATATATATGTCTTTATTTGTTGCAAAAATATTTGTCTTGCCAAAAAGTCTAGAAAGGTTTTTAGACCCCCAATTTTCAAAACAATAAAAATCCAAAAATATTTTCCATTATGGACTTCTTTAGAAAGTCATTCTAATTGTTTTTTTTTTTAAAAAAAATATATATATATATATAATATAAACAAAACAAAAAGAATAAAAATAAAATAAAAAAAAACCGAAAATATTTTGATTCTTCTTTAGAAGATTCAGAAAAAAACATGCTAGAAGCATTTCTTTTATTAAAGGTAAAATTCTAAAAAAAAAATATTTTCTTCTTCTTCTTTAGAATAAAAAAAAAGCCAATGAAATTCAAAAATATACTTCCTTTCTTCTTTTGAAGTAGTTCTTTCAAATTCAAAAAAGGTTAGTTCATTTACTTATCCTTGATTGCCCGAACTACGCGGGTTTGATTCTCACCGGATGTGAGATACGTAGGCAACCCTCATCGGGTCCAACCCCACCGTTTTGCTAAAAAGCCAAAAACAAACAAATAATAATCATAAAAAAATATATATGTCAAATTTCAATTTTTGTCATAAAGAAGTCGGGTGACGCTGTTTTATCAAGACATAGCCGAATGTTCCCGAAAGGGACGCCGGAAGGCTGACTTTGCATAAAACAGCCACCTTTGGATCATTTTTTAAGATTTGGTCCAGTTGACCCACACAACCTTAAAAATCCTCGTCCCCGAGACGTTGAAAGGTCGTGTTTGCAATATTGAGTTTTCTAATTTGAAAAACGAAAAAAGAGTCATAAATAAGTCAGGTGATGTTGTTTTATCATAAATAGCCGAATGTTCCCGAAAGGGACGCCGGAAGGCTAACTTTGCATAAACAGCCACCTTTGGGTCATTGTTTTGCAACACCAAGTTTTATTATAATTTGAAAAAAGAGTCGACGGTCAGGTGAATACCGTCTTTTGTCATAATAAGCCGAGCCAGCTTCGGCCGCGTCTTAAACCGTTCTTGCCGAAATAGCCTTAGAGTATCTTCGGTTGTCGAAAGGTTATTTTCGTAAAAGAATGGACAAATTTGTAAAGTGTCATAAAATAATCCTCCCCGGCCTCAAAATTTATATGAAATTTGGAAGGGGCCACATTTGCAAAAATAACCGTCCGGTTGCATTTGGCAAACGGGGAAAGGAACTATCCGTTCGTTTTTGAGTTTGTAATTGTTGATTAGAGTATGCGAATTATTTTGATTTTCGGGTTCGTTTGTTGTCTCTTGTCAAAAGTCTGTTTTTGCAATCAAGTTTGTTTTAATTTGAAAAATGGAAATTCCAAAAAAAAAAAAAATGTGTGCGTTTATTATTGTTTATCTTTTATTGGTCCGAACTACGCAAGGTCTGATTCATGCGGGGTCATGATACGTAGGCAATCTCCATAAGATTCGACCACAACAAAAAGAAAAAAATAAAAAAAAAAGGGAAAAATGAAAAAAATCGAAAAAGAGAAAAGAAAAAAAGATCGAAAGGAAAAGAAAATACAAAATAAATACAGGGGTTCCCAAAGTACTTCAAAGGGGCAAATAAACAAGTCGGGGTGACGCATGTTGTTTAAAGCAAAGCATGTTAGAAACGGTTAACTGCCTAGGGGCATTGCATCCTCAATGTGTTGTTGTCAAATCTGTTAAACTCTAAACGCTAACAAGTTTGTTGTTTTCCGAATCTCAAACAGTTAGTTGTTAAAGAATTCTGGCAACACACCCTTACCAAACTATATCCAAAGGACCGATAACAACAAGCATGGCTACTTCAGAGAATAGTACCGAGGAAGAAAGGCCGATGAGCCAGTTGTTAATGGAAGCGATGGGAAAGATAGAAAGGATGGGACTAGATATGAATGCAATGCAGGTAGCTCTAGCCAAAGCACAAAAGAGCCCTGAGCCATTGGGGCACATGCCGGAATACCCTCACTCCGGCCCTTCAACAAGCCTCCCAAATCCCCGTTACCATCAAGAAAGAAGCCCTCATGATTCCCAGGCTCCACCACCCCATCAACCTCTCCCCACACCCGATATTCCCACTTTTGTGGGACCCACATCAGCCCCCTTGCACAGAACGACCAGCGAGCCATTGTTTCAGGCTCACGATACGCAATACTATCCCCCTGAGCCTACATTCCATGCCCTCGAACCACATGCTCACAATCCACACTTGGAGGTACCGGTAGAGATCGAGAAGCCGGTTAAAGCCCCTGAACAGGATAAGGTGTTTAGAAAGTTCAAAAGCTTGGAGCAGTCCTTCAGGAACCTGCACGGTTTGGGCAACCAGGTCAGCGTAGCATACAAAGATCTATGCCCTTTCCCAGACGTCCAACTCCCGGCTGGGTTCAAGATGCCTAAGTTTGATTTATATGAAGGGCACGGTGATCCCATGGCACATTTGCGGGGATTCTGTAGCAAAATGAGAGGGGCAGGCGGCAAGGATGAGCTGCTAATAGCTTATTTCGGCCAGAGTCTGAGCGGATCTGCGCTAGAATGGTATACCAGGCAGGATTCCAGTAGGTGGTATACTTGGGATGATCTGGCGCAGGCTTTCGCAAGTCATTTCCAGTACAATCTCGAGATAGTCCCTGACCGTCTCACATTGCTGAGGACTGAAAAGAAGCCCGGGGAAAGTTTTCGTGAGTTTGGTTTCCGCTGGAGAGAACAAGCGGCCAGAGTTGATCCTCCCATGAAAGAGGGAGAAATGGTGGACTACTTCTTGCAAACACTTGATCCAACTTACTTTGGTCACTTGGTGACAACGGTTGGGAAATCCTTCAATGAAGTGGTAAAGATAGGGGTCATGATAGAGGAGGGCCTAAGGTCTGACAAAATCCTAAATTACTCAGCGCTCAAGGCAACGACCCAAGCTATTCAGAGCGGCGCGGGAGGTGTGCTCGAGGTCGCATCAGTCGAAGCAGGTACTGGGTCCAAATTCAGAGGTCCTTCCCCTCACTACCAGCCCAGGCCCAGTCATACAAATTATCCACACACTCCATACAACCTTCCACAACCCTACTACCCACCATTAGAGCCACTCTTTTCAGACCATCATGCCCAAGCCTGCCCCCGAGCTCCACATAATCCGCCTCAGTATTATCCTTCGAACGAGGTCCGGTCGCAGGGTCAACCATCAGGTCACCCCCGCTGGCGAGAGCCAACACCACATAATGTATTCTTGCCTTCACATCGTTTCCAAGCACCCAACGACCCTAGAAAACAGGGGCATGGGGGAAAACAAAGGCAAGGAAACAATTTCACGCCAATTGGGGAGTCCTACGCAAGTTTGTTTGAAAAGCTAAAGCTTTCAGGACTGATTGAGCCGCTCCTTGGCTATACTCCAGATCCATATGCAAAAGGGTTCAATCCTGCTGTACGATGCATGTACCACTCTAATGTCCAAGGACATAGCATTGAAGACTGTCGTTCTTTGAAAAAGGAAATCGAAAGAATGATTCAGGAAGGGGCAATTGTGATCGACGACAGTGACAGGGAGCAGGCGAATCATCTTGAGAACTTGTTGATTGATGTTGATAATACTGAAGTTGGGGATGGTCTTGGCAATGTTGATATAGAGATCAATGGCTAAAATGTCATGCTTTGCAGTTGGAAAGACACTCCATTTTGGGTCAACCGAAGAGGATCTTTGATGGTCTATTTTGTTGTCATTTCCGCTGTTCGGATTATTAGGATTGTAATTCGGATTTGTCTTGTGTCAAACCTTCCTATCTTTCCATTTTGACATATAAGTTTGTTTAAGTTTTGTCGAGGCTGGGTTAGAATTTTATTCTGGTTGTTTTGTTTGTCTGGTCATTCAAACCATTTCACCGGTAATCTAATGCAAAATCCGGTCCTTTTTATTTCAAGTTTTGTTTAGTCCTTTTATCATTTTTTATTCAATACCGATTCTAGGGACATGACATGCGCACCCAATTTGGGCCTAGTCTTTAAAGTTAATCATAAAACCCCAGAAAGGCGATCAATCCATTTAAAGGAAATAAGAACGGTTTGAGATTATTTGGAGCCCGAGTCATGTGGAACTGGGGCAAGTTAAACACAAAACCGTTAAAGAAAGATTCGCCTAAATTGGCATGAGGGTCATTCATAATAAGGAGAATGAGAGTGTCGCCCAACGGTGCTTTAGAAGGGACAAATGACCAAACAAATGTTGAATATAATTGTCAAGTCCAGCACCACCAGAAGAGACTACGAATTTAAACTGTATTGTTTGCACTTTGCATGTTTTGAAGACTGGAATGACGAAGGCATTTTGTTCTGCTACCCAAACACTTTATCCTTCGTTAACCCCTTTTGAGCCTTATTTATTTTCTTTCATACCCCTCGTTCGGAATTAGTAGCAACGAATAAAATACGCGAGCATGGCAGGTAAGAGAAAAGAAAGAAAAGAAAACAACAAAATGGAAAAAGAAGAATAAAAGAAAAAAGGAGAGAAAGAAAAAACGACAAAAAGAAAGGAGAAATGAAAGAGAAAAGAAAAGAAAAGTGATAACAAAAAAAAAAAAAAAAGAGAAAGTCAGATGAAAAAGAGGAATTGGGAACTACGTTTGACCTGATTCCTCAAAGAGGATACGTAGGCGCTTCACGGCTCGGTCATAGTTTTGAAAAATGAAAAAATCAATTAAAATATCCCCAAGCAAGAAACTGGGGCAAATGTCGCGTTTATTGTGAATAAATCTAATTCCGAAGGTTGTAACTAATAACCCAAAATTAATGCATTTTTGAGCCTTTTATACCCTTTCTTTCTAGCCCTATCCAAAACCCACATTACGGTCCAAAGAAAGACCTTCTGACCAGTCTTCAAAAGATGCCAAGTCAGACAAATGAAGAGTCTTACCGGCGCACATAACATTCTGTTCCACAGCAGAAAGGACTCTAATCTCCAACAGAAAGAGTCATGCCGGCAACACTCCAAATCCCCAGCTGGAGAGAGACATAAAACGAGAGAGTCTTATTGGTGAAAACCTTCACAGGCACCATAAGGCGATGAAAGCTGAGAGAAGAACCCAAAAATGAGAGAGACTTGATAGTGAAAACCCTTCGGGCACTACAAGTCGAATAAGATTGAGAATCAGATGGGGAATCGCCAATTGAAGATCTTGAAAGATGATTGACGGCAGAGGATAGGCCACATACGCATGTCATGGCCATTAGAGTCGGTATCTGCGTTTGATAGGTTTTTTTTTACAGTTTCTTTTGTAAAAGAGTCATCGTTTCCTTTGTCTTTTATTTTGTTTCTGTTATCTTTCTCCTTTCATAAAATTTTTTTTTAGAGTCTGTCCGGTCAGAACAAGTATGAAATGACTTCGAATAGGCCATCAGCTTTCCAAAATGAGATCTGACTAGTACATCCAAGTGGTATAGTCAGCGAGGAACAAGCGCGAGGCCAGTGTCAAAATATATATCCCCAGCAAAAGGCCCATGAACAGAGCAAGGAGAGCAGTGAGCATGATTTGGCAAAATCCATACTAGACTAAGAGGTCGGGGAAATGCCAGTTTCCAAGCTATGCCACAAAAGAAGAGGGATATCCCCCAGGAGAAAGGGATTATCCCCAGCACATAATATCATCCCCCAACAAGTTGTGCAACGCAAAGCAAGGAAGGAAAAAGGAAAAGTCATCCCAGCAGGAGTATCACAACCAACCACCATGTTTTAAACTAACAATTTTGTTTGATTTGAAACAGGTAAGGGAAATGGCATTGAGGCAGAAACGCATGCCGCAAGGGATATTATCAAACTGGGGCAGAAAATTTTCCTTCCATTTAGAAAATTTTCTGGAAGTCAGGTACCCCCAGCTGATAACATTTTACCGCCAACAGGTAAGTAAATAATTCCTCAACAGTGTTATCCCTAGCAGTTGCGAGGGGTCCAACACAAGGTTGGAAAGTCGGTAGCCTCAGCGGTCAGACTTCAAAGGAGGAAGCTAATAATAATAATAATAATAAATAAATAAATAAACAAATAAATAAAAGAATAATAAAAATAAAATGGGGAAGGTAGAAAGGGAAATCCATCCCAATCCCCAGCAAGTATTCGGGTCTTAAGGATATTTTTGGGTTCATCCGCCCTCGAATAGGATATTTTGGGTTCATCCGCCCTCAAATAGGATATGTTGGGTTCATCCGCCCTCAAATAGGATATGTTGGGTTCATCCGCCCTCAAATAGGATATGTTGGGTTCATCCGCCCTCAAATAGGATATGTTGGGTTCATCCGCCCTCAAATAGGATATGTTTGGGTTCATCCGCCCTCAAATAGGATATGTCGGGTTCATCCGCCCTCAAATAGGATCTGTTGGGTTCATCCGCCCTCGAATAGGATATGTCGGGTTAATCCGCCCTCAAATAGGATTTGTTGGGTTCATCCGCCCTCAAATAGGATATGTTGGGTTCATCCGCCCTCAAATAGGATATGTTGGGTTCATCCGCCCTCAAATAGGATCTGTTGGGTTCATCCGCCCTCAAATAGGATCTGTCGGGTTCATCCGCCCTCGAATAGGATATTTTGGGTTCATCCGCCCTCGAATAGGATTTTATTTTCAAAGTTATTGTTAAAGACATGCGCCCACCTGAATAACGAGAGGAATACATTTTGTCTTTTCATTTCTGTTCTAGGTCACCCACCAGTATAATGCGGGAATACATTTTTTGTCTTTTCATTGTTGTTCTGAGTCACCCACCAGTATAATGCGGGAATACATTTCTGTCTTTTCATTTCTATTCTGGGTCACCCACTAGTATAATGCGGGCATATCATTTTTCATATCTTTACCAACAGGCGCCCACCTGTATAACGAGAGGAATACTTTCAGTCTTTAAAATTCTTACCAGGCGCCCACCTGTATAACGAGAGGAATACATTTCAGTATTTGCATTTCATGATCCAGGCGCCCACCTGTATAACGAGAGGAATACATTTCAGTCTTTTTATTTCAAGTGTTGAATTTGGGAGCCCGCCCAGATAATAGAGGCATACATTCAGTCTTTTTTACTTTTAAGTGTTGAATTTGGGAGCCCGCCCAGATAATAGAGGCATACATTCAGTCTTTTTTACTTTTAAGTGTTGAAGTTGGGAGCCCGCCCATAATAACAGAGGAATACATTCAGTCTTTACTTTTAAGTGTTGAAATTGGGAGCCCGCCCAGATAACAGAGGCATACATTCCACGTATTTACCCATAGGAGACGCATTTCCTCCTAAGTTTGTTTAGTTTCACCTATAGGAGACGCATTTCCTCCCAGGTTTGTTTCAGTTTCACCCATAGGAGATGCATTTCCTCCTAAGTTCAGTTCTACCAATAGGAGACGCACTTCCTAAGTTTATTGTACCCAATAGGAGACGCACTTCCTAAGTTCATTTCACCCATAGGAGACGCACTTCCTAAGTTTAGTTCTACCAATAGGAGACGCACTTCCTAAGTTCAGTTTTACCATTAGGAGACGCACTTCCTAAGAATAGGTTCACCAATAGGAGACGCACTTCCTAAGTTGATTTCACCAATAGGAGACGCACTTCCTAAGCTAAGTTTTACCAATAGGAGACGCACTTCCTAGATCCATTGTACCAATAGGAGACGCACTTCCTAAGAAAAGTTTCACCCAGTAGGAGACACACTTCCTAAGAACAGTTTTTCCCAATAGGAGACGCACTTCCTAAGTTTATTGTACCCATAGGAGACGCACTTCCTAAGTTTATTGTACCCCCAGGAGACGCACTTCCTCAAAGTTCAGTTTCACCAATAGGAGACGCACTTCCTAAAGTTCAGTTTCACTATAGGAGACGCACTTCCTAAAGCAAGTTTCACCAATAGGAGACGCACTTCCTAAGCAAGTTTCACCAGTAGGAGACGCACTTCCTAAGCAAGTTTCACCAGTAGGAGACGCACTTCCTAAGCAAGTTTCACCAGTAGGAGACGCACTTCCTAAGCAAGTTTCACCAGTAGGAGACGCACTTCCTAAGATAAGTTTCACCAGTAGGAGACGCACTTCCTAAGTTCATTTCACCCATAGGAGACGCACTTCCTAAGTCAGTTTCACCATAGGAGACGCACTTCCTAAAGTTCAGTTTCACCATAGGAGACGCACTTCCTAAGTTCATTTCACCCATAGGAGACGCACTTCCTAAGTCAGTTTCACCATAGGAGACGCACTTCCTAAAGTTCAGTTTCACCATAGGAGACGCACTTCCTAAGTTCATTTCACCCATAGGAGACGCACTTCCTAAGTCAGTTTCACCATAGGAGACGCACTTCCTAAAGTTCAGTTTCACCATAGGAGACGCACTTCCTAAAGCAAGTTTCACCAGTAGGAGACGCACTTCCTAAGCAAGTTTCACCAGTAGGAGACGCACTTCCTAAGCAAGTTTCACCAGTAGGAGACGCACTTCCTAAGCAAGTTTCACCAGTAGGAGACGCACTTCCTAAGATAAGTTTCACCAGTAGGAGACGCACTTCCTAAGTTCATTTCACCCATAGGAGACGCACTTCCTAAGTCAGTTTCACCATAGGAGACGCACTTCCTAAAGTTCAGTTTCACCATAGGAGACGCACTTCCTAAGTTCATTTCACCCATAGGAGACGCACTTCCTAAGTCAGTTTCACCATAGGAGACGCACTTCCTAAAGTTCAGTTTCACCATAGGAGACGCACTTCCTAAGTTCATTTCACCCATAGGAGACGCACTTCCTAAGTCAGTTTCACCATAGGAGACGCACTTCCTAAAGTTCAGTTTCACCATAGGAGACGCACTTCCTAAAGCAAGTTTCACCAATAGGAGACGCACTTCCTAAGCAAGTTTCACCAGTAGGAGACGCACTTCCTAAGCAAGTTTCACCAGTAGGAGACGCACTTCCTAAGCAAGTTTCACCAGTAGGAGACGCACTTCCTAAGCAAGTTTTATCAGTAGGAGACGCACTTCCTAAGATAAGTTTCACCAGTAGGAGACGCACTTCCTAAGTTCATTTCACCCATAGGAGACGCACTTCCTAAGTCAGTTTCACCATAGGAGACGCACTTCCTAAAGTTCAGTTTCACCATAGGAGACGCACTTCCTAAGTTCATTTCACCCATAGGAGACGCACTTCCTAAGTCAGTTTCACCATAGGAGACGCACTTCCTAAAGTTCAGTTTCACCATAGGAGACGCACTTCCTAAGTTCATTTCACCCATAGGAGACGCACTTCCTAAGTCAGTTTCACCATAGGAGACGCACTTCCTAAAGCAAGTTTCACCATAGGAGACGCACTTCCTAAAGCAAGTTTCATCAATAGGAGACGCACTTCCTAAGCAAGTTTCACAATAGGAGACGCACTTCCTAAGAATAGTTTCACCCTTAGGAGACGCACTTCCTAGTTTAGCTCATTCCGATTCAACCATAGAAGACACACTTTCTAGTTTAAGTCGTTGAGGTTTTATTTTAGCAGACACATTTGCTAGCAAGAGTTTTGGTTTTACTCATAGGAGATGCACATCCTAGCCTAGTCTTTAGTTCACTCTCATCATTGCATCAGTAGTGTAAGTGAGTTACAATTTTGCTAACGACTCACAAACCTTCCCAGCACAAACTGGGTTAGGAAATTTTGTTTGTTTTGTTTGTTTTGATTGTCAGGGACCCGCCTGTAGAACGGAGAAAACATTTTTCAAAATCAAGCAGTGACCCACTGGAGAGCAGAAGGATTACAACAAAAATCCCCAGCACTCAATCCAAGATAGAAGCAACAAGAATCTCGCCCCAAGAATGCGAGTCAACAGTCTGAGAGGGTCAACAAAAGCTAGTCACAAAAAACAAAAAGAAAAAAAGAAGAAAAAGAAAAAGAGAAAAATGAATGAATCCGAAGCACGGATGTGGAGAACAAATGTGATCTGCTCAAGAACTAGCGCCTACAACTAGCAAGTATCAAGGTTCAAGTCCAAAAGTCTGTATGAAGCACCATTCAAGACTCAAGACCAAGTTTCAGAAGACTTAAGAGATAGGAATCCTTGTAACTAGTAGCTGATAGGCTTAGTTAGTCTTTTTCAGTTTTCATTTTTGTTGTAATGACAGGACCGCGGACCGGAACCTCAACGGAACGGCACCTCGATCGGCTCTTCACCTCGGTACACTTCACTATCTCTCTCATTCCCGAACTACACGTGGCCTGATTCCTGTATAACCAAGGATATGTAGGCAGCTCAGATACCAGGGCTCGGTCACATTCCCTCCCTTTCCTTAAGTGTAGTCCGTCCAAGTAATGGTCGGGTCAAAAACACGTCTAGTCGTTCTTTGTCGGAAAACTCTTCGTGTTTCCAGTCAAAGAGGGGCAGCTGTAAGCACGTGATTTTTGACCCTCCCCGAGAATTTTCACATTTTTAGCGTGAATATGTGAAATTGGGTCTAGTATAGCTATTTTAACTATTTTACCTTATTTTGTTGCAAAAAGAAAAAATCACAAAATATATATATAAATTTTAGTTTATGTATTTCTCATAAACTTGAAAAATACAAAAAAATTGTACTTTATTTTGGAACTTTATATAAATTCGAAAATTAACAAAAAAATATATATAATTCTATTAATGTTTTGAAGTCATTTTAATACAAAAAATATTATTTCATATTTTTGTCTTTATTAAAAAAAAACGAAAATTACAAAAAATAGTTTTATTAATATGTTATAGTTATTTTAACTTTAAAAAATACAAAAAATAGTACTTCATATTTTATCTTAATATTTACGAAAATTACAAAAAAATAGTTTTATTAATATTTTTGTAGCTATTTTAAAATCTTGAAAAATATTTAAAAATATATGGTTTCATTTAAATACTAGTCTTATTTTGGTAGTTATTTTGCTTACATAGGACTAGTTAAGCAACGTATTCCTATTTCTCGGGTCCGGGCAAAAGAATAATATTCGGGTTCAAACTACCCGGTTTTAGGCCTAATTTTCGGACCTAGCCCATAATAAACCGTGTCCAGGACACGTGGGGAACCCCACCACGCATGGGGGACATATGCCTCGAACCCCACCACGCGTGGGGCTCATTTTCATGGGCATTGAAACACGGACAAACACAAAGAAAGGGGGGACCAACGAAAAAGGGATTTTAAAAATTTTTTGGGAAAAGGGGGTTACTGTATAAAAAAGGAAAAACGGACGAAAGAGAGGGGGGGACTTTTTTTGAAAAAGGTTGAAAAAAAACTGGAGACTTTGGAACATACTACTGTTCCTCTTTCTTCTTAAAAGAGAAAGGGAAAAAAACGTTCAGAAGGAGAAAAAAAGAAAGGAAAAAAAAAGGAGAAGGCATTTGGAATTTTTGGAAAGAGGTACTGTGGATCATCTTCTTCGCAGGAAGAAGAAAGAAAAACCTTACTGTCACCTTCCCTCCGTCGACCACCTGCCCCGACGCCATAACCTCCCACGTCCCAGCTGCCCAAACGACCACTGTTCCTCCGTCTTCTTCAAAAAACCCGCCCAAAAACCCTACTGCGTCGTCAACTGAACCGGTCACACCCCCACGTCCACTGCTATCACGCAGCAGCTGTTGCTTCCTCACCGGAACAGCTGCAGCATCAACGACCCTACTGACCACGACCAACGGCAGCCCCGCCATCGTCAACCTCCCGCACCAGTCCGTCGACCACCAAACTGCTCAAACGACCATAACCATCGCTGAAACCACCCTTTCTGACTTCTTCAAGTCAAACGACCCCCACATCCGCTGCTATCATTGCAGCAGCCGCTGTTCTTCCTCGCCGGAACAGCTGCACCACCAAGTCACTTTCCACCGCGACCAGACGACCATCGTCCAAACGACCACTCAGTCCCGTCACCTCCATCATAACCAGTCCGTCGACCACTGCCCGGCGACCAAGCAACCAGCAAAAACCCACCTCCATTAACGCCGGCACCCTCACGTCCAAAACCTTCAACCAACCCACCTGCTCGTCGACAGTTGTGGGGTCCAAACTCTCCGTCGAGGTCGTCCGGTACGTCGAGGCGCTGTCCGAGGTTCCGTCGTTGTTCTTCGTTCAGAAAGGTCCGGCTTAAGTTCCGTCGGAATCGTGTTTGTCGTCCTGAGTTTGCCGAGGTTCAAAAGGTTAGTAAACTTCAAGCATTAGATAAGGAAATGTTACGTTAAACATTCGAAGATGCAATATATAAATTGATGCGATAATGTTCTGCTTATGTTTTCACCATATGCGTTTTGTTCATTTTTGGTGTTACATATTTTTGTTTATGTGATATCATTTAATTAAGTAGGGTTAGTTGTTCCATGACACAGTTTAACGTTAATTTATTCGTCTTTTCTCTTGCTTAGTTCATTCGGACAAAACTAGTATTACTTGTTGTTATTACTTCCAAAACACTCATTTTGCTAGATTCCTTTTATTAAAATTGTAACGAGTTATGAGATTTCAGTTGTAAATAGGCTATAAGGTTTAGTACTGTTAAAGGCATAAAAATGGCATCCCTTTAAAAATATAAAAATAAAAATAAATAATAATAATAAAAAAAATAATAAGTGAAATGAGACGAGCCTCGCCAAATAAAAGGGACAAATTGCGGGGCCCTCTAAGTGTATATATTAAATACTTAGATTCCGGGACGGGCCGTTAGCAAATTTCACGGCCCTACCAAAAAAAATAATAATGCGCTAGTTGCTTTAGGCGCGCCTTTAATAATGTTATCTCCCTAAATTCGGGTGCACATTTATGTGACCCAAATCCAAATCTCAACGGAGTCGAAATATGTCTCTAGTCACGGGCGCATTGATTGTGGCGTGGCCCGAGATGCATTTCCATGACGTTACAAATTCTTTAAAAAATAAGAATGACATGAGCCTCGCCGAATAAAAAATACAAATTGCGGGGCCCTCAGTAAATACTTGTTTAAAATTACTTAGAATTCAGGAGGGCCGTTTAGCGAATTTCGCGGCCTCCGCAAAAAAAAAATAATAACGCGATAGTCTCTTTAGGCGCGTGTTTAATAATTTACTTTCTTAAGCTCGGGTGTGCATTTCATGCGACCCAAATCCAAATCTCAAAACATCAAATAAAACGCGTTCCGGATTGTGGGTGCATTTCATGTGACGCAGTCCAAAGACGTGTTTTAAACGATGTTCACATTCTCCTAAAAACAATAATAGTAAAGCGGTTAAAAGATAAATTTGCACATAAGTTCATAGTGTATTAAAAATCAGATAAATAAGCCAAATATAACAGTTGAGCGACCGTGCTAGAACCACGGAACTCGGGAATGCCTAACACCTTCTCCCGGGTTAACAGAATTCCTTATCTAGATTTCTGGTACGCAGACTGTAATATAGAGTCATTATTTTCCTCGATTCGGGATTAAAATTGGTGACTTGGGACACCCTAAATCTCCCAAGTGGCGACTCTGAAATAATTAAACCAATCCCGTTTCGATTGTCCTTTAATTGGAAAAAACTCCCTTGCGCCCTGCGGGTGCGTAAAAAGGAGGTGTGACACATTTTAGATCACTTCAAGCCTAAATTGTGTGAAACTGGGGCAGATAGAACATAAAGAACCCCTATTGAAATGCATCCTGCCGCATCAATTTGAAGATAAAAGCAAGTTTACCCCAAATTTGTAGGGGGCCGTTCGTGGTAATGAGAGTGAAAGTGTTGTCCAATGGTGCTTTGTATATAACAAATGTAGAAGGCGAATATGTGGGTACGGTCATCAAGTCTGGCGCAACCAAAAGATGTTACGAATGTTTTCCTTGGTTTGTTTAATTGCGTTGTTTGTACTTGACATGTTTTGAAGGTTGGAATGACGAAGGCATTTTGTTCTGCTATCTAAACACTTTATCCCCCGTCACCCCTTTTGAGCCTTATTTATTTTCTTTCATACCCCTCTTTCGGAATCAGTAGCGAATATCAGAAACACAAGCATGAAAGATAAGAAAAGGAAGAAAGAAAAAGAGAAAGAAAAGGAAAGAGAAAGAAAGAAAAAAAAAGAGAAGAAAAAAAAAGAAAAAGAAGAAAAGAGAAAAGAAAAGAAAAACAATAAAAAGAAAAAAAGAAAAGCAAAAGGGAAAAAAAAGAGAAGAGAGAGAAAAGAAAAAAACATAACAACAAAGTAATTTCTATGACATGAACTACGTTCGACCTGGTTCCTTTAAAGGATACGTAGGCAACCTCACGGTTCGGTCCCATCAAAATAAAAATCCAAAAGTCCCTGAGCAAGAAACTGGGGCAGAAGTTGTGGTTGTTGTAAGAAATCTGATTCTGAAAGTTGTAATTTTGAACCCATGAGAATTGTTTTGAGCCTTTGATATCCTTTCTTTTTAACCCTATCCAAAATCCCACGTTACGGTCCAAAGAAAGACCTTCCGATCAGTCTTCGAGAAATGTCAAGTCAAGCAAGGAGAGGTAATTCATATCAGGAGCAACACTCTGGTCCAAGTAGAAAAATAATGAAAATAAGAGAGTCTTATTGGTGAAAACCCTCATCGGCAGCGTAGGGCAATGAGAGCTGAGAGAAATCCAAAAATGAGAGAGTCTTATTGGGGAAAACCCTCGCGGGTACCGTAGGGAAATTGGAGCTGAGATAAATCCAAAAATGAGAGAGTTTTATTGGGGAAAACCCTCGCGGGCAGCGTAGGGCAACGAGAGCTGAGAGAAATCCAAAAATGAGAGAGTCTTATTGGTAAAAACCCTCGTGGGCACCATAAAGCGACGGTAAGTTGAGAGAAAGAACAAAATGAGAGAGGCTTGATGGTGAAAACCCTTTGGGCACTATAAGTCGAATAAGGATTGTGAATCAGATTGGATGATCGGAGCATTGAAGCCCAGTTTCACGGTTTAGAGGTATAACAGGGGTTGAACATCAGACTTGCTCAACAAAATAGGCTACAGGTGCATGTCATGGTCATTAGAGTTGGTATCCACATCTGATAGGTTTCTACTTTGTAGTTTTCTTGTTAGGAATCATCTCTTTCCTTTGTTCTTTACTTTGTTCCTTTTGTCTTGTTTACTTCTTCTTCCTGAGTCTGTTTGGTCAAAATAAGTGAGAAATGACTTCAAAATTTGCCACCAGCTTTCCAATTGCACAAAATGGGATCTGGCCAGCACATCAAAAGTGGCATAAGTTAGGAAAGAACAACAAACGCACTGAGTTGGTAGCAATCAACATGTTTTGGGGTCCATGAGAAATACAAAGGTTTGGTATATTTCAATTCATGAACAGTGCAACAGATAAAGGATGTTGGGTGAACGGGTCAAAGGTATTCTCTGTGATGAGATCAACAAAAAAAGTGTTTAACCAGTGACAAGCGAGGTCTTCCAAGCAGAAATCAAAGTTCGTGGCAAGTGAAGGAGCAACAGACCTCAAGGCCAGGGCCAGTGGTTTAAGTCAAGAAAAAACAACATGCGCGATGAGTGGGTGGCAATTGTCGTGCTTTGAGATTCATGAGAAACACAAAGGTTTAGTACATGAAAGAGCACAATGCAATATATGAAGGGTATTGGGTTGGAATGGATCAGAAGTATTTTCCGTGATAAGGGTGACAAAAAGTGGTCAATCAATAAACAATCAAGGTCTTCGAGTGGAAATCAAATTTATCATGGGAAGTGAAGGAGAAAATGTCCTCAAAGTCAAGGCCACAAACCAACCACCACATTTTAAACTGACAATATTTTTCTTTGATTGAAATAGGGGCAGAAAATTTCGTTTGTTTTGGAGAAACCCTCCGCAAGGAAAAGCAAACACCAGACAGGTTTGACCGTAAACTTTCAGGACCCTCCTGGAAAACGAGACCTAGTTTAAAGTTCAGAAATAGCATAATCTAGCATAAATGTATCCCAAAAGAATATAAGTTAGCTTAGAAGTTTGCATGTTCAAGATAGGATTCAATTAGGAGTTTCCAGGACCCTCCTGAATAATGGGAGTTAGCTTTAAGATTTCGATTAGATAATAACATTAGGCGTAAACTCTACTGTAGGGTAGTATAATTTAGACATGAAAGTTGTCACCCTTAAGATAAAATTTGACCTTTGATTTTCAGGACTCTCCTAGATAATGGGGAGTAGTTTAAAGATTCTCTTAGATAGCAAGATTTAGCAGAAGTCACACTTGTAGAAGATATAACTTAGATTTAAAATTATCATTTAGTTAAGAGTTGTCAGCCCCCCCTCCTGCATAATGGGACCTAACTTTCAAATTCTTAGTAATATTTGGTAATATGACTCAGTTTAACACTCACATATGTGCCCAATTACCAAACTGGGGAAGAAAAATTTTCTTTGTTTTTGTCTATTTTGTTGAAATCAGGAGCCCGCCTAGAGAACAAGGGAGTACAATTTAAGTTTTAGCTTTCAAATTTTTTGTTTTGTCTATGTTGAAGTCAGGAGCCCGCCTAGAGAGCAGGGAATACTTTCAAGTTAGCAGTCAGGAGACCGCCTGGAGAACAAGGGAGTACAATTTAAGTTTTAGCTTTCAAATTTTTTGTTTTGTCAAGTTGAAGTCAGGAGCCCGCCTGGAGAGCAGGGAATACATTTCAAGTTAAAGTCAGGAGCCCGCCTGGAGAGCATGGAATACAGTTCAAGTTGAAATCAGGAGCCCGCCTGGAGAACAAGGGAGTACAATTTAAGTTTTAGCGTTCAAATTCTTTGTTTTGTCAAGTTGAAGTCAGGAGCTCGCCTGGAGAGCAGGGAATACATTTCATGTTGAAGTCAGGAGCCCGCCTAGAGAGCAGGGAATACATTTCAAGTTGAAGTCAGGAGCCCGCCTGGAGAGTAGGGAATATTTTCATGTTGAAATCAGGAGCCCGCCTGGAGAACAAGGGAGTAAAACCTAAATTTTAGCTGTCGAATTCTTTGTTGAAGTTAGGAGCCTGCCTGGAAAGCAGGGAATACTTTCAAGTCAACAATCAGGAGCCCGCCTGGAGAACAAGAGAGTACAATTCAAGTTTTAGCTTTCAAGTTCTTATTGATATTTGGTAATGTGATCCATTTTACACTTACATCTGTGCCCAGCCACCAAATCGGGGCAGAAAATTTTCTTTGTTTTGTCTATGTTGTGAAGTCAGGAGCCCGCCTAGAGAGCAGGGAATACATTTCAAGTTAGCAGTCAGGAGCCCGCCTGGAGAGCAGGGAATACATTCAAGTTCAGCGGTCAGGAGCCCGCCTAGAGAGCAGGGAACACATTTCAAGTTAGCAGTCAGGGGCCCCGCCTGGAGAATAGGGTGAGTTTTTACTTTAGTCAAGCTTAGTTTATAGTGTTCCTAGTCTATTCTTTACTTTAATTTCATCATTTCATCAATAGTACAAGTGATTTACAATTTTGCTAACAACTCACAAATCTTCCTAGTGCAAACTGGGGCAGAAAAAATTCTTTGTTTTGTTTATTTTCTTGTAATCAGGCGCCCACCTGGAGAACAAGGGGAAACAACTCAAGTTTCTAGGGAAAGCAATTTCGAAGGAAGACAGTTCAAATTTCAGGGGGAAATGGTTCAAGGTGCAAAGGAAAATAGTGTTAAGTAACAAGAGAAGACAGTTCGAGTCCAACAGTCAGGCGTCCACTTAAAGAAAAGGAAAAACATCTCAGATTGCAAGTCAAGTTAGCGACCAAAGAATATCGTGGCAAGAATGCGAGTCAACAATCCGAGGTAATCAACAGAAGTTAGTCACAATAAAGAAAAAAAAAGAAAGGCAAGAAGTGAATCCAAATGCAGAAGTTGATGAAAGATGTGGGTTGCTCAAAACATGGCCGAGGTAACAAGCATTGCATACCTGGTTTTGATCCGAAAAGTTGAAGAAGGATGAACTAGCACCTGCAACTAGCAAGCATCAAGGTTCAAATCTAAAGTTTGCATGAAGAACCATTCAAGACTCAAGATCAAGCTTCAGAAGACTTATAGATAGAAATCTTGTAACTCGTAATTGATAGGCTTAGCTAGTCTTTTTCATGTTTTGATTTTGATGTAATAGCAGGACTACGGATCGGAACCTCGATGGAACGGTACCTCGACCGGCTCTCCACCTCGGCATACTCCATCATCTCACTCACCTCTGAACTACACGTGGCCTGATTCCTTTATAGCCAAGGATATATAGGCAGCTCAGATACCAGAGCTTGGTCACATTCCCCTTTTCTCATAATTTTAGTCTCTCCAAATAAGGGTCGGGTCAAAAACCTGTCTAGTCATTCTTTGTCTGAAAATACTACGTCTTTCCAGTCAAAGAGGGGCAGCTGTAGACATGTGATTTTTGACCCTCCCCAAGATTTTTCACATTTTAGCGCGTAAATATTTAATTTAGGCATAATATAGATATTTTAAGTAATTTTGACTTTTTACTTTATTTTATTACAAGAAAACAAAATTACAAAAATAGGTTCATTAATGTTTTGTAGTCATTTTTAATCTTAAAAAAAATACAAAAATAGTATCGTATTTTTATTTTAATATGATATTTGAAAATACCAAAAATAGATTTGTTTTAATGGTTAGTTTTATTTTAATAATTTTTTTTGAATAGTAGGATTAATTAATAAATGGGACCGTATTTTTAATCCCGTTTGCAGGGAAAGAATAGAACTTAGGCTCGAGCAACCCATTTTTAGGCCTAATTTTGGACCTAGCCCATAATTCCTAGGACCATACCCCTTAACCTAAAAACCCTATAATCTACAATATAAAAAGAAGAAAAACAGAAAAGAACAAAAAAAGGGCTGAAAAACAAAAAGAAATTGACGACCAGTTGCGCAAGGAACGACCGCCCCCCCCCCAGCCAAGCTTCATCATCTTCCTCAAAGAAAACCCTAGAGGACCCCAATCTTGAAGACCAAGCAACCATGTCCATGGTTTTCGGCTGAACCAAAAACAACACCTCGAGCCCATCAGCGATCTCCACTAGCCCCACCCCACCTCCAGATCTCTCTCACACAAGGGACAGCTGCCCGTCGCCCTCACCAAGCTCACTCTTATCACCATCGTTTCCACCTTCAACCAAACCGGCGACCACGCACAGAAACCTCCTCCGCACGATCACAGAATGGCTTCAAACCATCATCTTCAAATCTGATCGTGGACCACCATCCTTCAGTTGCTTCCCTTAATAACTGCCTCTCTCTCATTTTTTTGGGCCTCATCTCCATCGCCGGCGGGTCCTCAGCGATGTCTATTTCCATTGAAAGCTAGTCGTTTAAGTTTCCCTATTATTGGCTTGAGGTTTGAAGACGCCATATTACGAACATAAGAAATGGTCGTGGTTCGTTCCTTAGCTTTCCGAAGACTCCGTCGTTCGCAGTTTCATTTTGGAGCTTAGTTCATCGTCTTCCATTTGAGTTATGGTTCAAGTTTGTCATCTACTGGTTTTCAAGATTTCATGGGGGATTTTGTCAATTAATATGGTCGCCGGTGAGGTTCTGTTTAATGGTTCCGGTCCCGTTTGAGATTTCCGATAAGACGTTCCAATATTGATCTTGTCCGTGGTTTTGAAATTTCAGATTTTGTTACTGAGGTCCAATTCTCTACGTTGCTGCCTTAATATTTTTATCTATTGGAATGAAAATGGCACGGATTTCCTATGGGCTGTGTGTTATTTTGTTGAATTGCTTGTGATTATACCATCGATATTATTACCTATTAGAATTGTTGTTGCATGTTTGTTTAATCTCCGGTTATTACCAGTTTGCTAAGAGTATCAGATCTTCACGTTACTAAATAAGTTTCATCTTGAGCACAATACTTTTAAAGGTGTTAGTAATTCTCAAATATGTTTCCTTTGTAAATTCATTGATTTCGTTGGTGAGTTATGGTTTGAAATTGTTCCTTCTGTTGTTTTTCGAGGTTTTCAATATATTTCGTTGTTGTACATATTGTGAAAGAATCGGTTTGGCTTAAACCAGTCACAAAATAGCTTGACTGCAGGAGTAATTGGAGCTAATTGGACCAAGCGATTTTAGAGATAAAGTGTATTTGAGTCTTAGTTTTATTTTGAATTCTGAGCCTCACGTTACATTGATCTTAAAGTAGAAAACAATCCAATGTAGAACACTTCGGCGTGCTTTTAATTTATCATCGTGATTGTGTACACGTTCGCGTGACATAATTACGATTCCTTAGAAATCGAGGTGTGCCATTTAGCAAATTTTCCATGGCCCTCATAAAGTTACAAACGCGTAGTTGCTTTAGGCGTGTTATTTTAATAATACTACCTTCCTAAACTCGGGTGGGCATTTCATGTGACCCAAATCAAAATTTTAAAATGTTGACTAAAATGTGTTTAGGAGTGCGGGTGCATTTCATGTGGCGCGATCCAAAAACACGTTTTAAACGACGTTCAATCTTTAAAAATTAAATAAAGGCGGTTAAAAGTTAAAAATTGCACATAGGTTTATAATCGTTAAAAAATTAGATAATTAAGCCGAATATGACAGTTGAGTGACCGTGCTAGAACCACGGAATTTGGGAATGTCTAACACCTTCTCTCGGGTTAACAGAATTCTTTACCCGGATTTCTGTGTTCGCGGACTGTGAATAGAGTCAACTTTCCTCGATTCGGGATTTTAAACCGGTGACTTGGGACACCATAAACCTCCCAAGTGGCGACTCTAAATAATTAATTCCGTTTCGATTGTCCTTTAATTGGAAAAACTCCCTTGTATTTATACCTTTTACGGGGTGTAAGTAAAAAAGGAGGTGTGACAATGGCGCTTGGTAAGCAAGAAAGTACATTATCTGTATTACAAGAAGCCACAGATGATAAGCGTTCCTCTATACTATGGAAGATAAAGTATTGACAACAGTAGGAAACACACATGTGTTGATTAACTCTTTTCCATTCAATCCATAGTGCTTTGTGATGAAAAACGAAGGTTGTAAATGTAATGAAAATAATCACGGAGCGAGAATAACATTAGCGTACATGTCAACTCAGCGGAAGAATTGTTGAACTCACTATCAAAAGAATTGCCCTACGTCGAATTTTGAATCTCTTGGAAACAAAGTTAGAATTTCATAAACTAAATGTCTTCTTGTGTTGATTGGGAAGAGATTTTTGATCACACTCTTACTTTTTATCTCTATTGTCTTTCAGAAAAGAAGAAAACGTATGTTTATATGGAGAGGGAAGATAGCAGTTGAGGGAAAACTACTCCCACTACACTTAAACGTGTTGTAACCTCTCTTTAAAGAGGTTACTTTAAACCCTATCTCTTCTAAAATTCTTTCTTTTTCAAATGGGTTGAGCCATCCCTCATGGAGCGACCCGATACCCGGATCCAATATCCAACATCTCTCACTTCACTCATGATGGGCTGGAATTCAAACCAGTATCATGATTAAATAACATACTTAATTCATACAGACAAGTAGTTCGTGTGACCTGCGAGCATCAAGAGCTATAATATGTTTCAAACCTATTAAGGTTATTCTAAAGCTCTATGTATAAATCCGATCACATTCGGAAAGGATTCACTACTATCATAAGGATCTCGCTACACCCCAGACATCACCTGCTACTCCAGTAGCTAGTCATTTAATCCCTCATCCTCGAAAGAGGTGAACTCGAGTTCATGTTTAACTTTGTATTCATAATTACATTTGATACCCTCATGGTAAGTGTAATGGTCGGCCTATGAATACAAGTTAAATTACAAAAACAAATTATTTATTTGGCTTCCCTTTCTACTCGAATCTTTCCATTCCAAATCAACTGCTTTCCTAGACATGTGCCGAATCACTCATGGCTATTAGTAGCATGCTAAAGTAGTAACATTGATTAGGACTTCAAGAAACAGTAAAAGGTCAAAGGATATTCTAATAAAAGTTAATGTAACTTCTTTGGGATCTCACACAATGAAGAAGCAGGGATTCATTCTTCTATTATCCCATGGTCGATAACACACGTGGTATGAAACACATGTTACGGTGTTCTCATCGTATATTGGCACGCGTGTCTTATTCTTTTAATCATTCAACACCTCCAAATGTCTAACCCGAGTTTCTCACTTCAATAATCCTCAAACTATCTTCTTAGAGAAACTTGCATCTGGTTTACAAAATAAGTCATAATCGAATAGTGAAATTCATAAGTGATTAGTTGTAAAGACCGACCTCTACAAGTAAATATAACCTCGCATTATCCAAGGTTCTATAAGGTCTCATCTTTTCACGATTCTTAACGTAAGAGGAGATTGGTCGTGTTTGAGAGCAAATCCTGCGACTTGTTCGACACACTTTATCAACAAAACATTCATCGCATGCATACGAGATATAAGTATAAATTCAAGAGTCAAATTTTGATGAGTATATTATAATACTAAGTCATTTCACAATACATAAATATATTCATATCCTTCACAAACCTAGAGTCATAACATGTTTCTCAAACAGGTCTCTAGATATCGCCTTTGTAAAAGGATCAGCTATCTTGTTTCGCGTAGGAAATATATTGTAAATTTATCTCTCCACTTGCTACCATGTCTCTCACAAAGTTATACTTGATGTCAATGTGTTTGGTCTTGCTGTGATACTTAGGATCTTTTGTATATGCAATAGCCGCTTGACTATCACAATATAGAATCATGAGATCCTGAGAGCATGTCCTACTTCTAATACATATGGGATTAGGGCTATTTACTACTATTTACATAACTATTCTAACAGTAATTTTCACCATTCAGTTTGTCACCCTTGTTCAAGTCAACAATGATACTTTTCGATGTCATGTCTGTTATTAGAGACAGTATTACAAGTTTAACTCATCAATATATACTTCATTTAATTTATGCATGTGATTACACATTCAAGTAAATTAATTATAATATTAATTCTACATTTAGCATAGAATCGAACAGTCACCACTACGTTTTCATTCATCATCTATATCTAAATATTTTAATTAATATTAAAATCTCTACTTAGTGTGTACTTTATTTCAAGTCTCAATCCATTAGAAAAAAATGATAAACAATGTATGTAACTGGTGAGACAAGTAACATAATTTAAATTTCATTAAGATAAATCACATGATAACAATTTACATGTTGCTAGGACATACATGTACCAATCGAATACTAACTCTTGCACATACACGCTAAAAGGTGCATTGTGCCAAATATCATGATAAATCTCAGTTAAAATTTCACCCCAAGGTTTTCAAAGAGAGTCCACTAAAATAGCTCATGCTTTCCAATCAGTAATTTCTACATAATTAGCCAATTCAGCTCTTTTTAACTGAAAAAGATGTATAATTTCAGGAATAGAAACATTAGGGCCCATTTTAAATTCTTTTAACTCCCTAAATTTCTTTTTTATTTCCATTCGTTCAGCCCTTCGATCCCTTACCTCATTGTCTCACCCTTGGGACATTCCTGATGACTTCAGGCTTCGAGTCTAAATAATTATAGAAATAAGTCTTGCGACGACATACCCTTATATGTTGTCCCCTTTCTTGACTTCGAGAACTCCCACTTGGAGTAATTCGAACTTGTCCATGTTCAGCCATATCTAAAATAGGACCAAGGAATCAGAAATATGGTTGTTACCATTTAATGTGACAACGTATGTCACAAATTTCTGATAGAAGACAAAAAAGATCATAAAAGGGTTTTTAAAGTTGAAAGATTCCATTTTTCACATAAAAATATTTTCGGAAAGTCCAAAACGAGTATGTCATGAATATATAAGTTTTAGGCAAAAATATTTAACAAGTTATTTCAAAAATGCTGAAAACAGAAGCAGTTTTTTATCAGAAAAATAGTAAAAAACTACCAATCTTCAAGAAATCATATCTCACTTGTTTTTAATTCGTTTTTTTACATATAATATATTTTCGAAAATTTCAAAACTAGTAGAACATGATTTTATGAGTTTTAGGCAAAAACAATTTAACAAGTTATGGCTAAAATGCTAAAAACAGAAGCAGTTTTTTATCAGAAAAATAGTAAAACAATTACCAATCTTCAAGATATCATATCTCACTCGTTTTTAATCCGTTTTTCACATATAATATATTTTTGAAAATCCCAAAACGAGTAAAATATGATTATATAAGTTTTAGTCAAAAATGTTTAACACGTTATTTCTAAAACGCAAAAAAACAGAAACAATTTTCTCTGAAACTTGTCAAAAATTAGCCAATAAAAAAAATTTCAACCTAAACTTATAAAAAAAACGATTTCAAGACAATTTACATGAATAACTGGATCATGCAAACATTGCTCTAATACCAATATAATAAAAATAATCGCGGGACGGGAACAACATTAGCGTACCTGTCAACACAGCGGAAGAATTGTTGAACTCACCACCAAAAGAATTGCCCCAAGTCGAACTTTGAATCTCTTGGAAACAAAGTTAGAATTTCACAAACTAAATGTCTACTTGTATTGATTGGGAAGAGATTTTTTATCCCACTCTTGCTTTTTATCTCTATTGTCTTTCAGAAAAGAAGAAAGCATATGTTTATATGGAGAGGGAAGATAGCAGTTATGGGAAAACTGCTCCCACTACACTTAAATGTGTAGTAATCTCTTTGAAGAGTCCCACTACATTTAAATGTGTGGTAACCTCTCTTTAGAGAGGTTATTTTAAACCTTATCTCTTCTAAAAAAAATTCCAAATGGGTTGGGCCAACCCTCATTAAACGACCTGATACCCAGATCCAATATCCAATAGTAAAAAAAATTTAAGCTTCAATCTGGAGCCTTCTAAGATGAGCTTGATATAAAAGACTAAACCATGTAGTTCTCCTGGTATATTCTGAAAGCTATTTATAGAGACTGCTATATTGGCAATGGTATTTTAAAGCGATACTATTCAAATCATATTGTCACGACCCAAAATTCACTAAGGATCGTGATGGAGCCGGACACCGCTGTCAGGCAAGCCAACCAAGATACTTAATTAAATTCTCGTTTTAATAATTTTGAAAACTATGATTTTCCTTCAATTTTACCAGTAAAAGATAATCGTTTCAAATCAAATATAAATGTTAAGAAGTTAATACAAGATACCCCATAATCATCCCAGAACCCGGTGTCACAAGTGCATGAGCATTTACTAGGAATGAAATAAAATACGATAAATGTCCGAAATACAAGTGAACAGAAATGAAAATACAGTACAATACTCTGAAGGAGACTCTGCTGGCTACGGTCGTCTCGATAAATGCAACCCACCTGAGTCTCCGTATCAACTATGTCGCTGTGCCACTAGCCACACATGAACCTGTGCAACAAAAATGCACAGCAAGCGTAGTATGAGTACAAAAACAACGTGTACCCAATGAGTATCCCGTCTAATCTCGAAGAAGTAGAGACGAGAGGCCGACTTCGACATTTACTAGTGGTCCAATGGAAATATATTATTAATGTGAATAATCATGGTTTTATTAAGAACGGCAGAAATCTCAAATAAGTCCCGAACAGGTAAAAGTTCCTTTTTATATTAAAAGTTTCTGAATTCATAGTCTATTAATTTTCAATTATCTCAAGGCTAGGAGGGCAAATATCAATATCAATAAGCTTCAAGGCATACCAGCATGCGCAAACCCTGCCGAGGTTGTACAGCCTGATCCAACAAAAATGTAAAATATGCACTGCCGTGGGTCGAATGACATGAAACATAGATGCATCTATTATCCCGCTCGTGAATTATTCATGCGATGCAGTCAACATAAAATAAACAAACACCTTGCTCGCGAATCATACATGCGACGCAGGTACACATAGAATCACATATTTAAACAGTTAACCAAGTTCATTAGTGAACAACTATCCAAGGAAAATTCAAATTCTCCCTTTCTAACGATTTAAGAAAAAAAATGAAGTTTAATCCTTTTAGAAATTCATTTGCGAATTCGATAGAATTTAAGAAATTCAAACTGTCAATAGGATCACAAATATTTTCAAGTATAGCATGTTTTTGGGGCCTAGACTACCCGGGCAATAGCATAATAATAGCTACGCACGGACCCTCGTCACCTCGTGCGTACATAGCCCCCACAAATAGGAGCACAAAACCAATTAACTCACCTATGGGGACAATTCCCTCTTACAAGGTTAGAAAGGAGACTCACCTCGCTTCGAAGACCCAAAACCGACATTCCACGCTCTTCCAAAAACTCGAATCAATGCACAATGCTCCAAAACTAGCCAATAATTATGCAAATCCATTAATATATGTTCAATTACTCATTACAGTCCAATTTATAACAATTCCTAACCCCGATCGAAAAGTTGACAAAATTGCCTTTGGGCCCACATGCCCGGATTCCAAAAAATTTCGAAGATAAAGTTTACCCATGAACGCACGAACTCAAATATATGATTTTCTTCTAATTTCATACCCAAAATCGTGGTCAAATTCAAAGAATATTAATTTTCTAGGTTTCCCCTCAAACCCCAAGTTTCTACCAATTTCCATGTCCAAATCCGTATATAATCATGTATTTAACTAAAAACTAGCATAAATTACTTACCTCATGCTTGGTGGTGAACATGGCACCTCAAAGTTGCTCCAAAATCGGCTCCAATGGAAGAAATGAGGTTGAAATGAACCCAACCCCCGATTTAAAAGAACCTCACTACCTCCAGCGTTTCCACACCTGCGGTCTCGCAGGTGCGAACCAAACGCCGCTTCAGCGGTCTAGAGCTCCCAGCCCATTCCGCTTCTGCGCCCTCTCCTCCGCAGATGCGGTCCCGTATCTGCGGCAAAACAATTGCATCTGCAGTCCCAGCCTAGCTGTCTATTTCTGCTTCTGCGACATGAGGGCCGCTTCTGCGGCTCCGCACCTGCGGCCCTAGTCTCGTAGGTGCGATTACTCCAGCAACCAGCAACTTCAACCCTTTTCAAAATTCCATTTTCGATCCGTTAACCACCCGGAATCCACCCGAGGACCCTGGGTTCCCAACCAATCATACCAACCAGTCCCAAGACATATTACGGACTTGCTCGAGGCCTCAAATCATATCCAATAGCGTTAAAATCATGAATCGACCTCCAATCCAAGCTTAATGAACTTTAGAATTTCAAACTTATTCATTCGATGCCAAAACATATAAATCATGTCCGATTGACCTCAAATTTTGCACACAAGTCATATTCGACATTACGAACCTACTCCAACTTTCGGAATAGAAATCCAACCTTGATATCAAAAGTCCACTTCCGGTCAAACTTTTCAAAAGCCTTCAAATTTCTAACTTTAGCCAAATGACTCCAAAATGACCTACGGACCTCCGAATTCACTTCCGATCGCGCTCCCAATTCCAGAATCACCATACGGAACTATTCCCAGACTCACAATCTCAAACAGACATTGATAACCCTGAAATGAACTTCAATCCAAACTTATGAGGTTCTTCCAAAAATGCTAACTTCCACAATAGGCGCCGAAACGTTCCCGGTTCTTCCAAAACCCAGTCCGGATATACGCCCAAGTTCGAAATCATCATACGAATCTGCTGGAACCTTCGAATCCCGATTTTGAGGTCATTTACTCAAAAATCTAACCTTAGTCAATTCTTTCGACTTAAAGCTTCCGAAATAAGAATTCTCTTTCCAAATCAACTTCGAACTTCCCGGAATTCAATTGCGACTGTGCGCACAAGCCATAATACCTGAAGTGAAGCTGCTCATGGCCTCAAACTGCTGAACGATGCGCTAAAGCTCAAAACGACCGATCAGGTCGTTACACATATACACAGTGGTCCTCCTTTGAATTGCTCCTTGAATTCATTGTAATCACTCATTGGTTGAGCATAATTTGAATGTCACAAGTAAAACTTTAAAATTAAGCAAAAGCGTACTATAGTTTTTGGTTGAAAAAAGCTTGCCTCCCTTTTTACCGTTTTGCGTTCCCATATTGTTTTATTGTGTTGTTTGTTTCTACTTCTTCCAGTCCATAATAAGTGGCCAATTTTACCTTTTTATTTTGGTCCAAAATAAGTGTCCATTTATATAATCAAGAAAAAATTCTTTATTTCTAAAGTTCAAACAAAGAAATATTTCTAAAGTTCAAACAATGAAAATTCAAACAAAAATATCTTCATTTTACTTTTGAAATTCCTAAAGTTCAAATCAAAGAAAAGGAATTTTTAGAAGTCTTTATTTTAAAAAATAAAAATAAAATCAAAATAAAAAATCCAAAAAAATATTTCCTTTCTTCTTTTAAAGCATTTCTCTCGAAAATTCCAAAAAAAAAAAAACAAAAAAAATGTTCTTCTTTTTCTTATGGTTTTCTTGGTCCGAGTTTTATAAAAGTAAACAAAAAAAGAGTTAGTTTATTTACTCTATTCTCGATCTTCCCGAACTACGCAAGATCTGATTCATGCGGCGTCATGATACGTAGGCAATCCCCATCAGATTCGATCATAGCCATAGAATTGATTGAGTGAAAAATAACTAAAAAAAGAGAAAGAAAATTGGGTAAAAGGGGAAATAAAAGAGTGACAAAAACAAAAAAGAAAAAAGACTGCCAAAAAATAAAAGAAGCGGCAAAAATGAAAAAATAAAAAAATCAAAAGTGATTAAAAAGAAGCAGAAATAAAAGAAAATAGATATTGAGTGAAAAAGAGAGTTAGTTAGGGCCGGGATGAAACATGCAACCATTCAAACACATGGTAGAAACATTTAACTGTTTAGGTGCATTGCATCCAAACGTGCGATTTCCTATTTGTTAAGCGTCTCAAAAACTAACAAGATTGTTGGGTGTGCAAATTAGCTAGGTTTTTAGTGGTTGGTTTTGTTGGTAGTCGAGCCTCCGCTCCTTCACAAGATCCAAAGGCAAAGATGGTCTTCACAAGCAATCTACCAATCATCGGTCTTGAGGATAGCCCGACATCGGCTATTCTACATCTAGAATTAGCAGCTGCTGAAAAGAATAAGATGTTGCGTCTCTGCATATTGGAAATGTGGGACACCTGGTCTAATGGTAGGGAACCGCCAAATGCAATCCCTGGGTTCCCTGGGTTGATCCCCAGGTCAGGCGAGATTACCAACACCCCTGTGCCCAACCCGCTCAACCCGTGTGGGCGTCCCTCCAATGATCCTGGCATGCCTTCTCTGGTTCGCTCCCAGGCACGGGCTTGAAGGGCACCGCCTCCAATGTTCATCTTTCAGGGCCCACAGCTTCAACCAGAAATAACATATGTGACCCCGTACTCTTTCACTCAACCTCCGCAATATGATCTCTCGATGGAACAAGAAAAGGTTGTTAAAAATTCTGAGCATGAGGAAATGGCTCGGAAGATGAAGAGCCTGGAACAAAGCCTGAAAAACATGTAAGGTTTGAGTGGCCAAAAGAGTGTCTCATACTCTGACCTCTGTATGTTTCCCCATGTCCACGTGCCAGCTGGCTTCAAGATGCCAAAATTTGAAAAGTACGACGAGCATGGAGACTCGGTCGCTCATATGAAACGATACTGTAACCCGTTGAGGGGTGCTGGTGGAAAAGAGGAGCTGCTAATGGCCTATTTTGGGGAAAGCCTCACCGGAATTGCTTCTGAGTGGTATACGGATCAAGAAATTACCCATTGGCACATGTGGGACAATATGACTCGAGATTTTGTTCGCCAGTTCCAGTATAATGTGGACATCGCTCCCGATAGAAACTCTTTGTCCAATTTGAAAAAGAAAATCATGGAAAGCTTCCGTGAATATACTATCAAATGGCGTGAGCAAGCTGCCAGGGTAAAGCCTCCAATGAATGAAATTGAAATGATCACGGTCTTTCAACATGCCAAAGAGGCGGACTACTTCCAGAACATGATATCCGCTATAGGAAAGCCGTTTGCCGAGGCTATCAAAATAAATAAATAAAAATTCAATTTGTTTTTTTTAAAATTACCCTAAAAAGTCTTTTACTCCTCAAATTAAATTATGTTGCAAGGCTAATTAAGTCACATTAATTATTTTTGTCTGGAATTTAATATTTCCTTAATGAGTATGCCCAAGATAAATTGGTCACTTATTATAGACCGGAGGGACTAACTTTAATCCTTAGGTCGACTTTTACTCGTGTTGAGCATAAACGACTAGCAGTTAAAAACCTAGGGTAATAGGTTTAAAGCTTTGAAAAGTCTACATTAAACCAAAAAAGCTTGCGAAATCTTTAAAAGAGGCATCTAATAATTGGTTCATTTCAGAGTTTACCGTCTGATTTATTTTATTGTGCGACCAAACTATCATTCTTGTTAAGAGCTATTTTTAAATACTTTTTAAAATGGGTAGGCAAATTTAGATATGAGTTATAATTTTTAAACTTTAAAAATATGCATAATTGATTCAAGGCCAAAGATGCACTCATAACGGTTTCATTTAACGTGCATTAGCCCATGAGATTTATGCCCCTTGGTCGTCTTGATCACGTGGAGTATTTGTAATGAACTTGTTGACTAATGACTATAAGTTACATGTTAATCTACAATTTGATGCTATTGATGCTCGTTCGGACGGCTTGAATCCTTTGAACAAGATTGAAGTAAATATAGACTTAATCTTTTAAATGTGATTTTCCCAAAGAAATAGTCACTCTGTTTCAATTAAAATGACACAATTTTCTTATTAGTCTATTAAAAAAATAACATATTTTTATATTTAAAAATAATTAATTTTAAATATTTTATTCTATTCACTTTACCTTTAATGAAAAGCTTATATAGTCACGTAAATATTATTGCCTTACAAAATTTTTATCTAAATTAAAATTGATGGAATACTATATATTTCTCAAATTAGAACAACATCCACATTTCCTCTATGTGAAAGTAAAATAAGGATTACAACCGGAAAAAAGAGAAAAAAGGGTACACGTGTCACTGAATGCTAGTGGTAGCATAGAAATTCTATGCCCTTTTAGGTTATAGGTTGTGAAATGTTAAGCGAGTAAAATCACAGCCTCCTCGAGACTCTCTACCCCTAACCCTCACTCCGCCATTTTCAACAGTACAAAGCCTATTAATCTCTGGTGAAAACAAACCGGATTCGAAGATAAAAATTCTCTTGCGATGGCAATGGCAGGGCGAGTCAGATCCACGGTCCCTCTCCTCCGCAAAGCCCTTTGCTCCGATTCAAGATCGACTTTTTATCCCTCCCTCCTCTCCAATCCTGAGGTATTCATTGTTATCAGAGATGAGACCTAATTTTGGTCTTCGATATTGCTGATTTGTTTGTAGATTGTTGGATTTTGCTTTGATCTATATTTTGATTTTAGATTCTTGAAATGATTCTTGGCTTGAAATTATATATTTTTATTTATGTGAAATGGCTGAATGTTGTTATTGGGTTATATATATGAAGTCACAACAAACCGTTTCGTTCTTTTAAAATTAAAAATGAAATCGAAGGAAATAGATGGTATTGTTGCAGCTTAGGGTCCACTATTTTGGTGTGATTCTCTTATTGAATATCCTGTTGGAACCGTTTGTAGTTCTGTTCTATTTACACGCGAACTAAATCTTTGGATGTGCACAGTGCTTAAGCACATCCCATTTGAAGTTTTTGCTGAATCGCTTTTCTTTTCACAGGACTGTTAAAAATGTCCATGTTGAAATCTGGTAAAATGGCATGTTATGTTCATTTTTTTAATATATGTTTGTCATTTTTTGTGCAGTTGTCAAGGAATTATGCTACTGCCCCAGCCAAAGAGCAAAAAGTTAAGGTTAGTAAATCGTATGAGATTGTTGTTGTATTTGTGTGTGTAATATCTGTTTCTGAGATAGTTTTTCTTACTTGAGAGTGGTGAATGTTCTGAAGTTTCAAGTTGAATCCCTCATGATATCTCAAAATGTGTCTCATGATATCTCAAATGTGTCTCATGATATCTCAAATGATATCTCGAAAGTCCTTTTGTTAGATTTTGCCTCATGATATCTCAAATGTGTCTTGATTGCTCTTCTCTTTTCCTGTGTGTGAATTTAAGTTTAAATTCGAAATATGTATCAATCTTTGTCACTTTAAGCAATTACATCATGTCCTTTTTTTCATATTGTCTTCAACCTAAAAGATGCCAAGAAAGGGATACTCTTACCAAATCAAGGAATGCGAGTCTTACATCTATTGCCGTCTTTTGCTTCTCTATGGTGTTTTAGGTTCCTGTGACGATGTATGGGGTTTCTGGAAATTACGCCTCGGCTTTGTACATCTCAGCTGTAAAAGCTAATGCATTGGAGAAGGTTGAGTCTGAGATTTTGGACCTTATTGAGGCTTCAAAGAAAAGTCCTAAATTTTCTCAGTTTATGAAGGATCTCTCTGTGCCTACGGATACAAGAGTGAAGGCCATAAGTGACATCTGTGCACAGGCTAAATTTGGAGATCTCACGAGGAACTTCTTGGGTATGATACAATTATATTGTTATTTCTAAAAGAAAATACTACTATTCCATTTTTTAAACTTGAGATTTGTTGGTTTAAATAACAAATAGAGATGCCATAAATAAACAGATTCTCATTTTTTGAAATTAGATTCTGCTTCAAGATTTTGATCCTGGTAGATTGGTTGTTTTGTTAACTCAAAGATTCGCATCAATTTGGTGTCTATATTCTGTTTTAGAGGATGCAAGTTCCTTTAATCGATGATAATCTTACTAGCAAATTATAAATTCTTCTTCAATGTCGCTATTTGTTGGTATTTATTTTCCTAGCTGCATGGTCATCTTCATACTGGAAGCTGAGGTTTCCTCTGTTATCAGTTCAGGTGTTCTCTTTTACTCCATTGGGGGGAAGGGAGTACGTGAGTTGTGATTAGTTTGGTGTATATCTTCAGGAAATTCGCATTGTAGTTTCACCCCTTCAACATTGTACCCCTTCAGATTAATGCTTGACTAAACAAGACAATCCAGAAGATACATTCCTTTTAATTTTATTTAGTAGGATTCATTTTTACAATTTAGAAGATTAATTTCACATTGAACTACAACTGGCCCCTCTCTCTCTCTATATATATATGTTTATGGTAGAATGATCTTTATGGCAATATTTTTTTTTGCTATAGTGGTATAACCATATGCATTCTCAATCCTTGTTTTATTCCCTGAATGCTAAGCTGCATGTGGGTATTTTATTATACTTATTTTAGTTTTCTTTAGTTGTACAAAAACACGTATGAGGTAACCAAACAATAATGTCAACTCAAGTCTTGACCTTGACCATTTCAACTAATGTGGTAAAGTTGTGGTCATCATCATTCAGCATCCCTTCCCCTAAGCTAATTTGCAAACCTTACAACTTATTTGTATTAACCCTTGTCTATATCATGCTTTCCTCAAGCCAATACTGCAAATACAATTATTTTGAACTTTTCTTTTATTCTGGTATCTGTTTGTCATTTTATCGTTTCTAGTGACATGGGAATTTCCACTTTTTTCCTATTGTTTCATTGCTTCAGGAATAGTTCTTCCTCGTTATCACTTATCACGTTGGCAGCATAAGCTGCTAAGTTATATTTCATTTTGGCAGAACTTTGGCTTACTGTTGCCTTTTCTGCATTGGTTTCTATGTTTGATTTAAAGATCAGAGCTTAACAACCACTAATTTCATCGTTCATCTCTTTGTTTTCTTATTGTCATGTGGTATCTAAGCACGTGTATTTCAGCTTTATTAATCTGCTCAGGTAGTATTTTCTTTCCGTTTATGTTCACTTTATATTTGTCTGACACGTTCTCTTTCACCTGTGCATTTCTAGTTGTTTTGGCCGAAAATGGGAGGCTGAAACATATTGATGCCATAGCAAAAAGGTTTGCAGAGTTAACCATGGCACACAAGGGGGAGCTTAAAGCCACTGTAACAACTGTTATTGTAAGTTCACCTATTTTGAACTACAAGTTTGATTTCGAATTTGGATCCTCATCTTTCGGTCTTCGTATAAACTTTGGCCAGGCTATGAACTTTGTTTTCGACATGGTATTTATTATATCGTTCTTTGAAGAGTAATTGAAACTCAAATTAGGAGGATGAAAGCAAGAAGTTTGCTTATAAACTGCTTATGGCGACTCTTGGAAGATCGTTATGAAGCAACTCTTTTCTACTGCAGAAAGATAGTGTCGTTACAGTTTTTCTTACTTAGCAGTTTGCTTTAAAAGTCATTACATCTGCACTTTTAATGTGACTACAAAATGACATCCAATGTAATTAGTACCATGGGTAGTTCTATTCTAATATTTCAATGTGTATAATCATTATTAGTGGGGACCCTTCATTATTTTCAGTAATGTAATGCTTGATACTTTGAGTTGAATTTTTTCATGCTTGCCAGTCTCTCTTGCACCCTGAGGGATTGGGTGGTTAACTGCTGTATGATACACGAGATTTTAATTTGGACAGTAGGATGTATATGTTACTTTATCTGGTTGTCATAGTTTGTTATTTTCTCGTAGTTAAATATCTGATTATTGTATCTTTTGTTTTCTTTACCCAGCCTCTTCCTCCCGAAGAGGAGAAAGAATTGAAGGAGACATTGCAAGACGTGATGGGAAAAGGGAAGAAGGTGAACATTGAACAGAAGGTACATTATGATACTGATAATTATTTGGTAAATTCTTAACAATAAAGATTGCATCTGCTTATGATGTTATTTCCATTCTTGTACAGATTGATCCTAGCATTCTTGGTGGGCTTGTGATTGAATTTGGGCAGAAAGTTTTTGACATGTCGATAAGGACTAGGGCACGCCAGATGGAAAGACTCTTGAAGGAACCTCTCAACTTCTGATTGCGTGGAAGCCTGTTTTAGTTATTAACCCTGTTGTGGTTTTAGCTGAAGATGAACATCCTCTTTATTTTGACTGCTTGAAGTGGTTTCCTTTTCATATAATGTATTTCTTGTTTCTTGCAAATAAAAGCGTACTTATACACTTGAATCTTCCAAAGGAAATCCTTGTTGAGGATCATTTTTTTTTTGGGTCAATTGCATTTGCATCCCTCTTTTATGTCGTTTGAGATTTGCACCGTCCTTTTCTTATTTTATAGATTTTTTGTGAGGGCAAAGTAGGAATGCAAATAATATTTTCTTTTTGTCTAAAATTGCTCTATTGCAGTCCTAAATCCTAATCGTAGAAATGCTCAGTTATGTGAAGTTGATAGTCAAGTAGGTGCCAATTCTTTGAGTGCAATTATTCTCTCCATTAACAACTAATCTTTGCTTGTAAAATCTTTTGAGTTACTATTTCAACATTGAGAGCTCCAGTCTGTGTAGCATGGCGAATTCATAATGTCTTGTTTTTGCCTTTGGAGGAAGGGCTCCGTAAAACGCAATGCTGTATGTTACAAAACAACCCCCTTTTTCTTATTTACAAAAGTGATTAACTGATTATTATCAAATAAGCTGATCAAATTTCTCCTGATTTTAGCGGTAAAAATTTCACGGGGCGCCCCTAGTTCGTCACCTCATTTAATTTGTATCAACTTTTTAAAAAAATATACTTAACAAGTACAGACAACTTCAAACATTTTCCTTCTTTTTCTTCTTCTTTTTAGGCATTGTGAAAACAAATGTGACGATGAGTTTACATGGCATTTCATATTTGTGAGCAGGTTTTAAGATAGTTTATGGTATTTTATAGTAGTGAACTGTTGTGGCGCTCCTTTCTTTTCTACTCCTTTATTAATTGCAAAGTTGGTTTGTTATATTTGTTGTTGTTTTGACAAATTGATAATTGGGGTTTATTTTTTATGATAGTGAGCTGTTGTGGCTAGGGCTGGGCATATATCGGGTAAAACCAATAACCCGAACCATTAATTATTTATTGGGTTATCGGTATCGGGTTATTGGGTTAACGATTCAGTAACTGTTTAGAAGTTTTTCACTATTGGGTTATCGGTTCGGGCCTCGGTTTGCCAATTTTGTTAATCGGTTAACCGATAACCCAATAAGAATTAATAAAATTACAACTTTACCCTTAAGTATATACATAAGCTAGGGCTTCAGTTTATTCTCTCCTATTCTTTCTCAGTCGCGCTCTTCAGTTGCTTCATCTTCATTCTTCATAGACCTTACTAGTTACTCCTAGCGTTAGTCTTTAGTCTTATACATTAGGATTTTAATTTCTATAACAAAATTCATCTTAATATAAGGATTGCTCTATGGTTCCTTTTTTTTAGGTTAGACATTTGACAAACAACATCCATATTATATTGGACTGTTTGAGGGCTTCAACGCTTGTGGAAGTGAAAGTATTGTGTGAAATAAAAATTCTAAATCAACTATTATTGTTATCATATCGGAGGAGACAACTAATGCCTTGGAATATTTTGTGGGAATTGTTCCAGGTTGATAAGTATTTATCCACTGATTTTTTGGTGAAGCCTATAAGGATTGAGCAGTTGTTGTCTTGTTAACTTGAATATAAACTGTTAGTACTATATGTTTGGACTTGTTAATTTTAAGGTAAAATTGCTACCACTTTGTATTATTATTAATGTAGTTGGACAACTATTGCTGAAGAATTAGTACTATTCCAGTTGTGGCCACTGGACAAAATGCATAAATGAGTGGTATATTATATGTGAATTCTTCTCTTTTTTTGCTTAACTCCAGTGAATTGTCTTCTCTTTATTGCTTAACTCTAGATTGTGTTATCTTGTAGGGTAAACCGATTACCGAACCGATAATGATCGATAGCCGATTAACCGATATCCGATAACCGATATCTTATCGGTTTATTAAATTTGTAAACCGGTAACCGATAATATTCATAACCGAACCGAACTGACCGACGCCCACCCCTAGTTGTGGCGCTTCTTTCTTTGCTACTGCTTAGGTTTTCTTCTTCTTAATTGCAAAATGGGTTTATTAGATTGTTGTTTTTTGACAAATTGATAATTGGAGTTTGTTCTTTATGATATTTGGAGGTCATGTTTCAAATTTGAGATCATTTGGAGTAGATTTAAGTGTTGAATCGTGTATTGGATTGTTGAATTTTGAAGAACAATTTTTTCTTTTTGAGCAATTTGTACTTTAGACTTATTTGGCCTTAAGTGCATGAAACATTGGTTGCACTTTAGACCTATTTGAACTTAAGTGTAATTTTTTCATTTGATACCTATTTGACCTTAAGTGGATAAAAATATTTATTGCACTTCAGGCTTATTTGTTGTTAAGTGCAATTTTTGTTCTTTAGACTTAATTAGACTTAAGTGCATTACACTTCGAACTAAATTTTTTTCTTCAACTTCATACCAGAAAAATCTGAAATTGATTCTAAAATGGATAGACTTGCAAATTTTTGTGCAAAGTGGATATAACTTCAATGGTAACCCCAAAATTGAGTAAACATGCAAATACCCCATTTTAGCGATATCTTTTAAGATCACCAAGAAAGATGAAAAGGATGAAGAAGTAGGTAAAAATGAATATAAAAGAACAAGAGTGCTATTTAATGTATAATGGGTTTTTACAAAGGAAAACTTACACAAATGTCCCAAATAAGTCTCAACTTACCAAGCTCTAGCCATAATTATAGACTTATAAAAACTAGCCAAGCACATATAAAACTTGAAAAATCAAATAAATAAGGTTCTTTCTCTCAAAGAATCACATGCAAAAATCACCTTCCATATTTTTAAGAGTGATTAGCAACATTAGATGCAAGATAGAAAGGAAATTTAATGGATGGGGTAGCAAATAAGGTAATGAAATACGAAAAAAAATACAATATTCCAAATATATATAAGCAAAAAAGGAACTTTTTCAATGCGTATAGTTGAAATTCATTGAAAACATATACAACAACAACAACAACAACAACAACAACAACAATGACCCAGTATAATCCCACAAGTGGGGTCTGAGGAGGGTAATATGTACGCAGACCTTACCCCTACCCCGAGGGGCAGAGAGGCTGTTTCCAGGAGACCATTGGCTCAAGAAAGCAACAAGAGACGATATATTAGTATCATCAATAGAATCATAATAAAATAGCAGCAATATAAGAAATACGAAATAGATGGAAGGTATAATAATAACCAGCAGCTAAAGCCCTGCATCAGTAGATGACCACTAGAATCCTAAAACTAACTCCTAACTGGCTAATCTCACTCTAGTGCGCTGTAGAAATATTCACAACTTCCCCCTAGCCTACAACCTTAATGCTCGACCTCCACAATTCCCTGTCAAGGGCCATGTCCTCAGCAATTCTAAATCGCGCCATGTCCTGCCTAATCACCTCTCCCGAATTCTTCTTAGGTCGACCTCTACCTCTCCGCGTACCCACCACAACCAGTTGCTCACACCTCCTCACCGGTGCATCAGTGCTCCTCCTGTGAATGCCGAACCATCAGAGTCTTGCTTCCCGCATCTTGTCCTCCATGGGGGCCACACCCACCTTATCTCGAATTTCTTCATTCCTAATCTTATCTATCTTTGTATGCCCGCACATCCACCTCAACATCCTCATCTTTGCTACTTTCATCTTCTGGATATGTGAGTTCTTAACCGGCCAACACTCAGTCCTACAACATGGCAGGCCTAACCACTTCTCTATAAAACTTACCTTTTAGTAACGGTGGCACTTTCTTATCACACAGGACTCCCGATGATAACCTCCACTTCATCCACCCCTATACGGTGTGTGACATCCTCGTCGATCTCCCAATCCCCTGAATAACCAACCCAAGGTACTTGAAACTACCCCTCTTGGGAATGACTTGAGAGTCAAGCCTCACGTCCACTCCCGCTTCCGTTGGCTCGACCCCAGATTTGCACTCAAGATATTCCGTCTTCGTCCTGCTCAACTTGAAACCTTTAGACTCAAGGGCATGTCTCCAAACCTCTAGCCTCTCGTTGACGCCGCTTCGTGTTTCATCAATTAGAACTATGTCATCAGCAAATAGCATGTACTATGGAACCTCTTCTTGAACATGATAAGTTAGTGCATCCATCACCAGGGAAAATAGGAATGGGCTGAACGCAGACCCTTGGTGCAACCCCGTAACAATCGAGAAGTGCTCGGAGTCGCCTCCTACTGTCCTAACCCGAGTCTTAGCTCCATCATACATGTCTTTAATCACCCTAATGTAGGCAACCAGAACCCCTTTAGCCTCCAAGTAGCTCCATAAGACCTCCCTAGGAACCCTGTCGTACGCTTTCTCCAGATCAATAAACACCATGTGGAGATCCTTCTTCCTATCCCTGTATTGTTCCACCATCCTCCTAGTAAGGTGGATAGCTTCTGTAGTAGATCGCCCCGACATGAACCCGAATTGATTTTCTGAATTAGACACCGTCCTTCGCACTCTCATTTCTACCACTCTCTCCCAAACTTTCATGGTATGACTCAGTAATTTGATACCCCTATAGTTGTTACAGCTCTGGATATCGCTTTTGTTCTTATACAACGGAACTATTGTACTCTACCTCCACTATTCAGACATCCTATTAGTCTTGAGTATAATATTAAATAACCCAGTAAGCCATTCCAAGCCTGCTCTACCCACACACCTCCAAAGTTCAACTGGAATTTCATCTGGTTCGATAGCTTTTCCCCTTCTCATCTTACGCATCGCCTCCATGACCTCATCGACCTCAATGTCCCTACAATAACTTAATTCATGGGGACTGTCAGCATTCCTCAATTAACCTTGTACAATATCCGGATCCCCTTCTTCATTTAGAAGTTTATGAAAGTAGGTCTGCCACCTCCTCTTAGTTTGGTCATCCCCCATCAAAACTTTGCCGTCCTCATCTTTTATGCACCTCACTTGGTCCAGATCCCGAGCCGTCCTCTCTCTCACTTTAGCCAGTCGGAATAACTTCTTCTCCCCGCTTTGTTCCCCAGGTCCTCATACAGACAAGAAAAAGCTGCAGTCTTAGCCTCCGTGACTGCTATTTTCGCCTCCTTTCTAGCTACCTTATACCTCTCATTGTTCGCTCTCCTCTCTTCCTCGCCAGTGCTCCCTACTAACCGCAGGTCAACCGCCTTCTTTGCTTCTACTTTACCTTGGACAATTGCATTCCACCACCAGTCTCCTTTGTGGCCACCGGTGTGGACCGAAGAAATCCCTAACACCTCTCTCGCCGCCTTCCTTATACAGTTTGCTTTCGTCGACCACATAGTGTTTGCGTCCCCACTACTTCTCCACGCTCCCATTGCCGATAACCTTCCTTCCAACTCCTGAGCTTTATCCTTAGTCAAGGCGCCCCACCTAATCCTCAAACGGCCTCGTACTGTCCTCTTCTTCCTCCTTATCATAATACCAATGTCCATCACCAAAAGCCTATGCTGCATTGCGAGGGTCTCGCCAGGGATAACCTTGCAATCCTCGCATAACCTTCTGTCGCATCTTCTGAGGAGGAGATAGTCAATCTAAGTCTTCTCCCCCGAACTTTGGTAAGTAACCAAATGCTCCTCCCGCTTCGGAAAACTTGAGTTTGCAATCACTAGATCAAATGCCTTGGCAAAGTCCAACAGCGAAGTGCCCCCTCCGTTCCGCTCCCCGAAATCGAAGCCGCCATGCACCTCAGTATAACCACCTGCAGACGACCCAATATGACCATTGAAGTCTCCTCCTATGAATAACCTCTCGGAAGGCGGGATACTACGAACGATCTCATCCAACTCCTCCCAAAAACGCCTTTTAATCTCCTCATCCAAGCCTGCTTGCGGCGCGTACGCGCTAACGACATTTAAAGTACACTCACCCACCACCAACTTAATAGTCATTAATCTATCATTCACCCGCCTGACCTCTACCACCGACTCTCTAAGATGGCTATCTACCAGGATACCCACTCCATTCTTACCCCTCATGATTCCAGAGTACCACAACTTATACCCATCCGCGTTTTTCGCACTCCATCATTAAAAACATATAGATAAGTCAATATACAAAATTTGAGAAAGATTGGAGGTGATTTGGACCGATTTTGTATCAAAATTTGTAATTAAATCGAGTTCAAAAAATTCTTCTGCGACACATGTATGAAATATGTATCACACACAGGTATACATGGATATACATGTGATACACAATTGATATATATATATATATATATATATATATATATATATATATATATATATATATATATATATATATATATATATATATATATATATATATATGTGTGTGTGTGTGTGTGTGTGTGTGTGTGTGTGTGTGTGTGTGTATGTGTGTGTGTGTGTGATACACATATATTTTTCATGTTCAGTTTTTACTTCGAATTTTCAATTCAAACCACCTCAAAACTTCACCAAATCACTCCAAAACTGAGATTCAAGCTCCTTAGAATGTACCCAATCTATTCTAATAACACCCACTCAAAATAAAAATTTGACATTTTTTTTTCAACAAATAGCTAATTGACTTATATTATTAGTTTTTTATGAATTGACCAATTTTTGTAATGAGTTACTTATAAATGGACATGGTTGGTAGTTTCCCATTTACAAATGCATCAGCCAACTTCTATCCAAGTTGGACTTGGGCTGGAGTAGTAAGGTGTAGCCCATCTGGCTTCAAAGGTAGGCCCAAAACATCTACAATTATTACATTTGGAAGGTTTAATTCCAAGTTGGCTTCTCTCACCCCCTCAATAAATAAAGTAAAAATAACACGGTATAGCCACTTTTCGGACTGATCATTAAAAAATAGCCAGCGTTTACGAAGTCAATGAAAAATAGCCACTATTTTGCTGCAACAGAGACCGGTCCAACATAATATAATGGAGTTCGGTGCACCTGTGTATGAACTCCAGCATATTATGCTGGACCGATATACTTTGCTGACTCCAGTATAATATACTGGAGACTAGAGCATCGGTGCTCCAAACTCCAATATATTATACTGGACAATTATACTTGCTGGAACTCCAGTATATTATGCTGGAGTTCTAGTGTACTTATGCTGGAACTCCATCATATTATGCTGGAGTTCCAGCATACTTATCCCGGAACTCCAGTATAATATCCTGGAGTTCAAGCATACTTATGCTGGAACTCCAGTATAATATACTGACGTATTTTTTGGGTTTTGAATAGTGTTTTCGCTCAGATTTATCTTTACATAAAAAGTGGCTAAGTTTCGATTACTTTTAAAATTGAGCTATTTTTGAATGACCAGTCGTAAATCTGGCTATTTTTGAATTTCTCCCATAAATAAAGGGTCCTTGTCAAGAAGCTAGGGCTACCTATACAATTATAGCAAAAATTAATAAAAATTGAAACAGACATAAATAGGCAAATTTGGTCAGAAGAAAAAAGAAAATTTATGATAATATTAATTTTTTTTAGAAAATTAACAATGAAACGGATAAATATTTTACATGAATATTTCACTCTTCACGATCACTAGCTCTTGAATATACAGTGGATGCTTAATGTAATCACTTAAAAGAAAGAAGATATCACTGTAATTGTAAGGCTAATGTTAAATGAACCCTCAGATATTCTCTCTTTAAAAAATAAATGTATTATATAGGAATTTGAAATTTTAAGGCAATCATATGTTTGTGTGGAAGAAAATTATTAAAATTGGCCAAGTTTTCGTTTACACTGATTATGGTAAGTGTCTTCTCAAGAAATTATTCTGGTTGACAAATAAAGGAAAAAGAGTTTATTGCACAACTAACGCTTCTTTATGATTTTCTCTAGTCTATTTTTTTTTCTATCAAACATAAGCTCCACTTTTACGACTCACAACTATCATCTAACACCACAATCATCAAAATTACGGCCATCAACCTTTGTTTAAGTTGAAAGATAACGCCATAACGTGGATATTAGTTGTCTTTCATATAATATTTTTCACTAAATTGTACATTTTACAGAGCAGATTCTACATCGTACGTGGTCCATTTATAGATGTTAACATGTCAATTTGAGGAAACAAAGATAATTACATTTAAAACCACTAATAAAATTCCTGAAATTAGCCAAACATACGAAAGTTGTGTTGTTCACTGTGACATGCATGCAATATGATTTGGCAGTTCAAATTACTGTTTTCAATTTTCATAAATGGTAGATCGTTATATTTTTTAATATTCAAATCATCATGTGAAAGCAAAAAAGGTTATTATATTAATAAATATCATTAAATGAGCAAGGAAAACAAATTTGTACCTGAAAAAGAGGAAGCAATGGAGAGTTCAAATCACTACGCAAGTTTGAAAAAGTTTTTCCAATTTGCTCTTGTAAGACTTTGCTTCTTCCCAAGTTAATGTATCTCTCTCCCCTTGATACCAAAGGATTGCTCTAATTATTCCACCACCATGCACGGCTATTGTCGCTCTTTTAGTCATCTCAATGTATAGCCTTGGCAAATATATTACAAGTCAGTGAGTTCTGAATGAGTATTATTTTATTATATATATATTTCGTTATAACGTAACTTCAACATTTTCTTCTATATTTCTTCTATATTTGTACACGTTTCAAGTTGAAATCAATAATTTCAATTGAACCAGTTGCATATGATGTATCTGTTGGGAAGCGTGTCAAGCTAATAGAAAGAAAAGAATATTTAAGAGAGAAAAACAATAAATTGTACAAGACAAGATTTACGTGGTTCGGCAATTTTTGCCTACTCCGCGGCCACACAAAAAATAGTTCTTTATTAATTGAAGAGAGAAAGAAGAAGTTTTGGGATGATCTACAAATGAAAATGTAGACCCCTATTTATAGGCACCTGTCGAGGTAAGCGCTTACATCATAAGAATGCCGATGTAAGCGCTTACATCATAAGAATGCTGAGGTAAGAGCTTACATCACAAGAATGTCGATGTAAGCGCTTACATCATATTTTCATCTCTTTTTGATTTTTTTTCTTTTGTTTTGTCTACTTTCACATACAACAATAGATTTGGTCCTATCAATCTCCCCCTCAAACCTATGTTACATCAAGAAAGAAAATAAAGAAAGATTTGCTATTCTCTAGTGGCGCCTTCACTCTATCAGTCTTGAAGGCTAACTGAGGCAGTGCACAACCTCAGTTTGTCAACACCGACAACTTTGGTCAACATGTCTGACGGGTTGTTTGATCCTGGTATCTTCTATAGGGAAAGAGTTCCTTCATTTATCAACTCTCGGATATGATGATACCTCAACTGGATATGCTTCGATCTTGCATAAAACACTGGATTCTTGGCAAGATGAATTGCACTTTGGCTATCGCTGAAAAGCTCACAATTGTCCTGCTCTTTACCTAGCTCTTTAAGAAAATTCTTGAGCCAAATCATCTCTTTTCCAGCTTCTGAGATTGCCATGTACTCTGCTTTAGTGGTAGATAGAGCAACACTTTTCTGAAGTCTGGACATCCAACTAACAGCAGTACCACCCAAGGTGAACACGTAGCCCGTGGTACTTTTTCGACTATCCAGATCGCCGCCTAAATTTGCATCAGCAAAACCTTGTAAGATAATATTGCTCTTTTTAAAACAAAGTGCCATACCTGAAGTGCCTTTGAGATATTGCAATATCCATTTTACACTTTCCCAATGCTCCTTTCCTGGATCTGACATGTATCTACTGACAACTCCAACTGCATGGGCTATGTCAGGTCTAGTGCAAACCATAACATACATCAAACTTCCTACTGTTGAAGCATACGGAACTTTGGACATGTACTTCCTTTCTTCATCTGTCTTAGGCGATTGGTCCTTTGACAGATTTAGATGGCTTCCAAGTGGAGTGCTTCTGGTCTGCATCATGAAGACTGAACCTGCTTAGTACCTTCTGTATGTACTTTTCTTGAGACAACTTTAAGGTTCCTTCCGACCTGTTTCTGCTAATCCTCATCCCAAGCATTTGCTTAGCTGGTCCTAAGTCTTTCATTTCAAACTCCTCCGCCAGTTGTTGCTTAACCAAGTTGATCTCATTTATGCTAGATCCTGCAATTAGCATATCATCAACGTACAACAATAAAATGATATAGGATTCATCAAGATTTTTGATATAACAACAATGGTCCATCTCACATCGTGTGAAACCATTTTTATGCATGAATCCATCAAATTTCTTGTACCATTGTCGGGGAGCTTGTTTCAAATCATACAAACTCTTCTTCAACTTACACACAAGGTTTTCTTTACCAGAAACTTGAAAACCTTCAGGTTGCTTAATGTAGATGTCTTCTTCAAGGTCACCATGCAAGAAAGCAGTTTTAACATCTAGCTGCTCCAAATGCAAATTTTCTGTAGCTACGATACTTAGCACCAACCTGATAGTAGTTAATTTGACTACAGGAGAGAGATCTAGGTGTGGTCAATTCCTTACTTCTGCTGAAAGCCTTTTACTACTAATCGTGCTTTGTATCTCTTCTTACCATCATGCTCTTCCTTGACTCTGTACACCCACTTGTTCTGCAATGCCTTCTTTCCTTTTGGTAACTCCGTAAGTATCCATGTTTTATTCTTTTGAAGAGAATTCATCTCTTCTTTCATGGCTAGCTACCACTTATCAGAGTCTATTACCTGCATTGCTTCAACAAAATGCTATGGTTATCCAGCATCAGTAAGAAGTAAATAGTGAAGAGAGAGTTTTAACCTATCTGGAGCATTCGTGACTCTTTTAGATCTCCTCAATGTAGGTTCATGAGTAACAGAATCCGAATTTGATTCAGGTCCTGATTCCAGATTTGATTTTGCATTTGATTCTATCTCTGGTTCCGGTTCCGGTTCTGATCCAAGTTCGGCTTCTAGTTCTTCTTCAAATTCGGCTTCTAATTCGTCATCTTCAATTTCAGAATCAGTTGTAATCCCTCTAGCCACTTTATTTTCTGAGATTTCTTCTAACTCAATTGTTTCAGACATTGTCTGTTTGCTGGTGTTGGTTGGTTCTACTTCAAGTTTGTCCTTGTACATCACATTTTCATTAAATGTGACATTCCTGTATCTTAGGATCTTTCTATTCTGATCATCCCAAAACCGATAACCAAAATTATCATCACCATAGCCAATAAAGAAACATTTTTTGGCTTTAGGATCAAGCTTATCTCTATCATTAGAGTTTACATGCACATAAGCAACACAACAAAAAATTTTCAGATGTGAGAAAGTTACCTTCTTTCCTGTCCATACCTCCTCGGGAATTTCAAAATTTAGTGGTACAGAGGGTCCCCTATTTATGAGGTAAGCTGCCGTGTTAACAGCCTCAGCCTAAAAATACTTCGGCAATCCAGAATGTATTCTCATACGTGTGGCTCGTTCATTCAGGGTTCTGTTCATCATCTCAGCAACACCATTTTGTTCCGGTGTTCCAGGAACTGTCTTGATCATTCTGATCCCATTCTCCAAGCAAAATGCTTTGAACTCTTGGCTATCATACTCTCCTCCATTGTCAGACTTCAGACATTTTAACTTTAGACTTGTCTGATTTTCAGCTTCAGCTTTCCATCTTTTAAAGGTAACAAACACATCAGATTTATTTTTCAGAAAATAAACCCATACCTTTCTTGCGGAGTCATCAATGAAGGTGACATAATAGCGTGAGCCTCCTAGAGAAGTTATAGGAGCTGGTCCCCACACATCTGTATGCACTAGTTCCAGCTTCTCTTTCTTTGGCGTCCTTCCCACCTTTGAGAAACTAACTCTCTTTTGTTTCCCGTAAATGCAATCTTCGCACAAACCTAATTCAACATTTTTTAAGTTTGGCAACTTTTCTTTGGATGCCAAAAGCTTCATTCCCTTCTCACTCATATGCCCGAGCCTCCGGTGCCACAATGTTGTATCATGACCATGATCAACTGTTGCTATAGTATCTCTTTCTATTGTAGTTGCATACAGTGTTCCCCTTTTGAAGCCTAGTTCCACAACCAAATTCCCTTTGGTTATCTTCTACGATCCGTTTCCGAATGTTATTGTATATCCTTCATCGTCAATCTAACCCATAGATATCAGATTTTTCTTGAGGCCAGGAACATGTCGTACATTTTGCAATTTCCATAGCGTGCCTTGTGAAGTCTTTATATGAACTTCACCTTTTCCGGCAATGTCGAGAGGTTCGCCGTCTGCTAGATAAAATTTCTCAAATTTTCCAGCAATATAATTATGCAATAATTCTTTGCATGATGTAGATTGAAAGGATACACCTGAGTCCAGAATCCAAGATTCAACTGGACTGTCTGCACAACAAATTAGTGCATCACCGACTTGTTCAGTAATTACATTTGCTGAATTTTCTTCCTTCTTCTTCTTTGGTTCTCTACACTGACTACTGTAGTGACCCTTTTTATCGCAATTCCAACAAGTAATGTCCTTGCGATTTTTGGATTGTCCTCTTCTCCTTGACTTTGATCTGCCACGACCATAACTCTATCCTCTTTGGTTGATTCTCCCCCTGCTTTCGGTACTAAAAGCAGATCCTGGGGAATCACTTGATTCTCTTCGGCAAATATCTTCGCTTAGAACCAAGTCTCTAATATCATTCAATTTGAGTTTGGTACATCCTGATGAACTGCTAACTGCAGTTACTGTGCAGATCAACTCTCCGGTAGAGATGATAGTAGAATCAACGCCCTGATTTCGTCATCAATTGTTATATTAACAGAACTCAACTGAGTTAATATTGTATTAAACTCATTGATATGTTCCGTGACTGATCCACCTTCTGTCATTTTTAAGTTGAACAATCGACGCATCAAATAGACTTTATTTGAAGCAGATGTCTTCTCATACATATTTGATAACGCCTTCATCAGACCTGTAGTGGTCTTCTCGTTAATGATGTTAAACGCCACATTTCGTGTTAGCGTCAAACGAATCACACCAAGAGCTTGGCGATCTAATAGATTCCAATCCGCTTTGGACATAGTCTCCGGTTTCACCTCGGTCAGAGGTAAGTGTAGTTTTTTCTGGTACAAATAGTCTTCTATTTGCATTTTTCAGAATCCAAAATCTTTGCCATTGAACTTGTCAATCTTAACCTTCCCTTCTTCCGATGCTATTTTTCACAAAAATAATTTATGTGAATAATGCTTGTGAATAGTAACGATAATCAATAGTGTCGCACTATTCTTGTGAATAGTACCTGCACTAGTACTGTACTTTTCCATCAGAGTTACATTGTCTGTGCTCTGATACCAGTTGTTGGGAAGCGTATCATGCTAATAGAAAGAAAAGAATATTTAAGAGAGAAAAGCAATAAATTGCACAAAACAAGACAAGACAAGATTTACGTAGTTCGGCAATTTTTGCCTACTCCACGGCCACACAAAGAATAGCTCTTTATAAATTGAAGAGAGAAAGAAGAAGTTTTGGGATGATCTACAAATGAAAATGTAGACCCCTATTTATAGGCATTTGAATGCCTTGCCGAGGTAAGCGCTTACATCATAAGAATGCCGATGTAAGCGCTTACATCATAAGAATGCTGAGGTAAGCGCTTACATCACAAGAATGTCGATGTAAGCGCTTACATTATATTTTCATCTCTTTTTGATTTTTCTTTCTTTTGTTTTGTCTACTTTCACATACAACAATATGTTTGGTCATATCAGTATCCAATATATACATTAAAGCAAGATGTGTACCTGGAACCCTGTGACCATTTATCGATACCAGCCGCGCAAGGGACTAACCCTATGATCCCGAATTCGGGGTCTTTCTCCAAGATATCAATGGCAAACACCATAGTTGGCCCTATCCCACAAGTCTTGTTCAAGTCAATGACATAATGTAGAGGCTCTTGGGCTACTTCCCATATTGAGTTTCCATTCAGCCGTAAGATCGCCAGATTCCGGCGACATTCCGGTGGTACATAGCCATCCCAAACTTTGTCAACGACCCCTCCTCGTCCAGCCATGTTACTTTGTCCGGCTAGTATGAATATTTGTTTTTGGTGCTTAGTTTCGAATATTGTACAATTCATAACTCATAGGATATATGCTAAAAGCCCGAAAAGTATTAAGTGAAAAGTTAATCTCTCATATTTAACTTTTTGATTGTATCATTTAATATTGATGATAAATTCAAGCACCAAAGAAAAAAAATTAATCAAGAAAAGAAAATTTTGATACAATGGATTTAATTTTTTTCCCTTGGAAACTGATTAAAAAAGGGGATGAGAAAGGGGGAGGCTTTTGACTAGTATATACTAGTTGGATTAACAAGCTTGTTTTAGTTGCAGGAGGCCAAAGAAGTACATAATTTTAATTCAATCTCCAAAAAGGAATTGGAAAGCAGTCATAAGGCGTCGTGGCTTCTAATGCCAATTGACTTTCCAATTGGAAATCTTATTTTCCTTTTATAATTTAGAACATTTGGATTAATAGGAACAACATTAACCATAACAATACTATCAACCCTATTAATGATTCCCTTATCATGTAGAGGGCTTTGGAATTCAAACTTCTCACTGGAAAAATTCCTATACACTCTCCCAAATTAGTCATTAAAATCATTTGGCATAAACCTCCAAAGGGTTGTTTTAAACTAAACGTTGATGTTAGCTTCACAAACTATAACCAACATTGTGGCTCAGGTAATGTTTTCAGAAATTCTAATGGCAATTGGGTTGTTGGCTTTACAAAATTATCTCATGCTAATGGTTCACTAGCAGCTGAATTGAAAGCCCTAAGACAGGGCCTCAAAACAGCAAATGAATGGAAACTCTTCCTACTTGAAATAGAGACGGACTGCTCAGAGGTAATCTAGGCAATACATGAAAGTAACAAATTATTTAACAGGGTTGTTAATGATTGCAGGTGGTTAATGCACCAACAGAAGGTTATCCTCCAACACCTTTAGGCAGGGGAATAGGGTTGCTCATCAACTAGCCAAAAAATGCCTGGACATAGACAATTAAGTTTTTGGAATAGCTGGAAGAAGAAATGCCCAGAAGACAAGAAAAAAAGTTTTTGTTAAACCTACAAGTGATGTAATAGATTTTATGGATAGTGAAAGATTTGAAATTATTACTCATGAAAAACTCCTATCTTTTGATGCTTGCAAACTTTTAGCAAGCTTAATTAACTAGTGTGTCCTTCACACATCTTATGATAAACATGTACCAGACATTCCTTAGTAATTAATATATATATATATTTTCTGTTTGCTCAAAAAAAAATTGACTTTCCAATTCTGGAAACAAACTCTAAAAGGAATGAGATTAATTAAAAAAATTCATCCTAGTGAATTCTTGTCCTAAAATACATTCTTGTAGTTGATTCTTCATTCTTATTTATACGGAGTAGGAAAATATTTTAATAAATAAAATTAATATGATTTATAAGAGAAACTGTTATGCTCTTTGAAAAATTAAATTAACATGAGAACTTTTTAGTACGTGTGAAGCAGATAAAGAAAGACGGTACTACCATCTTTGATAATACTCCTATTTTTGCATCTGTTTTAATTCACCTTTCACATTAAATAGTTTTATATTTTACTAATTTTGGTTCTCTATAGTATAGGAAATTTTAAATGTTTCAGGGTATTTCCATCTTCATAGTAGTATCTTATTAACATCTAATATATGATAGAGCCATCAGCCATATATATATATATATATATATATATATATTATCTTGGTCATCATGAAATTGTGTGTAATTGCAGGGATGTAATTACACTCTCCAATTCTCAAGGGGAAGTGAAAATTGATGGTAATTACATTGTGTAATTACAATGTTGCTTTTTAGTTTCTTTATAACTTTTTATTTCTATTATTTTAATTTTTAATTTTATTTTTTACTTTTTAATTTCTTTTGAACTTTTAAAATATATTTTTCTTTGTACATTATTTATCTTTCATTTCTCTATTTTTACTTCTTGTGATTCCATGTAATTGCTTATATTTTATTAGTTATTTTTTTATTATTCTATATTTTAGTTTCTTATTTAGTCCTTTTTTGCTGATATGTAATTTTCTTATTGGGTTAATTATCATGTCGAATGTATTTCAAGAGAATGAGATTCACACACTTATATTAGTTTGGAGTAGTCAAATTTGTGTTTAATAGACACACATCTAATAGGTAAATGTTTTAGTTCAAGTTTCAAAAATAAATTGGTGATAACTTTAAGGGGTTGCATATGTATTTGGCCAATTTTTTACTAGTTCATCAATCTCTCAAATTTTCACAAGTTGTCCTCCAGATCTTCATTTCTTCATTTTTAGTCTTCAAACCTTCATACTTTGCCTTTAAATCTTCAAATCTTCATATCAGCCTTCAAACCTTCATATTCCCAGATCAAGATGGAAAAAACCTCAAAAGTGGTGCCTCAAAATACTGCTCCTTCAACATTTACACCGACCGCAAATACCGAGGTGACCCTTTCGGTAGCAGCCCTGGAACCTCCTCTTATAGAATTTATCCCCGGAGGCTGCTTCATAGATAATGACTTTAAGGTCGAGAAAGTCTCCAAACAACGGGACCGAGGTGAGGAGGAATGGAGTTACGTTTGCTCCATCATCGAGGAGTCGCTTCAAGTGGCCCGAGAGGACAACAAATGGGAAGGCAAAAACGTGGTCGTTCCCAGTCCTGATGAGGATATCACGACGCACGTGGAGGGATACTTAAGCGTTTATATGTATCCCTTCACGCTCGGTCGATGGACATGGTGTTCCTTGGTTTTTGTAAGAGGTACGAGATCTACCTCGGGCAGATCCACCCGTTCTTTTGAAGGATAGTGACCTTCCTCCGTCACTTTGCCAACAAAATGGAGGAGCCGCAGTTCATGATCGACCATCTGCTTCGTGTTTATAACCCTGAATCTTCTGGGGGCGTTAATCAAGCTTGCCCGATGGGCAAAGAAGGTTCCATTCTCCTACATCGACGAGGACAGAGACAGAGGTTGGCAAGGGAGGTTTGTTCGAATAAAAATCGAAGACCTTATTCTCTCCGAGTTCCTGCCATTCCTCGAGAAGTGGAACTCAAAACATAAGTTTGTTTCCTCTTTATTTACTCCTTTGGTTTTACCCTTCTTTTCTCATTAATCATTTTTCTGATATGTAGCTGTCACCCGAGTCCCATGCAATCCCTCATTTTTGGGAGCGGGTCAAGGGCATCTGCAAATAATTCACCTATTCAAAGCATGAGTGGCGCAAACTCTCTAAAGGCAAATAAGAGGCTCGTTCTCATGGTGAGTGTCCTTCTTCTCTTAGTTGAATTTACCTATAAGTCATTTTCATTTCATCATCATTCTGACTAAGACCTTTCTTTTCACAGGTTTGCCCAAGACCACCAAACCTCGGGCAATTACCAAGGCTGTTGCCTCATCCTCCTGTGAAAAACAATTCGCTTCGGTACAACCTACTGCCGAAGTTGCTGCAAAGAAGGAGGAGAAAACAAGAAAGAATAAAAGGTCCCTTGACTCCTCGGACACTCCCGCCGAGGCCAAGAAGAAGAGGATCGTAGTCAGGGTCAGAAACAGTACCAAGAAAAGTACTCGTGCTAGGATCCTGAATCCTGAATCCCTCTATCGGCTCAGGGACTACCCCGAAGATGATGACATGGAGTTCATTGTCCAAGAGCCGATTGACACCGCACAAGAGCCAGCAGTCCCGGAGGGGGGTGATTGTAAAGCTGAATCCTCCTTAGCAAGGGAGCTCGAGGAGGAGTATGTGGCCACTGCTTCTCAAGAAGATACTCCTGTTCTGAAAGAGGTAGCCAATGTCATTGATGTCGTGGAGTCATCGTCTCACAAGGAGCCTATTTTATATGAGGCTCGAGCCATTAGAGAACTCCAGTTATTTGGATATCCCGGAATAGGATGCACTGCCTGGGTCAGGTGGACCGAGTTTGAGCCCAAAGCTCGAGAAGCAGTCCCTCCCCTCCTCCAGAGAGTGGACCCTGACCAGAAGAAGACGGTCATGTTCATAGTACTGACAAATACTAGGATGTTATCCGGGCTAGTCGATGTGGCCAGTTACCTCCATTCCTTGCATCACCGGCCACAAACTAGGCCCTCAATTTGTTTTTCAAAGGAGTAGATGTCGGCATGCTGGAAGACTACTCCAGTTATTTGGATATCCCGGAATAGGATGCACTGCCTGGGTCAGGTGGACCGAGTTTGAGCCCAAAGCTCGAGAAGCAGTCCCTCCCCTCCTCCAGAGAGTGGACCCTGACCAGAAGAAGACGGTCATGTTCATAGTACTGACAAATACTAGGATGTTATCCGGGCTAGTCGATGTGGCCAGTTACCTCCATTCCTTGGTAACAAAAAAGAAGCAAGTGAAAATGAACGAGGTATATAGGCCAAGCCTTTTCAATAAGGCACAACAGGCGCTAAACAGGGTATACTTTCTTCCCCTCATATCTTTAAGGAGTTCATTTTGCCTTAGCGGATTTAAACAATTTTTCTTTTTTATGCCTCAGTGCTTCATCATGAGAGCTTCCACTAGTCTCGAATGGAGGTGAGTCACCTCGAGTTCGAGATCAAGGAGTAGGTCCAGCAAAAGGACATGTACAAAGCTCTTTGTGAGTAAAAAGATGAAGTCCTTAGGGACCATCCCGTCCTCCAAGCTGTGCTGGAAAAAGATCAAAAGGAGGCCTCGAAGTCAAAATAGGAACACACCCTTCTGGTCGAAAAGGTAAGAGTGTTTGAAATCAATAACGAGAAGTTAAACGCAGATGCTAACGCTGCAACCTCACAGGTTTAAGAGAAGATAACCCTGATCGACCAGCTGAGGTCTGAAATGGACGAGGTCAAAGCCTCAGCTAAGGAATTGAGGGGAAAAATAGATCTCCTGGCCTCAGAGCGGGACGCCACCAAAGAGGATTCAACATCGACCAAAGTACAACTCTGGGTTATGAGAGAAAAAAATGACAAATGGTCTCAGCTGAATGAGGAGCTTTGGGCATCACCCGACTTAGCCATTATAGAACGAGATGCTCAGGGCCAATATTACACCTACTGAAGTCCAAATTGGAGGCAGCTTCGAACGATGCCTCCAAAGTTCAGGACATGTTGGCCTAGTACAAGAACGATATGGAGGTAGTCGAGGCCCGTGTAATAATAAAGGCCGAATATATGAAGTGGCTGTCTTGGAGAGAGACTCTTGAGGAGATCCATGTCCGGCAGATTGACCTAGCAGCCGAGATCGAAGAGGCGAAGAGGCTCGAAGCCGAGGCCAGAGCGAGATATCAGCCCGATGGTTCGGGCAGCGACTAAGCAGGACACACCTTTGTTTATTTTTTGTTCTTTCTTGTAGCTACATATTTTGTATTTTTGGGTTGTCTCATAGCGCCTCTGTGAATACCTTTTTGTGTGTATATATATATTTTCTCTTCGGCTATACATTGGGTCCTTTACTTTTATTTATTTGCTTAAGTTTAAGACATAAAACTTGTGTTTTGAACTTCATAATATGCCATCGATGCCTTAGCATAAATTTTGACGTTGCTTAAAATGTTTGTTCTCCCGAAGCCTAGATGAGGCATGGATTAAGTAATAACTCCAAGTTGCTTTGACTTCGGAGGACCCGATTAAAAATAAAGTCTTTGTTAAAATATTTGAACGTTTTAACTGGACACAATTATTCTTTGCCGAAGGTGGATCTTTTCATGGTTGTAATTCAAGATCGAGTATATTGATCAGGTTTGAAGTAATCTTTTTGTTGATTAAAAATATGTAAGGACCTTAACTTTTATGTATGGACTTAGACGTCTCCGAGCTGTTTATATGTTGTGACCGAAGCTCTAAAGGCTTTGTCCCTTAAGTTGGCCATAGACTTTCGTGTTTGGGCCCTGCCTAGTAGGTTCGGTACCTCTGAGATTTAGTAGGCTGAATTTCCCGATCTTATTGTCAGATAGCATTCCCCGGTTCGGGGTGTCCCGTAGGCTTAGGGGTTTAGAACCCAATATTCGTTCTAAGTAATTAATGAAGATATTGCTTATGCAAACGTGAACCGATGAAACATAGAAGACAACTTTTTTTATTACTTTGAGTGTTGTGTAAATAATTGAAGGTACAAAAGCTATTTTTCATGGCGAGAATGACCTATGCGAACACAATTTGTTTGACCCTTAAAATTAATCCTAATATTCAAGCCTTGACTATCAATATCGAATGGGAATGCCTTCTAAATTTCTGAACTTAGGAATTCGGTTCTTAACTTAGGGTGTGATGGCCCCTAGTATTTGAGACTTAATTCGGAGGGCTCGAGTACTATTGATCATGATCCAATGTATTTTAGACCGGTCTTCCAAACTAGGGTACAACGCTTATTTTTGCCTTATTAAAAACCTTACCGTAAAACCCACTTCGGGAAAAAAACCGATCCAAGGGAAAAAGAGCGCAATACATGCTTTCAAACCTAATCCTTAGATTCGCTTTTGACTGAGAACCTGCACGGGTTAGTTCAAAGTGTAATACACCATAAAGAAGATTGTGTTCATACCTTAGTAGTAGTATAACTTTAAGTGTATCAATTTCAATTATTGGGTAGTTGTAGTTCAATATGAGACTAATCGTCTAAATTGTACACAAGAATCCTACTAAATAAATTAAAAGGAATGTATCTTCTGGATTATCTTGTTTGGCTCAAGCATTAATCTGAAGGGGTACAATGTTGAAGGGAAAAATCTACAATGCGAATTTCCTGAAGATATACACCAAACCTAATCACAACTCACCTACTCCCTTTCCCCCCAACGAAGTAAAAGAGAACACCTGAACTGATAACAGAGGAAGCCTAAGTTTTCAGTATGAAGAGATGGCCATGCAGCTAGGAAAATAAATTCCAACAAATAGTAACATTGAAGAAGAATTTATAATTTGCTAGTAAGATTAACATCGATTAAAGGAACTTGCAACCTATAAAACAAAATATAGATACAAATTTGATGTGAATCCTCGAGTTAACAAAACAACCAATCGACTAGGATCAAAATCTTGAAGCAGAATCTAATTTCAAAAAATTAGATTCTGTTTATTTATGGCATCTCTACTTATTATCTAAACCAACAAAATCTCAAGTTTAAAAAATGAAAAAGTAGTATTTTTTCCAGAAATAACAATATAATTTTATCATATCCAAGAAGTTCCTTGTGAGATCTCCAAATTTAGCCTGTGCACAAATGTCACTTATGGCCTTCATTCTTGTATCTGTTGGCACAGAGAGATCCTTCATAAACTGAGAAAATTTAGGACTTTTCTTTGAAGCCTCAATAAGGTCCAAAATCTCAGACTCGACCTTCTCCAACGCACTAGTTTTTATAGGTGCAATGTACAAACCTGAGGCATAATTTCCAGAAACCCCATACATCATCACAGGAACCTAAAACATCATAGAAGCAAAACATGTTAACAGATGTAAGACTTGTATTCCTTGCTTTGGTAAAAATATCCATTTCTTAGCATCTCTTAGGTTGAAGACACTATGAAAAAAAAATGATGTTGTTGTTTCAAGTGACAAAGATTAATATGTATTTTGAATTTAAACTTAAATTCACAAACAAGAAGAGAGGAGCACTCAGAACACATTTGAGATAAATGAGGCAAAATATAACAAGAGGACTTTCTACATTTTGTACAATTGGTAAGAATGAACTGGTCCAAGACATAAATAATTGACAGGAGAACAAGGATGTTTTGAACTTTATGACTAATAATCAACCCCGATAACCATAGTATTCTACAACAATAATGAGAAGATTGATGTTGATTCTCTATCAACCAATAATGTGGAATTATTAACATGGTAAAAAATACACCATTTCTGTTGTTGAGCACTTCTGCAAACACTTTTCATAAAGTATACTAGTTCTATATGACAGACTTATTGGACTTGGCAACAAAAAGACAAAAACAACCGCCATGAGCACATGGGAGAAAAGCATTAGATCATGATATCCTTTGCCAATGGAATCGCCAAATGAAGTGTCACGACCCAAAATCCGAACCGTCGTGATGACGCCTATCGTGAAACTAGGCCAGCCTCAACTCAATAATCCACACAATAATAATAAGTTTGAAAATATTTATGGAAGCTTTTAACAGTTAAAGAACTATTTGAAACATGAGAAATTTCAAGAATAGATACAATCCAGCCCAAAAACCGGGGTGTCACTAGGTGCATGAACGTCTAAGGAAAATACATAGTCTAATGTAATGTCTAAGGAAATAACTGAAATACAACTGGAAAATAAGGTGGAGAGCCAAGGTCTGCGAACGCCGTGCGAATACCTCAATAATCTTCTAAGTCAGAAGCCTTGATCAACCATCGCCACTGGATCCAAAGTGCCTGAATCTGCACACATGGTGCAGGGGGTAACGTGAGTACACCAACTTAGTAAGTAGCAAGTCCAACCTTTGGACTGATAGGTAGTGATGAACTCAACCTCATCAAAGATAACGGTAATAACGTATATAAACGTAGGCATGCTTCCAGTTAAATAGGCAGTTCAAAAAGCAATGAATAGAGCAGATATGAACATGGTAAATAAATGTGACTCTGCTATATCTACATGTCAATGCACATGCTGTATGAAATGCACCATGTTGAGTGCCTCATGTGCCCACAATCTCAAATACTCGTCCACTCAGTACTATATATGGCTCATACGACCCATGGAAGATCCATACCAGAATATATACATCTCTGACAGCAGTCACTCAGGACTGAGGAAGGCCATTCCAGCCTATGGAGAAGATCCATCTCCAGATAATAACAATAACAACCTCACAACCACTCAGTACTGTATATAACACAAGGCCCAGGTAAGATCCATCCCGGAATATATATACACATCACTGACAACAGTCATCCAGTACCGAGGAACATGCCAACCAGCCTCATGGAGAAGATCCATCTCCATGTCAAGGGAAGATCTATCCCTAAATATAATCAACTACGCTCACTGGGGGTGTGTTACAGACTCCGGAGGGGCTCCTACAGCCCAAGCGCTATCACAAGCCAACGAAGGCATATATCAATAATCTGCTGCAATGTGCAGCCAGATCCCATAACTATCACTCACAATCAGGCTCTCGGCCTCACTCAATCATCACTCTCCAATCTTACACACACGGGCTCACAATGTCATGAAACTAGCCCAAATCCATGATATGATGTGCCAAATAATAATAACTGAGACTGAGACATGCTATGATATGCATGAGCAAGACTATGTACAAAATATCAATGAATGTAATGAGATGACATCAAGAAATTACCACTCGGGTCTCAACAGTATCGGCGTGAAGCCCTAACCGAATATCTAGCATGTTTTTACAACACATTTACTTAATCACATGATAGAAACACGGATATCAACAAGAAAGAGTTATTAAATGGTGCCATGGAATGATCTAGGCCGCAATTCTCACGGTGCACGCCCACACGCCCATCACTTGGCATTTGTGTCACCTCAATAGTAATCATAGAACAGATAGTTCAGGATTTCGAACCCTTAAAACCAAGTTTGGAAGCGTTACTTACCTCAAGCCAAGCCAAACTCTAGCCTGCGATGCCATTGCCTCTCGATTCGGCCTCCAAATGCCCCAAATCTAACTAAAATCAGTATATTATCATCAATATACGCTAAAGGCACAAAGCCCACACGAAAATAATCAAATTACTTCAAAAAACCCGAAATTGGCCAAACCCGATCCCTGGGCCCACGTCTCGGAATTCGATAAAAATCACATCACAAGAATGTTTATCCTCCCACGAGTCTATACATACCAAGAACATTAAAATCGGACATCAAATGACCCCTCAAATTCCCAATCAAAGCTCTCCAATTACAAGCCCTAATTCTCCAATTTTAGCCTTTAAATCCCACTAATTTCATGTCAAATTAGTTAGAAATCACCATAGAATCAAGTATTGAGTTCACAAATCTTACCTCCAAGCGTTACCCCTTGAATCCCTCTTCAAATCCTCTCAAAAGCTTCAAAACCGTTCAAAAATGGTGAGAAATGGGCTAAAAATCGCGAAGATTGGTTTTTATATATTCTGCCCAGGTGCTCCCTTCATCGCGAACACGTCCGCCCTCTCGCGTTCACGTAGGCCAACTCAGACTCTCTCTCCGCCTAACCCTTCGCGAACGCGACAACTTCTTCACGAACATGATGCTCAACCAGCTCATTCCTTCGCAAAAGCGGACCTTACCTCGCGAATGCGTAGACCAAAGACCTGGGGTCCCTAATTGCTTCACTCCTCTTCGCGAACGCGACCGTACTCACACGTTCGCGATGCACACACTTCCTTACCCTTCGCGTTCGTGTCCTCTCCTTCGCGAACACGGAGAACAAACCCACCACCACAGAAGACACTCTTCGTGAATGCGATACACCCTTTGCGAATGCGAGACACCCTTTGCGAACGCGATGAACAAACCTCTGCAACAGAAAACCAGCAAAATCTGCAACTCTCAAAACCAAGAATTCGGTCTGATAACCTCTCGAAACTCACTCGAGGCCCTCGCAACCTCAACCAAACATGCCAACACATCCCATAACATCATTCAAACTTAGTCGAGCCTTCGAATTACTCAAAACAACACCAAAACATCAAATCAACCTCGGATTCAAGCCTAAGAACTTAGAAACTTTCAAATTCCACAAACGACGCCAAAACCTATCAAATCAACTCCGAATGACCTAAAAATTTTCACACACATCAAAAATGACACTAGAACCTACTCCAACTTCCGGAATTACATTCTGACCCTGATATCATGATTTCCACTGTCGACCGAAAACTCGAAATTTCCAATTTCGCTAAATCAAGCCTAAATCTACCACAGACCTCTAAATCACATTCCGGACGCGCTCCCAAGTCCAAAATCACCTAACTGAGCTAACCAAATTATAAAAATCCAAATCCAAGATCGAATACTAACAAGTCAAAACTTGGTCAAACCTTTCAAATTTAAAGCTTCAAACTAAGAATTGTTTTACCAAATCTATTCTGATTATCCTGAAAACCAAAACCGACGATTTACATAAGTCATAATACATCACACGGGGCTAGTCATGCCCGAGAACTGGCGAGCGAAGTGCAAATGCTCAAAACGACCGATCGGGTCGTTACATCCTCCCCCACTCAAACATACGTTCATCCTCGAACGTGCCCAGAGTTATTCCACAAGTTAACAACTCGCTGAATAACCTTACCATGCACATACCCTGGGGTGATCCCACGTCACCCTATCTCATATAAGCCGGATAACGCAACATGACTGAAATTTCGCAATCCAACCAAGCCCATGAACCTTAGAACCAAATTTCCACTTCCGAAATTATCCATAAGATCAGAACCTCGTATCTATGCACTGAATTAGTCTGAACACGTTGTATCAATCCATAAACACAACTCAAGATGAAATCACATGATATACCACACAACTCAAACTCTCATAACAATAACTTCTAATCACAGCAGTTGCTCACAGCAACACAATACTTGTAATAAACCTCTTATTAAATAAAACCTCATTCCAACACTTTTGTATATTGCCAATGATGAAAGAAACACGTAAAAAGTCATAACCATTCCTCAGATCAACCATTCATGAAACTCTCTCTCCTTTGGCAAGGACCATAGTAAATTTCTAAACTGAATCCCGATATTATCCTTCCAGTATGCTGAAATAAAATCCAATAGTATTCATTCTAGATCTCAATGACCTCATCTCATCCAACACGACCACTCTAGGGACATGAAACATTGATACAATCTAGATCCACAACCCGTGCGACCCCTGCACCAATAAGCAATAGCCCAAATGTACTCAAATTATGGAAAAATGACTCAAATGAGAGAGCCATACCGCAAGCTCACCAGTACCACCACCACACAAATGCTGAGAACCCATCACACATCGCAGAACCAGAACACATGAATCTAACTCGAAGGATCATACCTTCACACAACTTTGCTGCAATGCACGACCCTATCCAAACACTGGTCCACATGAAACATCTCAAGTCACTATGCTCAAAATCAACAACCACACACAATTTGATGTCTAGTACCAAGAGAAAATCATCATAACCACAGCGAAGTAAATAACATAACACCACACAAACCTGAAAGGACACAACCAATACACTATCCACCGAGCAATATCCAATACCCTTCCTGCTCGAATTCCACTATGAGACCCTAATCGAACCACACCATATGTGCTTATAACCAAAAAAACATAATGCCTCGCAACACGGAAAGGCAACTCATAGATCACTCTAGAACATGAATAAGCATAACAACAATCGAATGGAATATCCCTGAACAATAGCAGTTCAGAGTCAACAAAGCTGACTCGATGCAGAAACACATCCATATTGGCCTACCAATGAACCCTTTATCAAGGAGTTCCTGAAGCTGCTCCTTCAACTCCTTTAACTCCCCCGGTGCCTTACGATATGGTGCCCGACACCAAATTAATACCGAAATAAACAACCCTGTCCGGCGGCATGCCCGACAGTAGGAAATACATCCGGAAAATCCCTCACTACCGGAACTAAATCAATAGTAGGAGTCTTTGCATTGACATCCCTCACGAAGGCCAAATAAGGAAGACAACCCTTCCCAACTATCAGCTGGGTCTTCAAAAATGAAATCACTTACTGGGTACATAACCCGTCGAACCCCGCCACCCAATCCGTGGCATCCCCGGCATAGCCAACATCACCGTCTTAGCGTATCAGTCCAGAATAGCATGACACGGAGACAACCAATTCATACCCAACATCAAATCAAAATCCACCATGCTAAGCAACAACGAATCCACTCGGGGCCCCAACCTTAAATAGTCAACACCCAAGACCGATATACGCGCTCCACAACCACGACATAACCTGTCTATGAGAACTCTTGGTCTCCAAATTCATAAGGCATACGAATCACCATATTCGATCCCAACTCCACTACTCGAACATCTAACACTTATCTGATATTCGATCATTCCACGAGGGATACTCCTATAATTCTTCTGTGCCACCAAGCAAACTTGAATATCAGCAATCAATCCAACAAGAGAGTGCCACAATATTAATGAAGTATCCATAACTCAAACACATCGCCCTTTTTGAAATGTATACCCTCAACAAGCCACACCAATCAGTGATCTCATTTATCTAGTCACCTGAAACTATCTATGATGCCTAAGAATTTATGACCTTCCTTTCAAAACTGAATTGTGACCTTACACATGCAATCTCAACCCTACACAACATACCGCATATACCATGCCATCCTATGATAAATGTGAGACTTCATAATCCACTTCAAACCACAAGCAAATATGTACTCAACTAGCCAAGAACATTCCATTTGATCCCATCTAGAAGAAAACCACTATACATCACATAAATATACGTCTCTAACCGTGGTAGAAAACCATCAAAACTCTTCGAATCCCATTTGCACAAAACCAAACCGTCAGGATTGAATCCTCTAACTCAACCAAGCTACGCAAGCTATTAAAACCTAAGAGCATTGTCACGAAACACCTGTAGAAACCCACCGTATCATAAGCACCCAAGAACCGATCATATCCATTACCATGCTGATCCAACCTACCACCAAGTTGTCCTAATTCTCTGAGTTACTTCTGAATTACCTTTAAATTGATACGTTTCCTTGCTAGTACACCAATATCCTTAACTAAAACTTGCCCCACGAACTTTAGCATATAACCACACCGCTTTAAGGCTCAAAAACTATTGTATTCTTCTAAAGAACCCCCAAAAGTACCACAACCGACATACCCGGTCTGAAGAGACCTTCTGCGAATCTAAAGCCACTACCTTCGCCTTCCTGCTACTAGCATGTAGAATTCATAATGATACAGAAATGCCACAAGTCCTGACATCCTCCCATCTAAATCTCAGTTTCTAGCCAACACACATCCTGAATATTCTCAATTACTACATGTAAATCTTGAATCCTTCAAAACCATTCCTGGGAGTCACCCACTCTACTCCGGTTTCAATTAGACTGATCAAATGACCCGAACGACCTGTGGCCCATTAGAACAACAACACCTATGGAAGTAACCCCACCTTGATGCAACCAAATAAATTCCTGCTCTATGCACCGTACATCCTTCACCAATAACAACTCAAGTCATTCCGTGATTCTCATACACCTATAAAGCATAACATAACCTTTATTAAAAATTTCCTTTACTCGAGCCATCCTCGATCTCAACCCCTGCAAGCCACAACTAATTCACTAGTATACCTCAAACTGAAACAAATACAACATATAACCGTGCAATCAACTAATCAATAGCAGGCTCCCCCACTTGGCTCATAGTCATAGGTCAGAACATACAGAACTCACAATGCCCAAACTCTTCTGCTGTCATAATACCATGGTGAGATTAAACTAAATCCTTTATAAGCTCGTGCAACACAAGCCATCTAGTACTTCAAATCTTCTACAAATATCACATTCACCCTCGTAATATTCAAGCCCACTCTTAAGCGATCCAAATTCAAATTGCAACACATATATTTCATTGGTAATAGATATCTCGCTACAAAACAACATAGGAATCACACAACTTCAGAACACTCCACATGAGATAACCCACATGCTTCTCCTCAAACTAACATCTCTTTATACCCTTCCATCGTCATAAACATCACACAATCACTTAATCTTTATGAGTCTGAACTCGTAACACAACATGGAATCTACTTCACTTCCCAACTAGCCAACATGAAAAGATCCGTCAATACACCCATAACTCGGGGCTACACATCAAATCAAGATGGAAATCAAGCACCAAATAGTTCTTTCTACCCTCAAGCAGACCCCTCTCGTCACATTCAAATCATACGGACACATCTCGTAGTCACATCATACTCATCACATAGCCATCCAGTCATCACTTCTACTAATAGGGACTCTACCGAACATATAATTCCAGAAGCACGTACTCACACAATCAACACTTCAGTGCTCAAGCTATAAGCAAAATTCGGCCTCAAGTCCTCCAGACTAGCCCAACATTAACACATAGAAATCATATCTCGCACTTCGATCAGGGAATCACAAGCCTTCAATGCGTAGCTGATACCAAGCGCTCATACGCACATACGAACACGTGAAAGGAATTCAAAAGGTTACATTTCAAGTTGAATCAAGGACGCACGATAAGAATTCAAGAATGTGGGATTTCCTAAAGCTTCTGCAGCCTCCCAAGGATAAGTACAGACGTCTCCGTACCGATCCGCAGGACTCTACTAAATCTGCTCATGACTCGTGAGACCTATATAACCTAGACTCTGATACTAACTTGTCACGACCCAAAATCCGACCCGTCGTGATGGGCCCTATCGTGAAACTAGGCCAGGCTCAACTCAACAATCCACACGATAATAATAAGTTTGAAAATATTTACGGAAGCTTTTAACAGTTAAAGAACTATTTGAAACATGAGAAATTCCAATTATAGATACAATCCAGCCCAAACACCAGGGTGTCACTAGGTGCAAGAACGTCTAAGGAAATTACATAGTCTAATGTAATGTCTAAGGAAATAACTGAAATACAACTGGAAAATAAGGTGGAGAGCCAAGGTCTGCGAACGCCGTGCAGATACCCCAATAATCTCCAAAGTCAGAAGCCTCAATCAACCACCGCCACTGGATCTGAAATGCCTAAATCTGCACACAAGGTGCAGAGGATAACGTGAGTACACCAACTCAGTAAGTAACAAGTCCAACCTTTGGACTGATAGGTAGTGACAAACTCAACCTCATCAAAGATAATAGTAATAACGTACAGAAACGTAAGCATGCTTCCAGTTAAATAAGCAGTTCAAAACAGTGAATAGAGCAGATATGAACATGGTAAAGAAATGTGACTCTACTATATCTACATGTCAATGCACATGCTGTATGAAATGCACCATGATGAGTGCCTCATGTGCCCATAAACTCAAATACTCGTCCACTCAGTACTGTATATGGCTCATACGGCCCAGGGAAGATCCATCCCGGAATATATACATCTCTGACAGCAGTCACTCAGTACTGAGAAAGGCCATTCCATCCTATGGAGAAGATCCATCTCTAGATAATAACAATAACAACCTCACAACCACTCGGTATTGTATGGCTCACAAGGCCCAGGAAAGATCCATCTCAGAATATTGTCACAACCCCGGTTTTCCCTCCATGAACCATCATGATGGCACGTAGTCTCTACGACTAGGTAAGCCGCGGAAAATAAACAAAATTTGCAGAAGAAATAATTAAAAACCGAAATAGTGGAATAAAATCGTGTTTAAAAGTGTCGCTCGACATACATAATATCGACTCTCGAAAACTAAATACATTTTCCCAAAACCCGTAATCTTATGATCACAAACCTTTGAATGTCTACTAGTATCTAACTTTATAATATCTAACAAAGGAAAGAAAAAAAATACAGAAGGGCTAATACTAAAAAGGGAGAGTAGAAAGGGACTCTTCGGTCTGCAGATGCGACAGATATACCTCGGAGTCTCTACAAGCGCCTCATCTTAAGTGTGATAAGTCTGAGTGGAGGTACCTGGATCTGCACATGAAAAACATGCACAGAAAAGGCATGAGTACACCACAATGGTACTCAGTAAGTGTCAAGCCTAACCTCGGTCGGATAGTGACGAGGAAGGTCAGGGTCCTACTGAGATTAAATGAAGTATAAGGTGCGACAGTATAAGATACAACAGTACAATTGAAAGATAACAATAAGAATTAATACAGGATAATAAGGATAACTACAACTGAAACAGAGGCAAAAACAATCACCAAGAATACCACTCTTCACAAAGATAATAACGGGGATCTCTTGGTATCCTCAATATATGCTAGGGATCTCTTGGTATCCCGAAAATCTCTTGGTATTCTCAATATATACTAGGGATCTCTTGGTATCCCGATGATCTCTTGGTATCCTCAATACACGTGCTAGAGATCTCTTGGTATCCCGCACCTCAGTTCAAATCATAAAACACGTACAGGGGATCTCCCGGGATGCCGTCCCGTAGTCCCAAAGTAAAACACATAGCAATAACTCAAAGAATACTCAATTAAACTCAATTTCCTACCAAAGTAAAACAGGTAATTCTAACCTAACATATTTCATATAATACAGATAAGACAGTTCAAGCAATAAGGCAATTGAGTTAATTAAACATGCTTTTCTAAGCTAACAGCAGGGTTAAATTTCAAGTAGAATAAGCAGGGAAGGAAAATACAATTAAAGCTACTTTAGTGAAAACAGGATTTTCAATAATTAGCACAGGTACGCACTCGTCACCTCACGTACAAGGCATTTCAATTAACACAAATACCAAATCCTAAGGGGAATGTCCCCCACACAAGGTTAGGCAAGCCACTTACCTCGAACAAGCTCAAAATCAACCCGAAAGCACGCTTTTGCCACGAGTACTCGACTCCAAATGGCCCAAATCTATTCAATTCAATTGCACAATGTAAATAACACTTCAAATAACTGATTCCACAAATAAATTCTAAGCTAATACGCGAAATTAGGTAAAATAACCAAAACGCCCCTCGGGCCCACGTACGGAATCGAGTAAAATTTATATTATCAGAATCCTCATACTCTCATGAGTTCATGCATACCAAAATCATCCAAATCCAAGGTCAAATTCCCAATCAAAATTTGAATTTTAGGTCTAAGAATTTTCTTCCAACTTTTCCCCAATTTTCATCCCCAATCCAAAATTAAATGATAAACCAATAATAGATTAGTGGAATACAACTAGAAAGGGATAAAGAATTGTTACCCAATGATCTTCTCTTCAAAAACCTCCACAGAATCGCCCTACTCTGAGCTCCAATTCGATTTTTCCAAGTTTTGAACTAAACCCTCGAAATTTCATATTTCTGCCCAGCGATTACCGCATCTGCGGTCAAGGGAGCGCACCTGCAGAAGAAGGCATCACAGGTGCGAAAATCACTTAACGGGTTGGGTCCACTTCTGTGGTCGCTTGGCCGCATCTGCGGCACTGCATTAGCAAAAACCCAGCCGCACCTGCGGTCCTTAAGCTTTGGCCCAAACTCGCTTCTGCGGCCACCTAACCGCTTCTGCAGTGCCGCACCTGTGGTCCCACACACGTAGGTGCGGTTATGATAGGTTCAGCAGAATCAAATTCTTCCTAAGTCCAATTCAATTTTCATTAAGCACCCGAAACTCATCCAACGCCCCCCGGACCTCATTCAAACATGTCAACCAATCCTAAAATATCATTCAAACTTGTTCTAACCTTCGGAACGCTCAAAACAACATTAAAACACCAATTTAACATCGGATTCAAGCCTAAAAACTTCAAAAACTCTCAAAATACACTTTCGATCAAAAAGCCAATCAAACCTCGTTCGAATGACCTGAAATTTTGCACAAATGTCACATTCAACCCTACGGAGCTACTTCAACTTCCAGAATTCTATTCCGACCCTCGGATCAAAATCTCACTATCGAACCAGAAACTTCAAAAATTCGACTTTTGGCATTTCAAGCCTAAATTAGCTACAGAACTCCAAAACACAATCCGAACACGCTCCTAAACCCGAAATCACCCAACGGAGCTAACGAAACCATCGGAATTCCATTATGAGGCCGTCATCACACTGTTCTGACCACGGTCAAATTTCCAAAACTTAAGCTCTCATTTAGGGACTAAGTGTCCCAAAACTCTCCGAAACTCCAAATAATTCCTCTCGACAACTCACAATAGCAGAAACAAACACTGGAAAAGCAGTTAATAGGAGATCGAGGTATTAATTCTTAAGACGACTGGCCAGGTCGTCACATCCTCTTACACTTATACATTCGTTTGTCCTTGAACGAGCATAGAGACATACCTGAAGTAGTGAAAAGATGAGGGTAATGACTGCGAATATTCTACTCGGCCTCCAGGTCGCCTCCTCGACCGGCTAACCCCCCCAATGAACTTTCACCGATGCAATGTTCTTTGACCTCAACTTTCTAACGTGCCTGTCCAATATTGCCACTGGCTCCTCAATATAAGATAGATACTTGTCCAACTAGACTGAACTAAAATCCAACACGTGCGACGAATCATCGTGATACCTCTGGAGCATCGAAACATGAAATACCGGAAGAACTCCTGCCAAGCTGGGAGGTAGGACAAACTCATAAACAACCTCCCCAACACGCTGCAATATCTCAAAAGGACCAATAAACCTCGGACTCAACTTTCCTTTCTTCCCAAATCTCATGACGCCCTTCATAGGTGAAACCCGAAGCAGAACCCGTCCTCCAACCATATAGGAAATATCACGAACCTTCCGGTCTACGTAACTCTTCTATCTAGACTGGGCTGTACGAAGTCTATCCTGAATCACTTTAACCTTCTCCAAAGCATCCTGAACCAAGTCTGTGCCCAATAATCTAGCCTCACCCGGCTCAAACCAACCCACCGGGGATCTACACCGCCTACCATATAAAGCCTCATACGGTGTCTTCTGAATGCTGGACTGATAGCTGTTGTTGTAGGCAAACTCTGCCAATGGCAAGAACTGATCCCAAGACCCTCCAAACTCAATTACATACACACACAGAGCATATCCTCAAGAATCTGAATAGTGCACTAGGACTGTCAGTTCGTCTGAGGGTGAAATGTTGTACTCAACTCCACCTGAGTACTCAACTCATGCTGAACGACCCTCTAAAATCGTGAAGTGAACTGAGTACCTCTATCTGAAATGATGGACACAGGAATACCATACAGACGAACAATCTCCCAGATATAAATCTCCGTCAATCGCTCTGAAAAATTGGTAGTACTCATAGGAATGAAGTGTGCGGACTTGGTCAGCCGATCCACAATTACCCAAATGACATCGAACTTCCTCAAAGTCCATGGGAGCCCAACTACGAAGTCCATGGTGATCCGATCCCACTTCCATTCCGAAATCTCTATCTGCTGAAGCAACCCACCCGGTCTCTGGTGCTCATACTTCACCTACTGACAATTGAGGCACCGAGCTACAAACCCAACTATATCCTTTTTCATCCGCCTCCACCAATAGTACTGCCTCAAATCCTGCTACATCTTCGTGACACCCGGATGGATGGAATACCGCGAACTGTGGGCCTCCTCTAGAATCAACTCCCGAAGCCCATCCACATTGGGTACACAAATCCGACCCTGCATCCTCAATATCCTGTCATTACCAATAGTCACATCCCTGGCATCACCATGCTGAACCTTGTCCTTGAGGACAAGCAAATGAGGGTCATCATTCTGACGCTCCTTGATACGATCAAATAAGGAGGACCAAGAAACCATGCAAGCTAGAACCCGACTGGGCTCCGAAAGATCCAATCTCACAAACTAGCTGGCTAAGGCCTAAACATCCATCGCCATAGGCCTCTCCGATGCTGGTAAATAAGCCAAACTCCCCAAACTCTCTGCCCGACGACTCAAGGCATCAGCCACCACATTAGCCTTGCCCGGATGATACAAAATAGTAATATCATAATCCTTCAGCAACTCTAACCATCTCCTCTGGCGCAAATTTAGATCCTTTTGATTGAACAGGTGCTGCAAGCTCCGATGATCAGTATAAATCTCACAAGGAACTCCGTACAAATAATGACTCCAGATCTTCAAGGCGTGAACAATGGCAGCTAACTCAAGGTCGTGGACATGATAATTCTTCTCGTGAACCTTCAACTGTCTGGACACGTAGGCAATCACCCTACCGTCCTACATCAAAACTGCTCCAAGGCCAATCCTCGAGGCATCACAATAGACAGTGTAAGACCCCGAACCTGTAAGCAATATCAAATTTGGGGTTGTAGTCAAAGTTGTCTTGAGCTTCTGAAAGCTCGCCTCACACTCTTCCGTCTACTGGAACGGAGCACCCTTTTGGGTCAGTCTGGTCATAGGGGCTGCAATCGATGAAAACCCCTCCACAAAACGATTGTAGTAACCCGCCAAGCCAAGAAAACTGCGGATTTCTATAGCTGAGGATGGTCTGGGCCAACTCTCACTGCCTGTACTTTCTTCGGATCCACCTGAATACCCTCACTCGATACCACGTTGCATAAGAATGCCACGAAATCCAACCAAAACTCACATTTTGAGAACTTAGCATATATATATATACATATATATATATATATATATATATATATATATATATAATCTTCCCGACTACGGGAATACACAAAATATCATCAATAAAAACAATGACAAATGATTCAAGATATGGCCGGAACACACTGTGCATCAAATGCATAAAGGCTGATGGGGTATTGGTCAGCCCAAATGACATAATAAGAAACTCGTAATGACCATACCAAGCCCTGAAAGCAGTCTTCGGGATATCTGGCTCCCGAATCTTCAACTGATGGTAACCTGAGCGCAAGTCAATCTTAGAAAACACCCATGCGCCCTGAAGCTGGTAAAACAGATCATCAATACGAGGCAAAGGATAATGGTTCTTCACAGTAACTTTGTTCAACTGGCGATAATCGATGCACATACGCATAGAACCATCCTTCTTCTTCACAAACAAGATAAGAGCACCCTACGGTGATATACTGGGCCGAATAAAACCCTTATCAAGCAATTCCTGTAACTGATCATTCAACTCCTTCAACTCAGGAGGAGCCATACGATACAGAGGAATAAAAATGGGCTGAGTGCCCTACAACAGATCAATGCCAAAATCAATATCTCTATCGGGCGGCATGCCTAGAAGATCAGCTGGAAACACATCAGAAAAATCCCGTACTACTGGGACTAAATCAACTGAAGGGGTATCAATACTGACATCTCTCACATAAGCTAGATATGCGTCACACCATTTTCAACCATTCATTGAGCCTTAAGGAAAGAAATAACTCTACTAGGAGTGTGATCTAAAGTACCCCTCCATTCAACACGCGATACACCTGGCATAGCCAGCGTCACGGTTTTGGCGTGACAATCAAGAATAGCATAATGGGGCGACAACCAGTCCATGCCCAAGATAATATCAAAATCTACCATGCTGAGCAATAATAAATCGACTCTGGTTTCAAAACCACTCAGAGCAACCAAACATGACCGATAAATGCGATCCACAACAAGAGAATCTCCCACAGGAGTAAAAACATAAACGGGGGAACTCAAAGAATCCCGAGGTACACCCAAATGCGGAGCAAAATAAGAAGACACATAAGAGTAAGTGGAGCCTGGATCGAATAGAACTGATGCGTCTCTGTGACAAACCAGTATAAGACCTGTGATGACAGAATCGAAGGCAACATCTTTGGTACGGGCAGAAAAGGACATAGTATCGGGCCTGGCCTCCCCCTCTAGGGCGACCTCTACCTCCCCGACCTCCACCTCTAGCTGGCTGAGCAGGTAGGGTAGCAACTGGAGCTATAACCATAGCCTGAGAACTCTGCGGGGCACGCTGTGGCTGAGAAGTCTGTAGAGGCGCACTTCTCCCAAGTTTAGGGCAATCCCTCACCACATGGCATGTGTCACCACACTCAAAACAAGCTCTGGGAGGACATGGCGGCTGTGACTGACTCAGGCCAGGTCTGCTGGACTGACTTCTGAAAGCACCCAGCGTAGGAGGCGCGCTAGATACCGAAGGTGCATAATAAGGCTCCTGAGGCCTAAGAGGAGCTGGAATACCACTGGCTGTTGGAAGAGCTGAATGAACAGGGCGAATCATATAACCCCTACCATGACGATCTACAGCTAGGGCACGGGCACCAGAATAATGGCCCGAATCGAGACCTCTTGGCCTCCCTTTCCTCTTTCTCCCTAGCATGCATACCCTCAATCCTCCTAGCAATGCTCACCACCTGCTGATAAGAAATATCCATCTCCAACTCACGATCCATGCTAGACCTGATGCTAGAAATAAGCCCCTCAATAAACCGGAGAACCCTCTCGCGAATAGTAAAAACCAACACTGGTGCATGTCTAGCAAAACTAGTGTAACAGACAGTATACTCTAAGACAGTCATAGCACCGTCTGAGGCTCTGAGGAACATACTCTCTCAGGAACAAATCTGAAAACCAAGTCCAAGTTAGTGAAGCAGCCTCATCCGGACTGTCTAACTCATAGGTGTGCCACCACACATAGGCGGCTCCTCGAAGCTGGAAAGTAGTAAGGAAACCCCGCTCGATCCTGATGTACCCATGGTACGGAGAATACGATAACACTCATCTAGAAATCACACGGCATCATCTAATGCTAGACCACTAAATACAAGAGGCTTGTACTTCTTGAACCTCTCAAGCCTCAACTGCTCATCCTCGAAAACCGCTGCCCTGTCCTCGGGCTGATCTCGGACTGCAGGCTGTACATGAATAATCTCAGGGACCTGCTCAACATGCACTCGCTACTCAGGAGTGCAGACGGCAGGATTCTGTGCTCCTCCCCCGGCCTGAGATATAGTTGCAGCAAGGGGAAGCAACCCTGCCTAAGCCAAAGTGGTGTACATGCTAATGAAATGTGCCAGAGTCTCCTGAAGTGCTGGAATAGTAGTAGGAGTAGGCGTATCAGGTGCCTAGACTTCGGTTGGAACTGTTGGTGGTACCTCGATGGCAGCTGACGCAGGTGCTCTGGCTGCACCACGTGCGCGTCCTCGACCTCTACCCCGGCCCCGACCTCTGACGGTTGCAGTAGGGGGCGCGGGTGCCTAATTATCTCGGGTAGCACGTATCCTCACCATTTGTAAGAGAATAGAATACAGAAGTTTAGAATGACATCAAATCTCGCACGACAAGAAAATCAAATGAAGTGGAATTTTCCTAACAGTTACATAGCCTCTCGCAGATGAGTACAAACGTCTCCGTACTGATCTGCGAGACTCTAATAAATCGGCTTGTGATTCATGACTCCTATGAACCTAGAGCTTTGATATCAATTTGTCATGACCCCGGTTCGCCCTCCGTGAACCATCATAAAGAAACCTAGTCTTTACGACTAGGTAAATCTAACAATGCGGAAAATAAACAAAATTTGCAGAAGAAATAATTAAAACCCAAAATAGTGGAATAAAACCATGTTTAAAAGTGTTGCTCGACATATACAATATCGACTCTCGAAAACTAAATACATTTTTCCAAAACCCGAAATCTCATGATCACAAGCCTTTGAATGTCTACCAGTATCTAACTCCAGAATATCTAACAAAGGAGAGGAAAAAAAATACAGAAGGGCTAATACTAAAAAGGGAGAGTAGAAAGGGACTCTTTGGTCTGTGGACGCGGCAGATATACCTCGGAGTCTCTACAAGCGCGTCGTCTCAAGCGTGATAAGTCTGAGTAGATATACCTGGATTTGGACATGAAAAACATGCACAGAAAGGGCATGAGTACACCACAGTGGCACTCAGTAAGTGCCAAGCCTAACCTCAATCGGGTAGTGACGAGGAAGGTCAGGGCCCTACTAAGATTAAATGAAATATAAGGTGAGAAAGTATAAGATACAACAGTACAGTTGAAAGATAACAATAAGAATTAATACAGGATAATAAGGACAACTACAACTGAAACAGAGACAAAAACAATCACCAAGAATATCACTTTTCACAAAGATAATAACCGAGGATCTCTTAGTACCCTCAATATACGCCAGGGATCTCTTGGTATCCTCAATATATGCTAGGGATCTCTTGGAATCCTCAATATATACAAGGGATCTCTTGGTATCCCGAGGATCTCTTGGTATCCTCAAAACACGTGCTGGGGATCTCTCGGTATCCCGCACCTCAGCTCAAATCATAAAATGCATACAGGGGATCTACCGAGATGTCGTCCCGTAGTCCCAAAGTAAAACAGGTAATTCTAACTTAATATGTTTCACATAATACATATAAGGTAGTTCAAGCAATAAGGCAATTAAGTCAACTAAACATGCTTATCTAAACTAACAACATGCTAAGCAGAAAAGGAAAACACAATTAAAACTACTTTAGTGAAAATAGGATTTTCAGCAATTAACACAAGTACGCACTCGTCACTTCACGTACGAGGCATTTCAATTATCACAAATACCAAATCCTAAGGGGAATGCTACCACACAAGGTTAGGCAAGCAACTTAGCTCGAACCAGCTCAAAATCAACCCGAAACCATGCTTTTACCACGAGTACTCGACTCCAAATAACCCAAATCTATTCAATTCAATTGCATAATTTAAATAACACTTCAAGTAACTAATTCTACAAATAAATTCTAAGCTAATACGCGAAATTAGGTAAAATGACCGAAATGCCCCTCGGGTCCACGTCTTGGAATCAGGTAAAATTTATATTTTCAGAATCCTCATACTCTCAGGAGTTCATGCATACCAAAATTATCCAAATCCAAGGTCAAATTACCAATCAAAATTCGAATTCTGGATCTAAGAACTTTCTTCCAACTTTTTCTTAATTTTCTTCTCCAAACTGAAATTAAATGATAAAATCAACAATATATTGGTGGAATACAACTAGAAAGGGATAAGGAATTGTTACCCAATGATCTTCTCTTTAAAAACCCCACTAAATCGCCCTACTCCGAGTTCCTATTTGATTTTTCCAAGTTTTGAACTAAATCCTCGAAATTTTATATTTCTACCCAGCGATTACTGCATCTTAGATCAAAGGAGCGCACCTGCAGGTGCAAAAACCACTTAATGGGCTAGGTCCGCTTCTGCGGTCGCTTGGCCGCATCTGCGGCACCACATTTGCGAAAACCCAGCTGCACCTACAGTCCTGGAGCTTTGGCCCAAACTCGCTTCTGCGTCCACCTAGCCGCTTCCGTGGTGCCGCACCTGCGGTCCCACACACGCAGGTGTGGTTATGACAGGTTCAGCAAAATCAAATTCTTGTTAAGTCTAATTCAATTTCTGTTACGCACCCGAAACTCATCCGAGGCCCCCAGGACTTCAATCAAATATGCCAACCAATCCTAAAACATCATTCAAACTTGTTCCAACTTTCGGAATGCTCAAAACAACATCAAAACACCAATTTAGCATCGGATTCAAGCCTAAGAACGTCAAAAACTCTCAAAATACGCTTTCGATCAAAATCTTATCAAACCTTGTCCGAATGACCTGAACTTTTGCACACACGTCACATTCAACCCTACGGAGCAACTCCAACTTCCGGAATTCCATTCCGACCCTCGGATCAAAATCTCACTATCTAATTGGAAACTTCAAAAATTCGACTTTCGGCATTTCAAGCCTAAATTAGCTACGGACCTCCAAAATACAATCCGAACATGCTCATAAACCTGAAATTACCCAACGAAGCTAATGGAACCATCAAAATTCCATTCCGAGGTCGTCTTTACATTGTTCCGACTACGATCAAATTTCCAAAACTTAAGCTCTCATTTAGGGACTAAGTGTTCCAAAACTCTGCGAAACTCATAATAGCAGAAAAACACAGGAAAACAGTTAATAGGGGATCGGGCGTTAATTCTTAAGACGACCGGTTGGGTCATCACAAATATATATACACATCACTGACAACAATCATCCAGTACCGAGGAACATGCCAACCAGCCTCATGGAGAAGATCGATCTCCATGCCAAGGGAAGATCCATCCTGAATATAATCAACTGTGTTCACTAGGGGTGTGTTACAGACTCCGAAAGGGCTCCTACAACCCAAGTGCTGTCGCAAGCCAGCAAAGGCATATAGCAATAATCTAATGCGACGTGCAGCCCGATTCCATAACTGTCACTCACAAATAGGCTCTCGTCCTCACTCAGTCATCACTCTCCAGCCTCACACACACGGGCTCACAATGTTATAAAACTAGCCCAAAACTATGATATGATGTGCCAAATAATAATAATTGAGACTGAGACATGATATGATATGCATGAGCAAGACTGTGTACAGAATATCAATGAATGTAATGAGATGACAGCAAGAAACGACCACTCGGGTCTCAACAGTATCGACGTGAAGCCTTAACCGGATATCTAGCATGTTTTTCCAGTACATTTACTAATCACATGATAGAAACACAGATATCAACAAGAAAGAGTTACTAAACGGTGCCATGGAATGATCTAGACCACAATTCTCACGGTGCACGCCCACATGCCCGTCACTTGGCATTTGTGTCACCTCAGTAGTAATCATAGAACATATAGTTCGGGGTTTCGAATCCTCAGAACCAAGTTTGGAAGTGTTACGTACCTTAAGCCAAGCCAAACTCTAGCCCGCGTTGCCCTTGCCTCTCGATTCGGCCTCCAAATACCCCGAATCTAACCAAACTCAGTATGTTATCATCAATATACTCTAAAGGAACAAAGCCTACGTGAAAATAATCAAATTACATCAAAAATTTCGAAATTGGCCAAACCCGACCCCCGGGCCCACGTCTCGTAATTCCATAAAAATCACATCACAGGAACCTTATCCTCCCACGAGTCTATACATATCAAGAACATCAAAATCGGACCTCAAATGGCCCCTCAAATCCCCAATCAAAGCTCTCCAATTACAATCGCTAATTCTCCAATTTTAACTTTTAAATCCCACTAATTTCATGTCAAATTAGTTAGAAATCACCATAGAATCAAGTATTGGTGAGAAATGGGCTTCATTTTAGCTTTTACCCCTTGAATCCATCTTCCAATCCTCTCAAAAAGCTTCAAATCTGTTCAAAAATGGTGAGAAATGGGCTAAAAATCGCGAAGATGGGTTTTTATATATTCTGCCCAGGTGCTCCCTTCATCGCGAACAGGACCGCCCTCTTGCGTTCGTATATGTGAGTACCTAATTTTTGTCATACATGAAAATAACTCCTAAAAATAAACCAAATTTTTTAAAGGGATTTTAGAAGTTTTTCTTTATTTAGTTGTATTTCATGCATTATTAATATTTTAAAATTATAGAAAAATGATAAAAAAATGTCACTTTTCAATTTCATGTCATTTTAGGTCCAATTTGCATTTAGGAATTTAATATCATAATTTAATTGCATTCATTAAACAAAAATCACAAAAATATTGCTACAATAGTCATGTCCGCATTTTAGCTTTTAGTTTTAAGTGTTAAATTAGTAAAAATAAGTAAGATTAACTTTATAAATTAATTTAAGTTAGAGCCTAATTTAAAATTTTATTTAGCTTGTTTAATTAATTCAATTAGATTTCTGAAATCAAAAGAAAAACAAAGAAAAGAAGTAGATTTGGTCTTTCAATTTCGTCTGGGCCAGCTTAACTTGGAGCCCAAAAATCCCAAATTACCCGGGCCCAAAACATTAAGCACATACAGATTCCCCGTTTGACCTAACTTAATCCATACCCCTATAAAATAAAGTTAAAACCTAAAAATAGCTGGACCCCAACTTTTCCCATCAACCGTTTTGCTTGATCTTCTACAGATCCATCGTCTCTCACACAAAAATGGAGACATTTCCTTAATCTAGCTAAAAGAAAGAACTCTCAGCTGAAGGAGCGATTATATTTGTAGAGGCAAGACCTATAGAAAAAGAAAAAAAAAAAAGAAAAACGGTGCAGCAGAAAAGGGAATCTGATTGGGAACCAAAATTGGGATCTAAACGAAACAAAAAAAGGCGACGTCGATTCCAAAAGAAAAGAGACCACTGTCTCAAATTCCCAAAACAATTTTGAGGACCCGTCAGAGGTTCGTCGGAGTTTCACCACTTCTGACGAGCTCTCTTTCACCATAAAACGCAGCAGCTCAATTGTTCTCTTAATTTGAGTTCAGCCCGTGAAGGTCGTCGAGGTCACCGTGGTCTTGAGAATAAAGTTGATTCACTAAAGGTATTTTATTTGTTTTTCTTCTTCAGATCTTGTCTTCATGATTTATTGAAATTTTAAGGTCATTAATTGTTTGATTAAGCATTAAAATTAGGGATAACATATATTGCTACTTTGAAGATTTGATACTTTTGGCCCTTTCTGTTTTTTTTTTACTTCTTGAAAAATGACATTATGTTTGGTGCCTTAGTTAATGTTTTACTGTCTAGATCTATCGTTGTAGTTTCTTGGTTCATGAATTAACATTATGCTAGCTATCATTACTTTAGTTTGTTGGATAAATATTGAATCACATAAGTACATAACTGTAATGTGAAGAACAATGAGAGGTGGGTTTGATTCCAGTTCTTAGGAAAGGAAGCAGATTTGGGCCTACAGAGCTGGCCCAACTCAGAAACTCTACTGCTATTAACCCACCTATGATTTGCAATGTAGATAATTCTCCTAACTGTAATAATAGAAAAGTTATACTTTTTTCCCATAATAATTTCCATACATATGGCCTTCTATAATCTCAAATTTTAGGAAAATAATCACTCTAGAACATCGTAGCTTGCTTTAGGCGCGACCAATAATAAATTATCGTGGTCATGGGTACGGTTCCCGTGGAATGGTTACGATACGTGAATCTCAATTCGGAGGTGCATTTCATATAACCTGATCATAACAATTTCGAATAATAAAACCCTTTGAAATAAATTGAGGCGTGTCATGCCAAGCAAAATTTATAATCCATGGTCTTCATAAGATTAGATTCAGGAACTAACACTTATAGAAAAAGGTTTGAGGTGTGCTATAAATAAATTAAATCATCTGTTGCCCTCACAAATGTTGCTATTGAAAATTGAATCTTCATAGTTGCTTTGGGCGCGTTACTTAAATAATTCATCATAGCTACGGGTACGGTTCCGTGATGTAGTTGTGGTTTTTTTAATTATTAAAATTCGGGTGTACATTTTATGTGACCCAATTTCAATCTTCAACAATGTTAAATAAAGCGTGTTGCGCACCACGGGTGCATTTCATGTAGCGTGGTTTAAGACGTGTTTTAAATAGCATTGAATTTTCCTAAAAAATAACTAAAGCGTTTACAAAAGCTAAAAATGCACAATAGGTTAAAACATGTAGTTAATCAGATAATAGGCCATTTTTAACAGTTCAAGTGACCGTGCTAGAACCTCGGAACCCGGGAATGTCTAACACCTTATCTCGGGTTAACATAATTTCTTATCAAGAATTTCTGGTTCGCAGACTTTAAAAAATAAAAATTTCCTCGATTTGGATTTAAAATAAACCGGTGACTTGGGACACCAAATAAACTATCCCAAGTGGCAACTCTAAAGAAATTAAATAAAATAATCCCATTTTGAATAATGTCACTTAAATTGAAAAAATTCTCCTATATACCCTCGGGTGTGTAAAAAGGAGGTGTGACAGCTCTGGCGACTCTGTTGGGGACCAAAACCCAAAACTTTGGTTTAGGGTTCAAGAAATCGAGCGTAGAATAACTGTTATAGTTGGCTTGTTTTTATCTGATTTTTACATGTTGAACATAATGTGCTAATTGCCGCTTTTTACAGCTTTGATATTGTTTGGACTATATAGAAATTGCTACGAAAGCCTCCTCTCTCTGAGTCTTCTAAATCATCTGGGAAGTATGCACTTCGTGTGACTTCTTTTCTGTTAGAGTCATTGTCCCAATTTTAGAATGAGGTTCAGACAAGTTGCAAAGGCAGCGAAGCTTCTGTATTCCCGGTACGCTACCCTCCCCTCCCTCCCCCCGTCCTCGGCTCGAGCTGTCCGCTCGGGTAAGCCAGGTTTAGAATAATACACCCAGGTTTTTAAACTTAGAATAACACAGCCTCATGTCGAATCCCTAGTAGGTACGTTTGTTTGCATCACGTGCATCCGACTTTGGGGACTCAACACAGGGATTGTGTCCGTCTAGGACAGGTGTACCCAAATATTAAAAAGACCATCCTGATGCATCTTACGGGCTACTTGCACATTTGTTTGATTCGGCTTGCATGTTAATCGGCTTCTAGAATAAGGAAAGAAAATCAACAAAAAAAAGAAAATAAAAAAATTGATGAAAAAAACCAAGAATGAGACAAGGTCATTTCAAAATGAGCCAAAAAATTTCAAGTGCCATGTTTTCCGTGTTCCGTCAAAACTGACCGAACTACGCGGGTCTGATTCTCACCGGAAGTGAGATACGTAGACAAACCTCATCGGTTCCGACCCCAATTTTAAAAAAATCCAAAAATATTTTCCTTTAGTTCCTTCTTTAGAAATCTTTCCTTAGAAAATTCAAAAAAAAAAAAAGTTTTTAAACTCAAAAAAGTAGTTTCCTTCTTTCTGAAATCTTTTATATGGAAAAAAGAAATTAAAAAAAATCAATCAAAAATCAAAATCCAAAATACGAGTTTCATTTATTTTGAAGTATTTTTCCCAAAAAGTTTTTTAAAAAAAAAGATAAAAAACTTTTTCCTAGTTTAAAGTCTTTCATTCAAAAAAAAAAAAGGTCTTTCATTAAAAAAAAAATTGAAAAATTTTAGTCCAAAATATTTTCGCTTTTGTTTAGAAGTGTTTTGTAAATAAATAAAAACTCTAAAATCCAATTTTTTTTTTCTTAAAAATCCCTCTTTCGAAAATTTAACAGACAACATCCAAAATCCAAAAATATTTTTTCTTTCTTCTTTAGGAAAAGAGAAAACAAATGAAAGTTCAAACAAAATTATTTTCTTTTTACATTTAAAATTTCCAAAGTTCAAATCAAAAGAGGAGTGAATTTTTAGAAGTCTATCTTTAAAAAATCAAACATAAAAATAAAAATCAAAAAAATATGTCTTTTTTCTTTTAAAGCATTTCTTTCGGAAAAAAAATTTCAAAAAAATATGTTTTTCTTTTTTTTAAAGCTTTCATGGTTTGAGTTTTATAAACAAATTAAACAAAAAAATGAGTTAGTTTATTTACTCCATTCTCGATCTTCCTGAAATACGCAAGATCTGATTCATTCGGCGTTATGATACGTAGACAATCCCCATCGAATTCGATCATAGCCATAGGATTAATTGAGTGAAAAATAAACTGAAAAAAAAGAGAAAGAAAAATTGAGTAAAAAACAAGGAGAAAGAAAAGAGTGAAAAAAGGGAAGAGAGTGACAAAGAAATTAAAGAGTGACAAAAATAAAAAAAAAGAAACTAGAGTGCCAAAAAATAAAAGAGCGGCAAAAATAAAAAATCAAGAGTGATTAAAAAGAAGCAGAAATAAAAGAAAAGAGATATTTGAGTGAAAAAGAGAGTTAGTTTAAGGCCGGGATGAAACATGCAACCGTTCAAACACATGGTAGAAACGTTTAACTATTTAGGTGCATTGCATCCAAATGTGCGATTTCCTATATGTTAAGTGTCTCAAAACTAACAAGGTTGTTTAGTGTGCAAATTAGTCAGGTTTTGGTGGTTGGTTTTGTTGGTAGTCTAGCCTCTCCTCTTTCACAAGATTCAAAGGAACAGATGGCCACCGCAAGCAATCCACCAATCATCGGTCCTGAGGATAGCTCGGCATCGGCTGTTCTGCAGCTAGAATCAGCAGCCGCTGAAGAGAATAAGATGTTGCATCTCCGCATATTGGAAATGTGGGACGCCTGGTCTAATGGTAGGGAACCTCCAAGTGCAATCCCTGAGTTGATCCCCAGGTCAGGTGAGGTTACAAACACCCATGTGTCCAACCCGCTCATCCCATACGGGCATCCTCCAATGCCTTCCAATGATCCTGGCATGCCTTCTGTGGTTCTCCCCCAAGCACCGGCTTCGAGGGCACCACTTCCAATGTTCATCTTTTAGGGTCCACAGCTTTAACCAGAAATTACATATGTGACCCCGTACTCTTTCACTCAACCTCCACAATATGACCTCTCGGTGGAGCAAGAAAAGGTTGTGAAAAATCCCGAGCAAGAGGAAATGCCACGGAAGATGAAGAGCCTGGAACAAAGCCTGAAAAACATGCAAGGTCTAAGTGGTAAGAAGAGTATCTCATACTCTGACCTCTATATGTTTCCCCATGTCCACTTGCCAGCTAACTTCAAGATGCCAAAATTTGAAAAGTATGACGGGCACAAAGACCTGGTCACTCATCTAAAATGATATTATAACCAGTTGAGGGGTGCTGGTGGAAAAGAGGAGTTGCTAATGGCCTATTTTGGGGAAAGCCTCACCAGAATCGCTTCTGAGTGGTATACGGATCAAGAAATTACCCATTGGCACGTGTGGAACGATATGGCTCGAGATTTTGTTCGCCAATTCCAATATAATGTGGACATCGCTCCCGACAAAAACTCCTTGTCCAATTTGAAAAAGAAAACCGCGGAAAGCTTCCGCGAATATGCTGTCAAATGGCGTGATCGAGCTGCCAAGGTAAAGCCTTCAATGGACAAAACTGAAATGGCCATAGTCTTTCTGTAGGCCCAAGAGGCTGACTACTTCCAGAACATGATGTCTGTTGTGGGTAAGCCGTTCACCGAGGCTATCAAAATTGGGGAAATGGTTGAAAACGGTCTAAAAACGGGCCGAATCTTGAGTCATGCTGCTTTTAAAGCCACATCACCAGATGTTCAAAATGGTTCAGAGGGTTTGATGAACACAAATGGGAATGAGGAGGGAGCTATGATGGTTTCAAGCTCGAGGGGGCCCGTAGGTCATTCAGCTAGTCATGTGTGCCTTCTATGGTCCCACCACACTGTTATCCCCTTCAAGATGATGCTTATGTCCTTGAAACAATTGCCAATGCAAATGCAATCAAAAGGTACTATGTTGGATCCTCTATATAGCATTAATGTTCTCCGGTTGAGATTAAGAAGACTTTCTTTCTCACTACCCAAACACTACCAACCATTTGCAAACCCTTTGAGCCGGTTACTCTTCTTTGATTACCCCTTTTGGAACCTGAAAATGTTATTGAAAAAAAACTAATAAATTAAAAAAAGGGAAAAAATCAAAAAAGGAGAAGAAAAAGAAAGATACAAAAAAAAGAGAGGAAGAAAATACAAAGAAATGAAATGAAAAAAAAGAAAGGAAAAAGAAAGAGAACAAAACAAAACAGAAAAAAGAAGAAAAGAAAATAAAAAACAAAATTTCATGAACTATGTTCGACTTGATTCCGAAAGGATACATAGGCAGCCTCTCTCTGGGGTTCGGTCACACCAAAACAAAAATCCACATTCCCCCCAAAGTTGAAACTGGGGCAGAAGTTATAATGGTTCGGCAATTGTTTCGCCTGAAAGATTCCAAAGTTGTAATTCAATCCAAATTCTTTTTACCCCAAATTCTTTCAAGTCCTTCCGATCAATCGGTAAAAGATGTTCAAAATTGGAGGATACAGTTACTTGGATCTAATACAAAAAATGAGAGAAATAAAATGAGAGTCTTATTGGTGAAAACCCATACGAGCACCGTAAGGCAATGGTAAGCAGAGAAATAAAATGAGAGAGTCTTATTGGTGAAAACCCACACGGGCACCGTGAGGTGACAGTAAGCAAAGAAACTAGAAATAAGAGAGTCTTGTTAGTGAAAACTTGCAAAGAGCACTATAAGGCAATGGTGAGAAGAGAAATGAGAGTGGCCAGCTAGTGAAAACCCGCAAAGGGCACCACTAATCGAAAAGAAGATCCTCACAGCCATCGACATCCACAGAGTCCTGGCAAGATTTCTCGATTTTGAGGCAAAAGTTGGGATGAATTTCTGAGAGTCGGACAGTTTACACAGATCAGGCATCCAGTCTAAAAGGCATGTCATGTTCATTAAAGTCCGCATGTACTCCAGATAAGTCTTTCTTTCCTTTCCCCGAAAGGGACACATCTTGTTTAAACTCACTCTCAATTCCTTTGTTTATTTTCTTTGAATCCCTTTCGGTCTAACTCTGTTCCGAAACTAAGACAAAGAAAAGATGGTAAGACTGATTTACACGGTTCTCATTTGATACAAGCTAATATGCGAAAAGGCACCCAGCCTCATCAGGGGCATCAAATCGACCTCGACCAGCCATGGCGGCCGATGCTTCGAAATCAAAACTCTTGGAAGGAGAAAGTCAAATTGAAGTGCCTATAAAGGCAAATGAAGTTGAAAAGGTTGAGTCCCACGTGACTAACCGTCTCGGCAAAGGTTTGAAAAGCCAAGGCACCCAAATGTTCTGAAATTGAAGTTAGAAGAAAGAATCCAGAAATGAAAGGCCTACGAAGGCGAAATAAAGTTGGAAAAGGTAAGTCCCACGCGACTAGCCGTTGCAGCAAGTTTGAGAAGCCAAAAAGTTCTCCGATGCTCCGAAGAAAAAAAAAGAGAGAAGGAAGTCAGAAAGGAAAGGCCTACAAAGGCAAAATAAAGTCGAAAAGGTTGAGTTCCACTGACCAACCATCATGACAAAGTCTAGAAAAAACCATAGGTTCTCCAGGGCCTGAAATGAAATCGGTCCCCAGGAAACGACCAGTTGCAATTGAGATCTTCATCAAAGAAGTCGCGCTGAGAATCAAGTGATTGAAACAATCAAGGCCACAAAACCAACCCGCCGTTTCAAATTAACAATCATTCTTTGTTTGAAAACATGAAACAGGTGCCATCCAAAACAATCTTGCAAGAAGCATGTGCAACCAAAAAGAAACTGCGCAAGGGCTAGAAACAACTTTGCAACAATAATCAATCCAAAAGGGAAGTCTCTTCCGAATTCTTTCCTGCATTTTTACTCATTTTCTTAAAATATAAGAAGAAGAAAATTCAAATCATGGTAGCATAGGGTCCCACTCCCTAGCTGATGCCAGCATAACCTGGTAATCTCTTCCAACATATGGTCTCATTCCCTAGTCGCTGCCAGCATAACCTGGTAGTCTTTTCCAATATAGGGTTCCACTCCCTAATTGATCCCCGACATAACCCGAGGACCTTTTCTCGGCATAATCCGATGACTTTGCCAGCATAACCCGATAACCTTTCCCGGCATAACCCAAAGACCTTTTTCTTTTCCGACATAACCCGATGACCTTCTTAGCATAACCAGAGGACACTTTTCTTTTCCGACATAACCCGTGGACCTCCCCGGCATAACCAGAGGATCTTTTTCTTTTTCGGCATAACCCGATGACTTTTTCTGACATAACCCAAGAACTTTTTTCTTTTCCGGCATAACCGATGGACACCCCCGGCATAACCCAAAGACCTTTTTCTTTTCCAGCATAACCCGATGAACTTTTTCTTTACCGGCATAACTCGTGGACCTCCCCAGCTTAACCCGAGAACCTTTTTCTTTTCCAGCATAACCCGATGACCTTTCCCGGCATAACCCATGGACCTCCCCGGCATAACCTGAGGACTTTTTTTTCCAGCATAACCCGAGGACCTTTCCGGCATAACCCGATCATTTTTCTAACATAACCTGTTAATCTCTTCCAACATATGATCACATTCCCTAGCTGATGTCAGCATAACATGGTAATCCTTTCCAATATAGGATCTCACTCCCTAGCTGATGCCAGCATAACCTGGTAATCTTTTCCGGCATAGGGTCTCATTCCTTAGTTGATGCTAGCATAACCTGGTAATCTTTCCAACTTAGGATATCCGATCCCCTTTTGATTTTATTTTAGATATAGGGCCTCCACTCCCTAATCTCTTTTCCTCAGGAATACACAATCCCGATTTTAATTGCTTTCAATAAAGAAATAGTTTAGATTTTGTTACAATAACTCGCGAAATTTTCATAGTGAAAACTGGGGCAGAAAAATTTCGTTCGTTTGTTTGTTTTGGTGTCTTAGCAGGTTATACTTCAAGGCACAGGATTCGAGATGAGCGTAAGAAGATTTCTCAATCCAGAATAAAAGAAAAGAAAGAACAAGAAAAGAAGTGAACTTCAAGTGCAAAAGCGAAGAAAAGATGCAAACTGCTCAAGATATGATTGAAGTTACGAGTTTTGCATGTCCCGCCTTGATCCGAAGAGCTGAAGAAAAATGAACCAACATTCGCAGCTAACGAACATCAAGAATCAGATCAGAGTCTGCAGCAAGAACCAACCAAGACTCAAGATCAAGCTTCAGAAAACTCATAAATAGGAATCTTGTAACTCGTACCTCATAAGCTTAGTTAGTCTTTTTCATTTTTGATGTAATAACAGGACCGAGGACCGGAATCTCGACGGAAACTCAATCGACTCTCGAACGCATCACTCCATCATCCTTCCAGAATACACTGACCTGATTCCTTTAAAGCCAAGGATATGTAGACAACCTCCGAAGTAAGGTTCGGTCAAACTTTTTCAAAATGCTTCCAAATAGAGTTTCAAATGGGCAAAAATTGTTCGTAATTGTTCACTTTATCTTTGCCCGAAAATTCTTCTGATTTTCGAGCAAAGAGGGGCAGCTGTGGGCACCTAATTTTTGTTCTACATGAAAATAACTCCTAAAAATAAATCAAAAATAATTTTTTAAGGGATTTTAAATTTTTTTTTCTTTATTTAGTTGCATTTTTAATATTTTAAAATTATAGAAAAATGATAAAAATATCATATTTCAATTTCATGTCATTTTAGGTCCAATTTGCATTTAGGAATTTAATTTCATAATTTAATTTCATTCATTAAACAAAAATCACAAAAATATTGCTACAATAGGCATGTCCGCATTTTAACTTTTATTTTTAAATTAATTAGTGTTAAATTAGTAAAATAAGTAAGATGAACTTTACAAATTAATTTAAGCTAGAGCAGAATTTTATTTAGCTTGTTTAATTAATTCAATTAGATTTCTGAAATCAAAAGAAAAACAAAGAAAAGAAGTAGATTTGGTCTTTCAATTTCGTTTGGGCCAGCTTAACTTGGAGCCCAAAAATACCAAATTACCCAAGCCCAAAATATTGAACCCATACTCATTCCCCATTTGACCTAACCTAATCCCTATAAAATAAAGCTAAGACCTAAAAATAGCTGGACCCCAATTTCCCCTATTAGCCGTTTTGCTTGATCTTCTACAGATCCATTGTCTCTCACACAAAAATGAAGACATTTCCTCAATCTAGCTAAAAGAAAGAACTCTCGTCTGAAGGAGCGATTATATTTGTAGAGGCAGGACCCATAGAAAAACAAAAAAAAAGAAAAGAAAAACGGCGTAGCAGAAAAACTAAAGAGAAAATCCTAATTCCTAAGAAGAAAGAGAACGGAGCCTAAGGCTTTTGTTAGACAATGATCTAACAAAATTGAGAAGGGAATCTGATTGGGAACCAAAAATAGGGACCTAAACGGGAAAAAAAGGCAGCGTCGATTACAAAAGAAAAAGAGACCACTGTCTCAAATTCCCAAAACAATTTTGAGGAGCTGTCCGAGGTTCGTCGAAGTTTCACCACTTCCGACGAGCTCTCTTTTACCATAAAACGCAGCAGCTCAATTGTTCTCTTAATTTGAGTTCAGCCCGTGAAGGTCGTCAAGGTCACCGTGGTTTTGAGAATGAAGTTGATTCACTAGAGGTATTTTGTTTGTTTTTCTTCTTCAGATATTGTCTTCATGATTTATTGAAATTTTAAGGTCATTAATTGTTTGATTAAACATTAAAATCAGGAATAACATATATTGCTACCTTGAAGATTTGATACTTTTAGCCCTTTCTGTTTTTTTTACTTCTTGAAAAATGACGTTATGTTTGGTTCCTTAGTTGATGTTTTACTGTCCAGATCTATCGTTGTAGTTTCTTGGTTCATGAATTAACAATATCCTAGCTATCATTACTTTAGTTTGTTGGATAAATATTGAATAACATAAGTACATAACTGTAATGTGAAGAACAATGAGAGGTGGGTTTGATTCCAATTCTTAGGAAAGGAAGCAGATTTGGGCCTACAGAGCTGGCCCAACTCAGAAACTCCACCGCTATTAACCCACCTATGATTTGCAATGTAGATAATTCTCTTACAGTTATACTTTTTTTCCATAATAATTTCCATGCATATGGCCTTTTATAATCTCAAACTTTAGGAAAACAATCAGTCTAGAATATCGTAGCTTGCTTTAGGCGCGATCAATAATAAATTATCGTGGTCATGAGTACGATTCCCGTGGCATAATTACGATAAGTGAATCTCAATTTGGGGTGTATTTCATATAACCCGATCATAACAACTTCAAATAATAAAACCCTTTGAAATAAATTGAGGCGTGTCATGCCAAGCAAAATTTATAATCCATGGTCTTCATAAGATTAGATTCAGGAACTAACACTTATAGAAAAAGGTTTGAGGTGTGCCATAAATAAATTAAATCATTCATGAACCTCGCAAATATTACTATTGAAAATTGAATCTTCGTAGTTGCTTTGGGCGCGTTACTTAAATAATTCATCATAACTACGAGTATGATTCCCGTGACGTAGTTGTGATTTTTTTCTAATTGTATATTTCATGTGACCCAATTTTAATTTTCAACAATGTTAAATAAAGCGTGTTGCGAATCACTATTGCATTTCATGTAGCGTGATTTAAGACGTGTTTTAAATAATATTGAATTTTCCTAAAAAATAACTAAAGAGTTTACAAAAGCTAAAAATGCACAATAGGTTAAAACATGTAGTTAATCAAATAATAGGCCATTTTTAACAGTTTAAGCGACCGTGCTAGAACCACGGAACCCGGGAATGCCTAACACCTTCTCCCGAGTTAACAGAATTCCTTATCTAGAATTTCTGGTTCACACACTTTAAAAAATAAAAAATTTCTCGATTTGGGATTTTAAATAAACCGGGTACTTGGCACACCAAATAAACTATACCAAGTGGTGACTCTGAAAAAATTAAATAAAATAATTTCATTTCGAATAATGTCAATTAAATTGAAAAAACTCCCTTTATACCCTCGGATAGTGTAAAAAGGAAGTGTGACAGCATAGGCCAACTCAAACTGCCTCTCTACCTAACCTTTAGCGAGCGCAACAACTGCTTCGCGAATGCGATGCTTAACCAGCTCATTCCTTTACGAACGTGGGCCTCACCTCGCGAACGCGTAGACCAAAGATCTGGGGTCCCCAACTGCCTCACTCCTCTTTGCGAACGCGACCGCACTCATGTGTTCGCGATGCACACACTGCCTTACCCTTCGCGTTTGCGTTCTACCCTTTGCAAACGCATAGAATAAACCCACCACCACAGAAGACACTCTTCGCGAACGCGAGACACTCTCTTTGAACGCGATGAACAAACCTCTGCAACCAAAAACCAGCAAAGTCTGCAACTCTCAAAACTAAGAATTTGATTCGATAACCTCCCGAAACTCACCCAAGGCCTCGGGACCTCAACCAAAATGCCAACACATCTCATAACATCATTCAAACTTAGTCGAGCCTTCGAATCACTCAAAACAATACCAAAACGTCCAATCAATCTCGAATTCAAACCTAAAAAACCTAAAAAATTTCAAATTCCACAAACGACACCAAAATCTATCAAATCAACTCCGAATGACCTGAAATTTTGTACACACATCACAAATGACACTACAAACCTACTCCAACTTCCGAAATTTCATTCCGACCCCGATATCAAGATTTCCACTGCCGACCAAAAACTCCAAATTTCTAATTTTGCCAAATCAAACCTAAATCTACCACGAACCTCTAAATCACATTCCGGACATGCTCCCAAGTCCAAAATCACCTAAAGGAGCTAACCAATCATAAAAATCCAAATCCGAGATCGAATACTAAGAAGTCAAAACTTGGTCAAACCTTTCAAATTTAAAGCTTCAAACTGAGAATTGTTCTTCCAAATCTATTCCGATTATCCTGAAAACCAAAACTAACGATTTACATAAGTCATAATACATCACACAGGGCTGGCTAGTCATGCCCGAGAACTGGCGAGCGAAGTACAAATACTCAAAACGGCCGATCGGGTCGTTACATGAAGGCCTTAATTTAACAAAAATGAGCAGCGTGCCAAAAAAAGTTATGTTCATCCTTCATTTGAAAAAAAGGTCAGTAATTTTACATGCGAGATACTTTACCCTATTAATACAAGTGAGCTCAATATTTGCTAATTCAGATGAATTCTAACCAACAGACACCAAGTTGGTGTCAAATGACAATATACAGTGTGGATTTACATCTAACCTTCAAAAAGAAAGGGTTTGAATTTTGCTCGAAGATATCAATAACTTCTCTAATAAATTAAAGAAAAGCCGAAGGGCTCCAACTTAGATTTGAAATCAAAGATGCAGATACCAATTTGAGGATTTGATAGACCTAGTTGGTTTTATATTCATTTAATTCAGGGTAGGAATGATATGCTTTTGGCGGCAATAAGTGGCATATTGAAGGATTCAACTTGAAACTTCAGAACATTCACCACTATCTCAGAAACAAATATTGAACATACAAATACAACTACAATCTCATAGGATTACTAACCTTAACTTTTTGCTCTTTGGCTGGGGCAGTCATAATTCCTTGACAACTGTAAAAAACATGACAACCATATATTAAAAAAATAAATAAAACGGGGCACTTTACCAGATTGCAACAGAATGGACACTTTTAATAGTCCTGTGAAAAGAAAAGCGATTCAGCAAAACTTCAAATTGAATGTGCTTTTGCAATGTGCACATCCAAAGATTTCACTTTTCAAGTAGTTCGCGTGTAAATAAAATAGAACTACCAATGGTTACAACAGGATATCCAATACGAGAATCGCACCAAAATAGTCGACCCTAAGCTGCAAAAACTAAATCTATTTTCTTCAATATCATTTTCAATTTTAAAAGAATGAAAAAAACTTCTACAAAGGTTTCCACGTACTACGGTTTGTTCTGACGGGGCGCGCGCATATATATACTCCCTCCGTTTCAATTTATGTGAATCTATTTCTTTTTTAGTCCGTGCCAAAAAGAATGGCCCCTTTCCTTATTTGGAAACAGTTTACCTTTACACAATGATTTATAACCACACAAAATATATGTAACTCATTTTACTCCACAAGATCAAAAGTATCTCTTTTCTTAAACTCCGTACCCAGTCAAATGGGTTCACATAAATTGAAATGGAGGGAGTATAACACAATAACAACATTCAGCCATTTCATATAAATCAAAAAAATCGAATTTCAAGTCAAAAATCATTTCAAGAACCTAAAATCAAAATATAGATCAAAGCAAAACCCAGCAAATACAAACAAATCAGAAATATCAAAGACCAAAATTAGGTCTCATATCTGATAACAATGAATACCTCAGGATTGGAGAGGAGGGCGGGAAAAAGAGCGGATCTTGAATCAGAGCAAAGGGCTCTGCGGAGGAGAGGGAGCGTGGATCTAACTCGCGCTGCCATTGCCATCGCAAGAGAATCTTTTCTTCGACGCCGGTTTGTTTTCACCAGAGATTAATGGGGAATTGTAGTGTTAAAATTGGCTGAGTGAGGGTAGAGAGTCTCGAGGAGGCTGCGGTTTTACTGGCTCAACATTTCAGAACTTATTATTAGTTATAACCTAAGAGGGCATAGAATTTCTATGCTACCCTTTTTCTCTTTTTTTTTCCGGTTGTAACTTTTTTTTTTTTGGCCAACCATAGATTAGTCTATATTAATTAATGATCAGTGTTACTGGAAGGTTGTGGTACATTGTTACAAAAGGAGTCTAATACATATACCTTGGTAAGCATACTTTTGGAAGGAAAGGTTGTACAATGGATACTTCCAAATAAGTTTAGGCAATTCATTAGGTAATTGAAAAAAACCACCGCTTAATATCATTAGTCTTTCTATTGCTGCACCTATTACAATGCCCATGAGAAAATTAGACCTGAGAGTTGCAACGTTTATCATTAGGCTTTCGACTATCATCATACAAGTGAAAATGACCAAAGTAAAGTAGATGAAATGGTCAAATCCGTTTTGAAATTCAGTAAGAAAATAGGCAATGGCACTTGCGACCAATGAAATTAGTAGCAAGTAAGGCATAAAATAATGTGTGTTGCCTATTATCAAAGCAAAACATCCATAATGCACGTTCAAGATTCTTTGTGTTTGTATGTAATTTAGTGGAAGAATGGTAGAAAATAGTGAGTGAAGTGAAATCGCCGAGTCCAACAAATAAATGATTTGGAGCCATATGAAATAATTAAATCCTCAAGATCTCCTTTAGTTACTGAATCGTTGTTCTTTTCTTAGTAGGACTGTGCTATGGCATCAGTTATTGTGTACCTTTGGAACATATTGAGGTGTGCCTTTCATCTCTCTATATATATTATATTAAAAGCACAAAACTACTTAGCGAAATGTCGTTCACTTTTTTTACCCCTTAAAATTGAATTTTATATTGGATGAAATTGTAATACAAGTTAATTTCCTAGTTTTTAGGACTTTAAAATTAACTAAAATTTTGGTCATAAAGTCTTTCCTTATTGCACTAGATAAGAAATACTAATATTTAGGACTTTAAAATTGATTAAAATATTACCTTATATAAATCAAACAATTAATTTATAACATTTTTTTATTGTACGTAGTCCTACAAATTACGCACATATATATTGAGTTTCACCGATAGCACCTGAGATATGTTGAATATTCAATTAATTCCTTTTTTTGGGGTCTTTTTTCTCAAGAAATCTTTGGAAGATTTGTTGGCAGCTTGGAATTCTTTGTCCCGATCTAAATACATAGAGATTTGATATAATTATCAATACATATTAAACTCAAAAAACAAAAGGGCAAGAACATATTTGAATTTGGTAAAGCAATTCAAAATTCCATGTTCGCTTTCTCTCGAAGGAAATATACGTGAATTTATATAAAAAAAAATTTAAATGATACTTAAAAAAAGTACGAATGTTATACTATTTATCTATCTATATCTATCTATATCTATCTATCTATCTATTTATCTATCTATTCTCTATCTATTTATCTATCTATCTATCTATAAAAGTACGAATGTTATACGGACAAAAATATCTCCGAAATATTGACCGATTTTTTGACCCTTCATATTTAAATTATGTCTTCAACATTAATGTCCAGAAACGTAAAAACAATTCATTAGTTGTAGAATTCAAGTCTTTGTAAACTAAAGCACTAAACTAACGGTCTTATTTGTGTTAGAACTCCAATCCAATGCCAAAACTACGGCTTAAATGTTTGTTTACAGAAAGGTTTTGCCTAAAATTTAAAAGAAATTGCCTTTTAACTTACTTTCGTTCTACATTGGTGTTGGCAAAAAGGAGTTACTTTAGTTTTTCCTTGTATGATAACCCGCAGTAATGGATTTTGTTCTTTCTTAAGAGGCATGAGATATTTGGGTGAAAAGTTCCAACATTTACACACACAAAGCAAATTGTAATTTGTAAACATGAGTAGGGAGTTGTATGGACATTATAGTTCTTTTGATTTTGTGATCCGATAAGAGACATCGGTTTATACTATTAGAAACTAAAGCAAGTCTTTCAATATTACACTTAAAATTCTTCTTGAGTTATTCTAGAATAGTCAATGTTCATAACAAATTTTAATGACTAGCAGTAATTTTTCATGCGCTTTAGTAGTTTGTATTTTAAAGATCAAACAAGTGTATTCAATTATTCATAATATGAATGAGAGTATAAAATTACATGTATCATTTTTTCCCACAAAGATAACTGTTGACACAGAATACATGTGATATGCATGTTTCCATTGAGGATACTGTTGCATTTTTCCCACATTAATGGCTTTATTCGGTATTCTTGTATATAAGTTTCCCGTAAATTTAATGTATTGTTCCTTCATATACATGATAGACTAAAGATTTACGTGCAAAACACGTACATAGAAGCTAGTATTATTATAAACACACGAATGTCAAACGCTAAATATTGACCGACAAAAATATCCCCAAAATATTGATCGACATTTATGCCCTTTAAAAGATCAATTTGTTCTTAAACGAAACAATTCAATGTTAGATAAAACTGTAAGATTTCAGATAATAATACCCATTAAGTTCGAACTTCTTAGCTATATACTATATTCCTTTCTACTTGTATTGAAATTTTAATGCCAGTCCAATCTCACAAGGACAAGAACTTCTACTTATGTTGAAATTCTAGAACCATTCCAATCTGGCTAGGAGAAGAACAATTTGAAGCTTATGTTGTCCGTATATATAATTTTTATTTATTTATTTTGAACAAGCAAAAGTGTTGTGTTCTCAATTTTTCGGTTTGGGAAATATTAGCCGCACCTGGAAGGCATATAGACACAAAAACTTAGTTGTTTTCAAAATACTAGATAAGTAAATATTAGTGTAAGGTCTTAAATATTGGAGTATAATTTTAATTTATCCAACAAATAATCATCTTAGTTAAGAAATTAGTTAACTTTTGAAGGTTATAAAAATCGACAAAATTTTTAGAGTTAGTTTTGTGTAAATCATCAAGGAAAAGGACATAATGTATAAATGCACCCAACATTAACGAAAATAGAATCAAATACAAATACAATATAGTTTCTTGAAAACTATAATAAACAAACCGTTTGGGGTAATAGTAATGAAATTTTAAAGGTTATTCCCGGTTGTTCTTTCACATAACTGACTAAAAATTTATGTGCGAGACACGTATTATAAAAGCACGAATATTCAAACACTAAATGTTGAACGACGAAAATATCCTCGAAAACTTGACGAACTTTTATACCCTTTCAAAGCTGAACAATTCATTCAAAGAATAAACTCGATATTGGATACATTGGTAATATTAGGATCTTGCAAACAATTAAGAGGTTATCTTTATGGGATCTTTTTCGTTGTAGGACACCAATTTGATTAGGAGAGGATTGCCAATTATAAGATTCTCAACTTGACTAGAAATCCTAAGTTCTTTTTATAACTTTTTGTGCTTTGTATTATTATAGTCAGGGTATCGTGCGGCAGTGGCGGAGCAAACTGGTCTCAAATTGTAATGCAAAATTTACAGGTAAAAATTTTATCCATGCTTTGAAAATTTAGTACATATATTCTTCTCAAGATTCTTTACCACGATCAATGCATTGTACTTCAATAGTCAATGCAATGTCCAGAGGAGGTGAAGTTTGACTTTTACCAAGTCAACTTGTTTGTTCTTTTGTACTTTGTATATTATTTGTAAGAGATACAATATATATAGTCTTGATCGTTCCTGCCATTGCTTCTTGAGGAAATTAAAAACTTATTTTGATTGATTTAATTTTTAATGTCTCTAGCTTTTGTTACTCTTTAGTTTATGCATCCATGTCTAAAATATTCGGTTATTTCTTTCGTCTTTTGTACATTATTTGTAGGAGATATACTATATAGTCTTTTAGATTAATTGTACAAGTTAATCTCCTTCTGCCCTAAAAAGTTGATCTTCATATTAGTAGATCAAGCACTCTAACATTGTTGATAGACTTCTATGCTCTTTCAAAGTTAAAAGTTTTCTTTAAAGACAATTTCATGTTGGTAAGATTGTCTTATATAAAATTTTACCCAATATCCAAGACTTTGAATTCAACCAATAACTATTGTTTGACTACAATTGTAAAATTAGAAACCAATGGCCAATTGCGTTTTGAAAATTAGTTTAATAATAGTGATAATTAATTAGATACATTAATTAGGTCCATTATATTGCTTTGACCAATGATACTATTAGAATACATATGTAATTAAAATTTTACTATTTTTTGTACAAATTATGTAATACGTGACATGATATATTCGTGCAACGCATGAGTATAGAAGCTAGTATATATTATTATAAAAGTATGAATAATTTATGTTAAATGTTGAACGACTAAAATATCCCTGGAATATTAATCGACTTTTATGCCCTTAAATATTTGTATAATTTAAGGATTTAATAGTAAATTACCTAATCATAGAATTCTTCTTCGATTTAAACTACACATATTGCCGACCCTACCACGTCGATCCTACTTGAATAAGAAAAGCATGTCCATAATTTTCTATCAAAAAGAACTATTGTTCCTAATTACAATTCTCTATAATAAGTAAACAAGGAACGTACTAAATGAAAATTTTAGTACTATGTTCTAAAAACATTTTTAGCATTTAAACACATTGAAAAATTCTTACTATACTTTAAAGTTAATTTTTATTGTTCATATAAAGGTAAAACTAAATTATATAATATATTATGTGGCCTAAGTATGAGGAGTTATTACATAATAAATTAAGTTAATTTTTAAAATATTAAATGATAAAAATATAATTAAATTATAATCTTTTAAAATATAACATCTACTTTTAAATGATAAAAAATATAGGGACAAGTTTATATGAACATTTTTCTTTTACTTGGTAATAAGGTGGTTCTAATAATACAAATGAGATTGTTCTCTTTAATATATTTATTTTTACTTCAGTATGAGTAATTGATTCCTTTACAAATTTCTCAAAGATAATCGATGGATATATGTTAGATTGTTTCCTAGAACAAGTTCGTTCAAGTCTTCTATATATCGAAGTTTAACAAATTTTTCCTTTGATTGGTTTATTATTAGATGCTCATGTGCCATAAATTATTTCCAATTTAATGTTACAGCAAATTATATTAAAATAAAAAGCAAAATATTTAGAATATTATTATTAATATATTATGCGTGATGATTACTTAAAAACAGTTTAAAGTAAGTGAAACACAATGATTGAATGGCTCTATTACAAAAATAAAAACATATTACAATGTTCATATAGAATGTGAAAATCAATTGGAACTTTCCAAACAAATAGGAAGCTTGTATAATATAAGGTATTGATTTTATCTTTGTGTATTGTTCTAAAGATATTGAGTTTATGAATTTAAGTTTTGTTTTTCAAATTATCTATCTTTTTCATATTTACCTTATTCTTGTGACGACTCGGCCAGTCGTCTCATGAGTTACTGCCCCATTTCCCCCATTTCAGCTTCTTTATGCTTCGTTATCCGTGCTTTATGTGATCGAGATGATTAGTTCGAGTTCGGAGAGGATTTGGTAAGAAATGAGACACTTAGTCTCTTTTAAGAAGGCTTAAGTTGGAAAAGTCAACTGGATGTTGACTTATGTGTTAGAGGGTTCGGATGTGAGTTTCGATGGTTTGGTTAGCTTCAAGAGGTGATTTGTGACTTAAGGAGAGTGATCGGAAGTGGTTTTGGAGGTACGGTGTAGAATTAGGCTTGAATTGGCGAAGTTAGTATTTTGGCGAATTCCGGTTGATAAGTAAGATTTTGATCCGATAGTCGGAATGGAATTTCGAGAGTTTCTATAGCTTCGTTATGTTATTTTGGACTTGTCTGCAAAATTTGAGGTCATTCGAACGTGGTTTGGTTGGGTTTTTGATCAAAAATGGAATTTGAAAGTTCTTGAGATTCATAGGCTTGAATTCAATGTGATTTGATGATTTTGGTGTTAGTCGAGGTGTTTTGATGATTGGAACGAGGTTGAATAATGTTTAGGATACGTTGGTGCTTTGGTTGAGGTTCCGGGGGCCTCGGGTGTGTTTTGGGTGAGTTTTGAGCGAGTACGGACACCCAGAACTTAGAAAAATGGAGGGAGCAGCAGTTTTGGGGCGGACCGCGCTCCTTTTCGCGTTGGGCGCACTGACCTAGTGCTGGCCGCGTCAAAGTGGCCGCGGTAGTGAAGACTGTAGGTTGCTGGTCCTACTTCGGAAGCTCATATCTTTTGATTCACAAGGAATTTTAAGGTGATTCAAAAACAAAAGTTGTAGCCATTCGTGGCTAGTTTCCAGAAAGGTAAAGATATTGCAATTTGGACATCTGTAGCGAAAGTTATGGCAAAAATACTAAAGCCTGTCCCTACAGAGCAAGACCTGCGCGACCGCGGTCGTTTTTGCGAGGACCCTGCTGGTTTTGCGCGGACCGCGGTCATTTTTGTGCGGTCAGCGGTGTCGGAATCTGATGGGTACTCTATAAATACGAGGTTTTGGGTTTTATTTGATATTTTGACCTAGAGAGCTCGGATTTTAGCGATTTTTCGAAGGTTTTTCAAGAAATTGGTCTGGGTAAGTGATTCTAACTCAGATTTGGTTAGAGTACATGAATCTATCACTAAATTCATCATTTAATTCGTGATTTGAGATGGAATTTGGGAAGGAAATTGTGGAACTTTTTAAAAATGTAAAATAATGATTTGAAGGACCAAATGGTATCGGAATTGGATAATTTTGGTATGGTTAGACTCGTGAGGGTATGAAGATTCTAAAAATGTAAATTTTACCCGATTCCGAGACGTGGGTCCGGGCTCAAGTTTTGCTAATTTCGATATTTTTGATATTTTCGAATGTTTTTGCTTGGGCTTTGTTCCCTTAGCATATTGTGATGTATTCGTTCTGATTTTGGATAGATTCGACGCGCGTGGAGGCCCATTCAAGGGGAAAAGGCGTCGTGAGCTAGAGAATTAGCCAGTTCGAGGTGAGTAATGGTTGTAAATGATGTTCTGAGGGTTTGAAACCCCGGATTGCACAACGGAGTGCTATATTGAGGCAAGATACACGCTAGATGATGAGCGTGGGGTCTTCACTACTGGGGATTGTGACTTGGTCCATCCCGATTGATGATTTTACCGAATATTTGACTGAAATTCATTTGTTACATCATGATTTGGGCTGATTGCCATAAATGGGCTTCGTGTCAACTATTTGGACCCTTCGGGGATTTTTATCACTGTTTCCTTACTACTTGACTTATTATTTGAACTCAGTCCTGTTGATATCTACTGTTTTACAAACTCAGTCACTTTTACTCAGATTTGAAACTTAAATGATATTTCTACATCATGTTTTGGGCTGAGAACTACTGTTTTACTAATGCCCAAGGGGCTTATGATGATTTCTGGACTGAGTGAGGCCGAGGGCCATATGTGAGGATATGTTGAGTGATATGAGGCCGAGGGCTTGAGATACTATTTATGCCATGCGGTGGCTTGAGTGATGTGAGGATATGTTTAGTGATGATGCCACGAGGTGGCTTGATATAGCGCTTGGGCCGTAAGGGGCCCCTCCGGAGTCTGCACACCCACAGTGAGCGCGAGTACCCATGTGATTTGAAATAGTGGTAACAATGACACTGTTTGATGCAATTTGGTCAGGTAACAATGGCTGACCATTATGCAGAGTGATTGTGAGGTAGCCCGAGGGCCTGATACTGTATAGAGAGTGAGCCCGAGGGGCTGATACTATGCTGACCGATTAATACTGTGCCGAGGGGCAGATTTCTACTTGTTAATTACCTGTTAAATTACCTGTTTTTATTTGTTTTAAAAAGGAATATCATTTGATTTCTTCACTGATTTACTGCTTTAAGTGATTTTACTGCTTGATATGGAATTGTTTTGTGCCTTTACGTGTTTTCATACTTTCAGCCATTATTTGTAATTATTACTCACTGAGTCGGAGTACTACATTACTCCCTGCACCATGTGTGCAGATTCAGGTAGAGCAGAGTCCGCACCTGAGCGTTGATTCCTTCCAGGCTAGGCAGTGATTTGGAGTTACGAGGTAGCTGTTGACGTCGGCAGCCCCTTGACTCTCTTATCCTCTATCATTTATGTTTTCTTCAAACTGTTGTATCGGATTCCGTACTTTGTAGACCTATAGTAGATTCTGTAGCAGCTCATGACTTGTGACACCTCAGTTTGGGCTGTGTCGGGATGGTTCCTACTGTTATTATCGTTAAATTTCGCAATTTATGAGCATTATATTATATGTTATTACTGTTTATGATGATTAACTGTTTAAAAGAGGTGTTCCATTTTGGTTTAGCTGGCCTTGTCTTCACGAGAGGCGCCATCATGACCAGGTTCGGGGATTGGGTCGTGACAAGTTGGTATCAGAGCCTAGGTTACTTAGGTCTTACGAGTCATGAGCAGGTTTAGTAGAGTCTCGCGGATTGGTACGGAGACGTCTGTATTTATCCTCGAGAGGCTGCAGAACCTTTAGAAAAGAACTTCACATTCTTGAATTCTTATCGTGCGTCCTTGATTCAGCTTGAAAAGTAACTCTTGAAATTCCTTCCACGTGTTCGTATGCGTGTATAAGCGCTCAGTATCAGATGTGCATCAATGACTTGTGATTCCCCGATCGAGGGGCGAGATGTGATCTCTATGAGTTGATGTTGGGCCGGTCTGGAGGACTTGAGGTCGGATCTTTGCCTATGGCTTGAGCACCGAGGTGTTGATTGTGTGAGCAAGTGTTTTGAACTTATATGTTCGGTATTGCCCCTATTGGTTTGAATGACGGCTGGATAGCTACGTGATGAGTATGTTAGTGCTGTGAGATGTATCTATATGACTCGGAAGTGGTGAGGAAAGTCTGCTGGATGATATATGAACCATTAAGTGTTTGATTTCCATTGTAATTGGATGTGTAGCCCCGAGTTATGGGCGCGTGAATAATCTTTTCATGTCTCCTATTTGGAGTGAAGTAAATTTCATGTTACGGTATGAGTTTAGACTCAGGAAGATTAAGTGACTGTGTAATGTGTATGACAATGGAAGGTATACAAAATGTTAATTGGAGGCAAAATATGTGGGTTATATCCTGCGGAGTGTTCTAAGGTGGTGTGATCCTTATGTTGTCTATTAGAAGATCTCATTTACAAGTGAAGAATATGCGTTGAAATCTAAATTGTGCTGCCTAGAGAGTGGGCTTAACTATTGTGTGAGTTAATGCAAGAACTGTAGAAGAGTTAAAATTCCAAATGATTTGTGTTTCCACAAGCTTATGAAGGAGTGAGTTCAATCTCACTATGGTATTACAACAACAATAGAGTATGTGCGTTATGATTTATTGAGTGCGTTTTGTTATTTGGCTTTGATCCAAGTTGGGGAGTTTGCTATTAATTAAGTTGATTGCACGGTTAAGAGCTATATTGTTCCAGTCTGCCACAGAGATGCCTCGGTATTATTTGATCCCGGTTCCACCTTTTCTTATGTGTCATCATACTTTGCTCGTTATTTGGGTACGCCCCATGAGTTTCTTGCTTTACCTATTCATGTATCTACCCCAATGGGCAATACTGTTGTTGTAGACCGTGTGTACCGGTCATGTGTGGTGACTATTGGGGGTCTGGAGACCCGAGTGGATCTATTGCTATTGAACATGGTGGATTTTGATGTCATTTTGGGTATGGATTGGCTATCTCCGTGTCGTGCTATTCTAGACTATCATGCTAAGACAGTCACTTTGGCTATGCCGGGTGTACCGCATATCGAGTGGCGTGGTGTGGCTGATTATATCCCTAGTAGAGTGATCTCTTTCTTGAAGGCCCATCGTATGGTTGGGAAGGGTTGCCTTTCATATCTAGCATTTGTGAGGGACGTTGGAGGTGAGACTCCTAGTATTGATTCTGTCCCAGTTGTGAGGGATTTTCCCGATATTTTTCCTGCAGACCTGCCGGGCATGCTGCCGGACAGGGATATTGATTTTGGTATTGACCTGGTGCCGGGCACTCAGCCCATTTCTATTCTGCCATATCGTGTGGCACTAGCAGAGTTGAAGGAATTGAAAGAACAACTTCAAGAACTCCTAGATAAGGGGTTCATTCGGCCTAGTGTGTCCCCTTGGGGTGCACCAGTTTTGTTTGTGAAGAAGAAGGATGGCACGATGAGAATATGCATTGATTATAGGCAATTGAACAAAGTAACAATCAAGAACAAGTATCCTTTACCTCGCATTGATGATTTATTTGATCAGCTTCAGGGAGCGAGGTTGTTCTCCAAGATTGATCTCCATTCGGGTTATCACCAATTGAAGATCAGGGATTCAAATATTCTTAAGACGCTTTCAGGACCAACTATGGTCATTATTAGTTTCTTGTTATGTCCTTCGGGCTAACCAATTCCCCAACAACATTCATGCATTTGATGAACAGTGTATTTCGGCCTTATCTGGATTCGTTCGTTATTGTATTCATTGATGATATTCTGGTGTACTCGCATAGTCAGGAGGAGCACGCAGAGCATTTGAGACTTGTGTTGCAGAGACTGAGGGAAGAGAAACTTTATGCAAATTTCTCCAAGTGTGAGTTTTGGCTCACTTCAGTGGCTTTCTTGGGGCACATGGTGTCCAGCGAGGGTATACAGGTTGATCCAAAGAAGATAGAGGCGGTTCAGAGTTGGCCCCGACCGTCCTCAGCCACAGAGATTCGTAGCTTTCTTGGGTTAACAGGCTATTATCGCTGGTTTGTTCAGGGATTTTCATCCATAGCATCGCCCTTGACCAAGTTGACTCAGAAGGGTGCTCTATTCGTATGGTCGGACGAGTGTGAGGAGAGCTTTCAGAAGCTCAAGACAGCCTTGACCACAGCTTCAGTGTTGGTTTTGCCATCAGCTTCAGGTTCATATACTGTGTACTGTGATACTTCAAGAGTTGGGATTGGTTGTGTGTTGATGCAGGAGGGTAGAGTTATTGCTTATGCTTCTCAGCAGTTGAATCCCCATGAGAAGAACTACCCCGTTCATGATTTGGAGTTGGCTGCCATAGTTCACGCATTGAAGATTTGGAAGCATTACTTGTATGGCGTATCTTGTGAGGTGTTCACTGATCATCGCAGTCTTCAGCATTTGTTCAAGCAAAAGGATCTTAATTTGAGGCAGCGGAGATGGTTGGAGTTGCTTAAGGATTATGATATCACTATATTGTACCATCCGGGAAAGGCCAATGTGGTGGCCGATGCTTGAGCCGAAAGGCAGTGAGTATGGAGAGTTTGGCATATATTCCAGTTGGGGAGAGACCTCTTGCGGTTGATGTTCAGGCCTTGGCCAATCGGTTCGTGAGGTTGGATATTTCAGAGCCCAGTCGGGTGTTGGCTTGTGTGGTTTCTCGGTCTTCCTTATATGATCGCATCAGAGAGCGATATTATGATGATCCGCATTTGCTTGTCCTTAGGATAGAGTCCAGCATGATGATGCCAGAGATGTGACCGTCGGTGATGATGGTGTGTTGAGGATGCAGGGCCGGATTTGTGTGCCCAATGTGGATGGGCTTAGAGAGCTAATTCTGGAGGAGGCCCACAGCTCGCGGTATTCCATTCATCCGGGTGCCGCGAAGATGTATCAGGATTTGAGGCAGCACTATTGGTGGAGGAGAATGAAGAAAGATATTGTGGGATTTGTAGCTCGGTGTCTCAACTGTCAATAGGTGAAGTATGAGCATCAGAGACCGGGTGGCTTGTTTCAGCAGATGGTTATTCCCGAGTGGAAGTGGGAGAGAATCACTATGGACTTTGTGGTTGGACTTCCTCAAACTTTGAAGGAGTTCGATGCTATTTGGGTGATTGTGGATCGACTGACCAAGTCTGCGCACTTCATTCCTGTGTGTACTACCTATTCTTCAGAGCGGTTGGCATGGATTTATATTCGCGAGATTGTTCGGTTGCATGGCGTTCCTATTTCTATCATCTCAGATAGAGGTACTCAATTTACTTCGCAGTTCTGGAGAGCCGTGCAGAGAGAGTTGGGTACTCAGGTAGAGTTGAGCACAACGTTTCATCTTCAGACGGACGGACAGTCCGATCATACTATTCAAATATTAGAGGACATGTTGCGTGCTTGTGTTATTGACTTTGGAGGTTCATGGGATAAGTTTCTACCACTTGCAGAGTTTGCTTACAACAACAGCTACCAGTCGAGTATTCATTGCTCCATATGAGGCTTTGTACGAGAGGCGGTGTAGATCTCCAGTTGGTTGGTTCGAGCCCGGCGAGGCTAGACTATTAGGGACAGATTTGGTTCAGAATGCCTTAGAGAAGGTGAAGGTGATTCAGGAGAGGCTTCGTACATCGCAGTCACGTCAGAAGAGTTATGCAGACCGGAAGGTTCGAGATGTGTCCTACATGGCCGGTGAGAAGGTCCTGCTGAAGGTTTCGCCCATGAAGGGTGTTATTAGATTTGGGAAGAAAGGAAAGTTGAGTCCTCGGTTCATTGGGCCTTTTGAGGTGCTTCGGAGGATTGGGGAGGTGGATTATGAGCTTGCTTTACCACCCAGCCTGTCGAGTGTGCATCCGGTATTTCATATTTCTATGCTCTAGAAGTATATTGGGGATCCGTCTCATATTTTGTACTTCAGCACGGTTCAGTTGGATGCCGATTTGACCTTTGATGTGGAGCCAGTAGCTATTTTGGGTCGCTAGGTTCGGAAGTTGAGGTCAAAGGATATAGCTTCAGTGAAGGTGCAGTGGAGAGGTCGGCCCGTGGAGGAGGCCACCTAGGAGACCGAGTGGGAGATACGGAGCAGATATCCTCATCTGTTTGAGTCTTCAGGTATGTTTCTTGGCTCGTTCGAGGACAAATGTTTGTTTAAGTTGGGGAGGATGTGACGACCCGGCCAGTCGTCTCATGAGTTATCGCCCCATTTCCCCCCATTTCAGCTTCTTTACGCTTCGTTATCCGTGTTTTATGTGATCGAGATGATTAGTTCGAGTTCGGAGAGGATTTGGTAAGAAATGAGACACTTAGTCTCTTTTAAGAAGACTTAAGTTGGAAAAGTCAACCGGATATTGACTTATGTGTTAGAGGGTTCGGATGTGAGTTCCGATGGTTCGGTTAGCTTTGGGAGGTGGTTCGGTTAGCCCCATTTCCCCCATTTCAGAGGGTTGAGGTGATTCAAAAATAAAAGTTGTAGCCCTTCGTGTCTAGTTTCCAGAAAGGTAAAGATATCGCAATTTGGACATTTGTAGCAAAAGTTATGGCCAAAATACTAAAGACTGTCCCTGCAGAGCAAGACCTGCACGGCCGCGGTCGTTTTTGCGCGGAACCCGCTGGTTTTGTGCGGACCGCGGTCATTTTTGTGCGGTCAGCGGTGTCAGAATCCGAGGGGTACTCTATAAATACGAGGTTTTGGGTTTTATTTGATATTTCGACCTAGAGAGCTTGAATTTTGGCGATTTTTCGAAGGTTTTTCAAGAAATTGGTCGGGGTAAGTGATTCTAACTCAGATTTTGTTAGAGTACATGAATCTATCACTGGATTCATCATTTAATTCGTGATTTGAGATGGAATTTGGGAAGGAAATTGTGGAACCTTTCAAAAATGTAAAATGATGATTTGAAGGACCAAATGGTATCAGAATTGGATAATTTTGGTATGGTTAGACTCGTGAGGGTATGAGAATTCTGAAAATATAAATTTTACCCGATTCTGAGATGTGGGACCGGGACTTGGGTTTTGCCAATTTCGAGATTTTTGATATTTTTCGAATGTTTTAGCTTGGGCTTTGTTCCCTTAGCATATTGTGACGTATTCGTTCTGATTTGGATAGATTCGACGCGCGTGGAGGCCAATTCAAGGGGAAAAGGCGTCGTGAGCTAGAGAATTAGCCAGTTCGAGGTGAGTAATGGTTGTAAATGATGTTCTGAGGGTTTGAAACCCCGGATTGCACATCGTAGTGCTATATTGAGGCAAGATACGCGCTGGATGATGAGCGTGGGGTCTTCACTACTGGGGATTGTGACTTGGTCCATCCCGATTGATGAATTTACCGAATATTTGACTGAAATTCATTTGTTACCATCATGATTTGGGCTGATTGCCATAAATGGGCTTCGTGTCAACTATTTGGACCCTTCGGGGATTTTTATCACTGTTTCCTTACTGCTTGACTTATTATTTGAACTCAGTCCTGTTGATATCTACTGTTTTACAAACTCAGCCACTTTTACTGAGATTTGAAACTTAGATGATATTTCTACATCATGTTTTGGGTTGAGAACTACTGATTTACTAATGCCCAAGGGGCTTATGATGATTTCTGGACTGAGTAAGGCCGAGGGCCATATGTGAGGATATGCTGAGTGATATGAGGCCGAAGGCCTGAGATACTATTTATGCCATGCAGTGGCTTGAGTGATGTGAGGATATGTTTAGTGATGATGCCACGAGGTGGCGTGATATAGCACTTGGGCCGTAAGGGGCCCCTCCGGAGTCTGCACACCCACAGAAAGCGCGGGTACCCATGTGATTTGAAACAGTGGTAACAATGACACTGTTTGATGCAATTTGGTCAGGTAACAATGGCTGACCATTATGCAGAGTGATTGTGAGGTAGCCCGAGGGGCTGATACTGTACAGAGAGTGAGCCCGAGGGGCTGATACTATGCTGAGCGATTGATACTGTGCCGAGGGGCAGATTTCTACTTGTTAATTACCTGTTAAATAACCTGTTTTTACTTGTTTTAAAAAGGAATATCATTTGATTTCTTCACTGATTTACTGCTTTAAGTGATTTTACTGCTTGATATGGAATTGCTTTGTGTCTTTACGTGTTTTCATACTTTCAGCCATTATTTGTAATTATTACTCACTGAGTCGGAGTACTCACATTACTACCTGCACCATGTGTGCAGATTCAGGTATAGCAGAGTCCGCACCTGAGCGCTGATTCCTTCCAGGCTAGGCAGTGATTTGGAGTTACGAGGTAGCTGTTGACGTCCGGAACCCCTTGACTCTCTTATCCTCTATCATTTATGTTTTTTTCAAATTGTTGTAACGGATTCCGTACTTTGTAGACCTATAGTAGATTCTGTAGTAGCTCATGACTTGTGACACCCTGGTTTGGGCTGTGTCGGGATAGTTCCTGCTGTTATTATCATTAAATTCCGCAATTTATGAGCATTATATTATATGTTATTACTGTTTATGATGATTAACTGTTTAAAAGAGGTGTTCCGTTTTGGTCTGGCTGGCCTTGTCTTCACGAGAGGTGCCATCACGACCGGGTTCGGGGATCGGGTCGTGACAATTCTAGATAATAAATATTTTTTTTATAAAATAAATGTTTGTACTATTTAAGGTACTAATTTATTGAGGAATATTTTAGAGTATTAGAGTAATATTAAATAGTGGAGATTTATCCAAAAGTATTAAATTGTTTTAACTCAAACGATTGAAATGAGTTTCAAAATTATCCTATACTTCTTCGTAATTTCCGATAATATTTTCAAGTAAAACGGTACGAACTCGACGCAATTATGTGATTAATCATGTATTTTATTATTCTTACATATGTTCAAAAGATTGTGAAAAACCTTCTCAACAATGTTACGTTATATATTTTTTAAAAATTCATCTTAATAGGTGTTACAAGTAATTGTTTTTCTTGCATGGTTGTGACTATTTTTATTATATTTTAAGGAGCAAGGTGATCATTTTGAGTGAAAAATGTACAAAAATCGAAATCCCTTGTAATTTATTAAATAACATAGAGTATACAATACTTAAATCCAGGGCAAAATACAAAATTAATCGCTTTGTCATAATAATTATATTAGTTAGCCATATAGTATGTGAAATATGTATACTATATACATTCACATATATACCAAAAAAAATATTTATATGCTATTATTTTTAGAAGCAATTGAAAATATATACTTCTCAAAATCTTTAATCATGGACTTGATTTATCATAACATTTGTATAATTAATATTTTATTGCTTTGATTATGATAAAGTAACATTGATTATATCATCTTGTAAATAATTTGTTATTAAATTTAGTTAGTTGTTCTTTCATATCAAAGTTTTGACTAAAGATTTACGCGCAACGCAAGTACTGTCACGACCCTAAAATCGACCCGGTCGTGATGGCGCCTATCATGAAACTAGGTCAGCCGATACAACCCCCGAATTAACCATCTATCAATAAAAGTCATTTTAAGTCTTTAATTAATCAAATATCTCATAATGAAAGTCTAAATGAACAGTGCAGAATAAATACACAAGCCCGACATCAGGGTGTCACAAGTCATGAACATCTACTAAGATCTGAATACAACAAAGAGTCTAAAATATCCTAAATACAATGCAAGGAAGACAAGATGGAGAAAGGCAGTGCTGCGAACGTCGGGCAGCTACCTTGCTAACTCCGATAACTCTGCCACTGAACAATCACCACCCGCTACCGGGTTTAGAATTTACTGAATCTACACACAAGGTGCAGGGAGTAATGTGAGTATGCCAACTCAGTAAGTAATAAAAGTAAATGAAAGTTGAGCAGTAAGAAAACACGTAAGCCACTTCAAAACGCTACAACAAATGCAGGATATTTCCAACACAGTACAGAAATCATTTACTTCGTAAATCATACTCAGTTTCGGTAAAACCTTTTAAAATAATTTTTCAATAGTTTCAAACGAGTGAGAAAACAGTGAGTAAACATGATAGAAACGTAAATAGCCCCTCGGGCAAAACATGTACCATGTACCATAAACCGCCCCTCGGACATAATATCAATAGAACCAGCCCCTAGGGCTACCTCACAATCACTCGTAATCAGCCCCTCAGGTAATAACATGGAACAACATCAGCCTCTCGGGCAATATCACATCTCACACTCGGTACCCACGCTTACTGGGTTGTACAGACTCCGGGAAGGGCCCCTTACGACCCAAGCGCAATAACAAGTCATCTCGTGGCATAATCAAATAGGCTATCGGCCTCATATCAAGCACCTTGTGGAGTACAACTCAGGCCCTCGGCCTCATAATTATGAATCAGCTCAATACCGTTGCGGCGCATAGCCCAATCCCATAATAACCTCACAACCCAAGCCCTCGACCCTACTCAGTCAGAAATCTCTAAAAGCCATTCGGGCATAGTAAAATATGATACTCAGCTCACAATATCATTTAAGATGCCAAAACAGAGTAAACATGACTGAGTTATGAAAATAGTAGAATATAGGCCCAAATATGGCATTCAACGCAAAACATAACGATAGCAAACAATTTTCAATCAAATACGTAGTAAAACAGTCATTCGGGACGGACTAAGTCACAATCCTAACAGTGCACGACCCCAAGCTCGTCATCTAGCATGTGTGTCACCTCAAAGTAGCACCACGATGTGAAGTTTGGGGTTTCATACCCTCAGGACAAACATTTACAATCATTACTTACCTATATTCAGTCCAAACTCTAGCCTGCGATGCCTTTGCCTCTTGAATCGGCCCTCAAGATGTTCCAAATCTATCCAAAAAAGATTTATACCATAAAAATATGCTAAGAAAACAAAACCCACTTAAAAATAACCAATTTACATTACAAATTCCGAAATTGGCCAAACCCGACCCCCGGTCCCACGTCTCGTATTCCGATAAAAATTACAAAACTAGAATCCTTACACTCTCACGAGTTCATACATATCAAATACATCAAAATCCGACCACAAATGACCCCTCAAATCCTTAGATTTAAGTCTCCAATTTCCAAAACCTAACCTCCAATTTTTAAGCTTAATTTCCACAAATTATATAATTAATTAGGTAGAAATCACATTAGGATTGAGTATTGATTCCATAAATCTTACCTCCAAGTGTTTCCCCTTGATTCCTTCTTCAATTTTCTTCAAAAAGCTCTAAAATCACCCAACAATGGTGAAACTTGGACTAAAAATCGCGGATATGGCCTTTTAAATCATTCTGCCCAGCTATTCAAAATCCCTCTTCGCAAACGCGGTCAACGCCTCGCATTGGCTTAGCACAAACTTAACTTGACCATTTCCCTTCATCGCGAACGCGACCAAATGCACGCGAACGCGAACCCTTAGCTTCACAACACACCGCGAACATGACCATCCACTCGCGAACGCAAAGAATAAACTGACTCGGACCCAGCTGTTCACCGTTCCTCTACACGAACGCGGCTAAACCCACGCGAATGCAATGACCACGAGCCTCAACCCTTCGCGAACACGGGACCCCCTTCGCGAACGTGAAGGCCAAATTCCACCGACTCACTTCCTAACCCTTCGTGGTCGCGGGTCATCCATCGCGAACGCGAAGGTCAAAAACCTCCAACACCAACAACAATTTTTCTACAATTTCTATCAACATGAAATGATCCGTTCAACCACCTGAAACTTACTCGAGGCCCTTGGGACCTCAACCAAACATGCTAACATATTCCATAACCTCATTCAAACTTGTTCAACCTTCGGAACGCTCAAAGCAACATCAAAACACCAAAATCACATCGGATTCAAGCCTAAAAATTTCAAAAACCTTCAAATACCGCTTTCGATCAAAAAGTCTATCAAACTCCATCTGAATGACCTGAAATTTTGCACACACATCAAAAATAACACAATGGACCTACTCCAACTTCTGGAATTTCATTCCGACCCCTATATCAAAATCTCACCTATCAACCGAAAAATGCCAAAATTCCAATTTCGCCAATTCAAGCCTAAACCTTCCACAGACCTCTAAAATACATTCCGATCGCTCCAAGTCCCAAATCACCTAACGGAGCTAACCAAATCACCTAACGGAGCTAACCAAATCACAATCCGAGATCATATACTAACAAGTCAAAACTTGGTCAAACCTTTCAAATTTTAAGCTTCAAACCGAGAACAGTTGTTTCAAATTCATTCCGATTACCCTGAAAACCAAAACCGACAATTTACATAAGTCATAATACATCACACGAGGCTAGTCATTCGTGAGAACTGGTGAGAGAAGTGCAAAATCTCAAAACGACCGGCCGGGGTCATTACATCCTCCCCCACTTAAATATACGTTTGTCCTCGAACGTGCCAAAGTTGTTCCAAAAACCATCAAATCGCTGTGTAACCTTATCATGCACATACCCGGGGGTGATCCTACATCACCCTATCTCATATAGGTCCGATTACACAATGTAATTGAAATTTTACAATCCAACCTAGCCCATAAACATTAGAACCACATTTCCACTTCTGAAACAATCTACCAGATCAGAATCTCTCATCTATACTCTAAATAAGCCTGAACTAGCTGTAATAACCCATACCTGCAACCTCAGGTGCAATTACATGACATATCACATAACTCAAACACTTGTAGCGATAACTTCTAATCACAACAGTTGCTCAAAACATCCGAATTTCGATAATAAGCCTTTTATCAAATAAAGCCTCATTCCAAAACTTCTGTATACTGTAAATGATAAATGAAACACGTAGAAAGTCATAACCACTCCTCAGATCAACCATTCGTGAAGCCATTTCTCTTTTGCAAGGACAATGGCAATTTCTAAGCCGAATATCAATATTATCCTTCCAACATGGTGAAATCGAACCCATTTGTATTCGTTATAGATCCCAACGATCTCATCTAATCCAACACAACTACTCTGGTGACATGACACATCAATACAAACTAAAGCCACAACTCGTGCAATCCGCGCACTATTAAACAACAATCCGAACATACTCCAATCATGGAAATGACTCAAATGAGAGAGTTGTACCGCAAGCTCACTATTACTGCCACATCACAATGCTGGGGACCGGTCACACATCGTAGAAACAGAACACACGAATTTAACTCAAAGGGTCATACCTCCATATAACTTCACTGCAATACACGACCCTATCCAAACACTGGTCCACATGAAACACCTCAAGTCACTATGCTCAAAATCAACAACCGCGCGCAATTTGATGTCTAGAACCAAAGCAAATCATCATAACCACCGCGAAGTAATTGACATAACATTACGCAAACCCGAAAGGACACAATCGATACGCCATCTGCCGAGCAATACCTAATACACTTCCCGCTCGAATTCCACTGAGAGACCCCAACAAAGACCGTACCACATGTTCCTATAACCAACAAATCCTAACGCCTCGCAACACGGAAGGGTAACTCATAGATCTCCCCAGATCACTAATAATCTTAATAACAATCGAATCAACACACCCCTCAACAATATAACTCTGAGTCAGCCATGCCGACTCGATGTAGAACACGTATCCATATCGGCCTACCAATGAACCTCTTACCAAGGAATTCCAGAAGCTGTTCCTTCAACTCATTTAACTCCGTTGGTGCCATACGCAACGGTGTCCAGCACCAAATCGATACCAAAATCAATAACCCCATCCGGCGACATGCCCGACAGCAGGAAACACATCCAAAAACCCCCTCATCACCGAATCTGAATCAATGGTAGGAGTCTCTGCACTGATATCCATCACGAAGGCCAAATAAGAAAGACAACCCTTCCCAGACATTTGATGGGTCTTCAGAAATGAAACCACCCTACTGGGAACATAATCCGTTGAACCTCACCACTCAATTCATGGCATTCTCGGCATAGCCAACATCGCCGCCTTAGCGCAACAGTCCAGATTAACACGACATGGAGACAACCAGTCCATACCCAATATCATACCAAAATCTAGCATACTAAGCAATAAGGATCCACTCAAGTCTCCAAACCTCCAATAGTTACCACACAAGACCGATATACGCGGTCCACAACCACGACCTAACATGTTTATGAGAACTCCCAGTCTCCAAATCCATACAGCACGCGAATATCACCATATCCGATCCCAACTCTACCATCCGAATATAGAACACACCTCTAATACCCAATCATCCTACGAAAGGTACTTCTATAATTCTTCCGTGCCACCAAGCAAACTCGAATATCAGCAGTCGATCCAACAAGAGAGTGCCGCAATACTAATGAAGTATCATTAACTCAATCACATTGCCCCTTTTCTAAAATGTATACCCTCATCAAGCCACACCAATTAGTAATGTCACTTCCCTAATCATCTGAAGCTGCCCGTGCTGCACAAGAATTTTATGACCTTCCTTTCAGAACTGAACCGTAACCCTACACACTTAAATCTCAATCCTACACAACATACCGCATATACCATACCATCCTAATATAACCATGAAAACTTCATATCCCTTCCGAGCCACAAGCAACTATGTACACAACTACCCAAAAACATTCCATTGATCCCATCTAGAAGAAAATTCACTACACATTCCATGATCCTCACGCTCGTAGAAAATATGCATCTCTAACCGTGGTAGAAACCATCAAGAACTCTCCGAATTCCATTTGCACAAAACTAAACTGTTAGGTCTTAATCCCTCTAACTCAACCAAGCTACGCAGGCCATTAAAACCCAAGAGCATTATCGCGAAACACCTATAGAAACTCATTACTTTGTAAGCATCCAAAGAACTAATCATATCCTTACCATGCCGATACGGCCTACTATCAAGCTATCCCATCTATCCAAGTTCCTTCTAATTTACCTTCAACTTGATACTTCCTTTTGCTATAACACCAAAATTCCTCAACCCAGATTCACCACACGAGACCCAAGCATAAAGCTACACAGTCTAAGGCTCACAAGCTGCTGAATACTCTCTTAAATGTTTCCAAAAGAACCACATTCAAAATACTTTTTGCAAATCCGAAGCCATTACCTCCACCTTCCTGATACTGATATATAGAATTCCATAATTGTTATAGAAATGCCACAAGTCTCGACACCCTCCAATGCAAATCTCAGTTGCTATCCAATTATACAACTTGAAATTCTCCAATTATTACACATAAAATCTTGAGCCCATTAGAACTATTCTCGAGAGTCATCCACTCTACTCAAACCGCAATTAGACCAATCAAACGAACCGGATGACCTGTGCTCCATTGGCACTCCGACACCGCAGAATGTAACCTCACCTTAATGCAACTAAGCAACTTCCTATTCTATGCAACGTACATCCTTTACCAATAACAACTCAAGTCATTCCGTGATTCTCAAACACCCATAAAGCATGACATAACCTTTATTGAAATTTCTTTTACTCGAGACATCCTCGATCTCATTCTCCGTAAGCCATAACTGATTCTCCAATATGCTTCAAACTGGAACCAACATAGTACACAACCATGCAATCAACTAATCAATAGCAAACTCCCCCACTTGGCTCAACGCCACAGATCAAAACATACAATAACTCACAATGCATATGCTCTATTACTGCCATAATACCATAGTGAGATTAAACTCAATCCTTCATAAGCTCGTGCAACACATACCATCTAGTACTTCAATTCTTCTACAAATCTTGCATTCACCCTCGTAATAGTGAAGCCTACTCTCTTAAGCGACCCCAAATTCAAATTACAACACATATTTTTCACTGGTTAACAGAGATCTTCCAACAAATAACATAAGGGTCACACAAACTTCAGAACACTCCGCATGAGATAACCCACTTGCTTCGCCTCAGCTAACATCTCCTTATACCCTTCCACCGTCATAAACATTACGCAACAACTTAATCTTCCTGAGTCTGAACTCATATCGCAACATGAAATTTACTTCACTCCCCAACTATAACCATGAAAAGATTCTTCGCACTCCCATAACTCAGGGTCATACATCGAATCAAGATAGAAATCATGTACCAAATAGTTCTTTATGTCCTCAAGCAGATTCTTCTCGTCTCATTCAATTCATATGAACACATCTTGCAGTCACATCACACATCATCACATAGATACCCAGTCATCACTCCCACTAATAGGGACACAATCGAACATACAAATCCAAAAGCACATGCTCACACAATCAACGCCTATGTGCTCAAGCTATAGGCAAAAACCCGACCTCAAGTCCTCCAAACTGGCCCAATATCAACACACAGAGATCACATCTCGCCCCTCGATCAGGTAATCACAAGCCATCATTGCATATCTGATACAGAGCGGTCATGCGCGCATACGAACGTATGGAAGGAATTCAAAGAGTTATATTTCAAGCTGAATCAAGGACGCACGATAAGAATTCAAGAATGTGAAGTTTTTACCTAAAGGTTCTGCAGCCTCCCGAGGATAAGTACAGATGTCTCCGTATCGATCCGTGAGACTCTACTAAACCTGCTAATGACTCGTGAGACCTATGTAACCTAGGCTCCTATACCAACTTGTCATGACCCTAAAACCGACCCGATCGTGATGGCACTTATCATGAAACTAGGCCAACCGACACAACTCCCAAATTAACCATTTATCAATAAAAGTCATTTTTAAGTCTTTAATTAATAAAATATCTCATAATAAAAGTCTAAATGGACAGTGCGGAATAAATACACAAGCCCGACATTGGGGTGTCACAAGTCACGAGCATTTACTAAGGTCTGAATACAACGAAGAGTCTAAAAATATCCTAAATACAATGCAAGGAAGAAAAGAGGGAGAAAGTCAGTGCTGCGAATGTCAGAGAGCTACCTTGCTAACTCTGATGACTCGGCCACTGAACAATCAATACCCGCTACCAGGTTGAGAATTTCCTGAATCTGCATATAAGGTGCAGGGAGTAATGTGAGTACGCCAACTCAGTAAGTAATAAAAGTAAATGAAAGCTGAGCAGTAAGAAAACACGTAAGCCACTACAAAACGCTACAACACATGTAGGATATTTCCAACACAGTACAGAAATCATTTACTTCGTAAATCATGCTCAGTTTCAGTAAAACTTTTTAAAATAGTTTTTCAATAGTTTCAAACGAGTGATAAAATAGTGAGTAAACATGATAGAAATGTAAACAACCCCTCGGGAAAAACATGTACCATAAACCGCCCTTCGGGCATAATATCAATAGAACCAGCCCCTCGGGCTACCTCACAATCACTCGTAATCAGCCCCTCGGGCATAACATAAATCAAGAATCACCCCTCAGGTAATAACATGGAACAACATCAGCCCCTCGGGCTATATCATATCTCACACTGGGTAGCCGCGCTCACTAGGAGTTACAGACTACGGGAGGGGCCCTTTACGGCCCAAGCGCAATAACAAGCCATCTCGTGGCATAATAACACTGGCTTTCGGCCTCATATCAAGCCACCTTATGGTGTATAACTCAGGCCCTCGACCTTATAATCATGAATCAGCTCAATACCGCTGCGGCGTGCAGCCCGATGCATAATAACCTCACAACCCAGGCCCTTGGCCCTACTCAGTCAGAAATCTCTAAAAGCCACTCGGGTACAGTAAAATATGATGCTAAGCTCACAATATCATTTAAGATACCAAAATAGAGTAAACATGGCCGAGTTATGAAAATAGTAGAATATGGCATGACTGAGTACAAGTATAAAGTCAAAATAGTAAGGAATAGTAATAAAAATCTTCTAAGGGTCTAAAATAGTTGGCACGAGGCCCAAATATGACATTCAGCTCAAAACATGATGATAGCAAACAATTTTCAATCAAATATGCAGTGAAACAGTCATTCGGGATGGACTAAGTCACAATCCCCAACAGTGCACGACCCCACGCTCATCATCTAGCATGTGCGTCACCTTAAAGTAGCACCACGATGTGAAGTCTGAGGTTTCATACCCTCAGGACAAACATTTACAATCATTACTTACTTCTATCCGGTCCAAACTCTAGTCCGTGATGCCTTTGCCTCTCGAATCAGCCCTCCGGATGCTCCAAATGTGTCCAAAAATAGATTTATACCATTAAAATATGCTAAGGGAAAAAAGCCCACTCGAAAATAACCAATTTACATCACAAATTCTGAAATTGGCCAAACCAGACCCCCGGGCCCACGTCTTGGATTCCAATAAAAATTACAAAACTAGAATCCTTACACTCTCAGGAGTTCATACATATCAAATACATCAATATCCAACCACAAATGACCCCTCAAATTCTTAGATTTAGGTCTCCAATTTCCAAGCCCTAACCTCAAATTTTTAAGCTTAATTTCCACAAATTCCATGATTAATTAGGTAGAAATCACATTAGGATTGAGTATTGAGTCCATAAATCTTACCTCCAAGTGTTTTCCCTTGATTCATTCTTTAATCTTTCTCTAAAAGGTCTAAAATCGCCCAACAATGGTGAAACTTGGACAAAAAATCTCGGATATGGCCTTTTAAATTATTCTGCCCAGCTATTCAAAATCTTTCTTCGCGAACGCGATCAACGCCTCGCGTTCGCGAAGGACAAACTTAAGTTGACAATTTCCCTTCATCGCAAACGTGACCAAATGCAAGCGAACGTTAGCTTCACAACACATTGTGAACATGACCATCCACTCGCACACGCGAAGAATAAACTGACGCGGACTCAGCTGCTCACCATTCCTCTACACGAACACGGCTATACTCACACGAACGCAATGACCACGAGCCTTATCCCTTCGAGAATGCAGGACCACCTTTGCGATCACGAAGGCCAAATTGCACTGCCTCACCTCCTAACCCTTCACGATCGCGGGACATCCATCGCGAACGCGAAGGTCAAAAACCTGCAACACCAACATCAGTTTTTCTGCAATTTCCATCAACATGGAATGATCCATTCAACCACCCGAAACTCACCCGAGGCCCTTGGGACCTCAACCAAACATGCTAACATATCCCATAGCATCATTCAAATTTATTCCAACCTTCGGAACGCTCAAAACAACATCAAAACACCAAAATCACATCGGATTCAAGCCTAAGAATTCCAAAAACCTTCAAATCCCGCTTTCGATCAAAACGTCTATCAAACTGCGTCCGAATGACATAAACATTTGCACACACATCACAAATGACATAACGGACCCACTCCAACTTACGAAATTCCATTCCGACTCCTATATCAAAATCTCACCTATCAACCGCAAAACGCAAAAATTCCAATTTCGTCAATTCAAGCCTAGACCTTCCACAAACCTCCAAAATACATTTCACTCACGCTCCTAAATACCAAATTACCTAACGGAGCTAATCAAATAACAAAAATTCCAATCCGAGATCATATACTAACAAGTCAAAATTTGGTCAAAGCTTTCAAATTTTAAGCTTCAAACTAAGAAATGTTCTTTCAAATTCATTCTGATTACCCTGAAAACCAAAACCGGTGATTTACATAAGTCATAATACATTACACGGGGCTAGTCATGCCCGAGAACTAGCGAGCAAAGTGCAAAATCTTAAAATGACCGGTCAGGTCGTTACATCCTCCCCCACTTAAACATACCTTCATCCTCGAATGTGCCAGAGTTGTTTCGAAAACCATCAAATCATTGTGTCACCTTACCATGCACATACCTGGGGGTGATCATATGTCACCCTATCTCATATAGGTCCAATAACCAAATGTAACTAAAATTTCACAATCCAACCTAGCCCATAAACCTTAGAACCATATTTCCCTTCTGAAACCATCTACCAAATCAGAATCTCACATCTATACTCTGAATAAGCCTGAACCAGCTATAATAACCCATACCTTCAACCTCAGGTGCAATTACATGACATACCACATAACTCAAACACTTGTAGCGATAACTTCTAATCACAACAGTTGCTCAAAACATCCGAATTTCGATAATAAGCCTTTTATCAAATAAAGCCTCATTCCAACCCTTTTGTAAACTGTAAATCATAAATGAAACACGTAGAAAGTCATAACCACTCCTCAGATCAACCATTCGTGAAGCCCCTTCTCTTTTGGCAAGGACCATGGCAATTTCTAAGACGAACATCAATATTATCCTTCCAACATGCTGAAATCTAACCCGTTTGTATTTGTTATAGATCCCAACGATCTCATCTAATCAACCACAACTACTCTGGTGACATGACACATCAATACAAACTAAAGCCACAACTCGTGCAATTTGCGCACCAATAAGAAACATTCCGAACATACTCCAATCATGGAAATGACTCAAATGAGAAAGCTGTACCGCAAGCTCACCAGTATCGCCACGTCACAATAATGGGGACCCATTACACATCATAGAAACAGAACACACGGATCTAACCCGAAGGGTCATACCTCCACATAACTTCACTGCAATACGCGACCCTTACCAAATACTGGTCCACATGAAACACCTCAAGTATCTATGGTCAAAATCAACAACCGCACGCAATTTGATATCTAGAACCAAAACAAATCATCATAACCACTGCGAAGCAATTGACATAACATTACGCAAACTCGAAAGGACACAATCGATACGCCATCCGCCGAGCAATACCCTATACTCTTCCCGCTCGAATTCCACTGAGAGACCCCAGCAGAAACCGCACCACATGTGCCTATAACCAACAAATCCTAACACCTCGCAACACGGAAGGGTAACTCATAGATCTCCCCAGATCACTAATAACCTTAATAACAATCGAATCAACACACCCCTCAACAATACAACTCAGAGTCAACCAAGCCGACTCGATGTAGAACACGCATCTATATTGGCCTACCAATGGACCCCTTACCAAGGAATTCCAGAAGCTGTTCCTTCAACTTATTTAACTCCGCTGGTGCCATACACTTTGGTACCCGACACCAAATCAATACTAAAATCAACAACCCCATCCGGCGACATGTACGGCAGTAGGAAACACATTCGAAAAACCCCTCATCATCAAAACTGAATCAATGGTAGGAGTCTCTTCACTGACATCCATCACGAAGGACAAATAAGAAAGACAATCATTCCCAACCATTCGCTGGGTCTTCAAAAATGAAAACACTCTACTGGGAACATAATCCGTCGAACCTCACCACTAAATTCGTGGTATTCCCGGCATAGCCAACATCGCCGCCTTAGCGCAACAGTCCAGATTAACAGGATACGGAGACAACCAATCCACACTCAATATCACACCAAAATCTAGCCTACTAAGCAATAAGGATCCACTCAGGTCTCCAAACCTCCAATAGTTACCACACAAGACCGATATACGCGGTCCATTGATCCTATCTAGAAGAAAATTCACTACACATCCCTTGCTCCTCATGCTCATAGAAAATATGCATCTCTAACCGTGGTAGAAACCATCAAGAACTCTCCGAATTCCATTTGGACAAAACTAAATTGTCAGGAATGAATCCCTCTAACTCAACCAAGCTACGCAGGCCATTAAACCTAAGAGCATTGCCGCAAAACACCTGTAGAACTCATTACTTCGTAAGCATATAAAGAACTAATCATATCCTTACCATGACGATCCGACCTACTATCAAGCTATCCCATCTATCCAAGTTCCTTCTAATTTACCTTCAACTTGATACTTCTTTTTTCTATAATACCAAAATTCCTCAACCTAGACTCACCACACGAGACCCAGTGTCACGACCCAAACTGGAGGGCCATGACTAGCACCCGACCATCTTGTCGAGCACTAACATACATTTTATCTAACTTTTTTTTAATTATCTTTTAGGGTTGACAAGATCAATATAAATGGTAGACATGGATCATGGACAACCAACAATAAAATATGATGGCATGAACATACATAGGAGGGGATGACCAGACAATCAAGAAACTACATATAAGGTATGAGCTACCACGCTACCATGAAAGACTATACAACAAAAACCAGCCGACAAGGCATACCAGACTATACATGAGTCGACACTTGTCTATGAGCCTCTAAATGAACATAAGTGCTGTAACATAGCCGGAACAGGGCCCCGACATACCCATAATGTCTATAACAAAATGCATACCAAGACCACGACAAGTCTGGAGAAGGGATCTTGCCAATCATTGCTGAACTAGACAACCTACTGTGGTGGGGGAGCTGCACCTGCCTGTCTATTAGGGCCTGCAGCACGACATGCAGCATCCACAAATAAAAGGACGTCAGTACAAATAAAGTACTGAGTATGTAAGGCAGGGAACCATAAATATGAACAGTAATGTAAGCAGGGATAAAAAATATACAACCTGGAACATCTGAGTACCTCTGAGGGCTACTAACATGAAATGCATGATACATATGTATGTATACATAAAATTTTAAAACATACACCTCTGTGGGCATCATCATCATCATATCGTACCCAGCCATAATAGGCTCGGTAAAAACGAACCCGGTCGTCATAAGGCTCGGTAGAATCGTACCCGGCCACGTGGAGCTCGGTAAAACCCAACTGATCAGTGGTTGCACAATAGGTGCCGTACCCGGCTGACTATAGCGCGGCTTGGTAGAGTAAACTAGATACATATATATAATGCATGCTCGACTCATGGAATCACATTCTAAACCTTTCGGAGTGATGTAAGGTCGATATCTTCTGTACACGTTATTAGGACCAACTCTTCATTACGAACCTTATAAGAATCAGGAAGTACCAACAACATTGATAACAGAAGAATAAGAGAAGCAACATTAACATCAATCGTTCCATAAGAGGGAAAGCAATGTAAGTACTGCTAGCTTCTAAGAGTAGAGTATCTTTGGAAGCTCGTTCATTACATTATGTACAATTGAAGTCGTGCAAAAGAAGAAAAGGGATAGCCTCACATACCTTGTATATACTGCCCCAATCACAAGCTATGCAATTGTCACAACTCCTTAGTCTACAATAGGAGAAACGATACTATCGTTATCATTTAAGCATCATAACTATTATGTATCGACCACAACCTATTTTACATTGAAATGGACAACACCTCCCCTATATATATGACTTCACACCATTCAAAACAATCACCAAACAGCCCAAACAACATCAATAATAAACATATTGAGCCTCCCAAAGCAGTCCACGCACAACCTAATTACATCATACATACGACGACCACCGTAGTCGTGTCAAACGACCCGGAAATGTTATGAATAACTATCATCCCACAAACCTACATATATATGGTGTTTATCAACACCCTTCCACCTCCAAAACTCCACAAAATAGTAGTAAAACACACAGCCCAATAGCAACACAAAACAGTCCACAAAACAGTCCGCTACAAGTGAATAACTCGAACTCACGGCTTCCGATCACCGTCCCGTGAGTTCTTACATGTATAGAACGAATTACCATGAATTCACAGCAGAGAAAAATGTATGAAAGATGGCAGTAACTTACCTTACTTGTTGGATAACTCAGCCCTTCCCTTGGTTCTTCAAACTCTAGGTTTTACCTTCAAATAGAACTTGAAAGAGAGGGAAAATCGATTAGGGTTTGTGTGGGATTTTTGGGGAGGAGTTGCAGGGGTTAACTTTGGTTTTGAGGGTCTGAAATATGGATGAAATAACTGAGTTCATAACCCCTTAAAAGTCCTCTCTTGGCCGACTTAGGTCTTTTAATTTTGTCCTATCATTTTGGCAAGTAGGTGATGCACCTACTTGTCATCTACCAATCTGCGCAGGCTTGCGAAAATATGAATATCTCTATACTCCGAGATCGTATTGACAAATGGTTTAATGCTTTGGAAACTAGACTCATAGATATTTAATTTTGTGGGTAGATCACCCCATAATCCCTTGTAAATTAGGAGAAAAGCTTAGAAACATTTAACCTAATGTTTAAGTAAAATTATGAACCTAAGTTGCGACAACGTTTGTCGACTTTTGTTTCATAACTCGTTTGACTTCAAGACTTATGATACGGATATTATATGATTCAAACACCTTAATACATGACCTCTTGAGTGTATTAAGAACCTCTAGGTTTACCTGAAAATATGAGTTACAACATCCTTGATTCGTTTAACTTCTAATACTTGTTAATCACCCTTATACACCCTTGTATCACTTAAGACCAATAGGATTAACTTCTTATCATCTCAAAGGTAATTCCTTCTTGGATTTATGTTAACTAATATATGGCATGAACTAACGCATGTGGATATGGGTTGTAACACCCTTCCCCCCTTAGGAACATTCGTCCTCAAATGTAAGGGTTCATGGGGAGTTTAAATCATCGTGGATTCCAGCCAAGTTTCTCCCATAAATAGAGGACAAACTTGCAAGTGGTTAACTCAATGTATGGCCTTACAAGAGTATGCAAAGCATTATGGACATGTACATTATCTGCATATCTCCATTTTGTATTAAGGAAGAGTTTTCTCAAGTTATTGCTTACCTCATAGAGCCGTTTCACCTTCCAATGTATCCTGTCTTCCACCAGCATCCTTGTTATCTTCATTCTGGAATAAGTAAGGGTATTTAGACTTCATCTCCTCTTCTGCTTCCCATGTCATTTCTTCCATATTTTTGTTCCTCCACAATACTTTGACGGAAGCTACATCTTTTGTTCTCAGCTTGCGGACTTGCCGATCTAATATCGCCACTGGCACTTCTTCATATGATAGGTCCTCTGTAACTTGTACATCTTTGATAGGGACGACTCGAGAAGGGTCTCCAATACATTTTCTCAACATAGATACATGGAATACCGGGTGGACAAATTCCAATTCGGATGGCAATTCTAACTCATAAGCAACCTGTCCAATCCGTCGAAGAATTTTATACGGCCCGATATACCTTGGACTCAGCTTACCTTTCTTCCCAAAACGCATAATACCCTTCATTGGTGAGATCCTCAGGAAAACCCAATCACCAACCTCAAACTCTAGATCACGACGTCGGACATCAGAATAAGATTTTTGCCTGCTTTGTGCCGTCCTCAATCGCTCCTGTATCACTTTCACCTTCTCAATAGCTTGGTGAATCAAATCTGGCCCATATAATTCTGTTTCACCGACTTCGAACCATCCAACTGGTGATCTACATCTTCTCCCGTATAGTGCCTCGTATGGGGCCATTTTAATACTGGAATGGTAGCTATTATTGTAGGCGAATTCTATGAGTGGAAGATGGTCATCCCAATTTCCCTTAAAATCTAGAACACATGCTCGTAGCATATCTTCCAGTGTCTGAATGGTACGTTCAGCCTATCCGTCAATCTGCGGATGAAATGCAGTGCTGAGATTCACTTATGTGCCTAAACCCTTCTGAAAAGACCTCCAAAAGTTAGCTGTAAATTGAGCTCCTCGGTCTGATATAATAGATACCGGCACACCATGAAGCCTAACAATCTCCTTGATATACAACTTCGCATAATCTTCAGCCGTGTAAGTTGTCTTAACTGGCAGAAAATGGGCACATTTTGTAAGTCGATCAATTATCACCCAGATGGAGTCAAACTTATGATAAGAGCGAGGTAATCCAATAATGAAGTCCATATTAATCACCTCCCATTTCCAGGTCGGAATCTCTATATTCTGAAGCAATCCACCGGGTTTCTGATGTTCTATCTTTACTTGTTGACAATTGGGACACTGGGCTACAAATTCTGCAATAGACTTCTTCATGTTATCCCACCAATACTGCTCCTTGACATCATGATACATCTTTGTCGAGCCGGGATGGATGGAATATCGGGATTGATGAATCTCATTCATAATCTTCTCTCGCAACCCTGCCACATTAGGCACACATAATCGGCCCTGGTATCTCAGTGCCCCATCTCTTCCGATCTCAAAAGCCATACTTTTACACTGCTGAATGCTCTCTATTAATCGTACTAAGATAGGATCTTCATATTGCCGTGCTTTTACCTCAGCTACCAAAGATGATGCTGATGTATTATGTACAGTAACACCTCCATCATCAGAGTCTAACAATCTGATTCTTATATTGGCTAGTTGATGAAGCTCTTTAGTCAACCCCCATCTACCTGCCTCAATATGTACTAAGCTTCCCATTGATTTACGGCTGAGAGCGTCTGCCACAACATTGGCTTTACCGGGATGATATAATATCTCGACGTCGTAGTCTTTCAGTAATTCAAGCCACCTACGCTGCCTCAAATTCAACCCTTTCTGCTTGAAGATGTATTGTAAACTCTTGTGATCTGTGTAGATGTCAACATGGACGCCGTATAAGTAGTGCCGCCATATATTCAAAGCATATATTACTGCAGCCAATTCCAAATCATGGGTTGGATAATTCTTTTCATGATTCTTCAATTGTCTTGATGCCTAAGCAATCACCTTCCCACGCTGCATCAATACGCACCCCAAACCTATAGCTGAGGCATCAGAACATACCACATAACCTTCTGTTCCTTCAGGGAGAGTGAGCACTGGTGCGAATGCCAATCGATTCATCAGCTCCTGAAAACTACGTTCACAAGTGTCAGACCACTAGAACTTGGTAGCTTTCTGTCTTAACTTAGTCAATGGTGATGATATAGAGGAAAGCCCTTCTACAAACTGCCTATAATATCCTGCTAGCCCTAGGAAGCTGCAGACTTTTGATGGTGTTGTAGGTCTCAGCCAATTCTTTACTGCATCAATCTTCTGATTGTCGACACTAATACCCTCGTCAGATATCACATGGCCAAGAAACGCTACTGAGTTTATCCAAAATTCACATTTGGAGAGCTTAGCATATAACTTACGATCCTAAAGCGTCTGTAATATTATCCGCAAGTGGCCCGCATGTTCCGCCTCCGAACGAGAATATACTAGAATGTCATCAATGAATACAATCACGAACACATCAAGATAGGGCATAAATATAGTATTCATGAGATCCATAAAAGCTGTTGGGGCATTTGTTAGACCGAACGACATCACCAAGAACTCAAAGTGCCCGTATCTTGTCCGGAAGGCCGTCTTTGGAATATCCTTCTCCTTAACCCTCACCTGATGATACCTTGAACGTAAATCAATCTTGGAGAAATACTTGGCACCCTGGAGTTGGTCAAACAGGTCATCAATTCTTGGAAGTGGATACTTGTTCTGTATAGTAAACTTATTCAACTGTCGATAGTCGATACACATCCGTAACGACCCCTCTTTCTTCCGCACGAATAGGACTAATGCACCCCAAGGTGAAGTGCTAGGTCTAATGAATCCCTTATCCAGCAAGTCCTTCAACTGCACCTTCAACTCTCGCAACTCTACCGGGGCCATTCTGTATGGAGGGATAGAGATCGGTTGAGTGTCAGGCAACACATCAATGCTAAACTCAATCTCCCTTTCAGGAGGAAGGCCTGGGAGTTCATCTGGGTAAACATCTTGGAATTCGTTGACCATGGGGATTGATTGTAAAGTAGGCGGTTTCGCCTCCGCATCCCTAACGTGAACGAAATGATAAATGTAACCTTTTGAGATCATTTTCCTTGCCTTAAGATAGGAAATAAACCTACCTTTTGGTGTAGCAATATTCCCTTTCCATTCAATGATGGGTTCACCAGGAAATTGAAACCTAACCATCTTCGTACGACAGTCAACATTTCCATAGCATGAGGCCAACCGGTCTATTCCCATTATCACATCAAAATCAACCATTTCTAACTCAAATAAATTTTCCGAGGTTTGACGGCTACAAATCATCACAGTTGCAACCTCTATATACCCTTCTAGCAATCACTGAATCTCCTATCGAAGTAGATACCGCAAGGGGTTTACTTATCAATTCAGGTTTAATGCCAAACTTATTAGCCACAAAGGGTGTAACATATGATAATGTAGATCCCGGATCAATCAGTGCATATACATCATAAGAAAACACAGATACTATACTTTTAACAACATCTGGAGACGACTCGAGATCCTGTCGACCTACTAGAGCATAGGTTCAATTTTGACCACCACTCAAACTCATCACTGCACCTCTACCTTTACCACGACCTGTCGACTGCTGAAAACCCCGTGGTGGAGGTCGAACTGATGAAGAAGAAGCAGACACAGATGCAGTTGGCTGAGCCATACCATCACCTCCCCTGTTAGGACAATCCCACATCATATGGCCAGGCTGTCCGCAAGAATAACATGCATCAGAACCTCAACGGCATAGTCCAAAGTGGGCCTTCCCGCACTTATCACAACGTGGTATTGTGGGTCTCGTCTGACTAGTATCCCTGTGATGTTGCGAGCCTGATGCCTGCAAACTCTGACCTGGACCAGAACAGGTAAATCAATCATATCGAGTCCTGAAACTGTGGAGGAGCACTAGCTACAGGTGGCGCCAAACTCCTCGAAGACTGGGGCCTGACGCTGCCTCTAAAGTCATTAGAATACCTTGCAAATCTCGCCCTCTTATGCTGGCCCCTATCCTGCTCCCTATCTGCCCTCTACTGGCGCTTACGATCCTCTATGGTCTAGGCATAAGCCTGAATACGGGAAATATCCATGCCCTCCACCAAGGAGGCTGTCGTGCACTCATTTATCAGATGTGGTCCCAATCCGTTCACGAACAAATGCACCCGATCATTCACCTCGGCCACCATATGGGGAGCATACCTTGCTAAAGAATCGAACTGCATACTGTACTCTCGCACACTTATATTACCTTGTCTAAGGTTCAAGAACTTATCAGCTCTAGCTCGTCGTATCTCAACTGGCAAGTAGTGACAAAGAAAGGCCTCAAAAAATTCCTTCCACACAACTGGAGGAGCGTTCAGACCCCTTGATCTCTCCCAACTATCATACCAGAGAATCGCTAAATCCTGTAGCCGATAAGAAGCCAACTCTACTGCCTCTGTATCACTAACATGCATAACCCACAGTGTACGATGAACTTGGTCAATAAAAGTCTACGGGTCCTCCTTGGGGTCTGCTCCGGTAAACACTAGAGGGTCTAAATTAATAAAATCACGAACTCTCATACTAACTGGTTTATCAGCAGCACCTGTATTCTGCCTCTGAGCATGAGCAGCTACCAAGCTAGTCAATAACTGCAAAGCACTCCACATATCCTGGTCTGCAGTGCCAGACAGAGGAACTGGAGGTGCTGGGTGCCTTCTAATATCCTCTGGAGGAGACGGGGTAGATGAGGTATGAGACGACATCTCACTCTAAGCCTCACTTTGACCTGCTCTAGCTTGGGGCACCTGACTGGTACCCTCTCCCGCAGCTGTATCAAACCGTCTACTAATTGTTTGCTTCCTAGTCGAAGGCATCGCTGAAAGAAAACAAGGTGAATATTAGAGACGAACACTTACGACTCAACTCTGCGCACGATCTAGATTCAGGAAGAAGGTAACAACCCTAGATGTCATGTAGCCTCCTGATTATAAATGTGGCACACTACATATCCATAATAAAGACTCTACTAGACACGACTCATAGACAATCCCTAGGACAGACTTGCTCTGATACCAAGTTTGTCACGACCCAAACTGGAGGGCCATGACTAGCACCCGACCATACTTGCCGAGCACCAACATACATTTTATCTAACTTTTTTTTTTATTATCTTTTAGGGTTGACGAGATCAATATAAATGGTAGACATGGATCATGGATAACCAACAATTAAATATGATGGCATGCATATACATAGCAGGGGATGTCCAAACAATCAAGAAACTACATATAAGGTACGAGCTACCACGCTACCATGAAAGACTATACAACAAAAACCAGTCGACAAGGCATACCAGACTATACATGAGTCGACACTTGTCTATGAGCCTATAAATGAACATAAGTGCTGCAACATAGCCGGAACAGGGCCCCGACATACCCATAATGTCTATAACAAAATACATACCAAGACCACGGCAAGTCCGGAGAAGGGATCTCGCCAATCACTGATGAACTGGACAACCTACTGTAGTAGGGGAGCTGCACCTGCTTGTCTATTAGGGCCTACAGCACGACATGCAGCGTCCACAAACAAAAGGATGTCAGTACGAATAAAGTACTGAGTATGTAAGGCAGGGAACCATAAATACGAACAGTAATGTAAGAAGGGATAGAGAATATACAACCTGGAACATCTGAGTACCTCTGAGGGCTACTAACATGAAATGCATGATACATATGTATGTATACATAAACTTTTAAAACATATGCCTATGTGAGCATCATCATCATCATATCGTACCCAACCATAATAGGCTCGGTAAAAACGTACACGACCGTAATAAGGCTCAGTAGAATCGTACCCGGCCACGTGGAGCTCGGTAAAACCCAACTGATCAGTGGTTGCACAATAGGTGCCGTACCTGGCCGACTATAGCGCGGCTTAGTAGAGTAAAATAGATACATATATATAATGCATGCTCAATTCATGGAATCACATTCTAAACCTTTCGGAGTGACGTAAGGTCGGTATCTTCTGTACACATTATTAGGACCAACTCTTCATTACGAACCTTATAAGAATCATGAAGTACCAACAACATTGATAACATAAGAATAAGAGAAGCAACATTAACATCAATCGTTCCATAAGAGGGAAAGCAATGTAAGTACTGCTAGCTTCTAAGAGTAGAGTATCTTTGGAAGCTCGTTCATTACATTATGTACAATCAGAGTCGTGCAAAAGAAGAAAAGGGATAGCCTCACATACCTTGTATATACTGCCCCAATCACAAGCTATGCAATTGTCACAACTCCTTAGTCTACAATAGAAGAAACGATACTATCGTTTTCATTTAAGCGTCATAACTATTATGTATCGACCACAACCTATTTTACGTTGAAACGGACAACACCTCCCCTATATATATGACTTCACACCATTCAAAACAATCACCAAACAGCCCAAACAACATCAATAATAAACATATTGAGCCTCCCAAAATAGTCCACGCACAACCTAATTACATCATACATACGACGGCCACCGTAGTCGTGTCAAACGACCCGGAAATGTTATGAATAACTATCAGCCCACAACCCTACATATATATGGTGTTTCTCCACACCCTTCCACCTCCAAAACTCCACAAAATAGTAGTAAAACACGCAGCCCAATAGCAACACAAAACAGTCCACAAAACAGTCCGCTACAAGTGAATAACTCGAACTCACGGCTTCCGATCACCGTCCCGTGAGTTCTTACATGTATAGAACGAATTACCATGAATTCACAGCAGAGAAAAATGTATGAAAGATGGCAGTAACTTACCTTACTTGTTGGATAACTCAGCCCTTCCCTTGGTTCTTCAAACTCTAGGTTTTACCTTCAAATAGAACTTGAAAGAGAGGGAAAATCGATTAGGGTTTGTGTGGGATTTTTGGGGAGGAGTTGCAGGGGTTAACTTTGGTTTTGAGGGTCTGAAAAATGGATGAAATAACTGAGTTAATAACCCCTTAAAAGTCCTCTCTTGGCAGACTTAGGTCTTTTAATTTTGTCCTATCATTTTGGCAAGTAGGTGATGCACCTACTTGTCATCTACCAATCTGCGCAGGCTTGTGAAAATATGAATATCTCTATAGTCCAAGATCGTATTGAAAAACGGTTTAATGAGTTGGAAACTAGACTCATAGATCTTTAATTTGGCGCGTAGAACACCCCGTAATTCCTTATAAATTAGGAGAAAAACTTAGAAATATTTAACCTAATGTTTAAGTAAAATTATGAACCTAAGTTGCGACAACGTTTGTCGACTTTTGTTTCATAACTCGTTTGACTTCAAGACTTATGATACAGATATTATATGATTAAAATACCTTAATACATGACCTCTTGAGTGTATTAAGCACCGCTAGATTTACCTGAAAATACGAGTTACAATATCCTTGATTCGTTTAACTTCTTATACTTGTTAATCACCCTTATACACCCTTGTATCACTTAAGACCAATAAGATTAACTTCTTATCATCTCAAAGGTAATTCCTTCTTAGATTTATGTTAACTAATATATGGCATGAACTAACATGTGTGGATATAGGTTGTAACACCCAGGCACAAAACCACATTGTCTAAGGATCACAAGCTGCTGAATACTCTTTTAAATGTTTCCAAAAGCACCACATTCAAAATTTTTACCCCGAAGAGACTTCCTGCGAATCCGAAGCCATTACCTCCACCTTCCTGATATTGATATATATTATACCATAATTTTTATAGAAATGCCATAAGTCTCGACACCCTCTAATGCAAATCTCAGTTGCTAGCCAAATATACAACTTGAAATTCTCCAATTATTACACGTAAAATCTTGAGCCCATTAGAACCATTCTCGAGAGTCATCCACTCTACTCAAACCACAATTAGACCGATCAAACGAACCGGACGACCTATGCTCCATTGGCACTCCGACACCGCATAATGTAACCTCACCTTAATGCAACCAAGCAACTTCCTATTCTTTGCATCGTACATCCTTTACCAATAACAACTCAAGTAAATCTGTGATTCTCATACGCCCATAAAGCATAACATAACCTTTATTGAAACTTCTTTTACTCGAGCCATCCTTGGCCTCATTCTCCGTAAGCCATAACTAATTTGCCAATACGCTCCAAACTGGAACCAATATAGTACACAAATGTGCAATCAACTAGTCAATAGCAAACTCCCCCACTTGGCTCGACACCACAGATCAAAACACATAATAACTCACAATGCGTATGCTCTATTACTGCTATAATACCATAGTGAGATTAAACTCAATCCTTCATAAGCTCGTGCAACACAAACCATCTAGTACTTCAATTCTTCTGCAAATCTCGCATTCACCCTCGTAACAGTCAAGCTCACTCTCTTAAGCGACCCAAATTCAAATTACAACATACATTTTTCACTGGTTAACAAAGATCTTCCAACAAACAACATAAGGGTCACATAAACTTTAGAACACTCCACAGGAGATAACCCACCTGCTTCGCCTCAGCTAACATCTCCTTATACCCTTCCACCATCATAAACATTACGCAACAACTTAATCTTCCTGAGTCCAAACTCATATCGCAACATGAAATTTAATTCACTCCCCAATAAAAAACATGAAAATATTCTTCACACTCCCATAACTCAGTGCCATACATCGAATCAAAATGGAAATCAAGTACCAAATAGTTCTTTCTGTCCTTAAGCAAACCCTTCTCGTCTCATTCAATTCATATGAACACATCTTACAGTCACATCACACATCATCACATAGCTACCTAGTCATCACTCCCACTAATAGGGACACTATCATACATACAAATCCAAAAGCAAGTGCTCAAACAATCAACACCTCTGTGCTCAAGCTATAGGTAAAAACCAGCCTCAAGTCCTCCAGACTGGCCCAACATCAACACACAAATATCACATCTTGCCCCTCGATCAGGGAATCACAAACCATTAATGCATATCTGATACGGAGCGCTTATGCGCACATACGAATGCATGGAAGGAATCCAATGAGTTATATTCCAAGTTGAATCAAGGACGTACGATAAAAATTAAAGAATGTGAAGTTTTTCATAAAGGTTATGCACCCTTCCGAGGATAAGTACAGACGTCTCCGTACCGATCCGTGAGACTCTACTAAACCTACTCATGACTCATGAAACCTATGTAACCTAGGTTCTAATACCAATTTGTCACGACCTTAAAACCGACCCGATCATGATGGCGCCTATCGTGAAACTAGGCCAGCCGACACAACTCTCGAATTAACCATTTATCAATAAAAGTCATCTTTAAGTCTTTAATTAATCAAATATCTCATAATGGAAGTCTAAATGAATAGTGCAGAATAAATACACAAGCCCGACATCAGGGTGTCACAAGTCACGAGCATCTACTAAGGTCTGAATACAACAAAGAGTCCAAAAATATCCTAAATACAATGCAAGGAAGACAAGAGGGAGAAAGGCAATGCTGCGAACGTCGGACAACTACCTTGCTAACTCCGATGACTCTACCACTGAACAATCAATACCCGCTACCGGGTTCAGAATTTCCTAAATTTGCACACAAGGTGCCGGGAGTAATGTGAGTACGTCAACTCAGTAAGTAAATAAAGTAAATGAAAGTTGAGCAGTAAAAAAATACGTAAGCCTCTTCAAAACGCTACAACAAATGTAGGATATTTCCAACACAGTACAGAAATCATTTACTTCGTAAATCATGCTCAGTATCGGTAAAACATTTTAAAACAATTTTTCAATAGTTTCAAACGAGTGATAAAATAGTGAGTAAACAAGATAGAAATGTAAACAGTCCCTCGGGCAAAACATGTACCATAAACCGCCCCTCGGGCATAATATTAACAGAACCAGCCCCTAGGGCTACCTCACAATCACTCGTAATCAGCCCCTCGAGCACAACATAAATCAAGAACCGCCCCTCAGGCAATAACATGGAACAACATCAGCCTCTCGGGCTATATCACATCTCACACTGGGTACCCGCACTCATTAGGGGGTACAGACTCAGGGAGGGGCCCCTTACGGCCCAAGTGCAATGACAAGCCATCTCGTGGCATAATCAAACAGGCTCTCGGCCTCATATCAAGACACCTTATGGCGTACAACTCAGGCCCTCGACCTCATAATCATGAATCATTTTAATACCGCTGCGACATGCAGCCCGATCCCATAATAACCTCACAGCCCAGGCCCTTGACCCTACTCAGTCAAAAATCTCTAAAATCCACTCGGGAACAGTAAAATATGATGCTCAGCTCATAATATCATTTAAGATGCCAAAATAGAGTAAACATGGTTGGATTATGAAAACAGTAGAATATGGCATGATTGAGTACAAGTATAAAGTCAAAACAGTGACAAATAGTAGTAAAAATCCCCTAAGGGTCCAAAACAGTTGGCACGAGGCCCAAATATGGCATTCAACCCAAAACATGATGATAGCAAATAATTTTCAATCAAATACGCGGTAAAATAGCCATTCGGGACGGACTAAGTCACAATCCCCAATAGTGCATGACCCCACGCTCGTCATCTAGTGTGTGCGTCACGTTAAGTAGCAGCACGATGTGAAGTCCGGGGTTTCATAGCCTCAGGACATACATTTAAAATCGTTACTTACTTCTATCCGATCTAAACTCTAGCCCGCGATGCCTTTGCCTCACGAATCAGCCCTCCGGATGCTCCAAATCTATCCGAAAATAGATTTATACCATAAAATATGCTAAGAAAAATAAGCCCACTCGAAAATAACCAATTTACATCACAAATCCAAAATTTGCCCAACCCGACCCCCGGGCCCACGTCTCAGATTCCGATAAAAATCACAAAACTAGAATCCCTACACTCTTAGAAGTTCATACATATCAAATATATCAAAATCTGACCACAAATGACCCCTCAAATCTTTAGATTTAGGTCTCCAATTTCCAAGCCCTAACCTCCAATTTTTAAGCTTAATTTCCATAAATTCCATGATTAATTAGGAAGAAATCACATTAGGATTGAGTATTGAGTCCATAAATCTTACCTCCAAGTGTTTCTTCTTGATTCCTTCTTCAATCTTCCTCAAAAATCTCAAAAATCGCCCAACAATGGTGAAACTTGGACTAAAAATCGCGGATATGGCCCTTTAAATCATTCTGCCCAGCTTATCAAAATCCTTCTTCGCGAATGCGGTCAACGCCTCGCGTTCGCGAAGCACAAACTTAAGTTGACCATTTCCCTTCATCGCGAACGCGAGCCCTTAGCTTCACAACACACCGCGAACACGACCACCCACTCGCGAACGCGAAAAATAAACTGACCCGGACCCAGCTGCTCACCGTTCCTCTACGCGAAAGCGGCTAAACCCACGCGAATGCGATGACCACGAGCCTCAAACTTCGCGAATGTAGGACCACCTTCACGATTGCGAAGGCCAAATTGAACTGCCTCACCTCCTAACCTTTCGCGATCGCAGGACATCCATCGCGAGCGCGAAGGTCAAAAACCTGCAACTCCAACAACAGTTTTTCTACAACTTCCATCAACATGAAATGATCCGTTCAACCACCCTAAACTCGAGGCCCTCAGGACCTCAACCAAACATGCTAACATATCCTATAACCTTATTCAAACTTGTTCCAACCTTCGAAACGCTCAAAACAATATCAAAACACCAAAATCACATCGGATTCAAGCTTAAGAATTTCAAAAACCTTCAAATCCCGCTTTCGATAAAAAGTCTATCAAACTTCGTCCAAATGACCTGAAATTTTGCACACACATCACAAATAAAATAACGGACCTACTCCAACTTTCAAAATTCTATTTCGACCCCTATATCAAAATCTCACCTATCAACCGGAAAACGCCAAAATTCCAATTTCGCCAATTAAAGCCTAAACCTTCCACGGACCTCCAAAATACATTCCGATTACTCTCCTAAGTCCCAAATCACCTAACGGAGCTAACCAAATAACCAAAATTTCAAATCCGAGATCATATACTAACAATTCAAAATTTGGTCAAACCTTTCAAATTTTAAGCTTCAAACTGAGAACTGTTCTTTCAAATTCATTCCGATTACCCTGAAAACCAAAAACGATAATTTACATAAATCATAATACATCACATGGGGCTAGTCATGCCCGAGAACTGGCGATCAAAGTACAAAAGCTCAAAACGACCAGTCGGGTCGTTACACGTTATAGTAACTAGTTATTATAAAAGCACGAATAATTTATGCTAAATGTTGAATGAATAAAATATCCTTGAAATATTGATCAACTTTTATATCCTTAAATATTTGTATAGTTTAAGGATCTAATTGTTAATTACCTAATGATAGAATTCTTCTATTTAAACTATACATATACCCGACCCTACAATGTTGATCCTACTTGAATTCGAAAAGTATTGTTCCTAACTATAATTCTTTTATAACAAGGCATGTGATAAAGAAAATTACGTGATAAAGAAAATTTTAGTACTACATACAAAAAACATCTATAAAATTTTTAACAAAGTTGAAATTCTTACTATTCTTTAAAATCTTAATTTTTATTTAATACATATAAAGCTACAACTAAATTAAGTTTGTATCTTTTACCTAAATATTAGGAGTTACTACATATTTCAAACAAATTGAGTTAATTTTTAAAATATTAAATAATAAGAAAATAATTAAATGATAATTTTTTAAAATATAAATCTAATTTTAAAGTGTTAAAATAATAGGTTAGATGAATATTTTTATTTTACATGATAAAAAAGTGGTGAGATTGTGATCTTTAATTTATTTATTTTTACTTCAGTATGAGTAATCGATTCCTTTAGCAATTTCTCAACGAAAATCGATTGATGTTAGTCTATATTAGGCTTCCTAAAACAAGTTCGTCCAAGTTTCCAATATATCGAAGTTTAACAATTTTTTTCTTTAATTGGTTTATTTTCATTAGATGCTCATGTGCCATAACTTGGTAAAAAAAATGTATATTTCTCCTAAAAAGTATGTAAAATATGTATACTATATATAATACACATATATACGGAAAAAAATTATCTGCTATTATTTTTTGCAACAGTTAAAAATATTTATATTTCTCTAAAATCTTAACTAATCATGGACTTGATTTATCAAAACACGTTTATGATTAATATTTTATTGCTTTGAATGTGATAAAGTAGTAATAAGTTTACTCGGGTTATATACGACATAACTTAAATTTGACATAATTTTATAAATAATTGAGACAACGCTCACAAATATGTCAAAGTACAATAGTGAAAAAGTAATCCTTTTTGGAGGTGATTCAAAGATGGACAACTTTATATTTTACTTTTGAGATGGATAAGCCAAAGTTATAGAAGGAAACATACACCAAAAACGTCCTCTATAAAGAAGTATTAGATATGATACTACCACACTGAATATTTATACACCATAAATAGAATATCATTTAACTTAACTAAATTGATCATCTTTGTAGGTTAAGGCGATATAATTTTGAATTCAAGTATTCTATCTATGTAATAACATTAATTTTTAGCGTTTAAATGATTGTTGTATTTTTTTCACGTTAATTACGTTACAATGATTATATCATCTTGTAAATAAGTTCTTACCAAATTGTTCTTTCACGTACATAGTAACTAGTTATATTAAAAGCACGAAGCTCCTTACGAAATATCGTTCACTTTTTTTTACCCTCAAAAGTTAGATTTTAAATGGGACACAATTGTCATTTAATTATTTTTCCTAATGAATTCTTAGGAGTTTAAAATATACCAAAATTTTGATTATTAAGTGCTTTCTTATTTAAACAATGTAAAAAGGTCAAAAAATTAAAATTTCAAAATCAAATAAGATTTTACCAAAAATCGACAACCTAATTGTATGGACTTTGAACCAAATACTATTTGACTTTCCATTTGATTATTGTTCACTTTTTGTCTGTGTATGTCACTTTTTTTAAAAACAATTCGTAATTGTAACGACCCGGCCAGTCGTTTCATGAGTTATCGCTCCGTTTCCCCCATTTCTGCTTTTTATTTCCTTGTTCAGCTGTATTTTGTGTTATCGCGTTGGTTGGCTCGGGTTCAGAGAGATTTTGGTAAGGTTTGAGACACTTAGTCTCTTTTGAGGAAGTTTAAGTTGGAAAAGTTAACCAGATGTTGACTTATGTGTCAAAAGGCTCGGATGTGAGTTTTGATGGTTGGATAGCTTCAAGAGGTGATTTGGAACTTAGGAGCATGATCAGAATGTGTTTTGGAGGTCCGGAGTAGATTTAGGCTTGAATTGGCAAAAAAAGAATTTTGGCGTTTTCCGGTTGATAGGTGAAATTTTGATATAGGGGTCGGAATGAAATTCTGAGAGTTGCAGTAGGTCCGTTTTGTCATTTGGGATGTGTGTACAAAATTTCAAGTCATTCGGACGTGGTTTGATAGACTTTTTGATTGAAAGCGGAATTTAGAAGATTTTGGGAATTCTTAGGCTTGAATCCGATGCGAATTTGGTGTTTTGATGTTGTTTTGAGCGTTCTGAAGGTTGGAATAAATTTGTATTTTGTTATGGGATATGTTGTCATGTTTGGTTGAGGTCCCGAGGGCCTCGGGTGGTTAAACAGACCATTTCATGTTGTGCAAGATTGCAGAAATCTGCTGTTGGGAGTTGAAGTCAATTGGCCTTCGCGTTGGCGAAGGGTTAGGCTGGGAGGCTGTGAAGTTGGCCTTCACGTTCGTGAAGGAGGTCCCATGATCGAGAAGGGTTGAGCTCGTTGGTCATCGCATTCGCGAGGTTGATGCCGCGTCCGCGAAGGGTTGAATGCTGAAGCATCGCGTTCGTGTAAGAGAGATTTTTGGTCAACCTAAGTTTGAGCTTCGCGAACGCGAGGGGTTGATCGCATTCACAAAAAAGGATTTGAATGTCTGGGTAGAATGTTTTAAAAGGCCTAATCCACGATTTTGAGCGTAAGTTCCTCCATTTTTGGGAGATTTTGAAGTTTTTTGAAGAAGATTGAAGAGGGAATCAAGGGGGAACACTTGGAGGTAAGATTTATGGACTTAATACTCGATCCTAATGTGATTTCTACCTAATTAATCATGGAAATTGTTGAATTTAAGCCTAAATATTGAAGAACTAGGGCTTATAATTAGATACCTAGGATTTGGGATTTGAGGGGTCATTTGTGATTGGATTTTGGTGCTTTTCATATGAATGAACTCAGGGAGTGATAAGGAGTCTATTGATGTAATTTTTATCGGAATCCGAGGTGTGGGCCCAAGGGTCGGGTTTGGCCAATTTCGAGTTTTGTATTGTAATTTGATTTCTTTCAAGTGGCCTTTGTTCCCTTACCATGTTTTAATAGTTTTGCACTGATTTTGGTTAGATTTGGAGCATCCGGAGTCCGATTCGAGAGGCAAAGGCATTGCGGACTAGAGTTTGGATCGGATAGAAGTGAGTAATGATTGTAAATGTTGTCCTGAGGGTATGAAACACCGAATTTCACATTGTTGTGCTATATTGAGGTGACACACACTAGATGACGAGCGTAGGATCGTGTACCGTTGGGGACTGTGACTTAGTCCATCTCGAATGACTATTTTATCGCGTATTTGATTGAAAACTGCTGGCTATCATGATGTTTTGGGATGAATGCCATATTTGGGCCTCGTGCAAATTATTTGGACTCTTAGGGGATTTTCACTTCTATTTACTCACTGATTTGATTTTATATCTGTACTCAGTCATGTTATATTACACTGTTTTCATAACTTAGCCATGTTTACTCTGTTTTTAATACTTTAAATGATATTTTGGGTTGAGCATCATATTTTACTATGCCCGAGTGACTTTTAGAGATTTTTGTGTTGTGAGGATTATTATGGGATCGGGTTGCATGCCTCAGTGGGGTTGTACTGATTATGATTATGAGGACGAGGGCCTGAGTTGTACGCCACAAAGTGGCTTGATATGAGGCCGAAAGCCAATTAGATTATGCCACGAGATGGCTTGATATTGCGCTTGGGCCGTAAGGGGACCCTCTCGGAGTTTGTACACCCTCAGTGAGCGTGGGTACCCAGTGTGATATGTGATATAGCCCGAGAGGCTGGTGTTGTTCCATGTTATTGCCCGAGGGGCTAATTTTGTTGACATTGTGCCCGAGGGGCAAATTTTATGTGTTTATCGTTTCCAGTTGTTTTTCATTTTCCTGTTTCATTGTTAAAAAGGTGTTTTAAAGAAGCTTATTCTGAACTAAGGTGTTTTTATAAGATTTCACTGTTTCCTTGCCTTTTATTTGTTTTACACTGCTTCTTTATAGCATGTTGTTGTGCTTTATGTGATTTCTTATCGCTCAGTGTTCATTTATTATTATTACTCACTGAGTTGGAGTACTCACTTTACTCCCTGTACCCTGTGTGCAGATTCAGGAGCTTCAGGTCCCGCTAGTGAGGGTTGATTGCTCAGCAGAATATTCGGAGTCCACTAGGTAGCTGCTCGACGTTCGCAGCCCTGTGTTTCTCCCTCCTATTTTATCTCCCTTGTTCTAGTTATGTAATAGATTATATAAACTCTTTCATATACTTAGACTAGGTTAGATGCTCATGACTGGTAACACCCCGATGTCGGGCTGTGTTTGATTTTCCGCAGCTGATATATTTCACTCTATTATGGGATTTATCATTATTAATGACTTAATTATGAATTATTATTTTTTAATTTTATTGGGAGTTTGTGTCGGCTGACCTTGTCTTCACGAGAGGTGCCATCACGACCGGGTCTAGGTTTAGGGTCGTGACAAGTTAGTATCAGAGCCTAGGTTACATAAGTCTCAAGAGTCATGAGCAGGTTCAGTAGAGTCTCGCACATTGGTATAGAGACGTCTGTATTTATCCTCGAGAGGTTGCATATCCTTTAGGAAAAACTTTATATTCTTGAAATTCTTGTCGTGCGAATATGCTGATCCGAGTACTAAACTTCCGTTATTGTATTTTCTCACAGATAGTGAGGACATGCGCTACCGGTCAAGATGGACGACCCCCAGTACCACCAACTATGGCCACTAGAGGCCGAGGACACGGGCGTGGTAGGGGCAGGGGTGTGGCCCGCACAACAGCTACGACAACATCTGCAGATCCACCGGCCGCCCCAATTCAGGATTAGGTCCCAGTTGTGGACGCTCCAACAACACCAGCTTAGGCATCAACTGTGCCCATTGTGATTCCGGGTCTTCAGGAGGCCCTAGCTCAGATTCTATCAGTATGCACTGACCTAGCTCAGGCGGTCTCCGTTACTATTGTAGACATGTGGTTTTTGACCCTCCCCAAGATTTTTCACATTTTAGCACGTAGATATTTAGGTTAGGTCTAATATCGCTATTTTGGCTATATTTTTAAACTTCTTCGGTTTATTTTATTTTAAAGACTAAAAAAAAGAAGAAGAAAAACTAACAAAAAAATATTTTTGTTCTTTATGTTAGATTATTGATATTTTTTTATAGCTAGTTTTATTTTATTTTATTTTTACAAAGGATAAAAGAAAAGTTTCAAAATATATTTTTACTTGGTTTAGTGTAATTTTAAGTTATAAGTATTTAGTAAATATCGAGTAGTATTTGAGTTTCTCTAATAGGATTATTTTAGTTCTATTTTTAATATTGTCTACTTTAGATAAATAGTATTTTTTGTAACTAGTGCTATCTTATCCTTAATAGGAATTAAAATAAAAGAAAAAGAAAAAAAAAGAAAAAAGAAAAAAAGAAAGAAAACGTGAAAAGTTTGCAAAACAAAAGGAGTAATGAAGCAACGGAAGAGTAAATTTGCAAAGAAGAATAAATTCATTAAATCATGTGGACCCCACCTTATCTATTCCTAACCAACTCACATGCACATTGGAATCTAAAGAATAACAGAAATTCTTTTTCCCTCACTCTCTCATTCACGTTTTGGGTAGGGGGACCTTTCCCTTCACTTTCTATATAATACACACACACGAAAATATACAGAGAAGGGAACGCCTATACACAAAAAGAGATCCTTTAGCCGCATAACACCATAAAGACCCTCCCACTACACGGTTGTCTTCTTCTTCATTGAAGAACAACAAGTTTTTAATGGCTTGAGCTTCAACCAAGAAACAACTGCAAGAACAAAAAGAATCAGACCACCCCCCATCATTGATCATCTTCTCCTTCAAAAAAAAAACCTAGCACCCAAACTCCATCTCCATGGCCATCGCTGTTTCTGCTTCTTCCCGTTAACCAAAACTCGCCAAAACCTTGAACACCAGCTGCTGCTCTCTTCATCTTCCTCCTTCAGCAGCTCGACGAAAAACAGAGCCTACCTGAATCCCCATCTCCCTCCCTTGAACGAAAAGTAGATTCAGGCACACACACACGTAGAGTGGGAAAAAGATAATCACATTTTTGGAAAAAGGCAGTGAGGATTTGGTGTTTCGGAACTCTTTATTCTTCTTCTTCCGTTTTCATTGAGAATAAAAAAAGTACTAAAAAAAGGTTGCTTATGTTTTTATGTTAATTGGGCTTCGATTTTAAAGAAAAATGTTATGCATCGTTAGTTTCAATCTATGAATTTTGGTGTTCAAATATAGATTTGATTGAGACATGGCTGAGTCGAGGTTCATGTTTGCCGTTACCGATGGTTTCCATTCGAGACTCTGTTTTCCGTCCATGTAACGCATCTGGAGGTTCTGAGACATTGAGGTCCATTTCTACCTCATTTATTTAATTAATTCAAGAATTGTGGTGTTCTATCTTAGTATTTATGGTTTGAATGAATTTGTATTCTCGAAGTTTTGAATATTCAGATTAAAGTTGTTAAAATGGAATAATTTGCATTCTCTGCATTTCTAAATGGAACAATTTGTTAATCAAATGGAGTCGATTTCAGCAGTGTATTTGGTTCATTTTGAAAGTTTGAATCTGCTTCTCATACGACAAGTTTACAGATGGTTTTTTTTCTATCTTGTTGTAATTGTTATACATTACCTTGTCTATTTCATGCTATAATCAATATTGTATACATACACGTATAAGGAGGATTCTTGGTTCTAATAAATCGCTTTTGCAATCGATCCCTAGTCAAAAGTTCTGCAATGTATTATATTTCTTGGGAGGTGCTGAAAGTAAAAGTACAGCTTTAAATATGAATATCTTTAATTCGTTTAGTTGAGTAGATCGGAGGCGTGCTATATTAGGCAATATATATTTTATGGCCCTCCGAAATTTAGTTCAAGTTTCCTTTACAAAATGGAATCGAGGTGTGCCGTGCCGAATAAAAATCTCAAAATGCATGTCTCTCATTTAATTAATACTTGAATCCTTAGAAATCGAGGCACGCCATTTAGTTGAACTTCCATGGCCCTCGCAAAGTTGAAAATGCGTAGTTTCTTTAGCCGCGTAAATTAAAATTACCTTCCTAAATTCGGGTGTGCATTTCATGTGACCCAAATCCAAATCTTAACAACGTTAAATAAAATGTGTCTCGGACTACGGGTGCATTTCATGTGGCGTGGTCCAAAGACGTGTTTTACATGACGCTGACCTCCTTAAAATAATTAAAAGCGGTTTGAAGTAAAATGCACATAGGTTTAAAAGTGTTTTTAAAATCAGATAAATAAGCCGATTATAACAGTTGAGCGACCGTGCAAGAACCACAGAACTCGGGAATGCCTAACACCTTCTCTCGGGTTAACAGAATTCCTTACCCGAATTTTTGTGTTCGCAGACTGTAATACAGAGTCAATTTTTCCTCGATTCGGGATTTAAAACCGGTGACTTGGGACACCATAAATTATCTCAAGTGGCGACTCTAAATTTTAAATAAAATAATACCATTTCGATTGTCACTTTAAGTTGGAAAAAACTCCCTTATACACCCTTTCCGGGGGTGTAGGTAAAAAAGGAGGTGTGACAACTCTGGCGACTCTGCTGGGGATCGAACCCATAATCTCTGGTTCAGGGTTCAAGAATTCGAGCTTAGATGAATTGTTATAGTTGGATTTATCCATTATCTAATTTTATTACATATTTGGTCCTAATGGGCTAATTGTTGCTTTTACCGCTTTGATATTCTATGAACTGTGTATAAACTTCTACGAAACCCTTCCTCTCTTTGAGTCTTCTAAATTATGGAGAAGTGTGCACTTCGTGTGACTTCTCTTCTGTTAGAGTCATATCCCAAATTTTAGAATGAGGTTCGGATAAGTTGCAAAGCCGGTGAAGCTTTTGTATTCCCGGTACGCTGCCCCCTCGGCTCGAGCTGTCCGCTCGGGTTAGCCAGGTCTAGAACAAATAAACCCAGGTTTTTAAACCTAGAATAACATAGCTTCATGCTGGATCCCTAGTAGGAACGCTTGTTCGCATCACATGCATATGACTTTGGGGACTTAACAAAGGGGTTGGGTCCGTCTAGGACATGTGTACCCAAAATAACAGACCATCTTGATGCATCCTATGTGCTAAATGTTGCATTTATTCAAGGGTAAAAGGGTCATTTGGCGGACAAATGATCATTGAGGGCAAATTAAAAAAAGAAAAAAAAGAAAAATAAAAAGAGAGGGTGAAGTGTGAAGATAAAGCGAGTGGGGCCTAATTATGTTTTCTGTCACATTTTTGTTAAGGAAAAAAAGAGCTTGAAATTGGAAAAAAAAAAGATTTTGCACTGATTTTGATTTTTTTCATCATTTTCAAAAATCAAAAAAAAAAGGAAAAAGAAAATCCAAAAATATTTTGCATGTTTCATCATTTTTCAAAAAAAAAAAAGACAAAATATTTTCTCTAAAATTAGTTGTTTTTTTCTTCTTGTCCGTATCCAATTTGCCCGAACTACGCAAACCTGATTCTTGTCTTTCGGGACGTGATACGTAGGCAACCCACATATGGTCCGGTCTTCCTAGTAAATCTTAGGTTCTTGGCTTTGTGGGGTCTTAGCCAAATTTTGCACTTCTAGCCACGTATTGGCCAAATAGGCCATTTTGCAAAAATAGCCCCAATCATGTCTTGCATGTGTCTTAGGGAATGTTATTGGCTCATATAGTGATGGTTTAAGTTTTCTCATACAGGTCTGGAGCTACTTACCGGAGTTTGAGCATGACAGATACCCCAGGATCACTGCATTCATGAGCTGCTCGAGGAGCCATTTTATGTTTTTGAGTCAATTGTTTTTATTTTATTTTCTAGTCCTGTATAGTAGTATTCAGTTTTTTTAGGTGATGTTAAAGTTTGTATTGTCTAGTTAAGTTTGCTTAGTCTTTTGTTTTTGCAATTGGAAATGTGTTACAAGTCAAAAATCCAAAAAAAAAAAAAGAAATCTTGCGTTTTTATATTTTCGTTATACTTTAGAATACTAATTCTAGATATGAAAAAACAAATTCCTTTGAGATTGTTTTTCCTTTAGGCAATTAATATCAAAATAAAAATTATTTTTATATTTTCTTTACTATATTCAGACCAAAATTCAAAAGAAAAAACGAGAATTTTCTTTTAGTACCTCTTTAAAAGTTTTCTTTAAGGTATTAATTTTAAAATCAAAAAGATTTTCTTTTGAGGCATTTCTTTGGGAAATTAGTGAAAAATAAGAAAAAAATTTCTTTTTATTTTCATTAGAACTTTAGGATATTGTACATAAAAAAACATACTTTGTCTTTTGTTTATCATTAGAATTTTTCCTTTAGGCAATCAAAATTGAAATAAAAAAACATGTGGTTTTATTTTGTTTATTGCTTGTTTGAAATCTTGCGTCAGGATATCAAATGAAAATTCTTTAGATTTTCTTCCAAAAAAAGAATAAAAAAAAAGGGGTTTTCTCTTCTAGGATTTTCCTTAATAGAGTATTTGTTTCAAAAAGAAAAAAAACATGCTCATTAAGCTTGTGTTTAGAATAGGTTATAGAGCATTCAGTCTAGGAAATTAAAAAAAAATGTTTTTTTTCTTTTCTCATCGGAGTAGTCACTAAGGTAAAAAGAAAAAAGAAGAAGAAGAAAATGAAAAAGAAAATGTTAGTTTATGTGCTTTACTCTCGATCTTCCAGAACTACGCAAAGATCTGATTCATGCAGCGTCATGATACGTAGGCAACCTACATAAGGTTCGATCGAATCATTTTTTATTTATTAAAAGAAAAAAGGAAAGAAAAAAAAGAGAGAAAAAAGGAAAAAAAGAGGTGAAATCATGGGATGTGAGAAATGAGAGGAAAGAAAAGTGCGATAATCAGAAAGAAAAAGAGGAAAGAAAATGAGCGAGCTAAGAAGTGTGAGGAAAGAAAAGAAAAGAGAAGATTCAAATGGACAAATTGGGATGATGCCAAGTGACCTTATGACCCTCGAAGTCATTCTAGAACCGATAACTGTGACTAGGTGCATTGCACGCAATGTGATATTTTAACTGTTAATGCCCTAACGCTAACGGGATGACCCCATTTTGTTCCTTTTGATATCTTCATACTAGAAAGGTGGTTGGTTTGTGGTTCTCGAAATAGTAACTCCTCTCCACAACATAAAAGGCAATGGCAGACAACAACAGAACTGGGTTGGTTGATACCGGTGCCCGAAAGCAGTTGGTTGAACAGGACACTGGTTTGGCTAATGAGGTAAGGATGTTGAGACAACACATGACGAACATGTATCAGGCCTAGATGACTGGGAAGGCACCACCCCGCCACCACCTAGCTTCTTAGATGTTGCCTTTACCCAAACTCCGATCGTAGTGCCGGATGATTCCCCATACTCTCCAGATCCACCCGTTTATCACAGCTTTCCCAACCACCCTAGTAGCTCCATCACTCTTCCTCCAATTACGTCTTCTCAAAATTGCCCTCCTGTCATATCCACTATTCCCAACAATTAATATCCACTCAAAGCTCATAATGACCAATACTACCCCGTAGAGGTTGCCCGCAAGGTTCCTGACTCATACAAGAAGAGCCTTCGGGATGAGCTTCATGCTGAACATGAGAAAGTCATAGGAAGAGAAGGGCGAGATGGGATACCCAGGAGGCTGAAAGGCATAGAACAGTCCATAAGGAACAAACAAGGAATGGGAGACCAGGGTAGCATGGCTTGCTAAGAGCTGTCTGTGTCCTCTGACGTTCGCCTGCCCGCGGGATTTGAAGTGCCACAATTTAACTTGTATGATAGGTGTGGAGATCCGGTAGCCCATTTGAGGGATTATTGCAGTGAAATGAGAAGTGTTAGCTTGAAAGATGATTTGTTGATGGCGTATTTCAGTGAGAGCTTGACTGGGGCAGCTTTGGAATTGCATAATCGTCAAGATGTCGGTAAATGGTCTAGACTGGGTGACATGGCTCAAGATTTTGTTCGATACTTTCAATACAAATCAGGCATTACCCAGACCGCTCCTCCGTATCTAAAATGGAAAAGAAACCGGAGGAAAGCTTTAGGGAGTTTGGGCTCAGAAGGAGGGAGCAAGCTGCTCGAGTCAATACCCCGATTGGTGAAGAAGAAATGGTTGATCTTTTCCTACAAGCCCAGGGGCCCAACTACTTCAGTCATTTAATCCCAGCCTTGGGAAAGCCTTTCAATGATGTGTTAAAAATAGGGGAGCTAGTATAAGAGGGAATCAAGTCAGGCAAAATCATGAGTTGCTCGAAAGACATTCAGAACATCCCAATAAGCTTGGGTGGAAGAAAGAGAAACAGAAAAGATGATATGATGGGCGTTCCTGCTCAACACTTCCAGCCTCGACATCGTCCCCATGGATATCCTTGTGCATTAGATGACCCTCCCCAATGCTACCTCTCTCCACAGAACTCCCAAAGTCGTACATCACTTTCCCAGTACCCAGCTCCACAAAATGCCTATCCACCCCCACAAGCCTACCGAAACCCCCCTAGATCAGGTTTCCGGCCCAATCAAGCATTTAAGAATGAGAGGTTGCGGACGAAGAAAACCTTCACTCCATTTGGAGAGTCATATGGAAGTCTGTTCCAGAGGCTAAGGAAATTGGACATGTTGAAGCCGATCCAGATAAAAATGTTAAACCCTCTTCCAAAGAAGTTTGATATTTCTCAAAGGTGCGCATATTGCTCAGATGCCATGGGGCATGACATAGAGAAGTGTTGGAATCTGAAGAACGCGATTCAGAAGCTTATTGATGCATGCGACATTGTCGTGCAAAATCTAGATGCAGCAAACACTAGCCAAAGTCCGTCACCTGTGCATAATGAGACGCATATGGTGGGTATGATTTATTTTGAAAAGGAATGTGAGAATTCTTCTGGGATCCTCGGAGGTCCACGTGCTACGAAGCTTTCAGCACTATCAGATATTGATCCTAAGAATGAGCAGGCAAAGGGAACCCAAAGGCAATCTGTTAAGAACAATGTGATGGAGACTTGTGAAGGTCCTAGTATTGTTGATGCAGAAGTCAGTGGCTAAGATGTTGAGTTTGATGATTGGAAAGATGCTCTTTTCTTGGTTAGCCAGGGAGGAGTTTTGGTGCTTTATTTTGTTCTCATTTCTGATGTCCGGGTTATTTCAGGGTTGTAATCCGGATATTGTCTTGTGACTCTAACCCTTCTATCCTTTTATTTTGCCTAGTTTGTTTAGTCATAGTAGCCCGTTTAGTGTTGTCTAGGTTTGGTCTAGGTTTGTAACCCCAGTTTAGTTTGTTTGTTTTGTTGTCTAAACCCTTTCACCATCTGTCTAATGCAATTTTCTGTTTTCTGTGATTTCTAGTCATTTTTGTTTAGTTCTCTTTTCTTTTTATAGTTCTTTTCCTATTAACTCTAGTGTCATGACATGCACGCGTAGTTCTCAGCCTGGTTTTAAAAGTCAGTTTAATCATGAAGCAATGAAATAATGTTGAAGATGTAGGGACATTTGAGGGAAATAAGTAAAGGCATTTTGAGATCACTTCAAGCCCAAATTGTGTGAAACTGGGGCAGATAGAACATAAAGAAACCCTATTGAAATGCATCATGCCACATCTGATTGAAGCTAAAGGCAAGTTTGCCTAAATTGACAGGGGCCGTTCGTGGTAATGAGAGTGAGACTGTTGTCAAATAATACTTTGTATCTAACAGGTGTAGAAGACGAATGTGTGGATATGGTTATCAAGTCTGGTACAATCAAAAGATGTTACGAATGTTTTCCTTGGTTTGTTTAATTGTGGTTTGTACTTGGCATGTGTTTGAAGATTGGAATGGCGAAGTCATTTTGTTCTGCTATCTAAACACTTTATCCTTCGTTACCCCTTTGAGCCTTATTTATTTTCTTTCATACCCCTCTTTTGGAATCAATAGCAAAGTTCAGAAACGCAAGCGCAAAAGATAAGTAAAAGAAGAAGAGAAAAAAAGAAAAAGAAAAGAATGAAAATAATGAAAAGAGAAAAAAAAAGAAAAACAACAAAAAGAGAAAAAGAAAACAAAAAGAGAAAGAAAAGAAAGAGAAAAGAGAAAATCACAACAACAAAGTAATTTCTATGTCATGAACTACGTTCGACCTGATTCCTTTTAATAATACGTAGGCAGCCTCACGGTTCAGTCCCATCAAAATAAAAATCCAAAAGTCCCAAAGCAAGAAACTAGGGCAGAAGTTGTGATTGTTGTAAGAAATCTGATTCCGAAAGTTGTAATTTTTGAACCCATGTGAATTGTTTTGAACCTTTGATATCCTTTCTTTTTAACCCTATCCAAAAGCCCACATTACGGTCTAAAGCAAGACCTTCCAATCAGTCTTCGAGAGATGCCAAGTCAAGCAAGGAGAGGTAATTCATATCAGGGGCAACACTCTGGTCCAAGCAGAAAAATAATTAAAATGAGAGAATCTTATTGGTAAAAACCCTCACGGGCACCATAAGGCGACAAGAGCTAAGAGAAATCAAAAATGAGAGAGTCTTATTGGTGAAAACCTTCACGAGCACCTTGAGGCGACTGTAAGTTGAGAGAAAGAACAAAATGAGAGAGGCTTGATGGTGAAAACCCTTCGGGCACTACAAGTCGATTAGGGATTGTGAATCATATTCGATAATCGGAGCATTGAAGCCTAGTTTCATGGTTTGGGGGTATAACATGAGTTGAACATCAAGCTTGCTTAACGGAATAGGCCACAGGTGCATGTCATGGTCATTAGAGTTGGTATCCACATCTGATAGGTTTCTACTTTGTAGCTTTCTTGTTAGGAATCATCCCTTTCTTTTGTCTTTTACTCTGTTCCTTTTGTCTTGTTTACCTCCTCTTCTCGAGTCTGTTTGGTCCTAACAAGTGAGAAATGATTTCAAAATTTGCCACCAGTTTTCCAATTACACAAAATGGGATCTGGCTAGCACATCATAGTGTCATAAGTCAGGAAAGAACAATAAGCGCACTGAGCTGGTAACAATCAACATGCTTTGGGACCGTTGTAAATTACAAAGGTTTGATACATATCAATTCAGGAACAATGCAACAGATGGAGGGTGTTAGGTGAACGGATCAAAGGTATTTTCGGTGAAACACGAACGTTTGGTACATATCAATTCAGGAACAATGCAACAGATGGAGGGTGTTAGGTTAATGGATCAAAGGTATTTTCGGTGAAACGTGAAGGTTTGGTACATATCAATTCATGAACAATGTAACAAGATGGAGGGTGTTTGGTGAATGGATCAAAGGTATTTTTTGTGGTAATATTGACAAAAGGTGTTTAATCAGTGACAAGCAAGGTCGTCCAAGCAGAAATCAAAGTTATCGTGGAAAGTGAAGGAGAAACATACCTCAAGGCCAGGGCTAGTGGTTTAAGTCAAGAAAGAACAATATACACGATGAGTGGGTGACAATTGTCATGCTTTGAGATTCATGTGAAACACAAGGGTTTGATAAATGTCAGTTTATGAGTAATGCAACAGATAGAGGGTATTGAGTCTGAATGGAGAGGAGGTACTTTCTGTGATAAGGATGACAGAGAAATTGACTAGTTAATAAACAAGCAAGGTCTTCGAAATGGAAATCAAGTTATCATGGGAAGTGAAGGAGCAATCGCCCTCGAAGTCAAGGCCACAAACCAACCACCATATTTTTAAATTGATAAGATTTAAACAGGGGCAGAAAATCTCGTTTGTTTCGGAGAAACCCTCTGCAAGGAAAGGCAAGCACCAGACAGGTTTGACCGTAAATTTTCAGGACCCTCCTGGAAAATGGGACCTGTTTTAAAATTCAAAACAATTATGAGTAGCATAATCTAGCATAAATGTAACCCCAAGGAATATAAGTTGGCTTCAAAGTTTGCATGTTTGAGATAGTATTCAATTAAGAGTTGTCAGGACCCTCCTGAATAATGGGACCTAGCTTTAAAATTTCCATTGGATAACAAAATTTAGCGTAAGTTCTGGTGTATGGTAATATAATTTAGCCATAAAATTGTCACTCTTAAGATAAAACTTGACTTTTGATTTTCAGGAGCCTCCTGGATAATGGGGAGTAGTTTAAGACCCTCTTAGATAACAGGATTTAGCAGAAGTCCCACCTTTAAAAGATATAACTTAGATTTAAAATTGTCATTTAATTAAGAGTTGTCAAGACCCTCCCGAATAATGGGGTGAAGTTTGAAGATCGACTTAGATAACAAGATGTAGCTAAAGTAATACCTTTAAGAGATATAATTTAGATTTAAAACTGTCGTGTAACTAGGAGCTGTCAGGACCCTCCTGGATAATGGGATCTAACTTTCAAATTCTTAGTAATATTTGGTAATATGATTTAGTGTAACACTCGCATATGTGCCCAGGTACCAAACTATGGCAGAAAATTTTCTTTGTTTTGTCTATTTTTGTTGAAATCAGGTACCCACTTGGAGAATAGGGAGAAGCAACTCAAATTCAACAATCAGGCACCCACTTGGAGAGTACGGGAATACAGTTCAAGTTCAGCAATCAGGCGCCCACCTGGAGAGCACGGGAATACAGTTCAAGTTCAGCAATCAGGTGCCCACCTGGAGAGCATGGGAATACAATTCAAGTTCAACAATCAGGCGCCCACATGGAGATCAGGGGAATACAGATAAAATTTTGGCAATCAGGCGATCACCTAGAGAGCAAGGGAGAACAACACCAGTTTTAGGGAAGGCAAACAATTGAAGTGCCGGTAACCAGGCGTCCACCTGGAGAAAGGGAAAGCATCTCAGATTATAATTCAAGTTCAGTAATCAGGCCTTCACCTGAAGAAAAGGGAAAGCATATCAGATTACAATTCAAGTCAGCAACAAAATAAGCTCGCGGCAAGAATGCGAGTCAACAGTCCGAGCTGATCAACAGAAGTTAGTCACAATAAAGAAAAAAAAAGAGAAAGGCAAGAAGTTAATCCAAATGCAGAAGATGATGAAAGATATGAGCTTCTCAAGACATGGTTGAGGTCACAAGCACTACATGTCCGATCTTGATCCGAAAATCTGAAGAAGAACGAGCTAGCACCTGCAACTAGCAAGCGTCAAGATTCAAATCCAAAGTATGCATGAAGAACAATTCAAGACTCAAGATCAAGCTTCAAAAAACTTATAGATAGGAATCTTGTAACTCGTAGTTGACAGGCTTAGCTAGTCTTTTTCATTTCTTTTGATTTTGATATAATAACAGGACCGTGGACCGGAACCTCGGCGGAACGGCACCTCGACCGCCTCTCCACCTCGGCATACTCCATCATCTCACTCACCTCTAAAATACACGTAGCCTTATTCCTTTACAGCCAAGGATATGTAGGCATCTCAAATACCAGGGCCAGGACATATTCCCCTTTTCTCTTAGTTTTAGTCTCTTCAAATAAGGGTCGAGTCAAAAAACATGTCTAGTCGTTCTTTGTCTGAAAACTCTTCGCGCTTCCAGTCAAAGAAGGGCAGTTGTAGACATGTGATTTTTGACCCTCCCCAAGATTTTTCACATTTTAGCATGTAAATATTTAGTTTAGGTCTAATATCGCTATTTTAGCTATTTTTTAAACTTCTTCGGTTTATTTTATTTCAAAGACTAAAAAAAAACTAACAAAAAAATATTTTTGTTCTTTATGTTGGATTATTGATATTTTTTGTATAGCTAGTTTTATTTTATTTTATTTTTACAAAGGATAAACGAAAAGTTTCAAAAAATATTTTTACTTGGTTTAGTGTAATTTTAAGTTATAAGTATTTAGTAAATATCCAGTAGTATTTGAGTTTCTCTAATAGGATTATTTTAGTTCTCTTTTTAATATTGTCTACTTTAGATAAATAGTATTTTTGTAACTAGTGTTATCTTATCCTTAATAGGAATTAAAACAAAACAAAAAGAAAAAAAAAAGAAAAAGAAAAAAAAGAAAAAGAAAAAAAAGAAAGAAAACGTGAAAAGTTTGCAAAACAAAAAGAGTAATGAAGCAACGGAAGAGTAAATTTGCAAATAAGAATCAATTCATTAAATCATGTGGATCCCACCTTATCTATTCCTAACCATCTCACATGCACATTGGAATCCAAAAAATAACAGAAATTCTTTTTCTCTCTCTCTCATTCACATTTTGGGTAGGGGACCTTTCACTTCACTTTCTATATAATACACACACACGAAAATATACAGAAAAGGGAACGCCTATACACAAAAAGAGATCCTTCAGCCGCATAACACCATAGAGACCCCCCACTGCTCGGCTGTATTCTTCTTCATTGAAGAACAACAAGTTTTCCATGGCTTGAGCTTCAACCAAGAAACAGCCGCAAGAACAAAAAGAATCAGACCACCCCCCATCGTTGATCATCTTCTCCTTAAAAAAAAAACCTAGCACCCAAACTCCATCTCCATGGACATCGCTGTTTCTGCTTCTTCCCGTTAACTAAAACTCGCCAAAACCTTGAACACCAGCTGCTGCTCTCTTCATCTTCCTCCTCTAGCAGCTCGATGAAATAACAGAGCCTAGCTGAATCCCCATCTCCCTCCCTTGAACGAAAAGTAGATTCAGGCGCACACACACACGTAGAAGGGGAAAAAGATAATCACATTTTTGGAAAAAGGCAGTGAGGATTTGGTGTTTCGGAACTCTTTAATCTTCTTCTGCTATTCTTCCATTGCTTATGTTTTTGTGTTAATTGGGCTTTGATTTTAAAGAAAAATGTTATGCGTCGTTAGTTTCAATCTCAGAATTTTGGTGTTCAAATATGGATTTAATTGAGACATGGCTGAGTCGAGGTTCATGTTTTCCGTTGCCGATGGTTTCCGTTTGAGACTCTGTTTTCCGGCCATGTAATGGATCTGGAGGTTCTGAGACATTGAGGTCCATTTCTACCTCCTTTATTTAATTAATTCAAGAATTGTGGTGTTCTATCTTAGTGTTTATGGTTTGTATGAATTTGTATTCTCGAAGTTTTGAATATTCAGATTAAAGTTGTTAAAATGGAACAATTTGCATTCTCTGCATTTCTAAATGGAATAATTTGTTAATCAAATGGAGTCGATTTCAGCAGTGTATTTGGTTCATTTTGAAAGTTTGAATCTGCTTCTCATACGACAAGTTTACAGATTATTTTTTTCTATCTTGTTGTAATTGTTATACGTTACCTTGTCTATTTCATGCTATAATCAATATTGTATACATACAAGTATAAGGAGGATTCTTGGTTCTAATAAATCGCTTCTGCAATTGATCCCTAGTCAAAAGTTCTGCAATGTATTATATTTCTTGGGAGGTGTTGAAAGTAAAAGTACAACTTTAAATATGAATATCTTTAATTCGTTTAGTTGAGTAGATCGGAGGCGTGCTATATTAGGCAATACATAGTTTATGGCCCTCCGAAATTTAATTCAAGTTTCCTTTAAAAAATGGAATCGAGGTGTGCCGTGCCGAATAAAAATCTCAAAATGCATGACCCTCATTTAATTAATACTTGAATCCTTAGAAATCGAGGTGCGCCATTTAGTTGAACTTCCATGGCCCTCGCAAAGCTAAAAATGTGTAGTTGCTTTAGGCGCGTAATTTAAAATTACCTTCCTAAATTCGGGTGTGCATTTCATGTGACCCTAATCCAAATCTTAACAACGTTAAATAAAATGTGTCTCGGACTGCGGGTGCATTTCATGTGGTGTGGTCCAAAGACGTGTTTTTAGATGACGCTGACATCCTTAAAATAATTAAAGACGGTTTGAAGTAAAATGCATATAGGTTTAAAAGTGTTTTTTAAAATCAGATAAATAAGCCGATTATAACGGTTGAGCGACCGTGCTAGAACCATGAAACTCGGGAATGCCTAACACCTTCTCTCGGGTTAACATAATTCCTTACCCGGATTTATGTGTTCACGGACTTTAATACAGAGTCAATCTTTCCTCGATTCGGGATTTAAAACCGGTGACTTGGGACACCATAAATTATCCCAAGTGGCAACTCTGAATTTTAAATAAAATAATCCCATTTCGATTGTCACTTTAAGTTGGAAAAAACTCTCTTATACACCTTTTCTAGGGGTGTAGGTAAAAAATGAGGTGTGACAACTACAACTGCAGCTACTCCTCAGGCCGGGGGAGGCACTTAGACTCCCGCCGCTCGCACACCTGAGCAGGTCGTGCAGGGACTTCAAACACCGGGGGCACATCCAGCCTAGCCGGTTGCAGCTGCTCAGGACTATAAAGCTTCTGCCATGCCAGAGGACGAGCAGCGCAGGTTGGAGAGGTTTGGTAGACTTCAGCCTCTGACTTTTAGTGGTGCAGAGGGCGAGGATGCCTAGGGTTTCTTGGACAAGTGTAAGAGGATTTTTCGCACAACGGGTATTCTGGAAACTAGCGGGGTCGCTTTCACTACTTTTCAGTATTCTGGAGTTGCATTCACTTGGTGGGAGGCTTATGAGAGGCATAAGACTATTGGTGCAACACCTTTTACCTGGCAGCCGTTCTCCGTCATCTTTTTGGAAAAGTATGTGCCGCAATCTTGCAAAGAGGAGCTGCGCAGGCAGTTCGAGTGGTTACTTTAGGGAGAGATGACTATGATGTAGTATGAGATGAGGTTCTCAGAGTTAGCTCGTCATGCTATTTGGTTGGTTCTGACAGATAGACAGAGGATTAGGAGGTTTGTTGGTGGCCTCACATATCAGCTTCGTGTTCTCATGACCAGGGAGAAGGTGTCTAGTGCTACGTTTGAGGAGGTTATAGACATTGCTCGCGAGATTGAGTCAATTCGTCGCTAGGAGCGAGATAAGAGGGAGGCCAAAAGGCCTCAAGGATCGGGTAGTTATGGTGGTGCTCCTTCGAGAGGTTAGTTTCAGCACGACAGAAGCTGTCCATTCAGGCATGCTCAGCCAGCTCACCCAGGTTATCATAGGGTATCATCGGGTCATGGTTCCTATAGTTCTCATCAGTGCCATCCATCACTTAGTGCCCTTTCAGGTCAAAGTTCATCCCGTGCTCCATCAGTTTAGGGCTCTTCTATGCCAAGTGCATCTGCTAGTCATTCCGGTGCTAGGGGTTCCCTTCAGTCCGCATCTCCAGCACCCGGGAGTTGCTGTGAGTGTGGAGAGATGGGTGATATGTGGAAGCAGTATCCTCGTTGTCTTGTGGGTTTATCTCAGTAGAGGAGTCAGCCATCGGCTTCAACACCAATTAATTTACCACCACCCACCCAGCCAGCTAGGGGTGGAGGTCAGTCAACTAGGGTCACCCTAGAGGGGGAGGTCGATCAGGCGGCGGTCAGGCTTATTTCTATGTATTTCCATCTAGGCCCGATGCTATTGCTTCAGATGCCGTAATCACATGTATTGTCTCAGTCTGCCACAGAGATGCCTCTGTATTATTTGATCCCGGTTCCACTTATTCTTATACGTTATCATACTTTGCTCGTTATTTGGATATGCCCCGTGAGTCTTTTGTTTCATCTGTTCGTCTATCTACTCCAATGGGCGATACTGTTGTTGTAGACCGTGTGTACCGGTCGTGTGTGGTGACTATTGGGGGTCTGGAGACCCGAGTGGATCATTTGTTATTATGTATGGTGGATTTCGATGTTATATTGGGCATGGATTGGCTATCTCCATGTCGTGCTATTTTGGACTGTCGTGCTATTTTGGACTGTCATGCTAAGACAGTGACATTGGCTATGCTGGGTGTGCCACGGATTGAGTGGCGAGGTTCGACTGATTATGTCCCCATTAGGGTAATTTCGTTCTTGAAGGCCCAGCGTATGGTTGGGAAGAGTTGTCTTTCATATCTAGCCTTTGTGAGGGATGTTATTGTAGAGACTCCCAGTATTGATTCTATTCCAGTTGTGAGGAATTTTCTCGATGTGTTTCCTGCAGACCTGCCGGGCATGCCGCCAGATAGGGATATTAATTTTGGTATTGATCTGGTGCCGAGCACTCAGCCCATTTCTATTCCACCATATCGTATAGCACCAACGGAGTTGAAGAAGTTAAAGGAGCAGCTTCATGAACTCCTTGATAAGGGGTTCATTCGGCCTAGTATGTCGCCTTGGGGTGCGCCTGTTCTATTTGTAAGGAAGAAGGATGGTTCTATGAGGATGTGTATTGATTATAGACAGTTGAACAAAGTAACAGTTAAGAACAAGTATCCTCTGCCTCGCATTGATGATTTATTCGACCAGCTCCAAGGAGCGAGGGTGTTCTCCAAGATTGATCTTTGTTTAGGTTATCACCAGTTGAAGATCAGGAACTCGGATATTCATAAGATGGCTTTTAGGACCCGATATGGTCATTATGAGTTCTTGGTAATGTCTTTTGGGGTGACCAATGCCCCGACATCATTCATGCATTTGATGAATAATGTGTTTTGGCCTTATCTTGATTCGTTCATGATTGTCTTTATTGATGATATTATGGTGTACTCGCGTAGTCAGGAGGAGCACGCAGAGCATTTGAGAGTTGTGTTGCAGAGGTTGAGGGAGGAGAAGCTTTATGCAAAGTTCTCCAAATGTGAGTTTTGGCTTAGTTCAGTGGCTTTCTTGGGGCACGTGGTGTCCAGCGAGGTTATTCAGGTTGATCCAAAGAAGATAGAGGCGGTTTAGAGTTGGTCCAGACCATCCTCAGCCACAGAGATTCGCATCTTTCTTGGTTTGGTGGGTTATTATCGTCGGTTCATTCAGGGATTCTCATCTATAGAATCACCCTTGACCAAGTTGACTCAAAATAGTGCTCTATTCAGGTGGTCGGATGAGTGTGAGGAGAGCTTTCAGAAGCTCAAGACTGCCTTGACCACAACTCCAGTGTTAGTGTTGTCATCAGCTTCAGGTTCCTATACCGTGTATTGTGATTCTTCGAGAGTTGGTATTGGGTGTGTGTTGATGCAGGAAGGTAGAGTTATTGCTTATGCTTCTCATCAATTGAAGCCCCATGAGAAGAACTGCCCTGTTCATGATTTGGAGTTGGTTGCCATTGTTCATGCGTGAAGATTTGGAGGCATTATTTGTATGGTGTTTCTTGTGAGGTGTTTACTGATCATCGTAGCCTCCAACACTTATTCAAGAAGAAAGAACTCAATTTGAGGCAGCGGAGATGTTTCGAGTTGCTAAAGGATTATGATATTACTATTTTGTACCATCCGGGGAAGGCCAATGTGGTGGCCAATGCTTTGAGTCGGAAAGTGGTGAGTATGGGGAGTTTGGCATATATTCTAGTTGGGGAGATACCTCTTGCAGTTGATGTTCAGGCCTTGGCCAACCGGTTTGTGAGGTTAGATATTTTGGAGCCCAGTCGGGTATTGGCTTGTGTGATTTCTCGGTCTTCCTTATATGATCGCATCAGAGAGCGCCAGTATGATGATCCTCATTTGCTTGTCCTTAAGGATAAAGTTCAGCATGATGATGCTAGAGATGTGACTATTGGTGATGATGGGGTGTTGAGGATGCAAGGGCGGATATGTGTGCCCAATGTAAATGGGCTTCGGGAGTTGATTCTGGAGGAGGCCCATAGCTCGTGGTAGTCCATTCATCTAGGTGCTGCAAAGATGTATCAGGATCTGAGACAACATTATTGGTGGTGGAGAATGAAGAAGGACATTGTTGGATTTGTAGCTCGGTGTCTCAATTGTTAGCAGGTGAAATATGAGCATCAAAGACCGGGTGGCTTGCTTCAGCAGATGGATATTCAAGAGTGGAAGTAGGAGCGGATCACCATGGACTTTGTAGTTGGGCTCCCATGGACATTGAAGAAGTTCGATGCTATTTAGGTGATTGTGGATCGGCTGACCAAGTCTGCGCACTTCATTCCTGTGTGTACTACCTATTCTTCAGAGCAGTTGGCAAAGATCTATATATAGGAGATTGTTCGTTTTCATGGTGCCCCAGTTTCAATCATTTCAGATAGGGGAACTCAGTTTACTTTACAGTTTTGGAGGTCTATGCAACTAGAGTTGGGTACTCAGGTTGAGTTGAGCACAACTTTTCACCCTTAGACGGATGGGCAGTCCGAGCGCACTATTCCAATATTGAAGGACATGTTGCGTGCTTGTGTCATTGATTTCGGAGGGTCGTGGGATCAGTTTCTACCGCTCGCTGTGTTTGCCTATAATAACAGCTACTAGTCGAGTATTCAGATGGCTCCATATGAGGCTTTGTGTGGGAGGTGGTGTAGATCTCCAGTTGGTTGGTTTGAGCAGGGTGCGACTAGGCTATTGGAGACAGACTTGGTGCAGGATGCTTTAGAAAAGGCGAAGGTAATTCAGGAGAGGCTTCGTACAACGCAGTTGAAACAAAAGAGTTTTGCTGACAGGAAGGTTCAGGATGTGTCCTACATGGTTGGTGAGAAGGTTCTTTTGAAGGTTTCACCCATGAAGGGTGTTATGAGATTTGGGAAGATGGGTAAATTGAGTCCTCAGTTCATTGGGCCGTTTGAGGTGCTTCGGAAGATTGGGGAGGTGGCTTATGAACTTGTTTTGCCACCCAACTTGTCGAGTGTGCATACGATATTTCATATTTCTATGCTCCGAAAGTATATTGGGGACCCATCTCATGTTCTGGATTTCAACACGGTTCAGTTAGATGATGATTTGACTTATGATGTGGAGCCAGTAGCTATTTTGGAGCGTTAGGTTCGAAAGTTAAGGTCAAAGGATATAGCTTCAATGAAAGTGTAGTGGAGATGTCGGCCCGTGAAGGAGGTTACCTGGGAGACCGAGTGGGAGATGCAGAGCAGATATCCTCACATGTTTGAGGCTTCAAGTATGTTTCTTGACTCATCGAGGGCAAACGTTTGTTTAAGAGGGGGATGATGTAACGACCCGGCCGGTCGTTTCATGAGTTACCGCTCCGTTTCCCCCATTTTTGCTTCTTATGGCCTTGTTCAGCTGTATTTTGTGTTACCGGGTTGGTTGTCTAGGGTTCGGAGAGATTTTGGTAAGACTTGAGACACTTAGTGTCTTTTGAGGAAGCTTAAGTTGGAAAAATCAACCGGATATTGACCTATGTGTCAAAGAGCTCGGATGTGAGTTTTGATGGTTCGGATAGCTTCTGGAGATGATTTGGGACTTAGGAGTGTGACTGGAATGTGTTTTGGAGGTCTGGAGTAGATTTAGGCTTGAATTGGCGAAAAAGGAATTTTGGCGTGTTCCGGTTGATAGGTGAGATTTTGATATGGGGGCCGGAATAGAATTTCGGGAGTTGTAGTAGGTTCATTGTGTCATTTGGGATGTGTGTGCAATGTTTCATGTCATTCGGACGTGGTTTGATAAACTTTTTGATCGAAAGCGGAATTTAGAAGATTTTGGGAATTCTTAGGCTTGAATTCGATGCGAATTTGCTGTTTTGATTTTGTTTTGAGTGTTCTGAAGGTTGGAACAAGTTTGAATGATGTTATGGGATATGTTGTCATGTTTGGTTGAGGTCCCGAGGGCCTCGGGTAAGTTTCTGGTGGTTAAACTGACCATTTCATATTGTGAAAGATTGTAGAAATCTGTTGTTGGGTGTTGCAGACAATTGGCCTTCACGTTTGCGAAAGGTTAGGCTGGGAGGCTGTGAAGTTGGCCTTCGCGTTCGTGAAGGAGGTCCCGCGATCGCGAAGGGTTGAGCTTGTTGGTCATCGCGTTCGCGAGGTTAATGCCGTGTCCGCGAGGGCTGATCGTGTTCGCGTAAGAGGGATTTTTGGTCAACCTAAGTTTGTGATTTGCGAACGCGAGGGGTTGACCGCGTTTGCGAAGAAGGATTTGAATGCCTGGACAGAATGTTTTAAAAGGCCTAATCCGCGATTTTGAGCATAAGTTCCTCCATTTTTGGGCGATTTTGAAGCTTTTTAAAAAGGATTGAAGAGGGAATCAAGGGGGGAACTTTTAGAGGTAAGATTTAGGGACTTAATACTCGATCCTAATGTGATTTCTACCTCATTAATCATGGAAATTGTTGACTTTAAGCCTAACTATTGAAGAACTAGGGCTTGTAATTGGAGACCTAGAATTTGGGATTTGAGGGGTCATTTGTGGTTAGATTTTGGTGCTTCTGATATGAATGAACTCGAGGAGTGATAAAGAGTCTATTGATGTAATTTTTATCGGAATCCGAGGCGTGGGCCCGAGGGTCGGGTTTGGCCAATTTTGGAATTTGTGTTGTAATTTAATTTCTTTCAAGTGGACTTTGTTCCCTTAACATATTTTGATGGTTTTGCACTGATTTTGGTTAGATTTGGAATATCCGGAGGGCGATTCGAGAGGCAAAGGCATCACGGGCTAGAGTTTGGACCGGATGAAGGTGAGTAATGATTGTAAATGTTGTCCTGAGGGTATGAAACCCCAAATTTCACATCGTTGTGCTATATTGAGGTGACACACATGTTAGATGATGATCATGGGGTCATGCACAGTTGGAGATTGTGACTTAGCCCATCCCGACTGACTGTTTTACCGCGTATTTGATTGAAAACTGCTTGCTATCTCATGTTTTGGGTTGAATGCCATATTTGGGTCTCATGCCAATTATTTAGACTCTTTGGGGATTTTTATTGCTATTTCCTCATTGTATTAATTTTATATCTGTACTCAGTCATGTTATTATACTGTTTTCATAACTCAGTCATGTTTACTCTATTTTTAACACTGTAAAAGATATTTTGGACTGAGCATCATATTTTACTACGCCCGAGTGGCTTTTAGAGATTTATGACTGAGTAAGGCCGAGGGCCTATGTTGTGAGGATTATTATTGGATCGGGCTGCACGCTGCAGTAGTGTTGTACTGATTATGATTATGAGGCCGATGGCCTGAGTTGTACGCCACAATGTGGCTTGATATGAGGCCGAGAGCCTATTAGATTATGCCACGAGATAGCTTGATATTGCGCTTGGGCCGTAAAGGGCCCCTCCCAGAGTCTGTACACCCCAAGTGAGTGCGGGTACCTAGTGTGATATGTGATATTGCCCGAGGGGCTGGTGTTGTTCCATGTTATTGCCCGAGGGGCTGATTTTGTTGACATTGTGCCCGAGGGGCAGATTTTATATGTTTATCTTTTCCAGCTGCTTTTCAGTTACCTGTTTAACTGTTAAAAAGGTATTTTAAAGAAGCTTATTCTGAACTAAGGTGTTTTTATAAGATTTCACTATTTTCTTGCCTTTTATTGGTTTTACACTGCTTCTTTATAGCATGTTGTTGTGCTTTACGTGATTTCTTATCGCTCAGTTTTCATTTATTGTTATTACTCACTGAGTTGGAGTACTCACTTTACTCCCTGCACCCTGTGTGCAGATTCAGGAGCTTCAGGTCCCGGCAGTGAGGGTTGATTGCTCAGCAGGCTATTCGGAGTCCACTAGGTAGCTGCTCGGCGTTCGCAGCCCAGTGTTTCTCCCTCCTATTTTATCTCCCTTGTTCTAGTTATGTAATAGATTGTATAAAATCTTTCATACACTTAGACTATGTTAGATGCTCATGACTGGTGATACCCCGATGTCGAACTGTGTTTGGCTTTCCGCAACTGATATATTTCACTCTATTATGGGATTTATCATTATTAATGACTTAATTATGAATTATTATCTGTTAATTTAATTGTAAGTTTGTGTCGGCTGGCCTTGTCTTCACGAGAGGCGCCATTACGACCGGGTCTGGATTTAGGGTCGTGATAGTAACCTGTTTCTTACATTATTTTTTTTTTGGTTCCAAGAATATTATTATATTGTGTCAAGACGATTCATTAATGCCTTACTCTATATTTTATGGCTTATCTATTCTCTATCTTAATCATGTACCCGAGATTTCTTCATATTTTAGTCGCCGATTACTAATTTCTTATATTTTAAATTTAGTCTTATATGTCATTATTTTTAATCCAATTAATTACAATACTGGCCCATTAAACCAAGCAAAAAATGAATAAAAATATTTTTGAGTAATTTATAATAAGGATAAACTAATTTATCTCAATATTCATCGAATTATCAACATAATAAGTACAATCTTAATTAGTATCCGCATTACACACATATAGGATAAGAAAGTTAATTTTAATAAGAGTTGTATATTCTTTTTCTCTCTTAATAGAAATAAAATTGATTATATTATGCAATCCAGTACTTTAGAAAGACAACATATGTAGAGTAAGATACGATCGAGATATCAATTATAAGAACGATTAGTATTTGTCGAGTTGTGATGCCTAATATGATTACTAAGGCATAATAAAAATAAGGATACAAGTTAGCGCTCTCATAAATTAAGTAAAATATGGATAAACATTTTCAATCGTTGATAGTCTATCAGATTCAAATTTTTTAAAAATTAATATGACATAAATGACATATACCGAGCGAGGTCTTATATGTAAAATCGAACAAATCAAACATTGTTCCCATAATAATTTTGCACAATGAAGCAATTAATAGAAGCAAACTGGAAGAAAGAATCACTAAACTGGATCCAAATCCCTAAACATATGACTAATATTTATTATTTTTAGAAACTTATATATTTTTTTGTTAATCTTTATTTTATAACAGAGATACATATAAGTATTATTTATTTTATTTTATTTTAAAAATTATGTTTTTATATAGGGTACACGCGCAAAGCGTGTACACTAAATCTAGTGTCATTAAACTGTAGTCCATATTTTCACTAAATATAATTTTTAACTCATTTTGACCATCTTAAAATTTATGCATAATATGAAAATTTTAAAGGCCAATTCTTGTAAAATATTAACTTATATTAGTCATTTTACAATTTATATATTACTTATTAATTATTTTTATAGGCGTTTCATTTCCATATTTCTAAAAGACAGATTCAATTTTTTAATTTATATTATTTGAAAAATTATCGCGATAAAATTATTCATTTATTTATGTTTATTTTCAATATTAAAGCATACAAATAATAATAATTTTGGCGAGATATTTCTAAAACAATTTGAGAACTTCCATGTGGTATAATTTTATCCTTCATTGAGCTAGCTATATGGATCTACAAACATATTTTTTAGAAAGTTACACTTTGTATAGTTTAAACATATCGTATAATACTATTTGTGTGATTTCATAAAAAAAATTATTCATTGACATGAAAAACACGTGCAAAGTACGTATCCTAAGACTAGTATTTTCAATTATATGAGATTGGTAGTTTGGTGGTAACTCTTATGTCCACCTCTCCCATAGTACTCTACACATAATGCTTGATGTTGTAGCAGACAGAGCAGGAGTTGAATTACACACTTTTGCTTCATGTTATGTTATATATTTTTTTTTTTGGTCCGCATTGTAGATTTATCATCACCGTTATCGATACTTATAGAATAGAAACAATGAATAAAATTTATCATTAATTATGTAGACAAGAAAGAGCCTTGACTCATTGCTTTGGTTGAGTGTTTACCCGTAAAATGATACAGTTGAATTTATAGCGTGGTTTATGGATAAACGAATCGATTTGATCCCAAAATTATAAGTAAATTAATTAAAGTATAAGATTTAGTGTTGAATTAAAATAAACAGCAGGTAGCCTGGTTACGGGAGTATGGCTTCCAAAGACAGCGATAAGAACAATATTAGACAGAAAATAAAGTGTTATTTAGCTTGGGAATAGTGTGTAGCATAAGTTTTTTCAGAGACTTCGTCTGTTATAATGGTTGTTGAAGTCACTATTTATAGTTATACCTAGGAAACATGGTCCTAGGATCAAGTTCCTCTAAAATGAAAATCATGAGGGTCATTGATGAATATGTAACGACAGGTCATGAATGCCAAAATTCTCTACAACGGCTGTGAATTTAATACTGAGAAATATTCTTCATTAAATATTATCTGGTGACAAATATTTGTTTGTTCCCATTGGCTATGTTCCCTTCCGGATCTACCTGGTTCCAACTGAAGTTGTTGTCCTCGGCCTTAGTTTTCTCTCGCTTCATCTCCCCTTTGCCTCCGTTTTCACATGTCACACTGTCATTTGAATATTTAATATAAACCGACTTACCATATACGGATAGTCTCCCTACTTTCTAGTTGTACATCTTTGTGTCACCGCGAAGTTGATGAAGATTCCTTTTTTGGCGGAAATTTTTCTGAACCCTTTTGAAAAATTGCTGCCGCTTGATAAGACACACATCTCCATGCATTTAATATCCCAAACATGCGTTACTCCATGATTTAGCAATATTTTTCCGGTTTTCGAGGTAATCATGGCCACGATTTTAGCCGCATCATTCTTCTTCTTACACACTTAACATTGTCATAAACTCTCTCAGCTTCTTTGCATTCAACTCCTTTCTACTTTCTTCTCTCTTTGGTCTTCTTCAAAAAACTCTTATCAACTTCTGTTGATTATGGATTCTTACACTAATTCTTCCAAGGACTCTGGTCTACTCTTCGGTGGGGGCCCGAAGAGGAGCAAAGACAAAGAGGTCGATGTTGATGTTGATCCTCCTACAGTGAGCACTATCATCCCAAACCTCTCAACATAGACAAGGACTTCGAAGAGAAGTTCCCTACTTCAAACCCTCACACTTGGGTTGTTGGTAAATACCATTCTTCTATTCGCCCTTCTAGTATTCCTGTTGTGAAGGAGGGTTGTGACTGCCATGCCTTAAACATCATTGCTTCTGAACCAGTGGAGAGAGTGACCTTTACTAAGAAGGGTTTTACGTATGTTTACGCGTATCCCTTCACTTTGGGTCCATTTTCTTTGAGCGGGGGACTTGACCTTATGATTTTGGAACAATGCCACCGGTACCAAGTTTGGTTGGCGCAGGTGGGCCCTTCGGTATGGCAAACAGTGGCCTATTTGCAGCGGCTGTGCCATGAAACGAAGGAGCCCCTTACCTTGGCTAATATGATGAACCTCTACTCCCCCAAGATCTTTCGTGGGGGAGTAATAAATTTCAGCAGTGTGGCCACCATGCATTGCTTACCAGCATAGATAACCACAATGACCATGGATGGATGGAGCAGTTTGTTGTCATTGCTACCATGGATATCATCCCGTCCACAACTCCATCCTTTATAGGACTCGTTCATGTAAGATTAAAGTCTATCTCTTTTTCTGAAAAAAGGTTGTTTCATGTCATTGCTAACCCTTCTCCTTTCATTATTTCAGCAACTCGGTGGACACCACCAATAGTTGAAGGCCTGGACCGGTGGGTTCAGAAGATTTTAGACATCACCATGCCTGAGACCCGCCAGTGGAAAGAGTTGGCCTCTAAGTATGGGTGGAGAGCCAAGAACCACGTTAAACTGATTTTGCTTCATTCTATCTTTGTACATAAGTTGGCTAACCCCATTTTTTTTTTGGATTCAGGTCTCCCGTAGGGTTCTGTTTCCATCCCTAAGGAGGACATTTTGGTCGATCCCAAACAAGTCGCGCGGTTGTTGAAGGAGGCTCTCACTCTGACAGGTGCCCTCGGGCCTACTTCTGGCGCAAGTGCTTCTTCTTGGAGTCCCCGGCCGGAGAACAAGAAACCAAAAAGGCAGCGTTCTTCATCAGCCGAGGGTAATAGTAAGAAAGTGAAGAAAGTCTTGCTTGAGTCAGCCGTATTCACTATGGTTATTGACGATGATATGGAAGCTAGTGATGAAGGGGCTTCCTTATAAAGGAAACAATGATCTTCATCAACTTAATAGAATGCTCAATCTGAAGAGCTTAGAATCCTAACTGAGGGCGAGCTCTTTGAGGAAATGGATTTCTTGGAAAATGTTGATTCTATATTTCTAGTCCCAGTTGCTACCTTCGGTACTATGCGGTCGAGTACCGGCCTCTTCTGCCTTCGAGTGGTGAGCAACCAACAAATAGCACTGCCTTTGCCGCAACTGCTTCTCAACCTACAACACCATCATCTTCATATCCCTCCATGCCGGTCATACCTTCATCACTAGCAACTACTACATCTCCCCTACCGGCCGCAAATGCCTGAGAGGAGGATGTCCCTCCTCCCTAGTCCCCTGACTACGGGAATTTGGGGCACAACTACTCCCCCCTTCTACAGATCCCTAGGGGAGGAGGAGTGTCTTTCTCTCGGTGTCCACAGAGTTCCATCTACTGTCCAGGCCGATGCAACTTGCCAATTATCTGAAACCGCTGGCTTCAGATAAAGATAAGAAGAAAATACACTCTCTTTCGGGGGAGTATATGATAAATAATTCCGTGCATAATGGATCAGCGGTATTGTACTTGTTCTCTTTACTGCTTTTTCCTTCTTGACTTTCTATGACAAGGTTTCTAACTTTGGTATTTATTTCGTAAGCCAACTTCCTTGATTTCGAGGACCTTCAAAAATTGATCCTCAATAAATAGGGACTTAGGTTCGGGCATGATCAACTGTTGGCTGAGAGGGACCAACTCATCCCTCTCCTCCTGGTATTAGAAGCGAAATCCGTTGAGGCGAGTGATGTCGAGGCCTGACTATAGCTTGGCAAGCAGGAGGTAATGGTCCTTAGTCAAGAAACTTGTCAATTAAATGTTGCATTCTAAGAAGCTAAGGGTAAGTGGTCTGAAGTTCAAGATGTCGTGCTTGCTACTGCCGAGCGCGAGACTGCCTCCATTGAGTGAGTGAATAGCTTGAAGGTAGCCTTGAATTCCAAAGCTGAAGAGGCCGCTACTGCTGAGGAGAAACGTGCCTAGATGGAGGATAGGTGTTGATACCCAATTTTTCCCTATAATATTTTCAAAACTATGCATTGACATCAATTAGTATTTTTACAATTTCTGCATTTTTGGAAGATTTCAATTAATTCATCCCAGTATTTTATTTATAAAATAATCACTGATTGCATCCCAAATAGTTTTATAATAATTTTATGGCTTAATTTTATCATTTGCATTTGTACCAAGTTTCAATTATTGCACAAATAGCCACATTTTGTATTTTGGGGTACAATTGTAATTACGTTGCAATTATAGCCCATGCATGCATTATTACATTATTTTACTGAAAAATAGCCTTTTATATTTTTAAAATATGAAGTAATTATTTTAAAACATTTCTAGGCATTAAAATCATTTTTTATAATTTATTAACTATTTTAATTTTGTTTATCAATTAAGTAGGTATTTAACAAATGGCCGTTTTTATTTCGGACCTAGCCTAATTAAGTGGCCCAATTTCAACCCCAAATCCCTAACCCACTAAGACCAGACCCAAATTGAATTAAAACCTGGCCCCAAACCTTTCAATCCTGGCCGTTGATCACAGAGATCAACAACCACCATCACTTCTTACTAAATTTAACCAAACGACCCCCCCAAACCTAATTCATTCTTACCAAACAGCCGCCCTAGAATTCCTAATGCTCTCCGTCTCCCTGAGACCTAATCCTAACCCTAGCAGCCACCACCCAAAACCAGCCCTAATCCCTTTGATTCCTATTCGATCCATGGATTGCCATGGCCATTTGAGGCTCCTACTGATCTTCTACATCTCCTGGTTGCTCATTCTTATGATTTCCTGGAAAAGTCTCGAAGAGATCTAATCAGATATGGTTCAACACTCTCGGAGAGTCCGTCTATAGTTGTGAGTGTTACTATTCCGATGCTTTTACGGTTCAAATCTCTTGTTTGAGACTGGATTCTCTTTACCCTTTCATTAATTCTTCAAAACCCTCATTTCAAACACGAATTCATCCATATCTTTGTAGATCTGGAAATTTTCTGAGTTCGTCATCGATTTGTTTTTAAAGAGTTTCTTGTTTCTTCACTATTAGTCGATTTTTGGCACTATGTTATCTTAAGTTTGATCTCTTTATTATCTGCTGTTTGATCCTCTGCATGTTCGAAGTGTTTTCAAATTCCCATGGTTGTTCTTTAAGGTTCTTTTACTTTTCTACTACTAACCGATTTTTAGCACTACACTAATTTAGGTTTTTGATTTCTTTGATTTTTGTTATTCGAATCTATGTATGTTTGAAGTGCTTTCTGTTTCCATGACTATTTCTTTAAGGTTCTCCTAATCTTCCTGCTACTAATCAGCCCTAAGTATCTTTCTAATTATCTAGGATTTCTCTTCCATTTTACAAAAGGTTTTCTGAAGTTTTTATGTTTAATTTGATCTTTCTCGCATGGTTATGCTCATACTCTAATTGTTTGACTATTCAGTGTTTGATTTCAACCTCTTGTCCATTATTATTTGAATAATTGATTGATTAGCCTAATTATTTAGGGTTTCCTTTATTTACTAAACTAATTTACTGATCTCTGATTGTTTTCCTTAATCCTGAGTTCTTAATTGACATCTCTTGTCTATCTATGGGTTGATTGACACTTTGATTGGTCTCTGATTACCCGTGTTGCCTTATTTGTGAAACTGATTACTTGATTTAAGGGATCTAACCCTAATTGACTGATAAATCTACTTCTTGCGTTATTTGATATTCAATTAGAGTTATTTATGGTATAATTCCCTAATTTCCTGTCCCCAATCATGCTTGATTGATTATTTGATTATTTCCTTACCTTATTTTTACAATGTCAATTTGCCTTGCCTAACTTACCTATACTATTCGACTCCTATATAAATATTCACTCTCATTCTACTTTACACACGAACAATAATTCACACACACATACACAAAAAAACTTTACTCTCATCTCTCTCTCTGCTACTTGTGATCACTGCTAGACTAGCCGGCTGAAAGCCAAGGCTAGGCTGTTTAATCCTGCTTACTTTACCTTCTGTTTCTGCTTCCTTAACTGGTATGCCTCTACCATTGTCATTCAATTAAAATGTGTGTTTATCAGCATGCTACTTCTGTTTAAATTTTGTGTGTTTATCGGCATGTTACTTCTATCAAATCTGTGTATTTATCAGCATACTTACTTCTGTTCAATCCATGTGTTGGTTAACATGACTACTTCTATCCAATCTATGTGGCTACTTCTGCTCAAAACTATGTAGTCAATAGAATGTATAACTATGTGTTTCCTAGCATGACTATCAATGTTCAATCTATATGTTTATGTCTACTCCTGTCCAGTACATGTGTTTACTACAATAGCCTGTTGATTTCTGTTTTTAATTAGAACTAGGGGTTCTACTTTCAATTAGATCTATGTCTTGTTTACTTCCCTACTAGCATGATCTCCTATCTGGATACCTTGCTCCCTAATCCCTTTACATGTGGTTGTTTGATCCTCAACATGCCTTACTTCTATGTTTGGTCACTTAGTAACAGCCAATAAACTAAGTTATTTGTTTCTAAATACTATTTGCTGAAACCTTTACCTAAGTTCCAAGAATGACCATGTTTGCTCCTTATTTCCTGAAAGTCTAAAACGTTTTCTCAAAATTACTCTTGTAAAGAACTATCCACTTCAATCCCTAGAACACTTAGGCTCTTGCCCCTATAGTGTGAGAATTGCTTTGGATTCCACGAGGCTCCTCTAAACTTTGACACACTGGGCTGGCTACTCAACACTGCACACGCTGATGATTTTTAAGAGGACCTTGGTGTGAGCCCTACCCTGGGTCCCTGAGGCCCTTGGGAACTTTGACACATCAGAGTACCCCTCTTGTACTATGAGATGTGGTATTTGAGACTGTTTGAAGGCCTGGTTCCCCAGGTTTTGCTTTGGGCCTATCCAGGCTCCCTATAGTATACTATTATCATTCATGTAATTCATTTTTACACTTGGTTTGTAATATTAATTACTTTGTAAATAGATATCGGGGAAATTAGTAAACATGGAGGGATTATTATATATATTTTATTGAGAATGGGTAGATATCATGCCTATAGGATTTAAAATCAGTGTTTACATCCTAGAAGCCATGCCTATAGGACCTTACAATGTTCGTCACTTGTGTGCATTCTAGATATCATGACTATTGGGTTAAAATCCACTCCTGCAATCAGAAATCATATTGTTGTGATGTTTGACTATTTGCATGCATTCTAGATACCATGCCCATATGTTAAAATCAAATCTTGCACTTCTAAATATCATGCCTATAGGTTAAAAATTAGTCTTGCACGTTTAGATATAATGCCTATAGGCTAAAAATCAGTCTTGCACTTTTAGATATCATGCCTATAAGTTTAAAGTTAATTTCTGCATTTAGGAGTCATGCTAAATATGTTCAGCGTATTTAGCACTTAGAGACCATGCTTGTAGGGTCTAAAACCAATATTACATTCTGGATACTATGTTTGGTTAGTTTAAAATTAATCCTCGCATGCCAATCATGTTTTAAAATTGATGAATTGTCTAAAATCAGTCCTCATATCTAGACGATATGCCTATAGGATCTAATGAACCCAAACTGCTTGTTTAAAATGGTTTGACTGGTTATTGCACTTCTAATTGACAACTACAGATCATGTCCATAGGATATCATTGATACACGCCTAGGCAAGCCTGTAGGGCGACTAAAAATCATGTAAACTGTAATACTATGCTTCTGATTAACTATCCAGATTCAACAACCCCCTCTAAATTAATAGGCAAATTGATTAGGTATTGGTTCCCGCTTTAATAAGGCTTTGCATATGTTCTGATTTGTGTTCACCTAGATATCCTGTCATTAGGATTCTTTTCAAATTTATAAAACACTGCTGTTTGAGACGTGCATTGGTTTGTTCTATTTGTGGAGGTAAAATGTGAGCCCCCTTAATTGTTCTTTACTTGACAGTCCTAATTGTTTTGTTTGTCGCCTAGAGTTTTCTCCTTTTAATTACTGTAGGAGAGTCTAGATCCACCCTAACTAGAAGTCCTAAAATACCTCCGAGACTATATAAGTAAAGGCATGGGTAGTGCACGCATATGATATATCTTAAGGTTGCTAGAACGCTTTAGGCTATAACCAAGGGGAAGGCATTGGGTAGTAAAGAATATGATGACCTATGCGTTAATGCCACATGTAACCCCTCTATTTGAGGAAGGCTTACCGACTATTGTACAGATATGATCCTATAGGCTAACAAACCTAGGACCTCCCTCACCTTATTTACGTATGTATGCTTAGACTGCCTATCTTTTAAACTCACCTAATTTACATATGTGTGCTTAGACTGCCTATCTGTTAAACTTCCTTTATTTACACATGTGTGCTTAGATTGCCTATCTGTTAAACTTTCTTTAGTTGCATATGTGTGCTTAGACTGCCTAGCTGTTAAGTGACTAATTCACATACTTGAGTTCGGCTGGGACCCACCGTTGTGGACCGCGAGGGGTGCCTAACACCTTCCCCTCAAGGTTATTTCGAGACCTTACCCACTGTGGTAATGCAAACTAGTTATATAAGTTAATTGTTGTAGGTGCCTTAGGGCACCTTAAACTATTAGGTGGCGACTCTTAAATACCGAATTCCCAAAAGGAAACGAGCTGTTCCCAATGAATGTCGAAACCCGGACTCTGCAAGGGAAAAAGGGGTGCGACAATAGGTATAAGAAGATCATGGATCACAATAAGGTTCATATAACCACAATTCATTATCTCGATCTTAGCCTTAGCGCCATGAGATCCGAGCGGGATGGACTTTTGACCGAGGTTGATCGGCTTAAATTAGAACTTCAGTGCCAAGGGGATTCCTCATCATTGAAAAAATACACTCTATGTATCATATGACGAACACTTGAGACTCAACTCTATGCACGATCTAGATTTAGGAAGAAGGTAACAACTCTAGATATCATGTAAAGCCTCCTAATTATAAATGTGGCACACTACACATCTATAATTAAGACTCTACTAGACACGGCTCATAGACAAACCCTAGGACAATCTTGCTCCGATACCAAGTTTATCACGACCCAAACTGGAGGATCATGACTAGCACCCGGGCCATACTTGTCGAGCACCAACGTACATTTTATCTAACCTTCCTTATTTTCTTTAAGGACCGACGAGATGAATATAAATGGTAGATATGGATCATGAACAACCAACAATAAAAGATAATGGAATGAGCATACATAACATGGGATAATAAGACTGTCAAGAAATGATATATAAGGTACGAGCTACTACGCTTCCATGAAAGACTATACACCAAATATCAGTTGACAAGGAATACCAAATTAAACATGTGATGCCACTTGTCTATGAGCCTCTTAAGGAACATAAGTGCTGCAACATTGCCGGAATAGGGCCCCACATACCCATAATATCTATAACAAAAGTTCATACCAAGACCACGGCAAGTCCGGAGAAGGGATATCGCCAATAACCGCAGAACTGGGAAGCCTATTATGGTGGGGGAGCTATGTCTACCTGTCTGTTAGGACCTGCAACACGAAATGTAGCGTCCACAAATAAAAAAGATGTCAGTACGAATAAAGTACTGAGTATGCAAGGCAGGAAAACATAAGTATAAACTGTAATGTAAATAGAATAAAGAATATACAACCTGTAACATTTGGGTATCTCTAAGGGATACTGACATGAAATGCATGATACAGACATATATACATAAACTTTTAAAACATGCGCCTCTGTGGGCATCATCATGATCATATCATACCCGGCCGTAATAGGCTCGGTAAAAAGTACCTGGCCATCATAAGTCTCGGAAGAATTGTACCCGACCACGTGGAGCTCGATAAAACCCAACTGATCAGTGGTTGCACAATAGGTGCCGTACCCGACCGTCTATAGCACGGCTCGGTAGAGTAAAATAGATACATATATATAATGCATGCTGGACTCATTGGAATAATATTCTGAACCTTTCGGAGTGACGTAAGGTCAGTAACCTCTGTACATATATTAGCACTAACTCTTCGTCATGAATCATTTAAGAATCTAGACGTACCAACAACACTAATAACATAAGAATAAGAGAAGCAACATCAACATCAATAGCTCCATAAGAAGGGAAACAATGTAAGTACCGCTAGCTTCTAAGAGTAGAGTATCTTTGGAAGCTCTTTCATTACATTATGTACAATCAGAGTTGTGAAAAAGAAGGAAATGGATAGCCTCACATACCTTGTATATACTGGCCAACCTCAAGCTATGCAAATGTCACGACTCCTTAGTCTACAATAAGAGAAATGACACTATCGTTATCGTTTAAACGTCGTAACTATTATGTATCGACTGCAACCTATTTAACGATGAAACGTACATCACCTCCCCTATTTCTATGACTTCCCACAAGTCAAAACAATCACCAATAGCCAAAACAACATCAATAATAATCATATTGAGCCTCTTAAAATAGTCCACAAACAACATTACTACGAAGCCTTTCGATATATATTTCACAAGTTCTAGTTTCAATGACTTTGCCACAACCTTATAATCTTAAATACATGTAGAGTAAGATGTTCCTTACCTTTAAACAGAAAGAATAATTCCAATGTATACGGTGAAATCGGAGAGCCTGATTTCTCGACATCGAGGCAGCTCAGAAGACCATCTCAAAGTTTCAAAACTACAAGATTATGATCGTGTCTCCTCCTTCGGGGTTCGTCGAGGCCCTACCTTGGGAAAATGTTAGCCTCGGCCACGGAAGAAACGGGGAGTTCCCAAGGCACGTGACTAGGACTGATAGAGCTACCCTAGCCCTTAATCAGGGTGTCTTCTAGCTATCCCATATCCGCTTCTTTGTAATTAATGCTTGTTGTACTATGATGGGATTCCCCTCCTATATAAAGGGGATCCTTGTCACTTTGTAAAGGTCTGTTGCTCCAGCTGCTCTATATGAAATATACAAGAACTTTCTCTTTTCCCTCTAACATACTCTCTTAATATTGTTGTTCTCATTTATTGTCTTCATAATTGTTCTTCATTTATTGCTTATCGTTGGCCATAAAGATCCTCCCTCAATTATCCCATAACTGTAATACCTACCCCGATTGCCCTCAATAGCTCGTAGCCGAGCCCTGAGATCGACCTCGAGTCCCAAAATCGACAAGCCTCAGGGCCCGAGTGGCTAGCCTATCGGTTTGATCATATCTCTCTCCTTAACCCCATTTCGTCCTTAAATGTCACATACTTAGCATCAAATGCTTAACAAACTAGCATAGAAATAGATCACGTATTTTAGAGTTCCATCAACAAATTTAATTGTTATTACCATTTTCATGGTAACAGTTTGGCGCCCATCGTGTGGCTAAAAATAATACTAATTAATTTCTTGATGGTTTCGTCACTCAACGCAAGTTATCTTTCACACTTTTTCTTGTCCAAGATCTTCGATTTCAGGTCAATATGTCTAACTCAGTGTATGTAGGTGAAAACAACAATCTCGAGGACTACGGGGAGAATAGTGTGGATGTTCCGGGTGTTGGTGGGCTACCACAAAACCCTAGGAATGTGCCTGAACCAATCCCCGTGGACGCGGTCTCGCGCGACACCCAGCGCATCAACATAAGCTACCACACTGACAGGAGCGTGCGCCAAGAGGATCAACAAGAAGCACAGAAAACCCCCACTAGGGAAGAACGTAAGGTTAGCCTTCATGTTATTTTTGAAATGTTGTAGGCACAATAGCTGGCTATTGCTCAGCTACAAAGTTGCCAGAAAACTCCTAGCACGGTAGCTCCGGGGACATCTCCCCCAGCCGAATAGGTACCAGAGAGATCGAGCAATAACGGGTCGATGGTAGACCCTGTCGTCGTAAAAAAGCTCGAGGACCTCACTAAAAGGATCGAATCGGGCGAGAAAATGATAGAAGCCAATGATAAGAAGGTCAAGACATACAACTCCAGGGTCGATCAGATTCCGGGCGCACCCCCGGTCTCGAAAGGTATGGATTCGAAGAAGTTCATACAAAGGTCGTTCCCCGAGGAAGTGGCCCCGAAACCCATTACAAAGAAGTTCAGAATGCCGGAACTCCCAAGGTACAACAGGACCTCAAACCCCAATGAACACATTACTACCTACACTTGTGCATTAAAGGGCAATGATATAAAGAACGATGAGATCGAGTCCGTATTACTGAAAAAGTTTGGGGAAACACTCTCGAAGGGGGCCATGATGTGGTATCACAACCTAGCTCATAACTCCATAGACTGATTCGCCATGCTAGCAGACTCCTTCATAAAGGCATATGTCGGTGCCATCAAAGTAGCAACAAGGAAATCCGACGTTTTCAAGATTAAACAAAGGGAGAACGAGATGTTGTGAGAATTCGTATCTCACTTTCAAATGGAACGGATGAAGCTACTGTCAGTCTCCAACGATTGGGTAGTGCAGGCTTTCACTCAAGATCTGAATAACTGAAGCTCGGTGGCTTCAAAACAATTGAAACAGAATTTGATCGAGTATCCAGCTGTGACCTAGTCGGACTTCTACAACCGGTACCAGTCAAAAATTAGGGCCGAGGATGACCAAATGGGAGCCCCATTGGGCTTAGTATACCCAAGCAGGCTCATGGCAAAGGAGACAAAACCAAACAAAGAACGATATCATCCATACGTCGAAGACAGGAGGAATGCCCCGAGGCGCAACCCACCTAGCAATGATCGAGGGATAGACCTAGGACAGGATCCTTGGGGACTCATCAACAGAGCCAGATTTGATAGGAACACAGGGCCGATGGGGGCACCCCACTTATCAGAATACAACTTCAACATCGATGCATCAGACACGTGTTCGCCATCAGTAAAATCAGAGATGCCAAGTGGCCCGAGCCTGTACAATTGGATCCTTCACAAAGGAATCATAACTTAGTGTGCGAATTTCACAATACGCACGGCCACAGGACCGAGGATTGCCAGAAACTCCGAGAAGAGGTTGCTCGACTACTTAACAAAGGTTATCTCCGGGAATTCCTTAGCGACCGAGCCAAAAATCAGTTCTGCGAAAGAGAGGCGGCCAAGAAGAACCAAGCAAACAAGCTAGCACATGCCATCCACATGATCTTGGGAGGCGTCGATGCCCCGCAAGAACCCGTAATGAGAAGGACAACAATATCCATCACCAGAGAAAAGTGAACCCGGGGATATATTCCTAAGGACGCCCTCATATTCAGCGAAGAGGACATCGAGACCTTGTCTCAACCTCACAATGACGCACTGGTAATCTCTTTCCTTTTAAATTCTTTTCAAATAAAACATGTACTCGTAGATCTATGTAGCTCGGCCAACATTATCACGTTGAGGGTGATAGAGTAGCGCAGAATGCTTGACCAAATCATGCCCGCCACTCAAGTCCTCAACGGATTCACATGGCAAGTGAAACAACAAAAGGAGAAATCACCCTCCCAATCACCGTGGCCGGCACGACCCAAAACGCCAAATTCCATGTAATTTAAGGAGACATGAGGTACAATGCCTTATTTGGATGGTCGTGGATACACTACATAAGAGCAATACCATCCACTCTACACCAAATGATGAAATTCCTGACAAAGGATGGGATTAAAACCGTCTAAGGGAAACAACAGATGTTCGTAGTGCACGATGTGGCACCGACATCAGTACCTCTGCTTGCAAAAGAGTCAAAGAGAAATCAAGCCACACCTTCGATTAAACCCGATCAAACAAAGTAAAGGACCGTACTGCATCCTCATCTCGAGCAACTAGGACGTATCGGTCCTCGAAACATCACCGACACATCCTACACTAAGGTATAGCTGTCTCCCTTTTTCGTTTTGTATTTCGTAATAACCCTAATGCAGGCACCCGATCGAAACTGGGTTTAGTCACACCAAAACAAAAATCCAAATTCCCCCAAAAGTTGAAAGTAGGGCAGAATTTATAATGGTTCAGCGATGATCCCACCTGAATGGTTCCAAAGTTATAATTCAGTCCAAATCATTTTTACCCAAAATCCTTTCATGTCCTTCCGATCAATCGGTGAGAATGTCCAAGGATTGGATAATGAAGCTACTTGGATCCAATGCAATTAAAATAAGAGAAATAAAATAAGAGAGTCTTATTGTGAAAACCCACACGGGCACCGTAAGGCGATGATGAGAAGAGAAAATGAAAATGAGAGAGTCTTGTTAGTGAAAACTCGCAAAGAATACTATAAGGCGACGATAACAAGAGAAATGAGAGAGGTCAACTAGCGAAAACCCGCAAAGGGCGCCATTGATCAAAAAGAAGGGATTTCTTACAACCATCGGTACTGATAGAATCCTGGCCAGGTTTCTCGGTTTTAAGATACGATTTATGATGGGTTTATGAGAGATTGGATGGTTGCGCAAATTAGGTATCCAGTCCAAGAAGCATGTCATGTCTATTGAAGTCTGCATGCAATCCAGATAAGTCCTTCTTTCCCCCGAAAGGGACACTTCTTGTTAAATTCATAATCCTGTCCTTTGTTTACTCTTCTTTGAGTCCCTTTAAGTCAAATCATTCTCCGAAACTAATACAAAGAAAAGATGGCAAGATTGGTTTTACAGGGTTCTTCTTAACAAAAGCCAAATTCAAGGAAAAGCACCCAGCCTCAACAGGTGTATCAAGTCGATCTCGATTGGCCATGATGGTCGATGCTCCAGATTCAAAATTATTGAAAAGGAAAGAAATCCAAAGTCAAGTGCCCATAAAGGTAGAATAAGATGAAAAGGCCAAAGCCCCACACGGGCTAACCATCATGTGAAATTTTGGAAGGTCAAGATCCCTGGGTTTAGAAGAGAGGTTTATCTCCAAAAAGCCAACGAGCAACAGAGATTTTATCGAAAGAGTTGGGCCGAGATCAAGTGATCAAAACAATAAAGGCCACAAAACCAACCACCGTTTCAAACTAACAATTGTTCTTTGTTTGCAAACATGAAACAAGTGCGATCCGATGCAACCTTGCAAGAAGCACGCACCACCAAAAGAAACTACGCAAGGGCTAAAAATAGTTTTGCAGCAATAATCAATCCAAAAAAGGGAAGTCTCTTCCAAATTCTTTCCTGCATTTTTACTCATTTTTTAAAATAAAATTTAAAAAAAAAGATACAAGAAAATTCAAAAACATGGTAGCCTAGGGTCCCCCATCACTAGTTAAATTTTTTCCAATATAGGGTCTTCACTCCCTATTTGATTTTTTTTTAGGCATAGGGTCTCCACTCCCTAGTTTGATTTTCCAACATAGGGTATCCACTCCCTAGTTGATTTTATTTTAGACATAGGGTCTCCACTCCTTAGTCTCCATTTCCAACATAGGGTCTCTACTCCCTAGTTGATTTTACTTTAGGCATAGGGTCTCATTCCCTAGTCTGCTTTTCCAACATAGAGTCTACACTCCTTAGTTGATTTTATTTTAGGCATAGGGTCTCAATTCCCTAGTCTGCTTTTCCAACATAAGGTCTCCACTCCCTAGTTAATTTTATTTTTAGATATAGGGTCTCCACTCCCTAGTCACTTTTCCAACATAGGGTCTCCACTCCCTAGTTGAGATTATTTTAGACATAAGGTCTCCATTTCCTAGTCACTTTTCCAACATAGGGTCTCCACTTCATAGTTGATTTTATTTTATACATAGGGTCTTTACTTCCTAGTCACTTTTCCAATATAGGGTCTCCATTCCCTAGTTAAGGTTATTTTAGACATAGGGCCTCCATTCCCTAGTCACTTTTCCGACATAGGGTCTCCACTCTCGAGTTGATTTTATTTTAGACGTAGGGTCTCCACACCCTAGTCGATTTTCCAACATAGGGTCTCCACTCCCTAGTTGATTTTATTTTAGACATAGGGTCTACACTCACTAGTCTTCTTTTTCGACATAGAGTCTCCACTTCCTAGTTGATTTTATTTTAGGAATAGGGTCTCTACTCCCTAGTCTGCTTATCCAACATAGGGTCTCCATTCCCTAGTTAATTTTATTTTAGGCATAGGGTCTCCACTCCCTAGTCACTTTTCCAGCATAGGGTCTCCATTCCCTAGTTGAGGTTATTTTAGACATAGGTTCTTCATTCCCTAGTCGCTTTTCCAACATAGAGTCTCCACTCCCTAGTTAGTTTTATTTTAGACAGAGGGTTTCCACTCCCTAGTATGCTTTTCCAACATAGAGTCTCCACTCCCAAGTTGGTTTTTTTAGGATTAGGGTCTCCACTTCCTAGTCTGCTTTTCCAACATAGGGTCTCCACTCCCTAGTTGATTTTATTTTTGGCATAGGGTATCCACTTCCTAGTCTTCTTTTCCAACATAGGGTCTCCACTCCCTAGTTGATTTTATTTTATGCATATGATCTCCACTCCCTAGTCTACTTTTCTGACATAGGGTCTTCATTCCTAAGTTGATTTTATTTTTTACATAGGTTCTCCACTCCGTAATCTGCTTTTCCGACATATGGTCTCCACTCCCTAGTTGATTTTATTTTAGGTATATGGTCTCCACTACCTAGTCTGTTTTTTCAACATAGGGTCTCCACTCCTTAGTTGATTTTATTTTAGGAATAGGGTATCCACTCCCTAGTCTACTTTTCCAACATAGGGTCTCCACTCCCTAGTTGATTTTATTTTATACATAGGGTCTCCACTCTCTAGTCTGCTTTTCCAACATAGGGTCTCCACTCCCTAGTTGATTTTATTTTAGGCATAGGGTCTCCACTCTCTAGTCTGTTTTTCCAACATAGGGTCTGCACTCCCTAGTTGATTTTATTTTAGGTATAGGTTCTCCACTCCCTAGTCTGCTTTTCCAACATAGGGTTTCCATTCCCTAGTTGATTTTATTTTTGACATAGTGTCTCCACTCCCTAGTATGCTTTTCCGACATAGGGTCTCCACTCCCTAGTTGATTTTATTTTAGGCATTTGGTATCCAATCCTTAGTCTGTTTTTCCAACATAGGGTCTCCACTCCCTAGTTGATTTTATTTTAGGCATAGGGTGTCCACTCCCTAGTCTGGTTTTCCAACATAGGGTCTCCACTCCCTAGTTGATTTTATTTTTAGATATAGGGTCTCTACTCCCTAGTCTTCTTTTCCAGCGTAGGGTCTCCACTCCCTAGTTGAATTTATTTTAGGCATATGGTCTCCACTCCCTAGTCTCTTTTCCAACATAGGATCTCCATTCCCTGGTTGATTTCATTATAGATATAGGGCTGCACCTCCTAATCTCTTTATCCTGATTTTATTGCTTTTAATAAAGAAATAGTTTAGTTCTTTGTTACAATAACTCACGAAATTTTTCTAGTAAAAACTGGGGCAGAAAATTTTGTTTGTTTGTTTGCTTTGGTGCCTGAACAGGTTTTCACTATGAGGCACAAGGTTCGCGATGATCAAAATAAGAAGTCTCAACCCAAATAAAAGAAAACAAGAAACAAGAAAAGATGTTGAACTCTAAGTGTAGAAGCAGAGAAAAGATGCGAACTGCCCAAGATAAGATTGAAGTTACAAGTTTTGCATTGACCCGCCTTGATCCAAAAAGCTGGAGAAGAATGAATCAGCAGTTGCATCGAACGAGCATCAAGATTCAAATTAGAGTCTGCAGGAAGAACTAGCCAAGATTCAAGATCAAGTTTTAGAAGGTTTATGGATAGGAATCTTGTAATTCGTAGTTGATAGGCTTAGCTAGTTTTGTTTTCATATTTCATTTTGGTGTAATAAGGAGCTCAGTAAGCAGCAACAGTAGTAAAATCACAGTTTTCCGGTAGTCCCAGCTACCAAAACTTCTGGAACTACACTGAACTAATTCCTTTATAGCCAAGGATATGTAGGCAACCTCCGAAGCAAGGTTTGGTCAGTCTTTTTCAAAAGATGCTTCTCACGGAGTTTCAAACGGGAAAAAAATCCCTCGTAATTGCTCACGTTATCTTTGCCCGGAAACCCTTCATATTTTCGAGCAAAGAGGGGCAGCTGTGAGCATGTGATTTTTACCGCGTATAAATTACTCCAAGAAAATAGATTTTTTCCAATTATTTGCTATTTTATAGGATTTTTATTTATTGTTTGCATTTTTATGCATGTTTAATTTTTATTAAAATCATGAAAATACCAAAAATACCATGAATTGCATTTAGGTCTTGTTTTTACATTTTTTAATAATTAATTAGTTAATTGTTTGTTTTATTAAAAAATAAAGATTACAAAAGGCCCATTTTTACATTTTTACCTTTTAATTTTTAGATTAGGGATCCTTTTCTTTTAATGCAGGATTAGGTAATTTTTATAATTATTGTAATTAGATAATTAGTTTAATTTTGCAATTTAGATTAATTTAGGATTTTAATTTAAAAAAAGAAGAGAAAAAGAAAAGAAAAGGAAATAAGGAGCTAATTAAAAATGGGGTTTTTAAATTCAACAATTGGGCCATTTTAAGCCACAAACCCATCTAAAATCTGACCCAAAACCCAAGCCCAAAATTACATACCCGGTCCAGGATCCTCCACCACCAAACGACGTCGTTTTGCCCCACCTTTCATCTCAGCCGTTGGATTCATTTGATCCAACGGTTCGGAACTGGTCACTCAATTATCATATAACTGTCCGAATCAGACCCCCTACCCCCCGAAAAGCCCCTCACTTTGTCTCTCTCAACCCTTCCATACACTCACTGAACCTCCGCCCTAAACCGCCGCCAGAAATCGCCTCACGACGGCGGGAGACCTCCAAACCTCACCAATTCAACACCCTAGAACCCCCGTCATATCTCCTTTCTGAATCTCCAAATAAATTTCCCCAAATCCCTGTCAAAATATTAGATCAAAATCAGAATTCCCAAAACCCTAGTTTACCTAAATCAGTTTAAATTCACACCCTATGATCCTTGCACCCTCTAAACCCTAAACCACCGTTAATCCCCTTCGAATCAACCTCAATTCCCTTAAATTTTGAATATGACTTCTCAAGAACCCTAACTTCCTTCCATTTCCACATTTCCGGCAGTTTTTGGGGCTTTTGAACCCAAGACTTCCATGAGTCCATTGCTCTTGACAAGAGCAGTGGATTGATGGTTGCCTAAAGTTCGTTTGTACCCCCAAATTTTGGGTCAGAGTTTGAATGCGTTTCAGTTTTTATTGACAAAAGAAATAAGCATTAGGTAACCTCTTGTAACCTTTTCTTTAGTTTTTTTTTGATTTTGGTCTTTCTCCCTCTTTTATTCTTAATTGTTAGTCGCATAATTTAGGTTATCTTTTATTTGCTTCAAGCTGTTTAGTTTCGTTAAAATTGCATGTTTCAAGATTTCATCAATTAGAAATTCAATTTTGCCTAGGTTCAAATTGTTTAGTTTGGAATGATTAGGTTTAGTTCATTGTAATCCGCCTATTCTGTTTTTCCTTTTATTTTACTTCTTGATGTTTGTTTTATTTATTTTTGTTGTTCTTGCAAGTTTTGTTAAGAATGGTGTTAAAAGGTTAATCAATAGCATATTTAGCCAATTCCTACTTACTTTAGCCTTAGCCGAATTCAATTTCATTATTTTGATTTTAGCTAGTTTTGATTTTTGGTTTTCTTGGACTGAGCATGTTGGATTTCAGTAGCTTTTTGAATTTGAGTTTGATTGCCTACATGTTTTAATTTCTTAGGTTTAATTGATTTTAAACTTAGGCTTGAGCCTCTGAACAACAATTTAAACCTTAGGTTAATGAATTGCAATATCATTAGGCAACTTAACCATTTAGATGAAGGCCTCAAAATGGTTGTAATTAATTTGAAATCAGAACATAAGGCAAAGCTGAAATAATCAGTATTTAAAAGGGTAAGATTGGGTTTTTACAAAGGCTAAATATCATAATCTTCTAGACTTTTCATAGCTGTCCCCATCCTTAGCCTAAATGTTGGTATTGGATAAGGAAAAGGACAGACAACTATAAAAGATGTTGTACTATTCTGATTTTCAGAAAAATTAGGTTAGAATATTCCCCTTTGATTCCATTTTTTGTACTCTATAAAAGGGAAACATTCCCTCACTGACACGGATTCAACATCATTTTTACTGTACAAAGTTCTATTTTCTTTTCTGAAAAAAGATCAAATTTCAAAATTTTTAGAAAACATTCAAAAACTTCTTATTCTTGGTTTTCACAAGCTGGGAAATATGGTTTGAAGTGGAGGATTTTCTGGGTTCCTTTAGCTGGATTTTCTGGTTTCAAAGCTGTCTTGATTTGGTTCAAACTTCTGATTTCTTTGGGTTGCTGTTGCTGTTTGTTTGATTTCTGCTCCTTCAAGCTTCAGCTGATTTTCTTTGTTCACCTGCTTACTTGCTGATTTATTCTGTTTGTTCAAGGTACTATGCTTGACCTTTTTCATGCAAATCTCTTATTTGAAATGATATGAAACTGCAGCTGCTAGAATTCATATGATAATGTATTCTCATGATTAACTTGTGATTGTGTTGATTAGATTTGATTAGTCTTCTATTTCATGAGCTTTTGATTTGGTCAATATGTTCAAAAGAACCTTGTAATTTCTCCTTTTAGAAGTAACTTTGTGTGAAGATGTGTTTTGGTCACATGGTGTAATCTACAGATTTGGCCACAAGTTGGCCCAAATCAGCTAGATCTAAGCTAAAGATAGGATTCTGCTGGTTAAAGTTATGTTGAAACTAGTATTTCCATATGGTGGATCAACTTGTGATGGACAAATCATGTCCAAAAGAGGCAAGGATTAGTTGGGTTGCTGAAAAATGTAATAGAGTAGTTTACATAATAGTTCATATGTGTTAATAGATCTGATGCAACATGTTTGATTTTCTGGAAAATTTTTCTTCTTTCATTTGTTATTTATTCAGAGTTGTAATAAATCAGATTTTTACATCATGTTAAGGATCAAAATGTTTGTTTTAGGAGTACATTCGTTTGTCATTCTATTATCATCATTGTGGTGGAACATGCTAAGTCATGAGCCCTATCCGGAAGGATAAAGGGCTATCCTCTAATTCAAATGGGCTGAAGCTATGAGTAAGCCAGATGAAAAATACAAAAGAATCTGGGCTTAGGACATTTGGCCTGAGCCACAAGCCTGAAAATTCGTCTTTCACCTGTAAAAGGTTCCCTCTATCAGTAATATTGTAAATATAGGTTATTATTCATCCTATAAACCATGTAATCAATTGATGAATTAGACCTATGTTGTATATCCTGATTTTATTTGAAAGCAGGTTGATTTTAATTGTTATAAATGTGTGAGTAGAGGTGGACAAGCCGAGTTAGGAAACACACAGTGAATGGGCCCGCCTCTTAGATGTCCAGTATGGGCCAGCTTTGTTCAAACAAGAATTCGGACCAGCAAGAGCATGCTGAGGCTCTTTCATTTTTCTTGGGCCAAGTCTTAAGCCCAGATACAGTTTTTTTGCAAAGCTGAACCCTTCCTAATATAATCGAGTAATGTAGCCCAAACCTAAACTCCTTTATCAAAAGAATTAATTTAAGCTTAGCCATTTTAATTAAGTGTAATTTTTCCTCTAAAAAGAAACAAGTTGTGGTGTGCCATACCAAACAAAACCCATAACTCAGGGCCTTGATAAATTAGATTAAGAGCTAATATTTGTAGTGGCTATAGTTAAATATATTTCCTTTAAAGATAAAAGGTTGGAGGTGTGCCATCCATAAATTAGACTATCCATGGCCCTCACAAATATTGTAACTTCGACATTAAAAATGAATCTTCGCAGTTGCTTTAGGCGTGCTACATTAAATTATCATGACTACGGGTATGGCTCCCGTGACGTAGTCGTGATTACTAAAATCCGTGTGTACATTTCATGTGACCCGACTTCAATTTCCAACAATGTTAAATAAAACATGTCGCGAACCGCGGGTGCATTTCATGTAGCGTGGTTTAAGATGTGTTTTAAATAACATTGAATTTTCCTAAAAAACGGAAAAATTGATTAAAAAATCATAAAAATGCACATAGGTTTAAAATGCGTAATTAATCATATAGTAGGCCAATATTAACAGTTTAAGCGACTGTGCTAGAACTACGGAACCCCGGAATGCCTAACATCTTCTCTCGGGTTAACAAAATTCCTTATTTAGACTTTCTGGTTCGCAGACTTTAAAAACTAAACATTTCCTCGATTGGGATTTTAAAATAAACCGGTAACTGGGAACACCAAATAACTATTCCAAGTGGTGACTCTAATAAATTAATTAATCTCATTTCGAATAATATCACTTTAATTGGAAAAACTCCCATATACCTTCGGGGTGTAAAAAGGAGGTGTGACAGGCTTCGACTATATCAGCTCCAAATCACAGGCTTCGAGCTACTCAGCCTCCACGCCAAACCTCCCGAGGTGCTCGAACATCGCCGCAAGTTACTCAAAATTGAGGTTCTTCCCGAACCGTCGATAAGTCAGGCAAAAATTACTTCAAAAGTCCTTAACGAGAGGAAAATAAAGCCTACATAAAAGGTCGCATCGACCAAGCTCGTAAGAGCCATTGTCGCCAGCCTAATGAGCCTTAGGGCCACACACACAAAAGGTCGCATTGACCTAAAGCTTAAGAGCCACTATCGACAGCTTGAAATCTAAAAACTTGAGGGTCAAAATGAGCTCGAGTCGTAACCCGATTCGGAAACTGGATCCAAAATAGTTAACTATATATGCCTAAGGGCAAAGCGTAAGAGCCATTATCGCTAGCTTACATTAAAAGGCTACTTCGGCCTAAAGCGTAAGAGCCATTGTCACCAGCTTACATTACAAGGCCACTTCGGCCCAAGGCGTAAGAGCTATTGTCGCCAGCCTACATTAAAAGGCCACTTCGACCCAAGGCGTAAGAGCCATTGTCGCCAGCCCACGCAAACGTGAAATCCTGAGGGTCAAATGAGCTCGAGTCAAAACCCGACTAGGAGACTAAACCCAAAAAGATTGAACAAAAGCATAAGAGCTCAAACATCTACTTATACTAAAGGTCGCATTGACCTAACGCGTAAGAGCCCACCGAACCAGCCTAATGAGCCCCAGGACCGTATCATCGAATCTAAAGACTCCTACTTACTCAAGAGATCAGATTGATCTGGCTAAAATCTTGGGAAATAGAAACCCAGAAGATACAAAGCCGCGATGTTCCCCTCTTATACATACAGGTAATAGAATACAAGATCCATTTAAATCATACTATGAAAGCTATATACACAAGAACAAGAAGAAAACAAATGTCCCCCTTGGAGACTATGTCCCGACGACCCTGTCCTCGCCATCTTCGGCATCAGACAGAATGAACTTGGCATCATACTCCTCCGCCTTTGGCTTGCTCAATCTCTTCCGAAAAATCGAAACCCCTGGCATGAACTTTCTCGAGGGTTTCCATCCAAGATTTGCACTTTGCATACTCTTTACTGCTGGTCGCTCGACCAAGAGTTCTCCTTAGTTCAGCTCTAGCAATGGCAACACTCTTCAAATAAGCTGATGCTCTCTGGTCACCCCTAATGCTACTCATCACAGCCTAAGCCCGGGTATTCACCACCTCGGCCTTTGTCTTCGAAAGCTCAGATTCTAGCCTGGCAATCATGTTCGCCCGCGCAGGATCACACATACGAGCAGTTTGGATTTGCATCTCTAGGGTGGAAACTTTAACCAAAACACTCTCCTTGGTCGTAACTTGGGCATCTACATGGGCTTGCAAGTCGTCTAGCTCACGTTCGACCTTGCCAACTTCAACCCAAAGTCGCTCCAGCTCCTCCGTTTTGCACCCAACTGAAATATCAAAATGTTAACCTCCGAAAGCGAAAAGAAGGAGCATACGTCAATATGAAATACAAGGTACCTATCTCTCAGGGCAGCTCTCGTAGCTCCGACTTCGATCCACCTCATACTGCAAGCATACCAGCTTGACTTCCTTTTCATCACAAAGGAGCCTAGCTTCAAAATGAAGCAGCCCGGACTTAAGCTTGTCGAACGCCTGCAAAAGAAAGCCCAATAAGGAACGAAAGGCACGAAGCTCGAAAGACCTATGCCAAAACTCACCACAAAGTGATTCCGCTGGGCTTCCTCGAAGGCTGAGCACACGCCTGCCAATCTAGTTCCTTCAGTCCTGAAAGAGTCGGCTCTGGTCGAAGCACGATCGCTTCGTGTACGTGACCCCGTGTTTCTAGTATCTCCTAAAGTATTATCGATGGAAAAAGAAGGCGACAACAATGGAGAAACCCTCTTTCCAGAACCAGGAACCGCGAACACGATAGGCTCAAATGATGCTTCCGCTCTGAAGCCCCGGTCCCGTTCAGCCTTATTTTAAGCACCATCACCCTCTAAAAACATCTCTTCCATATTATCGTCGTTCTTCAGCCCGGGAGTTAGCAACCCTTCCCCCTCTTCGGAGGAGCACGGCCTCTCTTTGAACGGCTTTTCAAGGCCTATAACAGCAAGCTTAATGCGCATGAAGGGAAAATTCCTCTCCAAATGAACGAAGGGAGGGAAAAGTATAACACATCACTCACCATGATGTCTCGCTTCCCATCTACCAGGGGATGCAACTCGCCACTTGCTCTCGTCACAAGTCAAGCAGGTCGCCAACTTTCGAAACTAATCCGGTAGATCAGGAACGTCGCTTGGCGCCCATGAAATCACTACGAGAAAAGAAAAGAAGGCACAATTACAAAATCGGGCTTTTGTCATAGACAGAACTGAGAAAGCACGAGATGCACCACTTATGAGTATAATTCCATTCCTCAAGGAATGGCATGAGATCTATGGGGATAATGTCGGCGGTCCGCACCCGGACGAAATGACTCATCCACCCCAATCTTTGTCTTCCTCATCGTCAACAACAAAGGGCATAGTCGATCGGCATTGCAAGGTCGGCAGACCTCAATGGTGGAAGGGCCGATACAACCTGATAAGGTGACTAAGAGTAAAGTCAAGCCCCGCATTCTTCACAAAAAATCACATCATCAACACTATTCACCAAAATGACAGATGGATCTGCGCCAAGGTAACCCGATACTCTAGGTAGAAGTCAAAGCACAACCCTATCAAGAGGACCCAATGTGAAAGAGTAGGTGTACACATTCAAGAATCCATCGGCATGATCCGTGATTCCCTCACCCAGGGAAAATGCTTGTTACATCACTTTCTCCCCCATCCGCGTCATTCCTCCCTAACTTAAGATGCTCTTCTCCTATCAATGAATTAGTCTGTAAGGCGTACTCTCGTTGGTCCTGAAGACCGGAGGCGGAGCTTTCCCCTCCCTGTCGGACAGACTCCGACAAACTAAAGTGGGGATATGTGCAAGTGCGTTGGTGCCGAAGTGCTGAAAGGCTGGCACAGAAAAAGAAGAGCAACTACTTAAAATGGTGGGACCCTCGAAAAAGCAGAAACAACCCTATTTATGTATAGAAAAAATGGCGATGATTTGCCTGCCTCAATATCGGTTAAGAACACTAGCCGATGCCGCCTTCTCTAATCCCGAGGTGGTACCCGACCTTGAGGACCTCCATCAGAACAATGTTAGGCTCCAGTAAGCCAACAACACCTTCTCCAGTCCCGAGGTAGTACCCGACCTCGGGGACCTCCATCATAACAAGGATAGGCTCCAGGAAGCCAATAACACCTTCTCTAGTCCCGAGGACCTCCATCCAAAAGAAGTTAGGCCCCTAAAAGGCCAACAACATCATCGCCAATCCCGAGGTGGTGCCCGACCTCGAGGACCTCCATTAGGACAAGGCACAACTCTAGGAAGCTGATGGCGCCTTCGCCAACACCAAGATGGTACCCGACCTCAAGGATCTCCATCAAAGGGAAGGCTAGGCTCCAGGAAACCAATGGCATCATTACGAGACCAAAGGTGGTACCCAACCTCGGGGAATTTTTGTCAAAAGGGAATCAGGATCCAAGGAAATAAGCATTTAAACTATACTTGTATGGTCTTGGCCCCGGGGTACCGTCTGATCTCAGACAAACCCTCTTTCAAGACCTATCTACAGAGCCCTAAGGCTATCTACACCGAGCTCAAAGCAAGTTTCTAGGTGGTCCGAATTTGAACAAACCTCCGCTCGGAGACCGCCCTCGAGAGATTAAAGACAGTTCCTGTCCACGGGCCTCCGAACAGATTTCTTCTCAAAGGTTACCAAGGAGTTTAAGTAAAAAATCATGGTTTTAAGGCCCAAAACATTACTTTCATTCTACTCGAAGTCAAGGTCCCGACGACCCGAGTTCATCGACCCGATCTAGGTTCGATCCAAGGGATCGCAAAAGGTTCCGCGCAAGGCCATATTAATCAATCAGAGGACGGAACAAAAATTTGCATGTAGGTTTGACATTGGCAGTAGCCGATAAAATCACGCATTTAGAGTCTCTATAAGTGTAGATGAAAGGAAATATCACAAGCATAGAAGACAAAATTGGGGAAACATCTTTATATTCATAAACATTTGATTACAACGGCCCGCGAGGGGTCTTACATATGATTACAAAAGCCTACAAGGGGTCCCTACACGGAAATAAAGTAGAAGAAGGCATACGAGCCAAAGAGCCCAGCCTACTCTCAAAGGGGCATCATCGGCAACAACATCTTCGATCACCATCCACTATAGCGTCATCCCTTTGGGTGTGCATCCTAAGCGGCAGTATCTTCTACCACCATCGCCTTGCGGGGCTCGTCTCGGTCTTCCAAAGTGGTGCCTTCAATGGGGAAGATGAAGAGGAGGAAAGTGGCAAAGCAGGAGGGGATGATAATATAGCCACAATGCCATCAATGCCTTTGCAAGACGGATCGACAGGTGCAATCAATGCACCATTGGAAACTGAATCGATGGCGATACGGTCAAATTGAAGAATGGGAATCGCCAGCACAGTGAATGACACTGAAAAGACAAGTCCATAGGACGTACCAGTTAGCGTGAAGGTTTACATCGTAAGTATGATATCATCAGCGTGACATCATTGTGGGGAGTCCAAAGAGTTGTATGTCAAAGTCATTTCTTATCACTCCTATCTATGAAACGCAGGGACTATCTGTATACGCTAAAATCGGAGAGCCCAATTTCTCGATATCGAGGCACCTCAGAAGGCCATCTCAATGTCTCGAAACTACAAGATTATGATCATGTGTCCTCCTTCGAGGTTCGTCGAGACCCGACCTCGGGAAAACGTTATCCTCGACCATGGAAGAAACGGGTAGTTCCCAAGACACGCGACTAGGACTGACAGAGCTACCCTAGCCCTTAATCAGGATGTCTTATAGTTGTCCCATCTCCGCTTCTTTGTAATTAATGCTTGTTGTACTATAATGGGATTTCCCTCCTGTATAAAGGGGATCCTTGTCACTTTGTAAAGGTCTGTTGCTCCACCTGCTCCATAAGAAATATACAAGAAATTTCTCTTTTCCCTCTAACATACTCTCTTGATATTTTTGTTCTCATTTATTATCTTCATACTTGTTCTTCATTTATTGCTTATTGTTGGCCATAAAGAGCCTCCCTCAATTATCCTATAACTGTTATCTCTACCCCAATTTCCCTCAATAGCTCGTAGCCGAGCCTTGAGATCGACCTCGAGGCCCAGAATCGACAAGCCTTAGGTCCCGAGTGGCTAGCCTATCGGTTTGATCATAGCTCTCTCCTTAACCCCATTTCGTCTAGATCTCACATACTTAACATCAACTGCTTAGCAAACTAGCATAAAAATAGATCACGTATTTTTAGAGTCCCATCAACAAATTTAATTGTTATTGCCATTTTCATGGTAAACATCCAATTTGAACTTAATTGTCCACGAAATATCCCTCCAATGCTGCCATAAGAACACGGAGGCGAAACTAGCAATCAATTAGGGTTTTCCCGCACGTAAATCACTTTAGAAGACTTGAAATCAACTAGAATTGATATTAAAAACTTGAGGGAGTATTTACAGAACATAAACCACTTAAAAAAACCTCCCACATGAGCTTGAATAACACAAAAATGAGCAAAAATAAGAAGAACAAGAAACTTACTAGCGATATGGGATTCCCGACACTTGATTTGTGTTGTTTGCCCTTTGTTTGGGTCTTGGATTGTGAGAGAAAATTGATATAATGTTTTTAGGGTTATAAGGTCTGAAAATACTGAAAAATAGTGACTTAAAACGGTGTGGAGGCATCTTATATATATCCATATGTCTCAAACCCCCTATGTGGGCCCCACAGAGAGCTTCTTGATGCAGTCTCGCGAAAACACGAACATCTCTCTACTTCGAGATCATATCAACGAACGGTTTAATGCATTGGAAACTAGACTCATAGATGTTTAATTTGGTGTAGATCACTCCATAGTTCTAAGTAAATTGGGAGAATTGCTTAATAACACTTGACCTAAAGTTTAAGTAAGTTATGAACCTAAGTTGCGACAACTTTTGTCGACTTTTGTTTCATAACTTGTTTTACTTCAAGACTTATGATATGGATATGATATGATTCAAATACCTTAAAATATGACCTTTTGAGTATATTAAGCACCTCTAGGGTTACCCAAAAATATGGGTTACAACATTTTTGACTCGTTTAACTTCTAATACTTGTTAACCACCCTTATACACCCTTGTATAATCGAAGACCAATATGATTAGCTTTTTATCATCTTAACGATAATATCTTTAGGGATTTATGTTGACTACCTTACGGCATGAACTAACGTACGTGAATATGGGTTGTAATACCCTCCCTCCTTCTTAGGAACATTCGTCCTCGAATGTAAAGGTTTATGGGCAGTCTAAATCATCGTGGATTCCAACATAAATTTTCGGCGGGGTTTCCCCTATAATATGGACACTAGCCAAACTTGCAAGCAGTCAAACCCAACATATTGCCTCAAAAGGCTACACAAAGCATTATGGATATGTGCATTATCTGCATATCACCATTTTGTATAAATGAAGACTATTCTCAAGCTATTGCTTACCTCATAGAGCTATTTCACCTTTTAATGCGTCCTGCGTTTCCCTGGCATTCTCGTTATCCTTATTCTAGAATAGGTAAGTGTATTTAGACTTCATCACCTCTTCTGCTTCCCATGTCATTTCTTCCATATTCTTGTTACTCCACAATACTTTGACGGAAGCTACATCTTTTGTTCTCAGCTTGCGGATTTGGCGATCTAATATAGCCACTAACACTTATTTACATGATAGATCCTTTGTAACTTGTACATATTTGATAGGTACGGCTCGAGAAGGGTCTCCAATATATTTCCTCAACATATATACATGGAAAATCGGGTGGAAAAATTCTAATTCGGATGGCAATTCTAACTCATAAGCAACCTATCCAATTTGTCGAAGAATTTATACGGCCCGATATACCGCGGACTTAGCTTACATTTCTTCCCGAAATGCATAACACCCTTCATCGGTGAGATCCTCAGGAAAACCCAATCACCAACCTTAAACTCCAGATCACAACGTCGGACATCAGAATAAGACTTTTGCCTGCATTGCGCCATCCTCAGTCATTCTTGTACCACTTTCACCTTCTCAATAGCTTGGTGAATCAAATCTAGCCCATATAATTCTGTTTCACCGACTTCAAACCATCCAGCTGGTGATCTACATCTTTTCCCATACAGTGCGTCGTACGGAGCCATTTTAATACTGGAATAGTAGCTATTATTGTAGGCAAATTCTATGAGTGGTAGATGATCATACCAATTCCCCTTGAAATCTAGAACACATGCTCGTAGCATATCTTCAATTGTCTGAATGGTATGTTCAGCCTGCCCGTTAGTGTGCGGATGGAATGTAGTGCTGAGATTCACTTGTGTGTCTAAACCCTTCTGAAAAGACCTCCAAAAGTTAGCCATAAATTGAGCTCCTCGGTGTAATATAATAGATACCGGCACACCATAAATCCTAACAATCTCCTTTATATACAACTTCGCATAATTTTTAGCCGTGTAAGTTGTCTTAACTGGCAGAAAATGGGTACATTTTGTAAGTCGATCAACTATCATCCAGATGGAGTCAAACTTATGATTAGAACGAGGTAATCTAATAATTAAGTCCATATTAATCACCTCCCATTTCCAGGTCGAAATCTCTATATTCTGAAGCAATCCACCAGGTTTCTTATGTTCGATCTTTACTTGTTGACAATTAGGACAGTGGGCTACAAATTCTGCAATAGACTTCTTCATGTTATCCCACCAATACTTCTCCTTAACATCATGATACATCTTTGTCTACCCGGGTTAAATGGAATATCGGGATTGATGAATCTCATTCATAATCTTCTCTCGCAACCCTGCCACATTAGGCACACATAATCAGCCCTGGTATCTCAATTCCCCATCTCCTCCAATCTCGAAAGCCGTAATTTTACACTACTGAATGCTCTTTTTTAATCTTACTAAGGTAGGATTTTCATATTGTCGTGCTTTTACTTTGGCTACCAAAGATGATTCTGATGTATTAAGTACAGTAACACCTCCATCATTAGAGTCTAACAATCTGATTCTCATATTGGCTAGCTGATGAAGCTCTTTAGTCAACCCCTGTCTACCTGCCTCAATGTGTACTAAGCTTCCCATTGACTTACGACTGAGAGCGTCTGCCACAACATTGGCTTTACCGGGATGGTACAATATCTCGATTGTAATATTTCAGTAATTCAAGCAACCTATGATGCCTCAAATTCAAATCCTTCTGCTTGAAGATGTGTTGTAAAATTTGGTGATCTGTGTAGATGTCAACATGGACGCCGTATAAGTAGTGCCACCTTATCTTCAAAGTATATATTACTGCAGCCAATTCCAAATCATGGGTCGGGTAATTGTTTTCATGCTTCTTCAATTGTCTTGATGCATAAGCAATCACCTTACCATGTTGCATCAATACGCACCCAAACCTATACCTGAGGCATCACAATATACAACATAACCTTCTGTTCCTTCTAGGAGAGTGAGCACTGGCGTGAATGTCAATAAATTATTTAACTCTTGAAAACTTCATTCACAAGTGTCAGACCACTGGAACTTAGTAGCTTTCTGTGTTAACTTAGTCAATGGTTTTTATATAGAGGAAAACCATTCTACAAGTCACCTATAATATCCTGCTAGCCCCAGGAAGCTGCGGACTTCTGATGGTGTTGTAGGTCTCGGCCAATTCTTTACTGCATCGATCTTCTGAGTGTCGACACTAATACCCTCGTCAGATATCATATGGCCAAGGAATTCTACTGAGTTCAGCCAGAATTCACATTTGGTGAGCTTAGTATATAACTTATGATCCTGAAGCGTATGTAATTCTATCCGCAAGTGGCCGCATGTTCCACCTCCGAACGAGAATACACCAGAATGTCATCAATGAATACGATCACGAAAACATCAAGATAGGTCCTGAATATAGTATTTATGAGATCCATAAAAGCTACTGGGGCATTTGTTTTCCTGAACGACATCACCAAGAACTCAAAGTGCCCATATCTTGTCCGGAAGGCCATCTTTGGAATATCCTTCTCGTTAACCCTCACCTGATGATTCCCTGAATGTAAGTCAATCTGGAAGAAATACTTGGCACCCTAGAGTTGGTCAAACATGTCGTCAATCCTTGGAAGTTGATACTTGTTCTTTATAGTAAACTTATTCAACTATCGATAATCGATACACATCCTTAACGACCCATCTTTTTTCCGCACGAACAAAACTGGCACACCCCGAGGTGAGGAGCTAGGCCTAATGAAGCCCTTATCCAGAAGGTCCTTCAACTGTGCCTTCAACTCTCGCAACTTTGTCGAGGCCATCATGTATGGAGGAATAGATATGGGTTGAGTGTCAGACAACACATCAATGCTAAACTCAATCTCCCTTTTAGGAAGAAGGCCTGGGAGTTCATCTGGGAAAACATCTGGAAATTCATTGACCACAGGGATTGACTGTAGAGTAGGTGGCTTCGCCTCTGCATTCCTAATGCGAACGAGATGATAAATGTAACCTTTTGAGATCATCTTCCTTGCCTTAAGATAGGAAATAAACCTACCTTTCGGCCTAGCAATGTTCTTCTTCTATTCAATGACGGGTTCACCAGGAAATCAAAACCTAACTTCTTATGATAGTAAACATTTGCATAGCATGAGGCCAACTAGTCCATTCCCATTATCACATCAAAATCAACCATTTCTAACTCAAATAAATTTGTTGAGGTTTGATGACCATAAATCATCACTGTGCAACCTTTATATACCCTTCTAGCAATCACAGAATCCCCTATCAGAGTAGATACCGCAAGTGGTTTACTTATTAATTCAGGTTCAACACCAAAGGTATTAGCCACAAATGGTGTAACATATGATAATGTAGATCCCGGATCAATCAGCGCATATACAACGTAAGAAAATGCAGACAATATACTTGTAACAACATCCGGAGATGATTCGAGATCATATCAACCTACTAGAGCATAGGTTCAATTTTGAGCACCACTCGAACTCGAAACTGCACCTTTACCTCTACCACGACCTATTAACTACTGAAAACGCCATGCTGGAGGTCGAACTGATGAGGAAGAACCAGACACAGATCCAGTCGGCTGAGCCATACCACCACCTCCTATATTAGGATAATCCCGCATCATATGGCCAGGTTGTCTGTAAGAATATCATGCATCAGAACCTCGACGACACAGTCCAAAGTGGGCCTTGCCGCACTGATCACAACGTGGTGTTCGGGGTCTCATTTTACTAGTATCCTTGTGATACTGCAAGCCTGATGCCCGCGAACTCTGACCTGGACCAGAATAGGTAAATCAATCACATCAAGGCCTCTGAAACTATGGAGGATCACTAGCTACAAGTGGTGCCGAACTCCTCGAAGAATGGGGCCTGACACTGCCTCAGAAGTCATCAGAATACCTTGCAAATCTTGCCCTTTTATACTGGCCCCGATCTTGTTCCCTATCTGCTTTTTACTGGCACTGACGATCCTCTAGGGTCTGGGCATAAGCCTGAATACGGGAAATATCCATGCCCTCCACCAAGGAGTTTGTGGTGCACTCATTTATCAAATGTGATCCCAACCCGTTCACGAACAAATGCACCCTATTTCTCATCTCGGCCACTATATGGGGAGCATACCTTGCTAAAGAATCAAACTGCATACTATACTCTTGCACACTCATATTACCTTGTCGAAGGTTCAACAAGTTATCAGCTCTAACTCGTTGTATCTCAGCTGGCAAGTAGTGACGAAGAAAGGCTTGAGAAAATTCCTTCCACACAACTGGAGGAGCGATTGGACCCCTGGATCTCTCTTAATAATCATACCAGAAAATCGCTAAATCCCATAACAAATAAGAAGCCAACTCTACTGCCTCTGTATCACTAGCATACATAACCGGCAGTGTACGATGAACCTGATCAACAAAAGTCTGCGGGTCCTCCTTGGGGTGTGATCCAGTAAACAGTAAAGGGCCTAGATTAATAAAATCACGAACTCTCTTACTAATCGATTTATCAATAGCACCGGTATTCTGCCTCTGAGCCTGAGCAACTACCAAGCTAGTCAACAACTGCACCACACTCCACATATCATGGCCTATAGTGCGAGACGGAGGAACTGGTGATGCTGGGTGCCTCCTAATATCCTCTGGAGGAAATGAAGTAGATGAGGTATGAGACGACATCTCACTCTGAGCCTCACTATGGCCTGCTCTGGCTTGAGGCACCTGAATGGTACCCTCTCCCGTAGCTGTATCAAGCCATCTACTAAACGTTTGCTTCCTAGTCGAGGGCACGCTAAAAAAGAACAAGGTGAATATTAGAGACGAACACTTATGACTCAACTCTATGCACGATCTAGATTTAGGAAGAAGGTAACAACTCTAGATATCATGTAGCCTCCTAATTATAAATGTGGCGCACTACACATCTATAATTATAACTCTACTAGACATGGCTCATAGACAACCCCTAGGACAATCTTGCTCTGATACCAAGTTTATCACGACCCAAACTGGAGGATCATGACTAGCACCCGGGCCATACTTGGCGAGCACCAACGTACATTTTATCTAACCTTCCTTATTTTCTTTAAGGGCCGACTAGATCAATATAAATGGTAGATGTGGATCATGAACAACCAAGAATAAAAGATAATGGCATGAGCATACATAACATGAGATGCCAAGACTGTCAAGAAACCATATATAAGGTATAAGCTACCACGCTGCCATGAAACACTATACAACAAAAATTAGCCGACAAGGCATACCAAATTATACATGTGATGCCACTTGTGTATGAGCATATAAAGGAATATAAGTGCTTCTACATTGCCAAAATAGGGCTCCGACATACCTATAATGTCTATAACAAAAATGCATACCAAGACCACGGCAAGTCCGGAGAAGGGATCTCGCCAATAACCGCTGAACTGGGCAGCTTATTGTGGTAGGTGAGTTGCGTCTACCTGTCTATCAGGACGTGCAGTACGACATGCAGTGTCTACAAATAAAAAGTACGTTAGTGTGAATAAAATACTGAGTATGCAAGGCAAGAAATCATAAGTATGAACTGTAATGTTAATAGGGATAGAGAATATACAACATGTAACATCTGGGTATCTCTAAGGGATACTAACATGAAATGCATGATACAGACATATATACATAAACTTTTAAAACGTACGCCTCTGTGGGCATCATCATCATCATATCGTACATGACCGTAATAGGCTCGGTAAAAACATACCTGGCCATCATAAGGCTCAGTAGAATAGTACCCGACCACGTGGATCTTAGTAAAACCCAACTGATTAGTGGTTGCACAATAGGTTCTGTACCCAGCTGTCTATAGCGCGGCTCGGTAGAGTAAAATAGATACATATATATAATGCATGTTGGACTCATTAGAATAATATTCTGAACCTTTCAAAGTGACGTAAGGTCGGTATCCTCTGTACACGTTGTTAGGACTAAATATTCATCATGACTCCTATAAGAATGAGGAAGTACCAACAACATTTATAACATAAGAATAAGAGAAGCAACATCAACATCAATCGCTCCATAAGAAGGGAAACAATGTAAGTACCGCTAGCTTCTAAGAGTAGAGTATCTTTGGAAGTTCGTTCATTACATTATGTACAACCGGAGTCGTGAAAAAGAAGGAAAGAGATAGACTCACATACCTTGTATTGCCCAACCTCAAGCTATACAAATGTCATGACTCCTTAGTCTACAATGACACTATCATTATCGTTTAAGCGTCGTAACTATTATGTATCGATCGCAACCTATTTTACGATGAAACGGACAGAACCTCCCCTATTTATATGACTTCCCACAAGTCAAAAAAATCACCAAATATCCCAAACAACATCAATAATAATCATATTGAGCCTCTCACAATAGTCCACCAACTAACAACATTACTACCAAGCCTTTTGACATATATTTCACAAGTTCTAGCTTCAATGACTTAGCCGCAACTTGGATAATCTTAAATACATGTAGAGTAAGAGGTTCCTTACCTTTAAATAGAAATAACATCTCCAATTTGACCTTAATTATCCACGAAATATCCCTCCAATGCTGCCACAAGAACAAGGAGGTGAAACTAGCAATCAATTAGTGTTTCCCGGCACTAGAATCACTTTAGAAGACTTGAAATCAATTTGAGTTCATATTAAAAATTTGAGGGAGTATTTATAGAACATAAACCACTTAAAACAATCTTCCACATGAGCTGGAATAACACAAAAATGAGCACCAACAAGAAGAACAAGAAACTTACTAGCGCCATGGGATTCCCGACACTTGATTTGTGTTGTTGCCCTTTGTTTGGGTCTTGGATCATGAGATTAACTTGAGAGAATGTTTTTAGGGTTCTAAGGTCTAAAAATACTGAAAAATAGTGACTTAAAACGGGGTGGAGGCATCTTATATATATCCATATGTCTCAAATCGCCTATGTGGGCCCCATAGAGAGCTGTTTGGCGCAGTCTCGCGAAAATGTGAATATCTATCTACTCTAAGATTGTATTAACAAATAGTTTAATGTGTTGGAAACTAAATTCATATATATTCAATTTGGTGTGTAGATTGCTCCATAATTCCAAGTAAATTGGGAGAAAAGCTTAGTAACATTTGACCTAAAGTTTAAGTAAAATTATGAACCTAAGTTGCGACAACTTTTGTTGACTTTTGTTTCATAACTCGTTTGACTTCATGACTTTTGATACGGATATTATATGATTCAAATAACTTAAAGCACTACCTTTTGAGTATATTAATCACCTCTAGGGTTACCAGAACATACGGTTACAACATCCTTGATTCGTTTAACTTCTAATACTTGTTAACTACCCTTATACACCCTTGTATAATCGAAGACCAATATGATTAACATTTTATCATATTAAAGATAATATCTTCATGGATTTACGTCGACTACCTTATGACATAAACTAGTGTACGTGAATATGGGTTGTAACATGTTTTCCTTTTGTATTTTTGTACTTGTGCTGCTTAGTATGTTTCATGAATAGAAGTACTTTTTGTTTGAGCATTGCACAAAGTTTATTCTTTTTGCATCAAATTAGTCAAGGCTTCGGGTGTATTTTCCCCCGATAGAAATTTTGGGTTCCAAGCATAAACTCTTCTAAAATCAACCCTTTATTATGGTGGTTTCATAAGAGAGGGACCTCTTATGTTTACAGTGCTCTTGAAGAGAACACTTCCTATTCATTCCGACACTAGAATTTGAAGTACTTAGTTAACTTTCACATGATAAAATTAGTTTATTGTTTGGACAAGAAACAGGAAAAAAAATTAAAGGACTTTATTTTATTCCTTCTATCTTCAAAAGTACATATGCGTTCGTTTGCTAAAAGAAAAGAACTTACCATTACATGTGGCTAATTTGTACAACTTGTTTTTACAGGGCTGCCTTTGCAGTCCCCGGTCCCAGTGAGACATTTTTGTTCTCAGGTCTTGCAGTCCCGGTTTTCATGGTAATCAGGTTGTCATATCCTCATATTATTCCCCTAGTGTTCGAATATGAAGAATGTGAATTGGAACATTGGAAGCCTTTCTCTTTTAAGGAAAAACACTAGTGAATGGTTGGATAATCTTTGGTTTGATAGCAAGCTCCATTTCCCGTTAGGAACTTTGCTATTGAACTAAAGATTACCTAACCACCCCCTAGTGGCTTGTTCAAGGATAAACACTTGTGAACGGTTGAATAGACTTTGGTCCGATGGCAAGTTTTGCTTCCCATTAGGAATTTGCCACCGAGCCAAAGAATATTTAACCATCCCGCTGTGATTTGTCGTTTCAATGCCTTGTCATTTAAAGGTATTATTTCTACTGGTGATGTTTCCTTCGTAGTAGCTTTTGTTGTTGCCTCGTTAAAAACCTTGCCAGAAAAACTCAATTGGGAAAAAATCGATTGAAGGGAAAAATAGTGTAACACATACTTTCAGTATAAGTGGGATCCATCAGCAGTAATACCTTTTGAGGTGAGTCACGTTCTAGTTGCTCGGCAATTTGACTCCGTCATGGTTCTCTAGTTCTTATCATCCTTTTCCGGTGACAACCGTAAATAGATATGGGACTTCCCACATTGGACACAGCTTTACCTCGTTGAGCTCTCGGGTGTTATGTGTCGCTTTCCTCAAAATCAAATCTCACACTTTAAAGTAGCAAAAATTGGTATTTCGTCATTGTATCATTCCATTCTTTATTTTTGTGCCACCGTCCTTATGTGCGCCAAGTCCCTACGTTCATCAGGTAGCTCCAGTTTAACCATAAATGCTTCATTGTTTACCTCTTATTCCGCTGGGATGTAACACAAGATCGGTTATCCTACTTCCACCGGGATCAGAGCTTTTGCGCCGAATACGAGCGAGAAAGGCGTCTCCTGTGTGCTCGATTTGGTCAATGTTCGCTATGCCCATACCCCTCCTGGTAACTCTTCAGGTCACTTGCCTTTGGCTTCTTCCAACCTCTTTTTGAGGTTTTGAATATCACCTTATTGGTTGATTTTGCTTGCCTGTTTGCGCTAGGATGGTATGGTGAATATGTTATTCTTTTAATTTTCAAATCTTCAAGAAATTTATGACCTTGGAGCCTATGAACTGTGTCCAGTAGTCACAGATAATCTACTTTGGTATTCCGAACCAGCAAATTGTGTTTTCTCATAAGAAATTGACCACTCCGCTCTTACTGATCTTCTGGTAAGGACCCGCTTCAACCCATTTAGTGAAATAATTGGTTAGAATTAAAAGAAATCCTACCTTTATTGGAGCTGGAGGCAACGACCCAACTATATATATCCCGCATTTCATGAATGTCCGTGAGGATAGTACCGAATGCAGCAGGTCTGCCAATTGGTGTACCAACGGCACATGATGCTGACACTTGTCGCATTTCAAAATGAATGCCTTCGCGTCTTAATCCATCCGAGGCCAATATTATCCTCATCTCACTAATTTTAGCACCAACAAATCTGCACTGAAATTGATTCTCGCAAACTCCTTCGTGAACCTCTCTCATTACGTATTTTTCCTCTGAGGATCCCAAACATCGGGCCGACGTTCCTTGAAATGACCTTCTGTATAACTACCATCCCAATAAACAATAACGTGTTGCTTTAGTGCGGAGTGCCCAGGATGCTTTCAGGTCTTCGGGTAGCTTGCCATGCTTAAGGTAATCGATGATCTCATTCTTACAGTCCCTGACTAACTTGGTTGTATTTACTTCATAATAACCATCAACATCCATTACCGAGTGCATGAGCTATACGACAGTACCAGAATGTGATCCCTTCATTTCTGTGGACGATCCCAAATTCGCCAATGCATTTGCTTTTGCGTTTTCTTATCTCGGGATATGAGTGATAGACCATTCCTTGAACCGATCGAGCAAAGTTTAAACTTTAATAACATATTGTTTTGTGTGTTCATCCTTAGTGTCGAAGATTCCACATACTTGATTTACTGCTAGTTGGAATCACATTTGATTTCAATGACCTCGGAGTCCAGCCCCGGGCGAGTTCAAGTCCTGCAATCAAAGCCTCATACGCGGCTTCATTATTAGTCAAGGGAATAATTTTTATGGCCTGCCTCAGGATCTCTCCCGAGGGTGAGATTAAGACCTCCCCAACCCCAGACCCTTTCATGTTAAATACTCTATCCATGAACAAGGTCCAAACTCCTGATGTCGTTTACGACTCCATCACCGCTTTTTTTGTGTACAAAGGCAGTAGCCTGGGACTGAAACCAGCCATGAAGTTGGCCAAAATTTGTGATTTGATCACAGTCCTGGACTTATATTCAATATCAAATTCACTAATTTTCATTGCCCATTTGGCTAGCCTACCTAACAACTTAAGTTTGTGAAAGACATTATGCTAGGGAAAGGTTGTCACCACGACCATAAGGTGGCAATGAAAATAAGGCCTAAGCTTTCGAAAGGCGACAACGAGAGCTAAGGCTAATTTTTTGGTGTGGATAACGAGTTTCCACTCCCATCAAAATTTTGCAAACATAATAGATAGGAGATTGTGTACCTTTGTCCTTCCGGACTAGAACGACACTTACCGCTACCTCCGAGACCATCAAGTATATTAGCAATTGTTCATCTTCCTCCAGTTTTGATAGTAACGGAGGGCTCGATAGATACCATTTCAGGTCTTTTATAGCCTTCTGGTTGATCCATTCCCAATCCACACTCAACAATGAGTGGAAGAGGTCGTTGGAAGAATAGTACCCAACTATGAGTCGGGATCGATTTCCTCAGGGAGCTAACAATGGGTGTTAGAGTGTATACTTGATGCGTGAAGACGAAAAAGCTTAAATACACTTACAATCAAGTAAGTTTTGCAAATTACTTCTATAAATTACACTATTAATGCTCGATTAAAGTAATGAAACTCGAAATTGACTTATTGGTTTTGGTTGTTTTCAAATAGGTAAAAAGCCTAGGGATGTAACCTTCGCCTAGGTGTTCGCCTAGTGGTTTAATTACGTTAACACTTGTGTTATTGATTGGGGGTATAATATAGCTCTCAACTCTAAGTTACCCATTTAATACCTCTCAGTCATAGATTGATTTTGCCCTTTTTTGCTTTCTCAATACCAAATGGGCATCAAACTAAATAGTTAATATGAGCTCAAGTCGTATTTTTTCTATCTCTAGTTCAAACACTTTAAGTAGGCTAGTCAAATCCTTAACTGGCCCAATTTCTTGTTTGCCAAGTTTTCCTAGGCTAGGTCCCTCTTTCTCAAGTAAAGACCAAGTAAAAAAGGCACGAATCAATGTTTGCAACCATTAATTCTAAAATTAAAGTATGAAAAAGGCTAAATAACAAACACCCTATCATAAACAAGCATTAAATTAAATACCCATAAGGTTTACATAATAGGGTTGAGTCACAATCTTAGTAAATATTTAACTACTCATAGTAGACAATGAACAAAACAAAGAAGAAATACTAATTAAACCATAATATAAAATTAAAATGATAAACTATGATATTTCTGTCCCAAAATGATCACAAATTACCCAAAATAGTAAACTACAACGGCTACAGCTAAGAAAATTTCAAAATTTAACCTAAAAATGTGATTCCCGTCTATTTATAGTGGCTCAAAATTCGCTGACAAAAAATCCCATCGGGAGGTTGTGCTGCCTCACAATTCCATGTGCGGTTTGCACATTGCTTGAGTGTGCAGGTGGATAGATTATGCAGCCGCACAATTTGATTTATGACGGCAATTCAACTTCTGCGGCCGCACAATTCATGTGCGGTCTGCACTTTAAGCAAGGCTTTAGTCTTGGTCATTTTGCACAGTCTCTAAACTTTTTGAATTCGTGTCAGTATGATCATGTTCTACGGCTACACATATTGTGTGTGGTTCGCACTTATTCTTCAATTAAGTATGGGCTTCTATATCAGATCTGTGGCCGCAGAGAGAATTCTGCGGTTCGCACTTGCTTCTGCGACCGCATAAATACTTTTGTGGACCGCACTTCTAGTCTACTTCTCCCCTTCTTTCCTTGTGAGTCCAAATACTCCTTTTTGAGTCAGATTTCTTCACGATAGTCCAAATCTCCAACATTCCTGCAATTTGCACACTTTCATTAGTTTTGGGAACATAAATCAACACTTTTGGACTAAAAACAAAAGTAAAAATGTGGTAATAAGTTGGCAAAATCCACACTTATCAACTCCTCCAAACTTAAGTCTTTGCTTGCCCTCAAGCAAATAGATTAGTTCCCACCTCCTCAAAGTGAAAGGTCATTTCAGCGAGTCAATAATAAGCCATCCATACTCAATTGTGACCAATAATTACCTACACTATTCATGCATTATCAACAAGGCGACAAATCAAGTATCATGCACATATAGTTCTTGTGTGACATTTGAGCTTCAAGAATTGACTTTACTCGTCAAGGACTCTTGTTCTATTATGTAAGTCATGGTGGACCCCAAACTCTTCCTCTTCTACCTTCTATTTGGCTCACTTCAAAAGTTAGCACTCAATCTTAAGATTCATGAAAGGTTCACTCTTCTCTAACAAGAGAATGTCACTAGTACGGCTTCAAGTGTCATAGGCTTGCCCCTCATGTATATCACCGCAAATGTAAGCTCAATCGGTTCGAAATCAAGTAGGACTTCCTTTGGGTTGTAATGAAGGATTTTGGGTTAGGGTTTACATCTTTCGTTAAGCACTCCGCATTTTCATTTTTGGCTGACAATTACCAATTCTTAGAGTCATTCTCTTTTTATTGGGGACTAGAAAGACTTGGCATCAATCTTACTAGTTCATTTCATTCTTTTTCTTCCTTGATGTTCATGTTAGGGTTTATTAGCTCTTTTTGAATCCATCAACCCTTCCACTTATTCTCTTTTTTGCATTTTTCTTTTTGTTCTTTTTCGTTTTGTTCTTTTTGTTTTATTGCCTTCTCTATTCATAGAAATCATTTCTTTTCTTTTTTTGTGCCTTGATACCACCTTCAAATTCTTCAACTCTCCCCCCCAAACTTATGACTTAAGCCACTTATTTCAGAAGAGTGTTAAGAAAGGTTCAGGTGCTAAGAGAGTATCAAGACAAAACGAGTATAAGCTAATAACATGATTATCAAATGAGAAAGGCTAGAGGCTCAAAGGGGGTTGCCTAGGGATAATGACATAGGTTGGCAATAGAAACCTCAAACGGGCCAAGGAAAGCCTACAATCATTTCTCAAACCAAGCAAAACTTAGGATTTCGCCTTGAAGCACATTTGGAGCATGTTCTAGACCATCTGCACAGATACTTGGACTAGCAACAAATTACCTCGTCCCTCATGCAACTAGACCAAAAAAAAGGATAGAGTTGAGAGCCTACAGCAACCACACTCAAGTTAAAGATCACTATGGTCCAATAAATCACTCGATGATTACCAAAGTCAACTCAATAGTCTCAAAGTCACTAACTAGGGCTATTTTCTTTCAAAAACCCAGTTTTAAACCATAAGCACGTAGTTAAGTGTGTTGGTACCAAATAAAACATGGGTAACTCTTTTTCGAGAATGACTTAATTAGGCCTTTTATTTATTACTACTACTATTATTATTACCTAAACAGAAAAACAAACTCATTCCTTTAAGAAGGTTGACACTCCATCCAATGTTGGGACGAGTCACCCGGTTCACACAAAACTACCTTTAGAATTAACCGTGGCATTAAGAAACCAAAGGCTTATTATTTACGAAAACATAAAAAGAAGCTACCAACAAAACAAGAACTAAAGTGGAAAAATAAAGAAACTAATAAACAATAACTACTAAAGATAAATAAACTACAAATAAGAAAAAGGAAAAAATCATCCAATTATTACATTCCCAAACGTATCCAAAATATGTCAATGTCATATCAAATAAACGCCACACCCTTCCCCCGAAAAAAGTAAGCATTGTCCTTAATGCTTAATAAAGTAAGAGTGAAAGGAAAGAGGGTGAAGAAAACTCCCTATGGATCCTTGTACATATCAGTGTCCCCAACAACATCATCTTCTGCTGGGTCAGCCAATTGTATCTTATCATCATCATATATGGGCATGACGGGAGTGTAAGCATTACACACGCTGCCTCAGAATTATTGGCAGCAAGGTTAGGCTCCTTAGACTGGTCAGGTAGTGCAACTAGTGCAGATGGTGCTGATGGATCTGGGATGGATTGGTGCGGGTCAAGTGGCATATCAAAAGGTAGATCCCTCGCCGTTGCAAGTCTGGTTACCTCCTTCCTGAACTTTTCAACCAACTTCTTGCTTGCTTGGGACTTGCTCATATTCTTCACTTCTTTGTCCAACTCCTCAATAACTGACCCGTGATGTACCAGAGTGTCCATGATCATCTTCTTGTTGTCCAGAATCTTCTTCAATTTCTCATCAAGATTAGACAAGACATGTGGTGCCTATGTAGATGACTGTGCTGCAATAATACTAGATATGTCAGACAACTTTGAAATAGCTCTCTGCATCTAGTTGTTGAGACTTGCCAATATCTGGGAGACTTGTAGAGAAGATAATGGAGATGTAGGCATGGGCACTGGCCTCGGATCTGGAGCATGGGCTGCCCTGGGGGTTGTGGTAGGATCTGATGATGGTGGCGGAGGCATATCAGCAGCACTAGAAGAGGGCTCAGTAGAGATAAATGGAGTGACAACTGCCTTAGTGACCACCACTACCGGCTCATCAGACTGGCCTGTGGTAGTAGAAGGCTGAACTCTCTTCTTTGGATTGCTCGCATTCATCAAGGAGTACCAGTCAAACAACTTCTTTGGCTTCACCTTTGTGTCATAAGTTCTCGGCTCTACCTTTGCGTCAGTAAGGTACTCTGTAATGCTGTTGGGATAAGGATAGGTCAAGCTAGTTTGATATGCTAACAATGAAATGTTGGTCGACATCACGCCACCCATATTAATTGGGTACCGGGCCATGATAGAAGCCACAAGAACAACACGTTGAAAAGGCAAATGAGTCTCGTTCTGGCATGGGTCAAGTTTGTTGCATACCAAAAGTCTGCCATCCCTTTTCCTCGAAACTCAATATGCTACGGTGGATGGGAACCCCAACAGTAATCCATGGTGGTGGTGGCACGGGTGGTGCTAAGATCTCTGCTAGCCAAAGTCGGACTTCTTCTTTTGTTGCACATTTCTCCTGATACTACTTAGGCTCCAAGTCCTCAAACCCTAAGTACACATTTAGTATGTGCTGATCAAACCTCACCTTGAGGTTTCATACTTTAGTCACCTCTTAGACGAGGTACTCCTTGGCATCCTTAACTCTTTTAGTAAACCACATCCAAACCTTGCTTTCTTTGAATGGCCTCAACACAACTAGGTTGTATTTATCCAAGTTCTTCAATAGAAACTGCCGCTCAAGTGTCAAGGATCTCACTAGCCACCACATATGAAAATCAGTGAAGGCAGCCAATCTAACGAACCTATCCTCCCATATCTCTATTTTCTTCGATCTCTCAACACCTGTGGATGTACCATCTCCCCCTCTACCATCATAGAGGATATCCTGTACAGTCTGTGCCTCTGTCTGGAGTAGTTGTTGATCAGAGGTCTGGCTGTCACTTTTCGACCCCTCGAAAATGCTGTGAGAAGAAGAGGCCTCATCTATCAGCTGAAATCACCCTTGTGGCCTAGATTGCGTGGATGTCTGCTCCTCGTGAATAGAGGCTGAGTTGACCTCGAAAGCTTCCCTAGACGTTACATAGGAACTAGACTCGGAGAGGTATGCATCTCTCCCTCTTCCAATTGTGGACTTTTTCCAGATAGTTTTGGGTTGGCCAAGGGGAAAGGTACCTCTACATGACCCCTAGAAGATTCACCTCTTCCTTTTGTTATTTTATCACAGCTGCGCAATCGAACCATTTTCTGTATCAAGGCAAAGAAGACTATTAGTTGCATGTAATCATTCAAAATATTCAAGACTTATGTATGTAAAGGGAGAACAATGTGGACATAATGGCATTATGACAAAAACCACAAGCTACCGAAACTGGGGTCTGCAGTCCGCAGATTTTGGATGTGCATTCATAGACTAGAAGTGCAGAATGCACAATTATAAGTGTGGCTGGACTTCTGTCAAAAATTATTAGAGGCTTAGAAGCCCCTCTCTAAAGATTGTGCGGAGGCTATTTTGCGGGCGCAGAAGAAATCTGTGGTCTGCACATTTCCAATTGCGGCATCCTTGAGGTTTCTGCAGTCCGCACAATTAAAGAGTGGCTACAGATACAGTTGCTTCACTAGGTCGCCCAAAACTCATAATCTGCGGACTGCATAAATTCAAGTGTAGTCGCAAATTTCAAAAACTACGCACATGCAAACCTTTTTACTTAGATTTTTAAATTACTTGCACAATTAGACATGACAACATGATATAAACATGATATCTCACTAACCCAACCCAAGATAGCCTGTATTATCAACTACCCAGTTCACATCTACCCCATATGGACACAAAGATGAACTCTCATAAAAGATTGCCTAAAAAGAAATTAAATTTTAAAAATTAAACTAACACAAAAATTTAACATGAAATGAAGCATACCAGATAGCGTGAGTGCATAGGGTGTTTAAGCACAGGTGGTTGTTTGTGGGGACAATGAAAATCTCTCAAGAAACTCACAGAGGAACAGTGAGTTTTAGGAGAGGGAAAATTATAAAATAAACTGAAGTTTCCTATATATACTAAAAACTCCTAAGAGGGAAAAGGGTCGAGTGCGGTCGCAGATTTTAATTGCGATCCGCACTCTATTACCTGGGGAAGCCATCTCTGCTATTAATGGGCGGTCCACACATTTTTTGGGTGCAGCCGCAAATTTCACTTGCGGTTGCAGATTAGCCTTTGCACTGATATGTTCAAACTTCATAGAGTTTACATTTTTACACTTTTGCAAGATTCCAACTGTGCGGTCCGCATGAGAAATGTCCGGCCGCGAATGCCCTCCTGCTGTGGCTCATAGAAATGTGTGGTCCGCAAATCTTTATACACTTAGCCATTTTTTAGTTCACCCTTCTTTCAAGTCACACTCAACTTTGTAGCAAACTTCAAATCAAGTTAGAACACAAATAACACCAAACTACAAAAGAAAAAGGAAAGGAACATGGGTTGCCTCCCAAGAAGCGCCTGATTTAACGTCGCGACATGATGCAAAATACCCTCAAGCGAAGTAAATGACTGCCACCATGTGGTTATCTCCAACCTTTCCAAGTAGTGCTTCACCCGATGACCATTAACTCAGAGTACCTCATTGTTTTTGTTTTTCAAGTCTAATGTAGCAGAAGGTGTCACACAAACAATTTCAAATAGACCACCCCCCTTGGATTTTGGCTTCTGTGGAAACATTCTCAACCTTTAGTTAAGCAACAATACATGATCGCCCACCTTGAATTCTTTGTTCCAAATGTATTTGTTATGAAGATATTTCATCTTTTCTTTGTATAAGGACGAACTCGCATAAGCATGGTATCAGAACTCATCCAACACATTCAAATGTTTAACCCACAAGTTAGCGGCTACACCCAATAAAGATTCAACTTCTTTAGAGCCCACATTGCCTTGTGCTCTAGTTCCACTGGATAGTGATAAGATTTTCCCAACATCAACCAGTATGGAGACATTCGGATAGGTGTTTTATAAGTCGTCCGATAAGCCCATAACACATCATCAAGATTCTTGGACCAATACATCCGATTACCATTCACTGTTTTAGACAAGATACTCTTTATCTACCGATTAGAGACTTCCACTTGCCCACTAGCTTGTGGGTGATAGGGAGTCGTGACCTTGTGAGTAACACCATACTTACTAAGTAAAGTGTCAAAAGCTTTATTGCAAAAGTGTGACCCCCATCTCTTATGATTGCACGTGGAGTACCAAATCTTGTGAAAATATTCTTCTTCAAGAAAGTCACTACATTTCTCGCCTCAATCCATTTGGACCACCGCGACCAAGATGTAGGTTTTTCACACACGACTTACAAAATGGCCCATTAGGTCAATGCCCCAAACATCCAAAATATCAATCTTCAAGATGGTTGTGAGAGACATTTCCTTTTTCTTTGAGATTCCACCGACTCATTGACATTCATCACATCTTTTCACCAAATCACTAACATCCTTGTAAAGAGTAGGCCAATAGAAACCACAACAAAGCACTTTGGTTGTCGTTCTTGCTCCACCATGATGATCACCATATATCGAAGAATGACAAGCCCCAAGAATATCGCTATGCTCTTCTTCCAGTATACACCTCCTAATCACCCCATTCAACAATTCTAGAAAAAGGTATGGTTCATCCCAATAATAATCTTGACAATCTCTTTTGAGCTTCTTCATTTGGCTTGAAGAGAACTTATCCGGAATGATTCTACACACAAGAAATTTGCCAAGTCCGCAAACCATGGCACCTCTTTCATTGAAATTGCCTGAATTTGCTCATCGGGGAAAGAATCATAGATTTTAAGGCCATCATGCAGCCTCCCTTTCTCCTCCAAACAAGACAAGTGGTCTGCTACTTGGTTTTCACTATCTTTCCTATCTTGGATGCCAATATCAAATTCTTTTAACAAGAATACCCATCTCATCAACCGAGTTTTGGAGTCCTTTTTGCTCATAAGGTAACAAAGCGATGCATGGTCTGTGTGGGCTATAACTTTTGCACCCATCAAGTACGGGTGTAACTTCTCAATTGCACACACAATCGTAAGGAGCTCTTTTTCAGTATCGGTATAATTGACTTGGGCACTATTCATGGTCTTACTAGCATAGTAGAGCAGATGGAAAATCTTGTTGATATGTTGCCTCAAAAAAGCCACAACTGCTACATCACTTGTATTGCACATAAGTTCAAAAGGCACACTCCAATTTAGAGTAAGAATAATAGGAGTATTTGTCAACTTGGGCTTCAACAATTCAAATGCTCTCATGCAATAATCATTGATATTGAACTTGGAATCCTTCTCAAGGAGCTTGCAAAAAGGGTTAACCACTTTAGAGAAATCTTTGATAAAGCGCTGGTAAAAACCCGCATGGCCTAGGAAACTCCACACACCCTTCACCGAAGTTTGGGATGGAAGCTTAGAAATTACCTCAATGTTTGCCTTGTCAACTTCAATTCCATTCCTTGAGATTTTATGGCCAAGGACAATACCTTCCTCAACCATGAACTGACATTTCTCCCAATTAAGTGCCAAGTTAGTTTCTTCACATCTAGACAACACTTTGTCCAAAATTTTCAAGACAATCATCAAAAGAATCGCCAACAATCGAGAAGTCATCCATGAAAACTTCAAGGTAGTCCTCCACTATGTCCGTGAAAATAGCCATCATACACCGTTGAAAAGCCGCTAGTGCATTGCAGAAACCAAATGGTATCCGCTTGAAAGCAAAAGTATCATAGGGACATGTAAATGTTGTTTTCTCTTGATCTTCTTGGGCAATAAGAATTTGGTTGTAGCCCGAGTACCCATTAAGAAAGAAATAGAAAGTACGCCGGGCAATCTATCAAACATTTGATCTAAGAAATGAAGTGGAAAGTGATCATTCCTTGTTACTTTATTGAGTTTGTGATAATCCATACACACTCTCCAATCGGTCACTGTTCTCGTAGGAATCAATTCATTCTTATCATTGGTGACAACCGTCATGCCCCCTTCTTTGGAACACATTGAACCGGAGAAGTCCATGAACTATCGGAGATGGGGTAGACAACCCCAGATCCAACCACTTCATAATCTCCTTCTTGACAACTTCTTGCATAGCCTCATTGAGTCTTATTTGATGTTCAATACATGATTTATCACTCTCCTCCAAATTGATCTTATGCATGCAAAAGGTGGGGCTTATACCCTGAACATCCGCCAAGGTCCACCCAATAGCCTTCTTACTCTTTTGTAACACCGCTAATGTGGAAACTATCTGCACATTAGTCAAACAAGAGGAAAGAATAACCAGTAAAGTAGAACAAAGGCCAAGAAATTCATATCGAGGTGTGGAGGCAATAGCTTCAACTCCAACATAGGTGGCTCTTTCAATAGAAGGCTTTGAAGGAGGAGTTTTCATATTTTCAATATCAAAGACAATTTTCGGGGTGCATAGTTTTAAGACCCCATTCCTTGCAAAAAATTCACACATTCCATGAAACCAACAATCTCGTCATCCTCAAAGTTAAGCAAGACGACCTCCAACATATCACCAACATTGATAGTTGCACTTGTATCATCAATAATGATATCAGTCACCAAATCTACAAAAGAATACACCTCAATGCTATTTGGTTGCAAAATGGAATACCACTTTTTCATCACTAACCAGGAAAGTGAATTCTCCGGCTTCATGTAAAGCCCCGTAAATTTTTGCCAAGAAATTTAAGGTTTCGTAGTGCCGAGGTAGGCTAATGGGTTTGAGGATTGCAGAAAATCATCTGGTATGAACTTTTTGGGTTGAAGAATGCACTAAAGTGTTGATCGGAATTTTTAGCAGAAGAAGGCCATTATATGGTCAACTTCCCAATGGTAGAACGGTTCTACCGACCACATAAGTATCACAAAATGGAGCAGAGAATGGGCAAATTTTGAAAAACAATTCTGTTGGCTGCAGAAAATTCTGTTGCCCACATAATCATTCTATCAGACACATAATTGATTCATCTGCCCACATAACGATTTAGCTATCACAAAATTGCATCACATATTTGACTTCGGGTGTCATTTTTGGAATTGTTTTTATCCCACTCTATTTTGCTATAAGGCCTTAGGGGGTCATTTTACAAGGTAAAATCTGATTTTTTAGAGTGAGGAAAAAGCTATTTTAGAGAGAGAAGGAGAAGATCTAGCATCCTAATCCTACATTCTTGCCCCAATCTTCAAGAATCAAGGAAGTCAATCACAAGATCTTCATCTAAGAGGTAAGGTTCTACTCCCTAGCCCTATATTTCGGGATTTGGACTAAAAATAGGTCATGCGAAGCATGATTTTTAGGTGTGGGAGTTGATCTTTGTGCATGAATGTACCCATAAGGGTGGTAGGGAGGTTGTTGAACTGTGTGATGAAAGGATTCAACCATAGAAACCTTGTAGTGGAATTTGCATACTTAGTGCTTGATGAAATGCCTAAGTGAGCCGAAACCAAGAATCTCTCCCTAATTATTGTTCAATTTTGTCATATCTCTAGTTAATTGGAATTGCTTGAAGTGTTGGGACGTTGTGGTAATCTAAGGCAAGCTCAAGCAAGATATGTTGGCTAAACTACTTTCTTATAATAGAATTCTATAATTTTCCCATAAGTTTCAAGTATGGTTGTCTCAAGTTCCTTATTCCCATGTTCCGGGTTGTTCCCAATGAATTCGATTTTCCATAGAAAGCAAAGTATCTAGAATTATGTATTCAAAAGTGTTCTGAATGATCCTATCACATTATGTTATCCTTCGGGAATGTGTTCAATAATGATATATGTATTAAATGGTTATGGCTTTAAGTCGTGTTTCATATGAAAGTCCAATATGCTTAACTTGGAAAGAATACTCCATGCATTTAAACTCATATTGCTCATACATATATTTAAGGCCTTAATTTTGAATACTCATATTGTTGATAATCTATAAAGATGCTTGAAAGTGAAAAAAGTGAGCTAGAGATATAAAGTGTAGTCAACGGTGCCAATGAAATGAAATGATGCGAGAAAGATTATGAAATGAGCCTTTAATCAACTTTTCCAAAATTCCTTCAAAAATAGATTTGCCTAAAAGCTTATGTACTCAAGTCATGCCCATAAGTGGTTGTTGTAACTAATCCTATGCTTTGTAAGTGTTTCAAATGTATTTTGAGATCTTACGTGTTGATGAGTTGAATTTGTGCATTGCTCTTTTGGGAAAAAATATTTCAAGAATAAATGGTGTATTACTTGTTTATGAGTTTAACTTGCACATCGATCGCCAATCATTTTATTCCATTTCTTGAAAAGAAATCTATTGTGTTTAAAACATGCATTTCTAATGATCTTAAAGTTTTTATTTCCGGAATATTATATAAGTTGATATTTATGATGATGATTCATGAAATAAAAGATATGAAAGTGTGGAATATGAAATACAACCACCGTGCCATGAATAAAGAATCTTGTGAAAGGCCAAAAGAGCTAAGGAAATATTATTTTTGTGATTGTTTGAAAATACTAATGAATAATTTTAAAATGTGAAGGATGATGAGGTGAATACATTTGTATTTATGTTACCTTTGTGTGCAAATCAATAAAATATTTTTGGGAGTATCGTTAGTCATTGAGGAAGGGTGGGTTGTAACAACCAACACCTAAAACTACACGTGCCGATGTAGGAGTAGATTGCGATTTTCCCCTCATTTGGGATGAGATTGATGTGTTGATATTATTCCCCTCTATTGGAATAATATTGATAATAGTTGTGAATTGGAAAGTCAACCCACACGACATATGTGGGAAGGCGGCCTAGCTAATCTGGTGGAGATCGGACGCCATGTTGCGCACATGGTGGTACTACTATTGGTAACACCCTTTTTTCACATCACATGTTTAACCACATTGTTCATGGGAAGATGGCCTAGCCTATCGGGTGTGATTGAACTCCGTGCTAAAAGTACAGTGGTATATCGACGCTAATGATCTCCCAACCAAAAATATTTATTATTTTCGTATTTTGAAAATTGCTATGTTTTAACCGGGCATTTGGATATTGTTGATTTTGACTTGCTGTTTCTATGATTTTCCCTCTTTTATATTGGTGTTCTATTTTGAAAGGGGACATTTAGCTTTATATACTAATACTATTCTATATGTTCTAATGTCCCTTTTGCTAGGGGTGCTGCATCTTCAATGGATGCAGGTTGTTCATCAGCGGGCAACTCTGGTCCTTGCTAGCAGTTACTCCCTATTATGCAGGTTTTGGGGAGCCCTACTCTGTTATGGGCCTGATATCACTTGATGTTGTACTTTGTGTTATGAGGTATAACCGGGCCTTGTTGCCAACATTTCTGATCTCGTCCAAGTTACACCTCTATTTAAGGTTCTAAAAGGGTCGAAGCAATAGTAATACCCAAATAGAGTCAGGGATTTTACACAGGGAGCTATTAATGGGACTTAGGGGTATATATTATAGTGTATGAGCTTAAACTGTCTCAATTTACACTTCCACTGTCACGACCCTAAACTCGGACCTGGTCGTGATGACGCCTCTCGTGAAGACAAGGCCAGCCGACACTTCCCATTTCAATTTTAAGCAGTTAAATAATAAGATTCAAGTATAAAGCATGATAAAATAACCCAAGGTTTAAGTAGTCAACAGTACAAATATGCGGAAGAACAACCCAACACAGCCCGATACCGGGGTGTCACTAGTCATGAGCATCTACTAATCCTAATACAAGTCTGAAAAGTCTATAAGCTATTACAAAATGTCTGATAAGAGATAGAATGATAAAGGGGGAGAAACACGGGACTGCAGACGCCAAGCAGCTACCTCATGGACTCCAAATTCTACCGGGAGTTCTCAACTCCCACTAGCAGGATCTGCAATACCTGAATCTGCACACGGGGTGCAGGGTGTAAAGTGAGTACTCCAACTCAATGAGTAATAATCATAAATAAAGACTGAAAGCAGGAAATCACGTAAGGCACATTGCATGCTTTAATGAAGCAGTAAAACCATTAAAACACTGAATCAGTAAAGACACGAATAATCATATAAGTTCAGTTTAAACTTCAGGAAATACCTTTTCAACAATTAAACAGATAAATGACAGACAAATAAGACAGATAATCACATAAAGATTTTTGCTCCTCGGGCTATCTCTCACATCACAAGGGGTACCCGCGCTCACTGGGGGTGTGCAGATTCCTGGAGGGGCCCCTTTCGTCCCAAGCGTAATATCAAGCCATCTCGTGGAATCATCACTCGGCCTTATATCAACAAACCACCTCGTGGCGTACACATCTCATGCCCTCGGCCTCATAATTCTAATCAGTGTTTCCTTACAAATAGGCCCTTGGCCTTACTCAGTCAAAATCCTCGCAAGTCACTCGGGCAATAGTAAAACATGATTCTCAACCCAAAATATCATTTAAAAGATCATTTAAGTGTTAAAACAGAGTAAACATGGATGAGTTATGAAAATAGTGGAATATAGCATGACTGAGCTCAAGTATAAAGTCAAAATAGTGAGGAAATATCAGTAAAATCCACTAAGGGTTCAAATAGTTGGCACAAGGCCCAAATATGGCATTCAGCCCAAAACATGATGTTCACGAATAGATTTCAGTCAAATACGCAGTAAAATAGTCATTTGGGACGGACTAAGTCACAATCCCCAACAGTGCACGACCCACGCTCGTCATCAAGCGTGTGCGTCACCTCAATATAGCACAACGATGTGCAAATCCGGGGTTTCATACCCTCAGAACATCGTTTACAATCATTACTCACCTCAATCCGGTCAAATCTCTAGCCCGCGATGCCTTTGCCCCTCGGATCGGCCTCCACTCACGTCGAATATATCCAAAATTAGAATCACGACATTAAAATATGCTAAGGGAATGAAGCCCAAGCAAAAATAATCAATTTACAACACAAAACCCGAAATTACCAAAACCCGACACTTGGGCCCACGTCTCGAATTACGGTAAAAATCACATCAATGGATTCCTTATCACTCCCCGAGTTCATACATACCAAAAGCATCAAAATCCAACAAAAAATGACCCCTCAAATCCCAATTTCTATGTCTCCAATTTCAAGCCCTAGTTCTTCAATTTTAGGCTTAATTTACATGATTAATTAGGTAGATTTCACATTAGAATCGAATTTAAGTCCATGAATCTTACCTCCAAGTGATTCCCCTTGAATCCCTCTTCAATCCCCTTCAAAAAGCTCTAAAAACACTCAACAATGGAGGAAATAAACCCTAAAATCGCGGACAAGACGACTATTTAAACATTCTGCCCAAGCCTGAAATCCTTCTTCGCGAACGCGGTCAAAGCCTCGCGTTCGTGAAGCACAAAATAACTTTGACCAAAATTCCTCTTTTGCGATCATGACCTGCCCATCACGAACGTGATGCTTCCTCGGACTAACCCTTCGTGATCGTGTTGCTCCTCTCACGAACGTGATAAATAAATTCCCCTGAAGCTCAGCTGCCCATTTTCTTCTAAGCGAGCTCAACACCACCCCGTGAACGCGATGCACAAATACTCAGCCCTTCGCGAACGTGGAGACTTCCTCCCGAACGCGAAGGCTTAAATCCCAGCTTCCTCAACTGACCCTTCGCGGAAGTGAGAACCCACTCGCGAACGCGAAGGTCATATCTCTATAGCACTGACCTGCAATTTTCTCCAACTCCAAACATCATGAAATGGTCTGATTGACCACCCGAAACTCACCCGAGGCCCCCGGGACCTCAACCAAACATACAAACATATCCCATAACCTCATTCAAACTTGTTCCAACATTCGGAACGCTCAAAACAACATCAAAACACAAAATTCGCATCAGATTCAAGCCTAAAAATTTCAAAATCTTCTAAATTACGCTTTTGATCAAAAACCCAATCCAACCACATCCGAATGACCTAAAATTTTGTACACACATCCCAAAGGACAAAACAGAACTACTGAAACTCTCGAAATTCCATTCCGACCCCTATATCAAAATCTCACCTATCGCCAAACTCTCAACTCCGCCGATTCAAGCCTAAATCTATTCTGAACCTCCAAAACTCATTCCGATCACGCTCCTAAGTCCCAAATCACCTCTTGAATCTATCCAAACCATCGAAACTCACATCTGTCCTCTAACACATAAGTCAACATCCGGTTGACTTTCCAACTTAAGCTTCCTGAAAAGAGACTAAGTGTCTCAAACCTTTTCAAAACCTTTCCGAACCCAAACCAACCAACCCGAACACTCATAAAACCGATAGAAAAAGAAATAAGAATCAAAAATGGGGAAAACGGAGTGGTAACTCATGAGACAACTGGCCGAGTCGTCACATCCACAGACTTGGGTTATTTCTAGGCCTAATTAAACTATGATTACAAACTAAGAAATAAATTAGGAAATTGTTTTTGTTGATTTTCAAATGATATAGAAGGCCTAGGGCTAATGACCTTCACCTAGGTATTTGCCTAATGGGTTGTAAACTTTAAATCTTATTTTATTGGTCGGGGGTGTATTATATCTATAAACACTCAAGTACCCACTAAATACCTCTCGGTCAGAGAGTGATTTTGCCCAATTTGGCTTTCTCAAGTCCGAATGGGTATTGAACAAAACGGTTGATAAAAAGCTCAAGTCGGGTTTTACTTTCTATAGTTTCAACCCTTTAATTGAGCTTAACAATCTCTCGATTGACCCAATATCTTGTTAGCCAAGTTTTCCTAGACCAAGTCTCTCTTTCTCAAGCAGAGACCAACTCAAATAGGCATGAACTAATGTTGTCAACCATTAATTCTACAATTAAAAAAAAGAACAAGGCTGTTTACCTGGAAAATAGTTTTAATAATTGTATTTGATTTTGTGGTTCTAAAACTATGTGATTTATTTCAATACTAGTTGTTATGAAATAGATGCTAAGTGTAAGTAAAGAGAAAGAGATATGCAAACCAATGTTGATGAAGGACTGGGGTATTGAACTCAATGGAATCAGGGACCTCGGGTCCGATAATAGCAGTAAATGAAGAACAATAAATAAAGAATAGTAAGTGAAAAAAAACAAAGCTGAAAGACAATATTGAGCTTGAGAAAAGCAGAAAATGTTCTGTTGTGGTAAAAAAAGTGTTCTCTGCGCACGGGGACTTAACCAGTCATATCATCAATATAAGTCTTACATGTTTATCCGTTGAGCGAAATTCCTATCATATCGAAGCAATGCGATCTATAGCATTAACAAGAGACTAAATGAGTTTTTTTCCTGAGAGCGGGGATTAATTCCATTCTCAGGTGTACCTTTCTTTTCAGCAGTTGGGTTGATAGCATCGAGCTTTTCGGGAACAACGAGGGTTCGAGGGTCTAGGTACTACCCTTGCTTCTATTGATGCACGACGTTGTTGCTACTACTTAGCCACTTGCTTACCTTTGGGGGTCGATGTCTTTGAGATCAAAGGTTCTGGTGTTGGCACCATTTCCTCGATAACGAACATCTATTTTGCAGCATGCTGTTCTCTGTGCACCGTTTTCACTTATTCCTTCATTGGGAACTTCATCCTTTGGTGGAGGGTAGATGGCACCGCCCTCACGCTATGGATCCACAGCCTTCCGAGCAAAGCATTATATCTTGTGTCACCTTCAATGACGTGGAATTTGGTATCTTATATGGTTTCGGCCATATTGACTGGGAGGATGATTTCTCCTTTCGTCGTTTTGCTTGTCATGTTAAAACTATTCAAGACTTGAGATGCCAGTATGATTTGATCGAGCAGCCCAAGTGATATGCCGGAGAATTTTGACACATTTAATACAAATTGCTTAGATTTTAGCTTGTTTTAAATGCAATTAGCTCTTATACTTATGTAATTTTAATGTTTTTGTAGTGTATGAGGTTTAAGGAATCAAGAACATGGAAATGAAATCAAAAAGCCGCAAAAGGACAAGAAAGGGCAAAATGTGATCGTAGATGTGAAAATGCAGACCGCAAATCCAACATACGGACCACATAGTGCTCAAAGGAACCGAAAAGCCAAACAGTCTGTTGGCCAAATTCAAGCTCAAAAAATGTGGTCCATAATGCGATCGCATAACAGGTTTGCGGGTGGCATAATGGATCGCAATCTCCATGTAGAAGATACTAAAGCTGGAAATGCAGTGACATTATGCGGTCGCAAATCAACAATGCGGACCACATAACCAAGATGCGGCGACTACCTGAAAACTAGGGTTCGAGGATGCGGTGGCTTTGACGAGAATGCGGACCGCATGTTTGTTATGCAACAGATATGCGGTCGCATAATTGACTTGGAAAGGTATTTTTGTACTAAATTGGTCCCGAGTTTTAGGCCACTATAAATAGATTTATTGGGATTTTGTGGGGGCATCTTGTCTTGTTTTTGAGCTACATTCCAACCTTTGAATATTCCTCTCTTTTGGAAGATTTAGGAGTGAAGAATCTTGCACTTTGTAAGCTTTATGGCATTTAATATTCTCATCTTTTCATATTTTAGCATGAGTAGCTAGCTTTAAATACTAAGGTTGTGGACCCTAAGTGGGTGTTATGTTAATGGGTGTTTAACATCGAATTATATATATATATATATATATATATATATATAATGGTTGGTTGATATATATTTATTTCTCATTCTTCATTTATTGTTGGTGGTTGCAAACATTAACAAGAGCCATTAAACTCTTTCTTTACTTGGAAAAGTGAGTTAGAGTTTGGTAGAAGTAAATATCAAAGACTCAAGGCTTTAAACCTTGTTTAATAGAATCGCTTAGGAATAAGTGGGTTTTATTTGGCATAAATTGATTTCTTTTAATTGCAACTCTTTTATATTTGGAAAAATCATAAAGAGGAAATACTATACAACTATTGGAAAATAGTGGGATGTCATTTAGAAATCATTTGCATATCTAAAGAACCTTCAATTAGAATCATATTAACACCGATAGCATTACATTTTATTGAAGGGGACACAACCTTGGTTTCCTTAATCAAATTATTTACATTCTCAACGTTACAATTAGCTATGTCTTCAAATCACAATCATATCATACTCTTGTTACAATTAAACGAATAGAATTACGACCTAAGTCAAGTAACACACTACTCGAGTAACCTTTTTCATGCCTATTTCCTGTGGGATTAGACCCCAACCTTGTTAGGTTATCATATTTGACACCGACTGCCTTACACTATTTAATTAAAGTGTAATTTGAGTGTATCACCAAGCTACTTCACGACCCTAGATCTGACTACATTTGTTGAGCTACCTGGATCTACGAGAACATGTTTAACTTAAACTTTATTGATAAGAATAGAAATTACCAGTGCATCCTTGTGAGGTTGGGATAAAGACTCGACATCTTCCTCGCTGAATGTAAGGGTGTCCTCGGGCAAGTAAATCCGAATCCGCTTTTCCCTTGTGATGGATACTTTGGTGCGTTTGAATGTAGGTCCCTGTAGGACATCGGCTCCACCGATGATCATGTGAATGAGGTGTTGAGGTTCTTCAGGTTCATTCCTCCTATTTGCATCTCTTTCTCGGAAATGGTTTTTTGGCCCGGTCGCTGAGAAATTCACGAAGGTGCCCTTTGTTAAATAATCGAGCTATCTCCTCCATGAGCTATCTGCATCCTTGGTCTTATGCTCGTGAGTACCATGGTACTTACACATTACATTGGGGTTTCTCTGAGAAGGATACGTCTATATGGGCTTGGGCCATCTAGTATCTTTAATTTTGCCAATGGTTGAGACAATACTTGAGGCGTCGATGCTGAAGTTGTATTCTGATAATTTAGGAGCCTCCACTACTCCCTAGCATCTATCAGGCCCGATTTTACCTACGAATCCTTGAGAGCTTTGGCATCAATTTGTTCTTCGATCATTTCGAGGTGCATTACACCTTGAAATGTTCCTCCGGTCTTCGACGTACGGTTGATATCTTTCCTTACTGGATTTTGGTCCCCGGTCTGTGTCCCTCGGGGGTTTGATTGCGAATCTATTCGGATGAACCGAGCCCGAGGGGGTTCCTAACTGGTCATCCTTGACTCTAACTTTTTACTGATACCGATTGTGCATATCCAACCATGTCACGGCCCGATATTCGATCAAGTTCTGCTTTATCTGTTAAGATACTATCATGCTTCTTTCATTCAAACCTTGCATAAAGGTCTGAACTGCCCAATCATTGGAGACTGAGGGTAGTTCCATCCTTTCCATATGAAATTTGGACACGAACTCCCTTAGCATTTTGTCGTCCCTTTGTTTTATCTTGAATACATCTGATTCTCTTGTGGCCACTTTTATGGCCCCGACGTGTGCTTTCATGAAGTCCTCGGCCAGTATAGCAAACAAATCAATAGAGTTAGGAGCTAAGTTATGAAAGCAGATCATAACTCCTTTTGATAGTGTTTCTCCAAACCTTTTTAACAATACTGACTCGATTTTGGCATCATTTAAGTCATTTCCTTTGATTCCACAGGTGTAAGAAGTAATGTGTTCATTAGGGTCAGTTGTTCCATTGTACTTCAGTATATCGGGCATGCGAAACTTCTTGGTAATAGGAATTGGAGCTTCACACGAGGGGAAAGGTTTTTGTATGAATTTTTTGACATCTAGGCCCTTCAAAACTAGAGGTGCTCCGGGTATCTGATCTACCTGAGAGTTGTAAGTTTCCACCTTTTTATCGCTGTCTTCTATCTTCTTTTCTCCTAACTTAATTCTTTTAGTCAGTTCCTTGAGCAATTTCATGATATTGGGGTCATCCCCCGAGCCGCTTTCATCGGGTATTTCTAGTACTGGCTCGTCATACATATTTACCTGTTCGGTGGTGTTAGGAGTCCTGTTCTAGCTTTGAAGTTGAGCGATGGTGACTTACTGAGCATGCAACATCTCGAATATCACTTGGAGGCTGACTCCTCATTTTTCCAAACCTCGCATTTCTTGGCCTCCGGTTTGGGCTTCCCTGTGTGCATTTCTTATGGGTACTACGCCTGCATATATGTTTAAAGCATTGTGGGAGCTGATATCAACCGGCTCCATGTTTGGCACTCCCTCAGGGTGTACAGGTGGTACACTAATCCCTATGCCTCTATTTTCTCCAAGTCCTTCACTGCCGTGAGCAGGTGCATTTTCTGTGCTAGACATAATTAAGCCTGAAATCAAAGAAACTTTGACAAGAAAAAGTGTGAAGAATAACGTGTGTTATCAGAAAACTAGCACTAAAATAATCACTATTATCTTTAGCCTCACGGTGGGCGCCAAACTAATTACCTAAAAAAATAATCTTAATAATTAAAGATATTTTATAGTTTTAAAGATACGTGATTTATTCTAATACCAGCGATTATACAAGTAAAATTGAGCTTAAGTAAGAAGAAATATAGAACCAAATCAATATTGTTGAGAAACTAGGGGGCCTCAAGCTCGGCTATCCAAGGACATGGAGGTCAGCTAAGAGTAATAAAGTGTGAACAATAAAGTAAATGTAATAAAGTTTAAGAGTAATTGGAGAGCACGTAAAACAAGAGAAGAATAAGAATATTTTATTGCAGTAAATAATCTTTTCTTTTACAAAGTGATTGGGGTCCCCTTTATATAGGAGGGGAAAACCCTAATATAGTACATTTCTCATAAAAACAAAGGATTCCAACTGTACAGGTGTATAACGGCCTAGTACGGATCTGTACTATTTCATACAAGCCTCAACCTTTAATTAATGATCTAGTCCACGTGTTCCTGAGAAATTCCCACTCTTTCTTGATTGACTTCGAGATTATGTTGTCCTCGATACAGGCCGTGTCAGGCCTTTGACCAGGTTCCTCGAGGTAGGTGTCCCTTAGCCGGATCTGGCCCACGCCTCGAGTCTTCCAAACTCAAGCCTATACCGCTATTTAAGACTTCAGAACCATACTCCTCAATTTTGACCGAACACAAAGGCTAAATAATAAACACTCAACCATAAAAAAGCAATAAATCAAACACCCATTAAGATTAAACTCTAGGGTTGGGTCACAACCCTAGTTAAAATCTAGCTACTCATGCTTAAAACAAAAAAAGTACAAGAAGATATGATAATTAAACCCATATTGATAATTAAAATGATGAAATCAATATTCAAAAATCTCAAAATAGCAAAACTACTAACAATAGTAAAAGAAACTGTCTACTGTAGCAATTGATGTAAAAATTTGACCTAATAAAATGAAACTCTTCTATTTATACTTGTCTGGAATTTTCGAACAAAAATGACCATTCGGAGGTTCTGCGACAGCATAATTTCATGTGCCATCCACCCTTTGCTTAAGCTTGACAGGATTGAAAATATGAAGCCACATAATTTTGAATTGCAGCCGCACTGCTCTCTTTTTGCAATCGACACAATAATGTTTGCGGCCAGACCTTGCTCTTATGTGATCCGCACAAATGTGACTACGACCGGGTAGCTTTACATCTGCGGCGGCACAATAATTGTGCGGCCCGCACTTTTGTTGGACTTTTGCTCTGACCCAGTTTCTCTAAACTTTTGTTGGACTTTTGCGCTTCTCTAATCTTTTTCTCTGACCCAGTTTCTGCGGCCGCACATATCATGTGCGGACCGCACTTTGAGCATTTCTCTAATGGAAATTTCTTCACAACCTACGGCCACATATGATATTCTGCGATCCACAATTCTGAGTTTTCTGTGCCTATTTTTGTCCTTGAATTTAGATACTCCTTCTTGAGTTGGATTTTATCTTGGGAGCTCATCTTTAGATATTCTTGCAATTAAGCACATTTCTTCAATTTTCGGGAACACAATTAAGTGATTTTGGACTAAAATGAAAGCTAAAAGGCACTAATAAGTTGTCAAAATTCCCACTTATCAATTTCCATACTACTCTTTTATTGTACTTAGAGGCTCCATAGACAGGTTGTGGTTGGAGTTTGATGTTGGGAATTGAACTAGAAATATTGGTATTTGGCAAACATGTTTTTCATTATATCTATAAACATGTAATATTTGGAAGTTATGAATGAAGTTGTTAATGGAAATGAAATGGGAGTTGTTAATATCTTTTCAGTGTTTGATTAATGGAGTACATCTCCTCTTTATTCATGGATGAGTTTGGGTAGAAGGAAATCTAACGGGCTTGCTCGGCCGAGCTCACTTGATTAAGCGCCAGTCGCGTTCCCTGAGTTCGCCGTGTGACAAACTTGGTATTAGAGCCTAAAGTTTTAAAGTGTCATAGGATGTCTCGAAGCCGTGTCTAGTAGAGTCATTCTTATATGTGTGTTGTCGACTACTTCTATAATAAGGAGGCTACTTGGACATTTAGGAAATTTTACACTTCTTTGATACTCCAGATCATGCGATAGAGCTCAATATAGGAGGCTAATTTCCTTGTTATGTATCATTTTCTAGATGAGTAACACATGAGTTCGAAGCAGCGAGGAGGGAATAACCCGGTCATTAAATCCGGGGGAGATTTCACAAGAGTTCGTTGGGAGAATGTGTAGAGCCATGGAGAGATTGGAAGAACTTGTTGCTAGGGAAGTGTCATTATTCCTACCAATGTTACCGCACCACTGGATCATGTGGTGAGAGCATATAAGAAATGAAAGAGGGTTGTTGGTACTAATGTGCTGGAATATTTGGTTTGCAAGAAGCGTCACTTGGGAGATGTTGGATGACTCTTGAAATATGTTACGATTGTGGTAGATCTGGGCAATTTCAATAGCCCACACAACTAACCGGTACTGGGATTGTTAACCCTGCATTGGAGGCCTGGAGGAACGATAAGGGGAATGATTATGATGTATGCAAAAGGGGTAAATATCAGGTCAGCGGGGTGAGTCAGTTTAGCGGGCCTCATCCCCCGATGTGTGAAGTGTGGGAGATGTCATCTGGGAGTATGTCACTATGGTTCCAATGTATGCTAAGAGTGTGGTATGAGGGGTCAAATTATAAGGCCTCATAAAATTTTACCAAAAACTCGTGTTTTCGTGGTGTCGAGGTAGTCTTTATGTTAATGATTGTATGCGTTGGGGGGTTGAAAAAAACTTTTGGAAAAATAGGGCATTTCTGCGGTCCACTATGCGGTCGTAGAATCACTTTCCGAGCCGCAAAATGGTGTAGAGTGAAGCAGAATCTTGAGCAAAAAATGTGGACCATTATGCAGCCACAAAATTACTTTGCAGGCCGCAAATTGCATTATAGAATCGACGTGAGGATTTTCAGGAGTAGATTTTGTGGCCCGTTTTGCGATTCACAAATTGATATGTGGGCCGCAAAATGGCTGCATACCCAAGCAGAGGTGCCCAGTTCCAGAGATCTATTTCACTGCCTATTTTGCGGACCGCAGAAGCATTATGCGGTTGCATATGCGACCGCAAATCAGCTTCGGAGCTTCATTTTTCTAGTTTTATAAACCCGATCCCATTCTTATAAAACAATATTGGGGGTCGTTTTAGAAGGTTCAAACTCATATTTTGATAGTAAGAAAGTGCTCTAGAGTGGAAGAGAATACCTCTACTAATTGTTCCTCCGTTCTTGCTCAAATCTTAAAAGATTAACAAGGGAAACTCATTAGATCTTTATCCTAGAAGTAAGATTCCACACCCTAACCCTCAATTTTGAAATTTAACTAAAAATGGGTAAATAGTAAGGACATTCTACGGTGTGGGAGTTGTTCATCTTGCATGCATGTGTTATCAGAGTGTGTAGGAAGATTGTTGAGCTAAAAATGGTAGATAATGGGTTGGGGATGATGGAATCCACCATAGGAGGACTTTGAAACCTTAATGCACAACTAATGTTCAATAAAATGCTCAAATGAGGTGGAACCATAATCATCTTCCTAGTTTTTGGTTCAATTTGTTATATTTCTAAAATAGATTGATGTTGCTAAGATTTTCGAAATATTTTAGAGTTTAAGGAAGTTCAAGTGAGGTATGTTGGCTAAACTCTTCTCTTAGAATTGAACCCCACAATGTCCTTGTAAATCCCGAGTAACTCATTATGAAGCGATTATTCTGAATAAGCTTTATGTCAAAAGACATATGTGTTAAATATTTATTTAAAATGCTTTATTTTTATGGTACTACTATTTGAGAATATGTTCAGCGTATGGGTTGCATATCTAAATGCAATGACTTCAAGTTGTGTCTCAAATGAAAGCGAATGCCAATTATGTAAGAAATCTCAATGTACTTAAGACTCTTGTTTGCTCATATGTTTGTTAAATGTATTAAATGTAAATGCCTAATTGGTGAAAATACATGATGTTGGTTGAAAATGAAAAAGGTGAGCATGAAATATGAAATACGAAATATGGCTTGTCGCGCCCCCTTTTTCCTATGCGGGAGTACGGGTTTCGACATTCATTGGGAATAAATCGTTTCCTTTTGGGAATTGGGTATTTAAAGAGTCGCCACCTAACGGATTAAGGTGCGTTTGGGCACCTAGAGCAATTAACTCATGTAATCAGTTTGCATTACCAGAGATTAGGGTAAGGGCTCAAAATAACCTTAAGGGGAAGGTGTTAGGTACCCCTCACGGTCCACAATGGTGGGTCCCGGCCTAAATTAGTTATGTGAATTAGTCATTTAACAAGTAAGTGGTCTCAGCACATATTTGCAAATAAGGGATGTTTATATAGTCTAAGCACACATATAATCAAGGAAGTTTAGATGGTCCAAGCGTACATATGTAAGTAAAAGAAGTTTAGACAGTTTAAACACATATATGTAAATAAAAAAAGTTTAAGTTGTTTAAACATATATGTAAATAAAAGAAGTTTAGGCAGTTTAAACATATATGTAAATAAAAGAAGTTTAGGCGGTCTAAGCACACATATGTGAATTGGGAAAGGGAAGTCCTAAGTTGATTAGCCTATAGGATCAATCTGTGCAATTCCCGGTAATATCCTCAACTAGAGGGGCTGCACGTGACATTAGCGCACATGTCATCATATCCTTTTACTACCCATTACCCTCCCCTTAGTGGTTATATAAGCGAGTTTAATTAACGAACTCTAAGCGTGCTTTACCTGCTCCCTTCTTGTGGTCCCGGAGGCTTTTATGACCTCTATACTTAAGCAGTTCTAGACACTCCTAAGGTATTTAAAAGGTAAAATCTAAGCGACAACAAAGAACACATAGGACTGTCAAATAGGAAACAATTAGGGGGCTCATGTTTTCCTCCACAGATAATCAGATACATAGCACGTCTCAACACAACTGATTTTGAAGAAATTCAGAGAAGCCTAGGAACATGATATCTACATGAACATCACAGATACAGAATATGCAGCAATTAAATCGAAATGGCAGAACCCTTAGTCAGCTTGCCTTTGATTTTATAGTCTGTTAAACCTAGACAATTTCACATATAAATAGAACCTAATTTCACAGTTATTTAATTGCCTAAGGCTTGCCTATGCGTGGGTCTGTATGCAGTCATAATCTAGGAACTAATTAAACAGTTTTAAGTTAATTAATCCTATAGGCATACTGATCTAAGTGATTAATATTACAAAAAATGATTTTATGCGCGTTTACAGTAGGACATGATACCTAGGTGTTCGACTGTTTTAAACTTTTTATAGACAATTATTTATTCAAAACGACTTAGACATGGTTTGGAGTCAATGCAAACAAAGTCCTAATTCAGGATTTCTAATGCACATAAAGATGATCATTTTTTTATTAAGCAAGATTACAACAATAATTTAATGTCATGATTTCCAGGTTATAATAACTTATGCAAAGTCGGAGAAAGAAGTAATGAACTTATTACATGTTTCTAATATGCAAAATATAAACGTGAGTGCCCTAAGGCAGGTTTTCTAATGCAAATATTATAAACTTATGACAGGTTTTGATGCAAGTAGCATAGCATATGGACCCTAAGCATGTTTTCTATCATGACATAAACTCGACGTAGGATTTCTATTGCAAATATACATATATACTAAGGGCATGATTTTTACTATATATCAACCTAAAGCATGATATCTACCCAATTTCCCACAAACATCATATAGGAACCCTCCCTTTTACTAATTGCCCTAATATCTATTTAAAAATAAAAATTATTACAGACCAGAATCAAATGAATTACATAAGTAAATGAAATTATGCTATATGGAGCCTAAATCAGGCTCAAAGTAAACCTGGGAATGTCAGGCCTTCAACAGAATATTAGAAGCCAATAGATCTCATAGCCAATAATGTGTTCCTTGGTGTGTTAGAGTTACCTAAGGACCTTAAGAATCCTGGGCAGTGCTCACACCAAGACCATTTCTCAAATGGGGGCTGATTATGTGCAGTGTGGAACGGCCAGCCCCAGTGTGCTAGAGTTCAGAGGAATCTTATGGGATTCCTAGGCAGTACACACACTGGAGGGGCAGAACCTATTGACCTAAGATTAAAGTGAGAGTGCTTGACATAGTTTTGGAAGACTTAGTGAAAAAAATAGTGTAGAGATAACTTTAGGAGTAAAAGGCTTTTTGAAATAGAAACTAGTTTGGTAGTGAAAAACATTTTAAGAAGTGTACCAAAACACTTTTGAAATCAGCAAACAATCAATTGGTCATAAAACACCCATATTCAGAAATACTCAACAAACAGATTTCACACAAGGATAAAGGGATTGGGGACACATAGAATTCACATTAAGAGAACACATGACAGCGCTCAGGGAGACATATAGACAACAAAATGCATAGAACACTTAGGAGCTTATAGAATTAATAGGTTAGTCATGATGGTAGGTAATTGAGACATAGAGTCATATTGAAAGCAAAGAAGCACCGGGCAGAATCAGACACACAACTAGGGTCAGTCGATTACACTAAAAGATTAGTTAACTAACATGATTTCCTTAGTGAATGAGAATAGACAAGGGTGAATAGACATGCTGGACAAACATCAAATGGACAACTATAGTTTGTACATGTTAATTACATATTGAATAAAGCAGGATTAGACATGGTAAGCAAGGTAGTAAACAGGAACAGGAATTGAATTCGTAACTAATGAGCTAATATTGTAATGAAACACATAGAGTTTAGGTTTCAAAATTTAACTGAGATATACCAGCCAAGGAAGAGAGTACAGAATGTAAAGCAGGTGCAGTTCAATATTTAGCCTTGTCTTATAGCCAGCTAGATCAGTGATTATCACAAGTAGCAGAGAAGAAAAAGAGTTTTGAGTATAAGTGTGTGTTGTTGAACTGATGTTCGTGTGTTAGGAAGTAAAACAAAGGAGTTTATATAGTAGTTCAAGAGTAGGGAAAATAAGGTAACAGTACCAACTTCAGTTAATCAAAGGAAGATCACATAATCAATTATACGAAAAATCAGCATAGTCTTCCCTTAATTATGGGTAATTAACCAACGGTAAGGACAAGAAATATTTAAGGAAAGAAATTCAAATCAGACACAAGAAAATAGTGAATAATTAGGAGTCTAATTAAGGAAATTATCGTGTAAGGAATCAGTAGATACTACATGCAATTAAATAAGGCAAGAAGACTAATTAAATCCATAAACAAGGAAATAATCAAGAATCATGCACATGAATTTTTAACAGAGCAAATCACTCAATAATTCTGGAAAGAATATATCAATTTCCATAAACAAAGTAGGTTGAATAAAACATTAGGAACACAGAGAAATTAGATGGAAAATAATTCAAAAAACCCTAATAGAGATTAATTTGGATAACAATCACAAAGCAAGGAATTTGACTAAGGAAAAGCGTGTAAATCAGAATACAGAATGAACCAATACGACTAGTAACTTTGAAAAACTCAGAATCGAAGCAACACATCAGACAGTTAGAGTTTTAACATAAATCAACTAGGGCTTATGCAACTTTATCATAAATCAGTCAAGGACACTTAAGAACAAACGATTAAGCATTAAAAAATCAGAAAACCTTTTGAGAAGATGACTTAGGGTAAACCCTAGTTTAGGAAAAAAGGGAAATCAGTTGAAAACCAAAAAAGGTTCAAGGAAAACATGTGAGATATGTTTGATTCATCTCAGATCTATACAGATCTGAGAAGATCAGAGATAAAAATTAGGATTTTTAGAAAGTACAATAGAGACGAGAACTTGGGCTTAGAAAACCACGGATTCGTTACAAAAATAAGATAGATTCTTACTAAAGGACGAGCAAATAGCCTGAAACAAGCAAGAAATCCAAAGGTGCACAATAGACCTGCCTAGGTCTCTTGAAATCTCCTCAAGGATCTAGGAGACGGATAAGCCATATCAAATAGGAGGCCGGTAGAGGCCTGAGGTGATGAAGAAACACCATGGAATAGCAGAATAAGCCGGCGACGACGGGGAAATTAGGGCTCCACTAGAGAGCGTATGAGAGAGAAGGGGATGAGTGACGGTGGGGGGAAGGGAGTAAGTGATTAGGGTTGGGGGGTTGGTTAGTTTAATTATGGTAGGAAATATCCTGACCGTTGATCAAAAGTGATCAACGGCCAGGATTGGCTAAGCATTTGGGTCGGGCAGGTAAATGATTTGGGCCTAAGGTTTTGGGTTAATTTATAAAGAGGTGTTGGGCTGGTTATTTTGGCTAAAATTGAAAATAAAAAGGATGTTTATTAAATACCCAAAACAATTGAATAAAATTAATTTGTAAAATAATTAACTAAATATAAAAACAAATTTTCATGCATAAATACATTTTAAAAATAAATTTTAGTATTTTTAAATACAATGGACTAATTTCTGGTAAAATAATGCAAAAATTATATGCATGGACTATATTTGCAAAGTTATTGAAATTATAACCAAAAGGTGCTAATTTAGCTATTTGTGAAATAATTTGGACTTAATAGGACCATAAATAGTAATATTAAATTAAGAATTATTTTAAAATTATTTGTGATGCAATTTTGTGATTATTTATATAAATAAAACACTGGAATAAATTAATTTTAGAAGTATAAAAATTATGAAAAAATATCCATTGATGCTAATGCATAGTTTTGAAGGTATATATGCACTTTAAAATATTATTGAGAAAAATTAGGTATCAACAAGACCAACATGCCAAATAAAAAGGGGATATTATAATTTTGACCACTAGTGCCAATCAAATGAAAAGATGTGAAAGAAGTATGAAATGGGATGATTGATAGAAAAGGATGATGTCTCAGATGAGACGGCCTAGCCGATCGGGTCGTGATTCGACACCATGCCGCACACATGGTGGTGATTGTATTGGAAATTGTATCACAACCACACCGCGAAAACAGTACCCTTGATTTAATTATGTGCCTAAAGCTTGATCACCATATTCATAAGTTGTTTGTTCTCTTCCTATGCTTGAGACCAATTGTATGTGTTTAAAACTTGCAAAATGGTTTACGTGTAAAGTTGGGAGAAACTTTAGTTGATATGCATACCATTTGTTTTATGAAATAACCATCACTCCAACCAGAGCAAACTCAACTTTGTATATCCTCTTTTAAAATGCCGAAATCAGTACTCATACAATCTGTTCGTACTATGTACACATCTGACATTTGCCTATTTATCAACATCACAATTTTAATCATATACAATGCACTGATTTTTTTTTTTACACAATTAAGCAATCATCACTTCAATCCAGACAACCTCATCACATGAACCAAAACTGCCTTCCACATAACTTCTACACATTCATTTCTAGTCCAAGTCTTAACTATTCTGTTAATTCGCTTAAGACGATTAGGTTTTAGATGAACAAAATCAAACCAATTATTGTCCAAACTTGTGAAAACTATTTACAACTACCAAATCTATACCTTGTAATAATGTTGACATCATTTTGTTATAAGAAATGGGCTAATTGCACTCCTAAACTAAAATAGGCAATTTATTGTTAAGAAAGAAAACTAGTTTACAAATTGATTTGATAGATAAATTCACACTACATATACCACGAATACACAATTGAACCTCTCATAATACTCCAATACTTTAAACATAATGGACTATATCAATTTACCTCGAACTTATGGTTATTCCAATAGCTGTTATCATACAAGATTACATACAAACAAGAGCACTTATCTCAACCAAAATTAAAACAAAAATTCCAATGTTTGACGAAGTATACTATTGTAGTTCCTTGATATTTCCATACTACCATACTCTTAAATAACATGGCTTATCACAAAACATAGCTACTGGTCAACATTCTACCAAGTTCCCTATCTCAGCAGTTCAAAACCAGCTATAACCAATGAGCTTCAGAAGTAAGTAAAATTACTGTAGAGCTATACTAACTTCAACAGAGGCAAGTTGACTAATAGCTCCCATGTTGAGCATATGACATGTCAATTAACTAAAAAAAACTGAAACTAAACTAATAGATTTGAATGTGCAGAAAACACATTTGGAACACCGGATTTCATTTCATTGCAATATCAAAACCTTGTGGGAGATAAGTCTAGGAACATGTACCTGAAATATGAAATGTGGGAAAACAAATGAAAATTAGTAGCCAAGCAGTACAGCAGCAGAAACTCAGCAACCAGTAGAGCCAAGTTGAATAGAAAAGTTATATGCAGTAGGTCCAGAAAAAGTTCGATCGAACAGTAAACTTCAACACGTCAAAACAAACTTTCACAAACCCATCTTCATCTATTTTTAAACCCCGACGAGTTAAATATTCTTTCAAAGATTAGAAATATACAAAATGCAAAAGTGATCGATGAAACAGTAAAAATAGTATAGCCTTTTTAATTTCAGATTGTTTTTCTTCAATCTCTCTATTTCCTTTCTCTATCGATCTTCCTCTCTCCTATTTCAGAACACCCGACTGTTGTGTATATCTCAATGCCTATATCTCTCTGTCTATTCCTCTCCGTCTTCTCTCACCCTCTTCGAATGTTTTTTCTGTGTTCTTCTTCTGATTTTCATCTCCCTTAAATGGGCATTCAATTAGTGCATTTTCCACTACAACTTATTTATCCATTTTAAATTATCCACTCAAATTAGTGCTTTTAGTTAATTCCATAATGCAAATACTACCCTACCACTATTAGAAGCTTCTCAATTAGTGACCACTTGCATAAAACTTATAATAGTCAATTCTTATTAATACAATGTTAAACAAGAAATTATACCAAACTACTGAACAAATCCTAACTATTCTGACTAAGTGATTAAACGAGATACGATTTCAAAGTTTTCTGATATCCCAATTATGCGAAACAAATCTACGAAACTAATCTAAATAGTGAACAAAATAAACTATACCAGAGTACTGATCAAATTTCAATTGAAATTGACCAGGAAAAGAAAAAGAGATGAGGAAGAACGAATATCAGAATAATACTAATGTAAATAAATAAAGACTAAGAAAGAACTCACCGGACAGGCTCAAACTTGGATTTGTCTTTGATACTCTGAGTCACCCCAAACGGATGCTAATCATTTGTTCTTTATCAAGAAAAAATGAATAGCATCAGTTTTGTAGTGAATCGATCTTCTAATCACAAAAACTAGAGGCTTGGATCGATGCATGTCATCAGGATCAACGGAAACTGATTTTGAACTTTTAAGTTTTGAACTTAGATTTAAAATTCGACGAGTTCCGGTCAGATTCGAAGGAAAACAATGATGGTTTTGGTATGAGGGAGTTGTGGGGGTTGTGTGGTGTTAATTTGGGGTCGATTGGGTAGGCTAGGGTTCGGGGATTTTGGGACCGGACAGCCTCGATTGAATATTCGAGAAGTACTAGGATGATTCGAGGGAATCAGATCGGGGATTTGGAAAGAGGGGGCTGGGGTGATTCTGGGGTGTGATTTTGGAGGTGAACGGAGCTGGCGCCGCAACCAAAAGGTGGTGGGGAATGGTGGCGGCTGGTCTCTAGGGTTTGGGTGAGGAAGATGAGCGATGAGCTGGGGGGTTATGAGGGGGGTGGGGTCTGTTTGGACAAATATATACTGGGGATGAAATTGGATCCAGGCCGTTCGATCAAACGAGATCAACGACTTGGATCATCTGACTAAATGGAGCGACATCGTTTGAGTGAGTTAGAGATCGGATCGGTCTCAGATGAAACAGGTCGGATACGGGTGATGGGGTGCGTTTTAAACCGTTGGATGAACAATTTTTATTAACCCAGATTGAAGCATATCCAAACAACGTCGTTTGGTTTAGTATGGTGATGGGCTGGGTATTGGGGCGGGTTTGGACCGGACTGGGGGGGGGGGGTTCAGGTGTATTTGATTTGGGCCTCTTGAATTAAATTGAATTTGACCCAAATTTGACTTCCTTCTCTTTCATTAATTCTTTTTCTTTTCTTTTCTTCCTTTTTCTTTCAAAAATTAAAACTTAAAAATCCTAAATTAAATTGTAAAACCCAAATTAACTTTAATAATATTAATTAACTCTAAGTAAATTATCATAAATAATTAAATACTATATTAAAACAAAATCACACAATTTGACCAAAATACAAAAATATGTTATTTTTTGTGAATTTTCATTTTTGTAAAACACCTAATTATTAATTAACTCCAAAAATATAAAAATTAAATATTAAATGCAAATGCTATATTTTTTGTATTTTTAATGCATTAATAAAATTAAACATGCACACAAACATATGCAAACAATCAAGAAAATTGCACAATAATTCCTAAAAATAACCCATAATTAAAGAAAAGACCTAATTTTGGGAATTCTTTGGAGTAATTCGTATGAGGCAAAAATCACGTGCTCACAACTGCCCCTCTTTGTCCGGAAATACGAAGAGTTTTTGTGCAAAGATAAAGTGAGCGGATACGAGCGATTTTTGCCTGTTTGAACACTCTGTGGGAAGCATTTTTTGAAAGATTTGACCGAACCTCTGCTTCAAAGGTTTCCTACATATCCTTGGTTATAAAGGAATCATGTCAATGTAGTTCGGGAAGTTTTGGCAGCTGGGACTACCATGAAGCTGCGGTTTTACTGTTACTGCTGTTGCTACTGCTGATACTGCCTACTGACCTCCTTATTACACTATGACAAAAATGAAGAAGCTAGACTAAGCTATAATTTATGCTTTACAAAGATTTATTTCCAAACTTGATCTTGTGACTGATGTTGTCTCATTGACTTGTATTTTCCTCAGAAGTTCCTTTGTGGCTAACTTGAATGGTATTCTTTGAAATACTTTCCCTTCTTCTCCAGGCGGGCACCTGATTGCTGAACATTTTAAATGTCTTCCTTTGACTATTGTTTCCTTTCCTATGTTTCCTAGGCGGGCTCTTGATTATTTGAAATTTGAATTGCTTCTTCCCTTCGTTCTCCAAGCGGGCTCCTGACTACTTGAAATTCGAATTGTATTCCTTTGTTCTCCATGTGGGCTCCTGATTGCTGAGACTCGAAATGTATTCCCTTGTCCTCCAGGTGGGCTCCTGATTGCTGAAACTTGAATTGTATTCCCTTGTTCTCCAGGTGGGCTCCTGATTGCTGATACTCGAAATGTATTCCATTGTTCTCCAGGTGGGCTCCTGATTGCTAAAACTTGAATTGTATTCCCTTGTTCTCCAGGTGGGCTCCTGATTGCTGAGACTTGAATTGTTGTTCCTTGTTCTCTAGGTGGACGTCTGATTACTGAATCTTCAACTGCTTTTCCTTGTTCTCCAGGTGGACGCCTGATTGCTAATACTTTAACTATTGTTCCTTGTTCTCCAGGTGGACACCTGATTGCTGATACTTTAACTATTGTTCCTTGTTCTCTAGGTGGACGCCTGATTGCTAATACTTCAACAAAAATAGAAAAAACAAAAGAAAATTTTCTGCCCCAATTTGGTAGCTGGGCGCATCTGTGAGTGTTAAACTGAATCATATTACCAAATATTACTAAGAATTTGAAAGTTATGTCCCATTATCCAGGGGGTCCTGACAACTCATAAATAAACGACGATTTTAAATCTAAGCTATATCTTGTTATCTAAGGAGGTCTTAAACTACTCCCCATTATCTAGGAGGGTCCTGACAATTCTTAATTAAACGACAATTTTAGAGCTAAATTATATCTACTAAAGGGTATGTCTGATGCTAAATCTTGTTATCCAAACCAGTTCTAAACTACGTCCCATTATCCAGGCGGGCCCTGACAACTCTTAAATCAAGTCTTATCTTAAGTGTGACAATTCTACGGCTAAATTATATTACCCTACAACAAGAACTTATGCTAAACCTTGTTATCTAATGGAAATCTCAAAGCTAGGTCCCATTATCCAGGAGGGTCCTGAAAACTCCTAATTATATCATATCTTAAACATGCGAACTTTAAAAACATCTTATTCCTTGGGATACATTTATTCTAAATTTTACTACTCATGACTGTTTTAAATTTTAAACTAAGTCCCATTTTCCAAGAGGCTCCTAAGAATTCTGCGATCAAACCCGCATGGTACTTGTCTTCCTTACAGGGTGTTTCCTGAAACAAATGTCATCTTTGCCCCTGTTTCAAATCAAAGAATATCTTGTCAGTTTAAAACGTGGTGGTTAGTTGTGGCATTCTTGCTGGGGAAGGTTTTCTCTTTGCCCTGCTTTGCTTCAACAGACTGCCTTGAAATGGTCGAAAGGACGGTTTTGACCTCATGACTGATCCCTAACTACAGGATCCCCAACTGTTGTTTTTCACTTCTGACCCTTTTATTCATAACCATACATCTCTCATGACATTACTGAACCATTCCACCGATTTAACCTTTGCTTACACCCTAGATCCCACTTTTCATCATACTATCTCCAGCATGTCCTAGCCGTATTTTGCTTTGTGCAATTTTGAATCCGGTAGTATACTTTGATATTCCTTCTTATTTGTTGGAACAAGGCTAACCTTGGAAGAGATTTAGAGGAGTAAAAATTAACAGCAATGAAATGCGACGATTTTGAGAATTAAGAATAAAGAAGAAAATCCAAATTTGGATGACTATTGGAGATAGGAAAAAGGAACTTATCTGAGTGGAGTCACTAGCACCAATGATTATGGTATGAATTTTGGATTAATCAGCCTAGTCTATTTAACCAATCTCCTTTCCAATTGTCTTACTTTGTTCTCCAAGATTTCCACAACCCAATTTTACTTTCCGCCAACTTACGGACCTTGTTCGACTTGCAGTGCCCTGAAGGGTTTTCACCGACAAACCTCTCACATTCGTTTGTTCCTTAATTCCTTGTCTCCTTATGGTACCTGCGAAGGTTTTCACCGATAAGATTCTGTTGCTTTCTCTCAGCTTTCGCCTCATGGTGCCCATGAGGGTTTTCACCAATAAGACTCTCTCATTTTCATTACTTTTCCTGCTTGGACCAGAGTGTTATCCTGATATGAATCACCTCTATTTGCTCAATTTGGCATCTCTTGAAGACTGATTGGAAGGTCTTTCTTTGGACCGTAATGTGGGCTTTTGGATGGGGTTAGAAAGAAAGGGTATCAAAGGCTCAAAACAATTTGACGGGGTTTAAAATTACAACTCTTGGAATCACATTTCTTAGTACAACTTCTGCCCCAGTTTCTTGCTTGGGAATCTTTTGATATTTTATTTTACTATGACCAAGCCGTGAGGCTGCCTACGTATCCTTAATAAGAATCAGGTCAAACGTAGTTCACACCTGAATTTCCTTGTTGTTATACTTTCTCTTTTCACTTCTTTTCTTTTCTCTTTTTCTTTATTTTCCTTTTCTTTGTTATTGATTCCAAAAGAGGGGTATAAAAAACAAATGTTGCTCAAAAGGGGGAACAAAGGGTAAAATGTTTGGATAGCAGAATGAATTGCCTTCGTCATTTCAATCTTTGAAACAATGCCAAATACAAACAATCAACAATTCTAACAAAGAAATCATACATAATATCTCTTGACTGCATCAGAATTGATAGCCATGTCTATGTATTTTCCTTCAATATCTGTTAAACATAAAGCACCATGGGACAATACTTTGGTCACAATGAATGGCCCTTGCCAATTCGGGGCGAACTTGCCTTTTGCTTCAACCTGAAATGGAAGGATACGTTTCAGCACTTGTTGACCCACTTCAAACTTTCAGGGACGCACCCTTTTGTTGTATGCTCTTGCCATTCTCTTTTGATATAACTGTCCATGACATACTACTGCCAATCTTTTTTCATCAATCAAGTTCAATTGCTCCAAACGGGTTTTAACCCACTCATCATCATCAATCTTAGCCTCAGCGACAATCTGAAGGGAAAGGATTTCAACTTCTGCAAGTATTACTGCTTCAGTGCCATATACCAACAAATAAGGAGTTGCACCTACCGAAGTACAAATAGTAGTGCGATATCCCAACAACGCATATGGTAATTTTTCGTGCCAATGCCTCGAACCTTCTACTATTTTCTGAAGTATCTTCTTTATGTTTTTATTGACTGCCTCGACTGCTCCATTCGCCTTGGGACGATATGGGGTAGAATTGCAATGTGTAATCTTAAACTGTTTACATACCTCTTCCATCAAGTTACTGTTAAGATTAGCACCTTTATCTGTGATGATCACCTTTGGGATTCCGAATCGACAGAAGATATTTGAGTGAACAAAATTGACCACTGCTTTTTTGGTCACCGATTTGAAAGTTTTGGCCTCAACCCACTTGGTGAAATAATCAATGGCTACCAGAATGAACCTGTGCCCGTTGGATGCTGCTGGCTCAATTGGTCCAATGACATCCATGCCCCAAGCAATGAAGGGACATGGTGCCGACATTGTGTGTAATTCCAATGGTGGAGAATGAATCAAATCTCCGTGTATCTGGCACTGATGACATTTGCGCACAAAATTGATACAATCTCGCTCCATGGTAATCCAATAATAGCCTGCTCGGGGAATTTTCTTCGCCAAAGCGTATCCGCTCATATGTGGTCCGCAGACTCCCGAATGTACTTCAGACATGACAGTCGTAGCCTGTCTAGCATCTATGCATCTTAATAATCCAAGGTCTGTTGTTCTCTTATACAAAACTCCTCCACTTAAGAAGAATCCATTTGCCAAACGTCAAATGGTTCTCTTTTGATCCCCCGTGGCTTGCACTGGATATATACCCATTCTTATGTACTCCTCGATATCGTGGAACCATGGTTCGCCATCAAGTTCTTCTTTAATCATGTTATAGTAAGCATGCTGATCTCAGACTTGAATATGTAGAGGATCGACATAAGCTTTGTCCGGATGGTGCAACATTGATGCCAGGGTAGCCAAAGCATCGGCGACCTCATTATGGACCCTTGGAATATGCCTGAACTCCACTAATTGAAACCGTTGACAATGATCATGAAAACATTGTCCGTACGGTATGAGCTTCAAATCTCGCGTTTCCCATTCTCCTTGAATTTGATGTACCGGAAGATCCAAGTCTCCCAAGACCAAGACTTCTTGGACATCCATGTCTGCAGCTAGTCTTAGACCCAAAATACAGGCTTCATACTCAGCCATATTGTTGGTGCAGTAAAATCAAAGCTGAGCCGTAACAGGATAGTGATGCCCTGTTTCAGAAATAAGCACAACTCCTATTCCGACTCCTTTCATGTTAGCAGCCCCATCAAAGAAAAGTTTCCAGCCTGGTTTTTTAATTTGCTCCAGTTCATCGATATGCATCACTTCTTCATTGGAAAAATAAGTTCTTAATGGCTCATAATCTTCATCGACCGGGTTTTCGGCCAAATGATCGGCCAATGCTTGGGCATTCATTACAGTCCGAGTCACATAGATGATGTCAATCTCTGTGAGCAATATCTGCCACTTCGCAAGTCTCCCTGTCGGCATAGGCTTTTGAAAGATATACTTCAACGGATCCAAGCGCGAAATGAGGTAAGTAGTATAGGATGACAAATAATGTTTCAATTTCTGAGCCACCCAAGTTAGGGTGCAACATGTCCTATCCAGATGAGTGTACTTAACCTCATAAACCGTGAACTTCTTGCTAAGATAGTAGATGGCCTTTTCCTTTCTGCCGGTGATGTCATGCTGCACAAGTACACAGCCAAATGAATTTTCCAAGACTGTCAAGTAAAGAATCAAATGTCTTCCTGGTTCTGGCGGAACCAGCACGGGTGGGTTTGACAAGTATCCTTTTATCTTATCAAATGCTTCTTGACACTCATCAGTCCACTTGGCCGCAACATCCTTCTTCAACAATTTGAAAATAGGATCACAAGTTGTCGTGAGCTGAGCAATAAACCTGCTGATGTAGTTCAACCTCCCTAACAGACTCATCACTTCAGTCTTGTTCCTCGGAGGAGGCAATTCTTGGATGGCTTTGATCTTTGATGAGTCCAACTCGATGCCTCGCCGACCGACTATGAATGTTAACAGCTTTCTGGATGGAACACCAAATGCGCACTTGGCAGGGTTAAGCTTTAGGTTGTACTTGCGAAGTCTCAGGAAGAATTTCCTCAAATCCCCAACGTGGTCGGCCTGATGCTTTGATTTTTTGATCACATCATCCACGTATACCTCAATCTCCTTATGTATCATATCATGAAACACCATATTCATTACTCTAATGTAAGTTGCCCCGGCTTTCTTCAAACCAAATGGCATTACCCGGTAGCAATAAGTTCCCCACGGCGTGATGAATGTCGTCTTTTCTACATCTTCTTCATTCATTAGAATCTGATGATACTCGTTATAGCAATCCACAAAAGATCCTATCTCACGTTTGGCACAATTATCGATCAAAATGTGGATATTGGGTAGTGGTAAGTTGTCCTTCAGACTTGATTTGTTGAGATTGCGGTAATCGACGCATACCCTGATCTTGCCGTCCTTCTTTGGCACAGGTACGACATTAGCCAACCAAACAGGATATCGAGTGACTCGAATGACCTTTGTATCTAATTGTTTGGTGATTTCTTATTTAATCTTCACACTCATATCAGTTTTGAATTTCCTCAACTTTTGCTTGATGGGAGGAAAAACTGGATCGGTGGGCAATTTGTGGACCACTAAATCAGTGCTCAAACCCGGCATGTCATCATATGACCACGAAAAAACATCTTTGAATTCGATGAGTGCTTTGATTAACTCTTCCCGGATCTTTGGCTCGAGGTGGACACTTATTTTAGTCTCTCGGATATTATCTGTGTGTCCTAAATTGATGGCTTCTGTATCATTCAGGTTGGGTTTGGGTATTTCTTCGAAGTGAATTAACTCCTTACTAATATCTTCGAAGGCCTCATCCTCATCGTATTCTGATTCGTAATCACAATCTACTTCTTGAACTATTATTTCGGAATCAGATTGATTTTTAAGACTGGGCTGAGGATTCCTTATGCATTCCATATCACTAGAGCCAGCGTAAAAAGAACTGTACAGAAAAGAAAAACAAAAGAAAAACTATCAGGAATGATAAAGAAGGGGAAACTTCATTTCATTGAATGATGAAAGATAACAAGGTTTGCACACTTCAAACAGACTGATAGATGAACATCTGGATTACAACCCTGGAATGATCCAGACAAACTGAAGGAAAATCAAAATAAACTACCATGACTCATTTCGAATGGGGAGAGTAGTGGCTTTCCAATTATTAAGCTTGGCTTCGGGCCCAACGAATTGAAATTCTGCGTTGCTAGGATCTTCACCACTTTCCACCGTGTTCACATCGTCCAACAACTTTTCAAATCTTTCAATTAACTCCTCGTCAGGATTAATCATAGAATTAGGAATTGTTGTTACTGGGTGACTTCTGGTACCGGACTTGACAAATGATTTGGAAAGACGTGGGACTGGATTTGGAAGGACCCATGCCTTCTGTTTTAGCTTTCTGGCTTTTCTTATGTTTGCGGCGGTGGGCTTGAATCCCAAACCAAATATTCCGAAGTTTTCGGGAAGAGACACCGGCTGTATGATGCCTTGCAAAGACGAGCCCAAACCTTTACCGAGTACAAAACCATTCTTCAACATCCCATAGGCTACCATGACTGATGCGGTGGTTATCTTTGGATTTGGAATGGATTTCCCCTTCAGAACTTTCTCTACCGACATCAAGTCAGAAACCTAGTAGACCTATGGACCCTGTTCATCTTCCACTTCAATGACTGGTACAATGGCATTGATGCGAGCACATAAACTGTCTTCCCCAGGCACAACTATTTCTTGTCTATCCCATTCAAATTTGACTACATGGTGTAGTGTTGCTGGGACTGCTTTAGCGGTATGGATCCATGGTCGACCCAACAGTAAGTTATAGGAAACAGCTATATCCAGCACCTGAAACTCCATTGTGAACTCGACTGGCCCTATCGTCAGCTCCAACACTATGTCCCTAACTGAATCTTTACCTCTGCCGTCAAATCCCGGCACGCAAATACTGTTCTTATGGATCCTCTAATCTTCTATTTCAACTTGCTTAGAGTGGAGAGAGGACAGATGTTTGCGCTTGACCCGTTGTTAACCAATACCCGGGTCACCATAGAGTTCTCACATTTTAATATGAGGTAAAGAGCTTTGTTATGCTCAGTACCTTCTACAAGCAATTCATCATCGGAAAATGTGACTCTGTTTACTTCGAAGATTTTGTTGGCTATTTTTTCCAAGTGGTTCACGGAGATCTTAACGGGAACGTGCGCCTCATTCAAGATCTTCATTAAAGCTTGACGATGCTCGTACGAATGGATCAATAATGACAATACGGAAATTTGAGCGGGCGTCTTTTTAATTGTTCCACGATAGAGTAGTCATGCAGCTTCATCTTCCTCAAGAATTCTTCTGCTTCTTCTTCAGTTACGACTTTCTTTATTAGTGCTGGATTATTTTTAGCTCTTCTTAACTCCTCGGGAGTAAAACACCTTCCCGAGTGAGTCAAACCCTGTACTTCACAGATTTCTTCTTTGACTTCTTTCCCTTTGTACATCACCGTTACCCATTCGTAATTCCATAGAATAGCCTTGCTGTTGATTATTGGTAACTGGGTTACTAGCTTGATAATGACCCGATCTGTGCGGGCTCCTTCCACGATTATGATGTGTTTGCTGGCCGCTCCCGGTACAATCACCCTCACCCCTTCCTGTTTCATTGCAACTTTGCTTAAAGGACCCTTCTCAACTGCCACGGATGGCTCAACACTCTTTTTGCTCTACTTGAGCACCAACTTCTCATCTGCTGATGGTTCATCAGTCTTGACTCCATTAGACCGAATCATCATGACGGTTTGTGATGGCTTCTTGGGTTCTCCCTCTGCATGTACTATTTCGATCATATTTGCCTCCTGATGGGCTGGCATCGGATTCCTGTTGATATTAGGTGCTTCGGGAGCTTGAACTTCAATTCTATTGGTATCAATAAGCTCTTGTATTGCACTTTTCAAGTGCCAGCACTTTTCTGTATCATGACCCGGAGTACCAGAACAATACTCACAGCTGACAGTATAGTCAAGATTCTTTGGAGGAGGATTTGGCAGTTTGGACTGTATCGGCCTTAGCATATCTAGTTGTTTTAGCCTGTGGAACAGACTAGTGTATGATTCTCCCAACGGAGTAAAGATTTTCTTTTTCTGCAACCTTTCACCCTTGAGTGCTTGACTAGGCCTGAAACTTGGTCCAGGAGTGTTTTGGTAGGCTCGTGGATGTGGATAAGTATTTGGTAGGATAGAAGCATGCCATTGAGTGTGGGCAGGAGGTTGGTTGTATGCTTGTGCATGGTGGACGGAAAAATGAGGTTCTGGTGGGGGATAGTAGTGTTGGGGTGGATTGTGGTGATAAGTTTGTTGGTGGGGTCGAGGTTGATTGTAGTGGTAAGGTGAACCTCTGGATCCGGACCAAGTTCCTGAATCAACCATTGCTGCTTCCTCTCTCTTCTTCTTCCCAATCCCTCGTATGCCGCCCTAAATAGCCTGAGTAGTTGCTTTTATAGCCGAATAGCTCATGATTTTATTTGACTTGAGGCCTTCTTATACCATGCCCCCCATCTTTACTACTTCGTTGAATGACTTTCCCACAGCTGAAACCAAATGGCCATAGTAAGTAGGTTCCAAAGCCTGTAGGAAGTAATCCACCATCTCACTTTCCTTCATTGGGGGATCTACTCTTGTTGCTTGCTCCCTCTATCGGAAACCATATTCTCTGAAGCTTTCACTGTGCTTCTTCTCAAGTTTAGTCAAGGACAGTCGATCTGGAATGATCTTAAGAATGTATTGGAAGTGACAAGAAAATGCTTGCGCCAGATCATCCCATGTGTACCATCTCCCATGGTCTTGGCGGGTATACCATTCTAATGCTGATCCACTCAAACTCTGACTAAAGTAAGCCATTAACAATTCATCTTTTCCTCCAACTCCCCTCATCTTGCTGCAAAAACCCCTTAAGTGGGCAACTGGATTGTTGTGCCTGTTGTATAGATCGAACTTGGGCATCTTGAAACCTGCCGGTAATTGCACATTAGGGAACAAACATAGGTCCTTGTAGGCCACGCTGACTTGCCCTCCCAACCCCTGCATGTCTCTGAATGATTGTTCTAAGCTTTTAACTTTCTTGAGCATCTCCTCCTATTCGGTATTTTTGACTGGTTTATCAGCTTCTATCAGGAGGTCAAAGTGAGGAGTATAGGAATTGGTTTCTGGAGCTTTGAAAGTGGGCTCTGAGGGGTAGTATTGGTTGTTCTGGGCCTGGAATATAGGCTCGCTATGAGATTTGTGGAGTTTAGCTGGTGGAGGTGCTACGAAGACAGAAGTTACTGGTGGAGGAGGATATGGAATTGGTTTAGGGGGTGGAGATTGTGGTGTATGAGAAGTGGTGCCCCGATAGTGTTGGTAAATGGGAAAGCTCCGGGATAGATCGGTGGCAGGATGATCCTGAGTTTGAGCCGATGGTGGAGTGAAGGTAGGGTTAGCCGGGTAGGCGGATGGTGGTTGTCCTTTAGCCCAGGCCTGATACATTTCGGCCATTTGTTGTTTTAATTTGTATATCTCTTCTTTTATGGCGTTAACGTCCAACTCTTCTCCTTCAATGGCATTGGTGTCTACATCTGGAATAGACATGATTATTTCTCCTTTCGATCTAGTTTGGTAGGGGTGGGTTTCCAGTATGCTTAGGTATACTAACTGCTTGAATTCTGATAACAACAACCAAACTTGTTAGTGATCAGAGTTTTAACAAATAAACAACCACACATAGGGATGCAATGCACCTAGACAATTAGTCATTTCTACCATGTATTTGCTCGGTTGCTTGTGTCATCCCAGCTTTTCCTGACCTTTCCCTTTTATTGTCACTCACGTCTATCTTTTATTCCCTCCCCTTTTTCATTTTATTCTTTTCTTTGGTTATGGTCGAATCTTAGGAAGATTGCCTACGTAACATGACCCTGCATGAATCAGACCGAGCGTAGTTCTGACGGAAACAATTATTATTATTTTTAACAAACAAAACAGTACAAAGACAGAAATGACATTACATTTAGACAACACTTTAAGAAAACTAAAACATGACTATTATGAAAAGTTCCAACAACATTACATTTAGGTGCATGCTCTAGAAACCTTTCATAATCCATCCCTTGGCAGTTTACATAACTTTGAGAAGTATAAACGGCCAAATCATGGATTTATGCTCTGAAATCTTGGAGATTTTGGCCTTAGTTTTGCAATTGTTGTTGGCGAGTGGTGGTTATATCTCTTATGTGGTCTTCGCAATCTAAAGCTGACTCCAATTGAGATCGAAGTCTGGCCTGATCGAGTCTTGCCCGTGCTATCTCCCTATAAATATCGGCATGCTGATATTCTCTATTGTACCTTCTCATTTCTTCCAACTGTGCATGGAGTTGAGCTTTTGAATGTATCCAATGGTCCTTCTCTCTCTCTGAATTGAGCCATTTCTTTTTTGAATCTCATTACTTGGCGTTCCTTACTAGATTTGGCCTTCTCATTTAACTGTAAGATTTTTTCCTTAGCTTTGTCTAAGGCTTTTTCAGTGTTTGTCAAGATGGAGTCATAATCTTGCATTTTTTCCATCAGATTGGCAATGATTTTCTGATATTTCCAACTTCTCACTGGCGCTTCAGAGGCTTTCTTCATCTGTTGAAACTGAGCGTGGAGAGTTTTATTCTCGCTAATCAGACTCTTCTTTTCACCTTCTGCTTCTTGTGCCTGTAAGTCTTTTTCCAAATTGAGGTTCCTTAGGCTTTCTTCTAAGGGATGAATAGTTGCTTTGTACCCCTTTTCCTTTTCACCCCAAGCAAACCGTTCTTGGATTTTGTCATCAAAGGTTTGAACATGCGGTCTTTTTATGGGCCTTCTAGGATAAGGTTCTGGTGCATCATCCACACGGTATCTTTTATCAAACCACCTAGCATAACCCGGATTTATCTCGCCTATCATAGGATATGGAACTTGGGTATCATCTTTCAAGTATTGACAACCATTCCAAATTCGCGGGATTAAAGCCTTAGGGAGAGTGGCTTTGGGGTGTAGTTAAATCACTTGGACACTCAAATCTTCATCATCAGGCACCACTTGGTATCTCCCTAGCTGTCTTAGAACTCTCTATGGCGCATACGGCTGGACGCTTCTTAAACCCAACAGCAGCAAATAACTCTTCAAGGTTGGCATGTGTATCACCTCTCTTACCGGGAGCCATCCTAAAGTCCACTCAATTTGACTTGCCATTAAAGATCTTAAATGGGATATCCAGGCTTCCACCCCTTCTTGAGATTATAATCTTTTATTATTTCTTCATAACTCTCAATAAAATTGTCCTTGCTCGGACCATACTGCATAAACTTGGAGTGATGTCGGAGATGTTCAGTCAACCACATTTGCAACAAAATATTGCACCCTTCGAAGAATTTTGCCCCGGATTTACACAAAGTCAACGCCCGATAAATGTCTGAGAGAATGATCGGGGCAAAAGTGTGATGTTCTTTGGTAGTGAGGACTTGTATGACTCTGGCTATGCGAATATCAATCATCCGCTCTTTGTTTGGGAAGACCATGATTCCCAGAAAAGCCACCATGAAAGCGAAGCGACGGTGAATCTGCCAGGTGTCCTTGTTTTGTTTGTTAGTAAGGCCCTTTTCATGACTTTCAAATCCATCTGGCTTTCCGAACCTTGAATATAGGAAGTTGAAAGAACAACACCCTTTGACAACGTTGCTTTTTTCTGATTTGATTACTGATATTCAGAAGACCAAAGAATCGGTGTACTGAGGGAGCCTTTGGGAATATAAGATTCTAGTTTCTCAAATCTCCGTCAAACCCGGAATATCCAGCTATTTCTTCTAACGTTGGAGTAAGCTCGAAATCAGAGAAGCAAAAGACATTGTGAACAGGGTCCCAAAAAGTCACTAGTGCTGTAATCAAATTGTCGTATGGTTTAACTTTCATAATATCTGTGAGAGCTCCCAAATACTTAATTACCCATTTCTGACCATCTCCTCCTAACTCATACCACCACATCTGAAGCCGAAATATAAACTCATCTACATCTGTGAACGGTGGGTTCTGGATGGTGCTCATTTTGTACCTGTGAGTGATTTTAATTTAAAAAACCAAGATCAAGATTCATTTTGAAATAATATTTCTAAAAACCAATTCATATAAAAAAATACTTCGATGAAGAAGATTTAAAGGCTGTGTTTGCTAACCGACAAAATTTATTTTTGAAAACAAAATGACCAAAAACGGCTGTTCTTGCAAAAACAGCCTTCCGGCGCCCTTTTGGGGACATTCGGCATATTTTGGACAAGAATGGCATCGCCTTACTTATGACAACACAATCACATTTATGTGCCCACATTTTTATTTATTTATTATCTATTTATTTTTATTTTTTTAAAAATAGTTGGGCCCGATGTGGGTTACCTACGTAACTCACATCCGGTGAGAATCAAACTTACGTAGTTCGTAATAATAAAACTATTTTTTAACAAAAAATTTCCTTTTCTTTTCAAAATTTTGACAGAATTTCAAAATATTTTGGAAATTATTTTTTTTTTCGAAAACCTCCGATTTTCTTTCTCGGTTCTCACATTGATTTACGTTTTCTAACTTTTTTCCTATAAGCTGGTCAACATGCAAATCCGAAATAAATGAATGCACAAGTATCAAGTAAGATGCATCAGGATGGTCTTTTTCATTTCGGGTACACCTGTCCTAGACAGACCCAACCCCTGTGTTGAGTCTCCGAAGTCGAATGCACATGATGCAAACAAACGTTCCTACTAGGGATCCTACATGAAGCTGAGTTATTCTAAGTGTAAAACCTGGGGTATACTTTTCTAGACCTGGCTTACCTAAGCGGACAACTTGAGCCGAAGTGGGGGCAACGTACCGGGAGCACGAAAGTCTACCCGGCCTAGTTACTTAGCCCAACTTCGTTCTATTTGGTATGACTTCTAACAGAAAGGTGGGACATGCGCACGTGTGCACCATAAATTCAGAAGACTCAGAAAGAAGGGTTTCGTAACAATTTATGTATACAGTTCAGATAATATCAAAGCGGTAAAAAGCAACATTTAGCACATTAAGCCCCAAACATGTGAATAAACCAGATAATAAATAAAGCCAAATATAACAATTATTCTAAGCTCAAATTCTTGAACCCTGAACCAGAGATTCTGGGTTCTCATCCCCAGCAGAGTCGCCAGAGTTGTCACACCTCCTTTTTTACCTACACCCCGGGAAGGAGAGTATAAGGGAGTTTTTCGAATTAAAGGACAATCGAAACGGGATTATTTACATTAAATTCAGAGTCGCCACTTGGGAGATTTATGGTGTCCCAAGTCACCGATTTAAAATCCTGAATCGAGGAACGATTGACTCTGTAATACAGTACGCGAACCAGAAATCCGGATAAGGAATTCTGTTAACCTAGGAGAAGGGGTTAGGCATTCCCAAGTTCCGTGGTTTTAGCATGGTCGCTCAACTGTTATATCCAGCTTAATTGTCTGAATAAAAACAATTTGAACCTGTGTGCAATTTTAACTTTAACCATTTTTTAATTAAGAAAATTATCTTGAAACGGGTCACGCGTACGTGTACCCGTTTGTTTGGCGCGTCAAAATCATGTCACGCGGACGTGTCCCCAATTAGTAACGCTTTATTATTACTAAAATATTTGACCAAAGTTGCACAAACGCATACTCATAATTATTAAAAGTTTGTTTTTAGAAATCATAATTATGTCACGCGAACGTGTCCACGACCACAATGGTATATTAAACATGCCTAAAGCAAACTACGAACATTTGTCATTTTTATATCTACATTAATACGAGGGCCATGGGAATTCGCTAAACGGCGCGCCTCGATTTCCAAAAAATTAAGATTCATCAAGTGATGACCATAGGTTATATGATTCAAATGTGTGAATGACACGTCTCAAAACTATTCAACTAAAAGAATTAAGGAGATACGTAATTAAAACTAATTTGAAATTAAATATCACAACCACACCGCGAAAACAGTATCCTTGATTTAATTATGTGCCTAAAGCTTGATCACCATATTCATAAGTTGTTTGTTCTCTTCATATGCTTGAGACCAATTGTATGGGTTTAAAACTTGCAAAATGGTTTACGTGTAAAGTTGGCCTAAAGAGGCAAGTTGACTAATATCTCCCATGATGAGCATATGACATGTCAATTAACTAAAAAAACTGAAACTAAACTGATAGATTTGAATGTGCAGAAAACACATTTGGAACTCCGGATTTCATTTCATTGCAATATCAAAACCTTGTGTGAGATAAGTGTAGGAACATGTACCTGAAATATGAAATGTGGGAAAACAAATGAAAATCAGTAGCCAAGCAGTACAACAGTAGAAACTCAGCAACCAGTAGAGCCAAGTTGAACAGAAAAGTTATGTGCAGCAGGTCCAGAAAAAGTTCGATTGAACAGTTAACTTCAACACGACAAAACAAACTTTCACAAACCCATCTTCATCTATTTTTAAACCCCCGACGAGTTAAATGTTCATCCAGAGATTAGAAATATCCAAAATGCTAAAGTGATCGATGAAACAGTAAAAACAGCACAACCTTTTTAATTTCAGACCGTTTCTTTTCAATCTCTCTGTTTCCTTTCTCTATCGATCTTCCTCTCTCCTATTTCAGAACACCCGACTGCTGTGTATATCTCAATTTCTATATCTCTCTGTCTATTCCTTTCCGTCTTCTCTCACCCTCTTAGAATATTTTTTCTGTGTTCTTCTTCTGATTTTCAGCTCCCTTAAATGGGCATTCAATTAGTGCATTTTCCACTACAACTTATCTTCTCTATTTTAATTATCCACTCAAATTAGTGCTTTTAGTTAATTCCATAATGCAAATACTACCCTACCACTATTAGAAGCTTCTCAATTAGTGACCACTTGCATAAAACTTATAATAGTCAATTCTTATTAATACAATGTTAAACAAGAAATTATATCAAACTACTGAACTAATCCTAACTATTCTGACTATGTGATTAAACAAGATATGATTTCAAAGTTTTCTGATATCCCAATTATACGAAACAAATCTACGAAACCAATCTATACAGTGAACAGAATAATCTATACCAGAGTACTGATCGAATTTCAATTGAAATTGACCAGGAAAAGAAAAAGAGATGAGGAAGAACGAATATTAGAATAATACTAATGTAAATAAACAAATACTAAGAAAGATCTCACCGGACAGGCTCGAACTTGGATTTGTCTTTGATACTCTGACTCACCCCAAACTGATGCTAATCATTTGTTCTTTATCAAGACAAATGAATAGCATCGGTTTTGTAGTGAATCGATCTTCTAATCACAAAAACTAGAGGCTTGGATCGATGCATGTCATTAGGCTCAATGGAAACTGATTTTGAACTTTTAAGGTTTGAACTTAGATTTAAAATTCGACGAGTTCTGGTCAGATTCGAAGGAAACCAATGATGGTTTTGGTACGAGGGAGTTATGAGGGTTGTGTGGTGATAATTTGGGGTCGATTGGGTAGGCTTGGGTTCGGGGATTTTGGGACCGGACAGCCTCGATTGAATATTCGAGAAGTACTAGGATGATTCGAGGGAATCAGATCGGGGATTTGGAAAGAGGGGGCTGGGGTGATTCTGGGGTGTGATTTTGGAGGTGAACGGAGCTGGCGCCGCTACCAAAAGGTGGTGGGGAATGGTGGCGGCTGGTCTCTAGGGTTTGGGTGAGGAAGATGAGCGATGAGCTGGGGGGTTATGAGGGGGTGGGGTCTGTTGGGACAAATATATACTGGGGGTGAAATTGGATCCAAGCCGTTCGATCAAACGAGATCAATGGCTTGGATCATCTGACTAAATGGAGCGACGTCGTTTAAGTGAGTTAGAGAACAGATCGGTCTCAGATGAAACAGGTCGGATACGGGTGATGGGGTGCATTTTAAACCGTTGGATGAACAATTTTTAACGGCCCAGATTGAAGCATATCCAAATGATGTCGTTTGGTTTAGTATGGTGATGGGCTGGGAATTGGGGCGGGTTTGGACCGGACTGGGGGGGGGGTTCAGGTTTATTTGATTTGGGCCTCTTGAATTAAATTGAATTTGGCCCAGATTTGACTTCCTTCTCTTTAATTAATTCTTTTTCTTGTCTTTTCTTCCTTTTTCTTTCAAAAATTAAAACTTAAAAATCCTAAATTAAATTATAAAACCCAAATTAACTTTAAGAATATTAATTAACTCTAAGTAATAATTATCATAAATAATTAAATATTATATTAAAAGAAAATCACACAATTTGACCAAAATACAAAAATATGTTATTTTTTGTGAATTTTCATTTTTGTAAAAAACCTAATTATTAATTAATTTTAAAAATGTAAAAATCAAATCTTAAATGCAAATGTTATATTTTTGTATTTTTAATGCATTAATAAAATTAAACATGCACAAAAATATATGCAAACAATCAGGAAAATCACACAATAATTCCTAAAAATAACTCATAATTAAAAAAAATACCTAATTTTGGGAATTATTTTGGAGTAATTCGTATGAGGCAAAAATCACGTGCTCACAATTACTACACCGCCTGGTTTTACTATTCCTGCTCAGGCTGCACCATTTCCTACACCTGATTAGGGTTCAATGAATCCTCCAACTGATATTCTGGTTCCACCTCCAGCCCCATCTTCCAGTCCCAGTGTTTTTTATGGGGATCTTAGGGGAGCCATACCGATGTTGGCTCAGTTAGTGGCTTTCATGCCCAGTGGTCGAATGTTGCGCCCACTTCTTCTATTGAGCAAGGGGATTCTACTGGTTCCAGGGTGAACAAATTTCTTCAGTTAGATCCTCCAGTGTTCACGGATATTAATCCTGAGAAGGACCCCCAAGACTTCATCGATAAGATGCATAAGACCCTTAGAGTTAAGCATACTACTAAGACAGAGGGAGTGGAGTTGGCCTCCTACCGCCTGAAAGGGGAGGCCCATTCTTGGTTTGAGATGTGTGAGGTCTCTCGTTAGGAGGGGAGCTCTCCGTCGAGGTGGAATGAGTTTGCCGAAGCTTTCATGGATCATTTCTTACCTGCCTATACTAAGGCAGCCCGTGTTACTGAGTTCGAGAGCCTAAAACAAGGTAGCAAGAGTGTGTGGGAGTACCATATGAAGTTCGCGTGCCTATCCAAGTATGTTATTCACACGATACCCACTATGGAGGCTAGAGTGTGCCGCTTTGTACAGGGCCTTAGCCCCTTGGTTATCATTGAGGCCTTCACAACTACTTTGAATTCGGATATGAACTTTGGGAAGATGGTCGCATTTTCTCAATCTATAGAGAACCGTAAGTTGAAGAACATAATGGAGCGAGAGGGTAGTAGTAAGGCCCAGTCCGCGAGCAACTTAGATAGTTGTTCTGGTGGTGGTGGCAAGTCAACATTCAGGGAAGGATCATCAGGGTCATCCTAGTTATTTGCTCAACCTTCAGTTAGTGCACCACCGTTAGGGCCTAGCTAGTAATAGTGGAGTCATTTTACGCCCAGTCAGGGCAATAGGGGATCCTATCAGCAGGATCGGTCTGGTGGGAGATTCCAGTAGCAGCGAAGGTCCCCATGCACTAGGTACGGGAAGATTCACTTGGGGATCTGCTACATGGAACTACCCATATGTTCATTCAGAGGGATTGTCGTTCATCCCGCCAAGACATAGGCAGGGGCACAGAACAACCATCCAGTTGTGCAGCTGCTATATCTGCATCACCTCCTCCAACTCAGGGCCCTCTAGAACTCGCAGGGCGTGGTACAACTAGAGGTAGTACACAGAGTACGGGAGGACCCAGTCGTTACTATACTCTGAGGGGTCGCCCAAGTTCAGAGGCTTCTCCAAACGTTGTCATAGGTATATTGACTGTCCAATCTCATGGTGTGTATGCTCTTATTGATCTTGGTTCCACTTTGTTCTATGTCACTCCTTATGTTGCTATGGACTTTGGGATAGAACTAGAACAACTTCATGAGTCGTTCTCTGTATCTACTCCAGTTGGTGAATCTATTATGGCTGCCCTGGTTTAAAGGGATTGTGTTGTCACTGTGCATGGTCGGGACACCATGGCTAATATCATTGAATTAGGCATGGTTGATTTTGATGAAATAATGGGGATAGACTGGCTTTATACATATTTCGCTAAGCTTGATTGTCGGACCAGAACCATTAGGTTCGAATTTCCAAATAAACAGTGATTGAATGGAATGAGATAATGTGGTGCCAAAAGGTAGGTTTATTTCTTACCTTAAGGCCACGAAGATGATTAACAATGGGTGTATCTACCATCTGGTCCGGGTTACGGACACCGATGCTGAGGCACCTACACTTGAATTTGTACCAGTTGTAAATGAATTTCTGGATGTCTTTCTGGAAGAGCTCCCTGGGATCCCCACAGATAGGGAGATTGATTTTGGGATTGATGTGATGCTGGGCACACAGCCTATATCTATTCCACCTTACAAAATGGCACCAGTGAAATTGAAGTAGCTAAAGCAACAATTGAAGGATTTGTTAGGGAAAGGTTTCATCCGGCCGAGTGTGTCGATCTTAGGGCGCACCGGTTTTCTTTGTAAGAAAGAAATATGGGTCGCCAAGGATGTGTATTGACTATCGGCAGCTCAACAAGGTCACAATCAAAAATAAGTACCCACTGTCACACCTCCTTTTTACACCCGAGGGGGGTATAGGAGTTTTTCCAATTTAAGTGACATTATTCGATATGTGATTATTTATTTAGTTTTTCAGAGTTGCCACTTGGAATAATTTACTTTTGGTGTCCCAAGTCACTGGTTTATTTTTAAATCCCAAATAGAGGAAATTTTTGACTTTTTAAAAAAGTCTGCAAACCAAAAATTCTAGATAAGGAATTCTGTTAACCCGGGAAAAGGTGTTAGGCATTCCCAGGTTCCATGGTTCTAGCACGCTCGCTTAGCAATTTATACTTGGCTTAAATTTTTTAACTACTCATTTTTAGGACCTATGTGCATTTATCTTTCACCGCTTTTAGTCACTTGATTATTCGTAATTAACGAATTAAGTTACACGTACGTATACTCATTTCCTTTGGCGCATCAAAAATTATGTCACGCGAACGTGTCCACAATTAATAACGCTTTGTTTATTTTATTAAGAAAAGTTTGGTTGAAGTTGCGCGAACGCATCCCTCGGGTTACATTTAGAATGAAATTCATAATTATGTTACGCGAACGTATACATAATCACGGTAATAAACTGAGTCATGCCTAAAGAAAGCTATGAATGTTCCTTTTTTTTTTAAAAACGCACTTGTGTCACGCGAATGTGTACACAATTAATAACATTTTTATTAATATTAAGATTTTTCCGCCCAACGTTGCGCGAACGCATACTTTGGTCTTAATTTTGGGAATCGTAATTATATCGCGAATGTCGAAAATCCTAAAGATTGCCTGCCCAAGTGTTGTAGGCCTAAACTTGTTACTAGCAGCATTAAACAACACAAAGCAAAATGAAGTAACAAACAAAAGCAATAACGCAACAGTAAAGCTAAAATGTAATACTTTATACCCAAATCCATGCCATATATGAACTTTATTGATCAATGATTATCTAATATCCAAGTTCTTTAAAAATTACCAAATACCAAACCCACCAGTACTTTTTTGATGAAACCAGCAAATTCCTTCTTATCAAATATGCACAAAGTATTAGGACAAATAGTGTACACTCATCAACCAACTGAACTGAATTTAGCTCCTGCACTAATTGTCGATATTCCCCCTGTTGCTACACTTCTTTCTAACTGCCCCAAGTTCTTTTTCCTAAAGCCCAAACCTTACTTCTTTTTAATTTTAAATTTTTCTAAATTTACTACCTGTTCATATAATTCAAACACTAGCAAAAGAGTACCAAAAGTTAAATACAAAATGTAGAAACACTCATTTAAGCATTCATCCAATGGAACTCAAACTAACAGATATTATGAGAGATTATCAACTCATCCAAATAAATCATATGGTCACATAAATAGAAAAATAAAAATCAAATAGAGAAAGTGAGAAATGAACCTTAAAGGTTTTTTACCAAAACAGAAATTTGGATCCGATTTTTGGGGCGTTCAATAGAAAACTCAAGAGGAGCAACAACTATTGGATAGGAATCGCGAATCAGTCAATGAGCGAAACAAGAACTCGAAAACCTCAAACGAACCAACGTATATACTCAATGAATAAGAAGGACCCCGAAATATACAGTATATCCATGGTCCCATGTGCCACCGCAGCTGAGTTCATCAACATTTCTACTAAGAAGTTGTAGTAGATGTTGAGTAGAAGTTTTGAAATCTGAAACTATAAATATGAAGGAGAAGCTTAACGCCATGGTTGAGAGATCCACACATTCACAACCAAAGTTTAGACCCTAAATCTTCTAATTGCTTTGCGACCAAAAGGCCTGCCCTATTTTTTTGGTCTCTATGGCAGGGAATCTATTCTTTGTTTGTGCTTTTTCCATCAAAATGAAGAAGAATCCCCCAAAAATTAGATTTGGGGGGGGGGGGTCCCCTTTTGGTCATTGTGGCAGAATTTTTTTTGCTCTTAGGCATCTAGGTTCTAGGTCTTAGGGTCTAACTTTATTTTATAGGGGTAGAAATTAGGTTAGGTCAAATGGGAAATGGGTATGAGATCAATGTTTTAGGCTTGGGTAATTTGGAATTTTTGGGCTTCAAGTTAAGTTGGCCTAGACGAAATTGAAAGACCAAATCTACTTCTTTTCTTTGTTTTTCATTTGATTTCAGAAATCTGATTGAATTAATTAAAAAGGTTAAATAAAATCCTAAATTAGGCTCTAGCTTAAATTAATTTGTAAAGTTAATCTTACTTATTTTTACTAATTTAATACTAATTAATTTAAAACTAAAAGCTAAAATGTGGACATGACTATTGTAGCAATATTTTGTTGTGATTTTTGTTTAATGAATGCAATTAAATTATGAAGTTAAATTCCTAAATGCAAATTGGACCTAAAATGACATGAAATTAAAACGAGATATTTTTTTTATCATTTTCTATGATTTTAAAAATATTAAAATGCATGAAATGCAACTAAATGAAGAAAAACTTCTAAAATCCATTAAAATTCATTTTTTGTTTATTTTTAAGAGTTATTTTCATGCAGGGCAAAAATTAGGTGCTCACAGTTGCCCATCTTTGCTCGGAAACATGAAGAGTTTTCGGGCAAAGATAAAGTGAGCAATTACGAGCAATATTTGCCCGTGTGAAACTCCATTTGGAAGCATTTTGAAAATGTTTGACCGAGCCTTGTTCCGGAGGTTGCCTACATATTCTTGGCTATAAAGGAATTAGGTCGGTGTAGTTCTAGAAGAATGATAGAGTGATGAGTTTGAGAGTCGAGTGAGGTTCCGTCGAGACTCAAGTCCGCGGTCCCATTATTACATCAAAATCAAAAATGAAAAAGACTAACTAAACCTATCAGCTACGAGTTACAAGATTCCTATCTATAAGTCTTGTTTACCGTGAAAATGGTAACAACAATTAAATTTGTAAATAAGATTCTAAAAATACGTGATCTATTTCCGAGCTAGTTGTTAAAGCAGTTAATGCTAAGAACGTGAAGTAAAATGATAAAATGTGAGCTAAGACGGGCAGTGATCAAACCAAAGGGGCCAATTGACCGGGTGCAGAGATGGTCAATGAGACCTCGGGGTCGGCATTGGTATCGATCTCGAACTATCAGGGACAGTCGGGGATGGGATAACAGTTAAAGGTTTAATTAGATAGGGCTTTTCAGCCAATATTAAGCTATAGAATGAAGAATAAGTTAAGAGGCAATGACTACGGGGGCGGCCTCGGGCCAATACCAAGTGATAATCGAAGATAAATGACTTTGAGCAAAGGGGAATAAGTGTCGACGCCCCCTTTTTCTCTAACCGTGGGGTCAGAAATCGGGTATACAACATTGGGAGAACAACTCTATTCCCTTTCGAGAATTAGGTTTAGAAGTTGAAGAGTCGCCACCTAATGATTATAGTGCAGTAGGACACTTTAAGAAAGTTTTGAGATGAAGAGACCAGAGATTAGGGTAAGGGCTAGAAATTATCCCGAGGGGAATGTGTTAGGCACCCCTCAAGATCCACAAGTGTGGTTCCCGACCATGCTATAATTTTGACTTTACAAGTAAACAATCAAGGCTCAAATAAGGACTTGCATACAACATTGCAATTAGGTTGAAACTTATGAAAGTAAGTAGAAAGAGAGTAAGGATTTGAAAAGTTTAAACAACTTTAAAGGAAGCGAATAAAGAAAAGGGGTCCTACGTTTGGAATTAATATGGATCACTTCAATGGAATATCCAGCAATCACTCCTCAGAAGAGGGGTCACACGTGATATTAGCGCACCGGTCATCATATCCATATTCTACCCTTCCCACCCCATTAAGGTATTAAAGCGCGGAATGGTATCGTTACTTATTGCATGGTATTACCCATCCCAATCCTATCAATCTCGGAGGCATTGAGACTATTAATCCCGAAGGGGAGAGAGTTGGGGCTTTTATGGTTTTAAAAGGATAAAATTCTAGGGCGACAAACAAAAAGCATAAAGCAGATATGGGAAAACACATAACAATTGAAAGGCTCAAATAAACCTCCCCAAGTCAGAAAAGCATAGAGTTTAGCATGTCTTACATGTACTGATTAGGTCTAAAAAGAATGCGTGAGGCGGACTGATTTATTACATACTTCAGATAAGAAATCCAAATCAGACCTGTCTGTTTGTTGGAATTGTCAAAGACTGATGCACTTATGGCTTTTACCCTAAAGCTTGCCTAGGTGAAACCTATAGGTATGATATCTAATAATGCAAAGTATACTGATTTTAAGGAAAAGCCTTACTAAATTTAGAAAAAAAGGATCTGCAGATTTTAAGACGGGTTTTAGATTCGAACCGAGACTGATTCAATTAACTGATCCTATAGGCATGGTTTCTAAGTGTCATTGATCTTAAACAGTTGCAAAAATCCTATAGACATGATATCTAGGCGTTACTAATTTTAAACGTTTAAAGAAGTGCAGAAGTCCTATAGGCCTGGTGTCTAAAATACTGATTGTTATTTAAACCTATATACATGTTTGCCTAATGATAGATGCATATGCAGAATACAGAAAGTTCTATAGGCATGGTGTCTATATGAAGATGCAGAATTTTAGAATCGACTTACAGGAAATTGCAGAAAACCCTATAAACATGGTATCTATATGAGAATGCAGAAAATCTTATGGACATGGTATCTATGTGAGAATGCAGAGTTTCAATGATTTATAAAATGCAAAACTTTAAAACATAATAATTCCTATAGGCATGATCTCTAGATGAGATGCAGAATTTTATAAATGATAACCCCTATAGGCATGATATCTACCCCTTGCATGCATAGTTCCCCACCCTTTTCCACTAGCCGACCCCAAATGTTTATTACAAGATTGTTATAAACCACAATTGATAAGAGAAAAATAAAATAAAATTACATCAGAAAACTAAAAGTCCCAACAAATGAGAGCTTGATTCGTACTTCTGTCTAAAGCATGAAGTAAACCAACTCCAAAGATCAAGTTCCAAAGCCTTTCTCTTATTTGGGATGTGTCAAAGTTCTTCAAGAGTCTCAAAGGGGCTTCGGGCAATGCTTACACCCCAAATATATTTCAGAATCAAGGACATAGTGTAGTGTGGAAGGGCCAGCCCTCAAATGTCCAAGTTCAGAGATAACTCAAGGTCCCAAAGCAAAGCTCATAGGAGGGGGGCAGAACTTAAAATCTAAGAGTAGGTGCAAGTGCAGGGGAGAGGGAGTGATAAGCTGGTGGTCATTCCAAGTAACTTGAAGTACTTGCACACCCCTAACCATCTTGTCATTTAAAGTTGAGGATTTAGGGTTTATTGAAAGCCAGGCTCAGGCTTGGGCAGCCATTTAAGAGGCTACTAGATCATGAGCCTTAACTCAGCATACATAGGGGGTAAGGGTAGGGGATTCATAACAGAAACAGTAGACAAAGGAAAAGTGGGCAAAGGACATGATCAGCAATAAAACATACTGACACCCTTTACTTGGGGTTAAAATTCCGTTCATGGACAACAATTCATGTTGCCATGCCCTGAATCCCCATTTACAAACACATAGAGGGTAAAGGTATAGGGATCAAGCATTCGCAAGAAAGTAAAGCAAACAGCAGCATATGAACATGTCAAACTTTGCAGGTAATAGGCATAGATGTAAAGGTTCTAAGTAAACACATTAGGATGATTGCTAGGAACTGAATCAAGACATACCAATAAAAGAGCAAGAGCAGGATGAAAAGACAAAGTAGTAGTAGTATATTAGCCTTGACTTTCACCTAGCTAATAATAAGCAGGAGAAGAGAACAGCATTAGAGAAGAGAGCAAGAGGGAATGCAGGTTTTGAAAGTAGTAGTAGTGTGTAAGAGTATGCAATTCGAAATGTGTTGTAAATAGTATTGAATTGTAAGTTAAGGATGATCCCAGTGCAGAAGGGTCGTGCCCCCTTTTATAGTGCAGAAAACAAGTGAGAAAAGGTAAGGAAATAACATTGAAATCAATCTCCCTTTAGTTAAGGGATTCTGATTTCAACAGGTAAAAGCCAATTAAGGAAAGAAGTTTTGATTAAAACCTTTTCAAAGTAGCACAAAAGGGGTAAATACAGAGAAGTTATTAAAGGAAAAAAAATTCAATAGTACACGGCTTGGAAAAAATAAGGAAAGGGAATCAATCAAACAGCCAGGGAAATCAAAATTACAAGTTCAATTCGAATGAACCAAGTCAGGAAAAGGTAGAGGATTTCAGAATCAATCAATTAGTTGGTAAAAAGAAAAACTTTTGAAGGCAGAGTCCTTATATATAAAGCACATAAATATGTGAATACCAAAGGGGTTTGTCGAATTATTTAGAAGAGAGTTTAACAAAGAAAGGTTCATAATCATAAGCAAGAAGAGGTATAAGTCTAGTTTGCAGACTTACAATGAGTCTGAGAGTCCAGGGTCCCGAAGTGGAACCTAACTCGCACATAAAAGATCAAAATGCCAAGAAATCCCCGAACCTTAGAGTTTCGAGTGGAGTCAGACAATAGAGAAGAGAAGGCAAACCATTCAATAGAGGCTCAGGAGTCTTTTCCAAAGACATATGAGAAACAAACAGACATGATACACAGTCAAAAGCATGGAGAACACGTTTTGAGAAAAACTCAGAATTTAAACAAGTTCAGAAGAAAAAAGTGATACAAACTTAAGAAGCAGTAGATGAAACACATTTAGCAAGAACACGAACAGAGTCAATTAAAGCAAACAAAAATCGAAGAACATAATAGTAAACACATATAGTAGAAGAGTAATGAAAACATAACAAGGATACTCATGTGAGCACAGGAGTAACATGTATAAAGGAAAAGTAGAAGGACAATACAGGCATGGTAGAAAAGAAAACATACGAACATAGTATAGACAAATACATGCAAAGAAAAGAAAAAGAAAAGCCAGAGAAACATTTTAGGCATTTTCAGAAAACCCTAAATCGAAAAGAAACGATTTTGAAAGTAATTTTTGAAAGAAAAGTTGGGAAAATTGTTTGAACACTCAAGTAGATCATGGATACACAACAGATCTAAGAAAAATTGGAGAAAACCTCGAATATTCAAGGTTTCGGAAGAACCCTAGAATGAGAAAGGCTTTGAGAAAGGTCTGATCGGAGCAGGAAACCAAGCTTGAACAACCATAGCTGGCCGGAGCAAGGTCGGAGACAAGCCAAAGAACTCGAATCAAACAAGGCTTGGGCCAAGCCTCTTCAAGGTCTGGTCTGGAAACCATGATAATCGAGCACGTAGGAGTCTTAGGAGGCTAGTACAGGCCTTTAATGGCTTTGGAAGCCATGGATTCAGGCAATTTTAGGTGTTAATCAGAGGGAGGCGACTAGGGTTTTGGAGGAGATTGAAAGTGAAGTGGATTTCAGAGGCAGCGGACTAAACGAAATGACTAGGGTTTTGGAGTAGGTCGAGATTAATTTAGGAAAGGGTAAAAGGTGGCCGTTGATCATTTTGATCAACGACTTGGACTGAATGGGTAGGTAAGGGATCCGGGAGGGTTGTTCTTTAAAGGGTCATAGGTCAGGGTAATTAGGCTTTGAGATTGGGTTTAATTGGGGGTTAATTTGGGCTAAAATTGAAAGCCAATTTGGCTATATATTAAATAGCCATTTTCCCTATTTATTTTATGAAAAATAATAAAAATGATTTTAAAAGTAAATTTAAAGTACTTACCCAATTAATAATATATAAATATTAATTTAAAAATATTGGAACCAATTTTACGATTATAAAATGCTATTAATCTTAAAGTAGGCTATAATTGCAATTATATGCAATTTAGCTTTTAAAATACCCAATAAATTTGTAAAAATATAAAAAAATTATCTTAACTATATTTTGGTATAAATATTGGAATAAAATAAATTATTCACCAAAATTGATGATTTTGGGAATAACTATTGGATTTTGTACTGCTAAAATAGACAATAAATTGGTTTTGAAAATCATTAAAAATTTTGGAAAAATACTAAAATACTTGGGCATGCTTATATATGCATACACATGCTATTGAGTATAAAAAATATATAGGGAAAAATTGGGTATCAACAGCTGCCCCTCTTTACCCGGGAAGGATGAAAGAGTTGTCGGGTAAAGATAAGATGACCAATTTTGACCGGAAGTGGCGATTTGAAACGAATTCTGACCGAGCTCTGGCTCTTGAGCTGCCTACATATCCCTGGTCTTATAGGAATCAGGCCATATGTAGTTCCGGAAGCTTTGACGGAATATGACGATAGAGATTTGAAACGGACGAAGGCGATGCTTAGATTGAGAGAGGTTTTCTGAAAAAATTGATAGGCTGGGGGAACCGGAGCGGGATCTCTCCTGCTGAGATGGCTGTTGATAACCGGTGTACCTGCAAATGAGCAATACAAACATATGTTGTGCATAAATTTAAACGTGATGCAAGTTCCCACTGGACCATGAATGCTGTCTTCAGTTGGTTAGGATGACATCCTTGGACCATGATGCCTTGGGCCATGAAGCGTATGATAAAGGATTCGCAGGCTATGAAATTATGTTTTCGGGCTATGAGAATGATGCCTCCGAACTATGATGCCATTGAATAATGATATGCAAAAGATAAAATGGGGTCCTCAAGCCATGGCATGGTGTTCTCGGGCTATGCAAATGGTGCCTCCGAACAATGACGCCTTTGGACAATTGGGCGATCTTTCAGCCCATGAAATGCAGAAGGTGGCGATCTTCTATCCAATGCAAGACGTAAATAAAAGGTGGCGATATTTCAGCCATGCAAGAAAAATAAAGTGGTGTTATTTCAACCAATGCAAGACGTAAAATAAAAGTGGCGATATTTCAGCCATGCAAGAAAATAAAGTGGCGATATTTCAGCCGTGTAGGATGGAGGTAGAGCTTAACCTCGGAAGGCAGAAAGGTAGCCTTATGCAATGCAAAGATATGCAGATGGACGTAGAGCTTAACCTCGGAAGGCAGAAAAGTAGCCTTATGCAATGCAAAAAATGCAGATGCAGATAGAGCTTAACCTCGGAAGGCAGAAAGGTAGCCTTATGCAATGTAGAGAAATGCAGGATGGAGACAATGCTTAGTGTCCGGAAGGCATAAAGGTAGCCTTGTGCAAAATGCAGAAAAATGCAGGATGGAGACAATGCTTAGTCTCGGAAGGCAGAAAGGTAGCCTTATGCAAAATGTAAATGGAGACAGAGCTTAGTCTCAAAAGGCAGAAAGGTAGCCATATGCAATGCAGAGAAATGCAAATGGAGGTAGAGCTTAACCTCGGAAGGCAGAAAGGTAGCCTTATGCAGAATGCAGATGGAGGTAGAGCTTAACCTCGGAAGGCAGAAAGGTAGCCTTATCCAGAATGTATATGGAGGTAGAGCTTAACCTCAGAAGGAAGAAAGGTAGCCTTATGCAGAATGCAGAGAAATGCAGATAGAGGTAGAGCTTAACCTCGGAAGGCATAAAGGTAGCCTTATGCAATGCAAATGGAGACAGAGCTTAGTCTCGAAAGGCAGAAAGGTAGCCTTATGCAATGCAGATGGAGGTAGAGTTTAACCTCGAAAGGCAGAAAGGTAGCCTTATGCAATGCAGGGAAATGCAGATGGAGGTAGAGCTTAACCTCGGAAGGCAGAAAGGTAGCCTTATGCAATATAGAGAAATGCAGATGAAGGTAGAGCTTAACCTCAAAAGGCAGAAAGGTAGCTTTATGCGATGCAGAGAAATGCAGATGGAGGTAGAGCTTAACCTCGGAAGGCAAAAAGGTAGCCTTATGCAGTGCAAGAATGTAAAAGGACGATTAATAGTAAGATCTCTTAGCTGATTACGAAAATATGATTGATGGGGAAATTGTATACGGATAGCAATTGCGGACAAGTGATGATTCTGAGAAGTTGTATTCTTGAGAGTGCATAAATATACCTAATGATATTGCGAATTGAGTGCCTGCATCCAAAGAAAAATCGTGAGTTCTGTAAGGGGAAAGGTTAGTTCGTCTTCCCAAGGCTCTTGACGTTGTGTGTTATTGGGGTAGCGGTGCTAAACAACAATAATTCGAATAATAATTATGCATGCTCTAGTAAATATATAATCAAAAATAGTTTTCTTTAGATGAACCAACAAATGCGACGTGGTTCAAGACATTGCAACCTCTTTTTCTCCTGAATTTTGAGGGTCCTCCTCAAAATTCTATCCCAGTTTGCTGAGCGGACATTTTTGACGGCTGTGCTGAATGACTAAAAAACATCTGTGGAATTTTGATGGTCCTCCTCAAAATTCTGCCCCAGTTTACTAGGCTGGCGCTTCTGGCGATGCATGAACTAAAATTAACTTCAGAATTTTGAGGGTCCTCCTCAAAATGCTGCCCTAGTTCCAATAGCGGGGAGAAATGGAATTTTTATTAAATTATGACCGAACCCATAGGGCTACCTACGTATCCCCTCTTAAACGGAAATCAGGTCAGGCGTAGTTTGAATTACATCATTAAGGGAATCATAGGTGGTTACACATAATATCGTTTCACATCATCTAAATTGATTGGCTTCGACCAGACTTCTCCATCCATATTTACAAGAATAAGGGCTCATCCAGTTAGAACCCAGTGAACCTTGTATGGACCCTGCCAATTGGGAGAGAACTTCCCCTTGGCTTCATCTTGATGTGGGAATATTTTCTTCAATACCAGCTGCCCCAGTGTAAACTTCATTGGTTTAACACTTTTGCTGAAGGCTCTAGACATTCTGCTCTGATACAACTGACCGTGGCAAACTGCATTCATCCTTTTCCCGTCTATAAGGGCTAACTGCTCATAGCGACCTTTTACCCATTCTGCATCATCCAACTCTACTTCTTGTATGATCCTTAGGGAGGGAATTTCTACCTCAGCGGGGATGACCGCCTCTGTACCATAAACCTGCATGTAGGGAGTTGCTCCGGTCAATATGCGGACTGTAGTGCGGTATCCCAATAAGGCGAATGATAACTTCTCATGCCATTGTTTGTGCCTTTCGACCATCTTCCTTAGTATCTTCTTGATATTCTTGTTGGCTGCTTCCACAACTCCATTCATCTGAGGCCTGTAGGCTGTAGAGTTCTTGTGTTTGATCTTGAAAGTTTCACACATTGCTTTCATCAAGTAGCTATTGAGATGGGAACCATTATCGGTGATGATTGATTCCGGAACCCCGAACCGACAAACAATGCGGTTGCGGATGAAACCCGACACAACCTTCTTAGTGACCGCCTTGTATGATGTTTCTTCGACCCATTTGGTAAAATAATCGATTGCCACTAAGATGAACATGTACCCATTTGATGTGGCAGGCTTGATAGGTCTGATAACATCCATTCCCCAAGTGGCGAATGGCCATGGTGAGCTTGTTGCAGTAAGCTAATTTGGAGGTGCCTTTATCATATCTGCATGTATCTGACAGCGATGGCATTTGCGAACATACTGAATACAGTCTGTTTCCATAGTCATCCAAAAATACCCTGCTCGGAGTATCTTCTTTGCTAAGACAAAACCATTCATGTGCGGCCCGCAGGTCCCTGAATGCACTTCGTCCAATAGCCTGGATGCTTCTTTCGCTTCGACACACCTTAGTAAACCCAAATTGGGAGTCCTTCTATACAGGATTCCTCTGCTGTGAAGTTGCTGGATAACCTACGAAGTGTGCGCTTCTGAGTAGCGTTGGCATGTTCTAGATATTCCCCTGTTGTCAAGTACTCCTTGATGTCATGGAACCATGGTTTTCCATCCGCTTCTTCCTCAACGTGGGCACAATAAGCTGGCTGATCATGAATCTTTACTAGGATGAGATCAATGAAATTTGTATCTGGATGCTGGATCATGGACGATAAAGTAGCTAATGCATCAGCAAACTCATTCTAGACTTTGGGGACGTGCTGAAATTCTGTCTTTGTGAACCTTTTCCTCAACTCCTGTATATGATGCAAGTAGGGAAGTATCTTAGAGTTCTTGGTTGCCCACTCTCCTCGAACCTGATGTATGAGCAAGTCTGAATCCCCGATCACTAGCAACTCCTGAACGTTCATGTCAATGGCCATTTTGAGCCCCAAGATGCAGGCTTCATATTCGGCCATATTATTGGTACAAGGGAACCTGAGCTTGGCGGATACCGGGTAGTGCTGGACGGTTTCTGAAACTAAGACTGCTCCTATACCAACTCCTTTGAAATTTGCAGCTCCGTCGAAAAACAACCTCCAACCATCATAGGATTCTGCAATTTCTTCTCCTATGAAAGATACCTCTTCATCGGGAAAATACGTTTTTAGGGCCTCGTATTCTCGTATGCATGTTGCTTTTGTTCACAACTTGTATAGAAGGGCCTTCCTCCCCTTCCTCCTCAAAAATAACACAGCAGTCCATATCATCATCCTCCAGGAACAGATTCTTCACGGCTGCCAATGCATCATCTTCCTCCGACCCATATATAATATCTATCGGCTGGAAAGTCTGCTCTAGGTGAGGTATCGGATGCTCCAGTGGGTAGTAGGGACCGCGCCATGGTGGCGACCAATGATTGAACTCCTCCCAAGTGTACTCATACCCCAAACCAAATGTAGTGCCATGTTTCTTCAGCTTGATAGGTTTGGCGATTCCCTGGAGGTTTTTGCCGAGTCCCTTTCCAGGTTCGTATCCACACCAACTCAGGATACTTTCAATCTTGTTATCCCACCATTTATCTTTATCTACAGCGTTGACTCTTTCAATGTGGTGGTATGTTTTTTCGCCTATTCTCCTTCTGCCTCCAATCATTGGGATAGTCTGGCGACTATATATGGGGTTGCTACCATCGCCATAAATGATCACCTCTTGGTGATTCCATTCGAACTTCACTGCCTGATGCAGGGTCGATGCTACAGCTCCAATGGCATGGATCCATGGTCGTCCCAACAGTAAATTGTAGGATGCTGGGACATCTATCACTTGAAAGTCAACGTCGAACCAGGTTGATCCCATTTGCAAGCATAGGCTGATATCTCCGATAGTAGACCTTTGGGACCCATCGAAGGCTTTGACATTGATGGCCCTATCTTTGACCTCGTGTAGGCTCTTTCCCAATTTTCTAAGAGTTACCAACAAACAGATGTTGAGGATGGAGCCTCCATCGATCAAGACTCTAGTGACGAAGTAATCCTCGCAAATTGCACAATGATGTGTAGGGCCATGTTGTGACACAGTCCTTCCGGCGGTAGTTCATCTTCGTGGAAGGTGATTTTGTGGCTTTCAAGTATTTTTCCTACCATATTTGCCATTTCGCCCCCAGTTATGTTGATGGGTACATAAGCTTCACTCAATATCTCATCAAGGCATTTTTGTGTGCATCAGAGCTCTGTAGAAGAGCTAGGATGGAGATTTGTGCTGGTGTTTTGTTCAACTGCTCAACGACCGAATACTCCTTAGCTTGTATTTTCCTCTAAACATCATCGGGACCAGTTTCAGTAGTCCGTCCCGAGGCTTGCTTACTTGACTCAGCTAGGTGCTCTAGAGTGTAAACCCTGCCTGTTCTGGTCATACCCTGCGCAGTAATTGCTTCTCCCGTCTTGGTCTTTCCTTTCCTCCTTGCTTCAGCTGTGTAATCCCATGGTATGGAATTTGAGTGGAACGGTGCTATGTCTGACATTGCTACAGGAATGGATACCCTAGGTGGTAACACAACAACTTCAAAGAGTACAGGTGCCTTTGGGGCCCCAAACACAACCTCAATTGGCCCGGCCACCTTCACAGAAGAAGGTGCTTCAAATTCGATAGGTATAGACATGTTGACTTCATCGCCCCTGGAGGGCTGGTTCTGTACAACAATCGGGTTAAGTCTGACTGTCGGTTTCTTTGGCTCATCATCCTCAACAATCAATTCTATCGATCCATTGGGGTCCCAATCATCTCCGATCTCGATCATGTAAATGTCCCCACCTCTGTGATCAGGCAGAGGGTTGTTGTGGATATTAGGAGTAGGCACCTTTGATACGATAACCTTATTGTCGATCAGAGTTTGAATCTTTTCCTTCAACGTGCGGCACTCATCAATGGTATGTCCATTCATGCCGGAGTGGTATACATAGGTCTTATTAGGGTTGACCCAATGGGAAGGATTTTCTGGAGTTATGGCAGGGATAGGGGAGATGTAACCAGCAGCTTTAAGTTTCTCATATAGCAGGTCAATTGGCTCAGCGATGGATGTATATTGTCTAGGAGGTCTGTGGTCAAAATTTGGTTTGGGTCTAGGGAAATTTTGGTGAGTGGGAGGTGATTGGTAGTGAGGGGGTTGGGCATTATAAGCTTGGTAAACAGGTGCAGGTTGAAAGCATCTGGGTGAAGTGGGTTGATATGCGGGAGGTGGAGATGATTGGTAAACGGGTGGTGGATTTTGGTAAGAGGGTGCAGGTGCTTGGTAATTCGGGATAGGCTGATATATAAGTGGAGGTGACGGGTAAGTGTGGTATTTTAGTGGTGATTTGGCTCCCTATGCGACCATCACAACATTGACGTCCTTCTTCTTGGACGTGCCACCAGACTGTAAAGCCTTGTTGGTGGCTTGTAATGCTTCAAGATTAGTAACCATACCATTCTTAATGCCTTCCTCAATTCTTTCTCCCAGCTTGATGATATCAACCTCTCATAATATTGTAGGTCCTGAGCCCGGATGAAGAATCTGTTCATTTGTTCCTCTTCTAAAGCCGGCCTGAACTTAGCAGCCTCTGATCTCCAGCGAGTAGCATACTCTCGGAATGTCTCGGTAGGCTTCTTCTTCAGATTTTGGATGTAGAATACATCCGGTGCATTCTCTGTATTGAATCGGAACATATCCATGAAATCCGATGCCATACCTACCCAGCTTGTCCATTTCTTGGGGTCCTGACTGATGTACTAGGATAAAGCATCCCCCTTTCAGGCTTTTCATGAAGAGTTTCATACGAATTTTCTCATTCCTTCCGACTCCGACCAGCTTATCATAATATGTCCTCAAATGGACTCTGGGATCTCCCGTGCCATCGAACATTTCGAACTTGGGAGGTTTGTATCCCTCCGGAAGTTCAACATCTGGCTGAATGTAGAGGTCCTCATAATTCAGCCCCTCTATGCCTTTGTTTCCTTCCATGCCCTGGACTCGACTGGTCAATTTCTTGAGTTCTGCTGCCAAATTTCTGATAAGAGAGTCCTTGTCATCAGACTTAGGTGCACTTGAGATTGGTTGAGTGTAGTGGGGTATGGTATCTACGTAGATGAAAGTGTTGTGGGGGTGGTCGTTTGTGGTGTTCAGTGGTTCAGGAATGGGTAGTGGAGTGTGGCATGTGTTGCAATGTTGAGTTTGAGTGGGTTGCATATGTGGTTGTGGGGTGTTCTGTGGAGGTGCGGGATTTTGAGCATTTGAAAAGTTGACATCAGGAGCGGTGAGAGTGAATGATAAATTTGCCAAGTTCCGAACTTGATCCAGTTCTTCTTGGAACTTCAACAGTTTCTGCTCAAGTTGGGCAGCAGTTTCCTTAGCAACCGGGGTACCCTGAGGAATCTCAATTCTTTCAATTTCATTTCTGGAGCTTGAATCTCCCATTCTACCTTTATTATTGTTCCGGATAGGACTCGGAGGAGGAGGAGGGCCCTTGGATCTCGTACTGTATAATGATGGTGCCAGAATGCACAAACTAACTTTTGGGGAGGTGAATAAAAATAAAGAAAAACAAAAAAGGTAACAAGTTAGTGCGGGTTATGAGAAGAAAGTGTTGCAATATTTAAACACATTATGCAAGAATATAAATCGCGTCCTAATTTGGGTGCCTCGTTGTGCCCGAGGTAGGCCTAGTGACAAGTTAATTTCGAGAACTTATAATGCTAAATGCCTCATTTTATTGATAAAAGTAAGACGAATTCACAACGATGCTAAATAACAGAAAATAAAATGTCACTAGTGGCCATTGGCCTTATTACATCATTAAAAGCAAAATAAAAGACTCCTAACTACTTGGTCCCAGAAGGACCTTCCGCAGATTTGGCATCTTTATCCCCCTCGAACAGCTTCACCAGCTCACGCAGTCCTAGCAACAGATAAGCTTGGGCCAAATGTCCGCCTGCATTCCCTTTAGCGTTCTGACAATCTTCAATCCTCTTGATGAACTTTCCTTCTAGCTCCACTAGACCCCGTTCCAAATACCCTAGTCGTTAATTGGCACTGACAGCCATATCCATCCATTCCTCGATCATCTTTTGATGGGCTTCTTGTATTTCCCGATGCTCACTTTCACACTCTCGAATTCTCTTGCGCAGTTGATTGTACTTAACCCGTGCTTCAGCTTTCTCGTCGATGATTCTGTGTCCGTGAATGAACCCGGGCTGACCCATACCATTATGATTATCTTCCAACCAACCCGAATAGTGTGGCACGCAACCAGCGTGATACCTGTCTGGCTCAATAGATTCTTTCCCCAAAACGAGCTTGCAATGCCACATGTGTTGAGCTTGGCATTTGTGAGGGCTATCATCGTCCTGGAAATCAGCCCTAAAGTGACTCATTTTGTCGACCATTGGTATGATTTGCTTCCTTCCAGCCTGTCTCATGGCTCGGAGGGGAACATAGGTATAAGTTCCTCTTAGACCAATGAGTATGAGAAATGGTGCGTCTCGGGATCGAACAATGAATTCTTCCGTAGGGAACCATTCGACCATCCACTGTACCTGGTCTTCTTTTAGATTCTCATATAGCTCCACCCATCTTCCAGCGTCTTCTGGCTGAGTGAACATGTTAGGCATATAATTCATACGCCTTGGCTGGTGGAAGGCAATATGATCATCCCAGTCCCTGCGTAAGATCTCTTGTCGGTGTTCTCCTTTCTGGAGGTGCTCCATGAGCTAGAGCTGAAGTAATAAATTGCATCCCTCAAAATGACTGGCTTTTCGCTGACAGTTGTCCAGAGCCTGGTATATCTCAGCAACAATCATGGGCACTATACTGAAAGGCTGTCTGGCAATTCCTTCCATCAGAGTCTTGGTTACCATGGCCAGTCTAGTGTGGATCCTAGACTTCTTTATAGGGAACACTATCATCCCTAGGAAACAAAACATAAATACGAAAACCCTTATGTGAATATTCCCTAGTGAGGTGAGGGCAAATTCATCTGAGTAGGTGCGGTATGCCTTGCTATGGCCGTACCTCTCGTAGAGATAGTCGAATGAGATGTAGGAGTCTTTCAAACATGTTAAGTCTGGGTTCTTCTTCAATCCCATCATCTTAAGGAAACCCCTACACTTGTGATTCTCTAGCATAAGCAAACCCGGAGTCTCCCAAGGAATACCAACTAAGCCTCCTATTTCTTCGAGCAAAGGAGTCATTTCAAGGTCCCGGAAGCGAAACACAGACCTGTCACTATCACAGAACAGAGTTACAGCATCTATGATTTTGTTGTCAGGCTGGATTTCTTGAAGAGAAGGCATATTCCCTAAGTATTTGCGGACGAGTGTCTGATCACTGGAGTGGAGATCTTCCCACCAATTTAGCAGCCTTGGATGAATGTTGGTTACCATGCCAAATCTGGGGACTTCATGCCTCATTTTCTGCAAAACAAAGTGTTAAACCCCTCCCTTGCCAGACACGACTATTTAAACCGATAATTAGTATAAAAAGCATTTAGTTCTCCAAATAAATGCACAGAACATGTACGTGTCCGTTTGGGTTTCAGGGAAACCCGATGGACTTTGGACAAGGCTATCTTAATGAGTCATTATGTGGACAACATAACTGACTCGGCTAGGTTTGACCATGATGCATGCACAATTAGAAAGAGTAAGGTTTCTATTGGGGTATTAAACAAGTACCCTTGAGCAGACAACTCCATAGGGAAAGGCACGGAACCGTCGACTGCACCGCTGATCGACTGGTTTTACCGCAAATACGCCTTTGCCGAATTTAAAGGGTGATAATATTGGAAGAGCACAACCACTCATTATAAGCGTTGCTATGGTATTTGTTTGGCACGAGTGGAATATGATGTTGAAGATGTAGTTTACAAGAATGAAACAAATTGACATGTATTTTCACGTTCATAAGATAAATGATTACAATAATTGCAGTAATTACAATAGTATTGAAATAAAGAAGTAAAGGAAAGCAGCTAAAGGAAAGAAAAGACATGAAGAGCCAAGTCAGTTTCGGAGCGAATAAAAGACATTAAATAAAGCAATTAATGAGATAGTAAAGTCACAAGCAACATGTAATGGTAAAAGCCTAAAGTTATCCTCAGCAGAGTCGCCATGCTATTGACACCCCCTTTTTCTCTAAACATGGGGTCATAAATCGGGTATATGACATTGGGAGAACAACTCTATTCCCTTTCGAGAATTGGGTTTAGATGTTGAAGAGTCGCCACCTAATGATTATAGTGCATTAGGACACTTTAAGAAGGGTTTGAGATGAAGAGACCGGAGATTAGGGTAAGGGCTAGAAATTATCCCGAGGGGAAGGTGTTAGGCACCCCTCAAGATCCACAAGTGTGGTTCCCGGCCATGCTATAATTTTGACTTTACAAGTAAACAATCAAGGCTCAAATAAGGACTTGCATACAACATTGCAATTAGGTTGAAACTTATGAAAGTAAGTAGAAAGGGAGCAAGGATTTGAAAAGTCTAAACAACTCTAAAGGAAGCGAATAAAGAAAAGAGGTCCTACGTTTGGAATTAATATGGATCACTTCAATGCAATATCCAACAATCACTCCTCAGAAGAGGGGTCACACGTGATATTAGCGCACCGGTCATCATATCCATATTTTACCCTTCCCACCCCATTAAGGTATTAAAGCGCAGAATGGTATCCTTACTTATTACATGCTATTGCCCGTCCCAATCCTATCAATCTCGGAGGCGTTGGGACTACTAATCCTGAAGGGGAGGGAGTTGGGGCTTTTATGGTTTTAAAAGGATAAAATTATAGGGCGACAAACGAAACACATAAAGCAGATATGGGAAAACACATAACAATTGAAAGGCTCAAATAAACCTCCCCAAGTCAGAAAAACATAGAGTTTAGCATGTCTTACATGTACTGATTAGGTTTGAAAAAAATGCGTGAGGCAGACTGATTTATTACACACTTCAGATAAGAAATCCGAATCAGACCTGCCTGCTAGTTGGAATTGTCAAAGACTAATGCACTTATGGCTTTTACCATAAAGCTTGCCTAGGTTAAACCTATAGGCATGATATCAAATAATGCAAAGTAAACTGATTTTAAGGAAAACCCTTACTGATTTTAGAAAAAAAGGATCTGCAGATTTTAAGACGGGTTTTATATTCGAAACGAGGCTGATTCAATTAACTGATCCTATAGGCATGGTTTCTAAGTGTCATTGATCTTAAACAGTTGCAAGAATCCTATAGACATGATATCTAGGCGTTACTGATTTTAAACGTTTATAGAAGTGCAGAAGTCCTATAGGCCTAATGTCTAAAATACTGATTGTTATTTAAACCTATATACACATTTTCCTAATGATAGATGCATATGCAGAATACAGAAAGTCCTATAGGCATGGTGTCTATATGAAGATGCAGAATTTTAGAATCGACTTATAGGAAATTGCAGAAAACCCTATAAACATGGTATCTATATGAGAATGCAGAAAATCTTATGGACATGGTATCTATGTGAGAATGCAGAGTTTCAATGATTTATAAAATTCAGAACTTTAAAACATAGTAATTCCTATAGGCATGATCTCTAGATGAGATGCAGAATTTTATAAATGATAACCCCTATAGGCATGATATCTACCCCTTGCCTGCATAGTTCCCCACCCTTTTCCACTAGCCAACCCTAAATATTTATTACAAGATTGTTATAAACCACAATTGATAAGAGAAAAATAAAATAAAATTACATCAGAAAACTAAAAGTCCCAACCAATGAGAGCTTGATTCGTACTTCTGTCTAAAGCATGAAGTAAACCAACTCCAAAGATCAAGTTCCAAAGCCTTTCTCTTATTTGGGATGTGTCAAAGTTCCCCAAGAGTCTCAAAGGGGCTCCGGGCAATGCTTACACCCCAAATATATTTCAGAATCAAGGACATAGTGCAATGTGGAAGGGCCAGCCCTCAAATGTCCAAGTTCAGAGAGAACTCAAGGTCCCAAAGCAAAGCTCATAGGAGGGGGGCAGAACTTAAAATCTAAGAGTAGGTGCAAATGCAGGGGAGAGGGAGTGATAAGCTGGTGGTCATGCCAAGCAACTTGAAGTACTGGCACACCCCTAACTAACTTGTCATTTAAAGTTGAGGATTTAGGGTTTATTGAAAGCCAGACTCAGGCCTGGGCAGCCATTTAAGAGTCTACCAGATCATGAGCCTTAACTCAGCATACATAGGGGGTAAGGGTAGGGGATTCACAACAGAAATAGTAGATAAAGGAAAAGTGGGCAAAGGACATGATCGACAATAAAACATACTGACACCCTTTACTTGGGGTTAAAATTCCGTTCATGGACAACAATTCATGTTGCCATGCCCTGAATCCCCATTTACAAACACATAGAGGGTAAAGGTATAGGGATCAAGCATTCGCAAGAAAGTAAAGCAAACAGCAGCATATGAACATGTCAAACTTTTCAGGTAATAGGCATAGATGTAAAGGTTCTAAGTAAACACATTAGGATGATTGCTAGAAACTGAATCAAGACATACCAGTAAAAGAGCAAGAGCAGGATGCAAAGACAAAGTAGTAGTAGTATATTAGCCTTGACTTTCACCCAGCTAATAATAAGCAGGAGCAGAGAACAATAGTAGAGAAGAGAGAAAGAAGGAATGCAGGTTTTGAAAGTAGTAGTAGTGTGTAAGAGTATGTAATTCGAAGTGTGTTATAAAAAGTATTGAATTGTAAGTTAAGGATGATACCGGTGCAGAAGAGTTGTGCCCCCTTTTATAGTGCAGAAAACAAGTGAGAAAAGGTAAGGAAACAACATTGAAATCAATCTCCCTTTAGTTAAGGGATTCTGATTTCAACGGGTATAAGCCAATTAAGGAAAGAAGTTTTGATTAAAACCTTTTCAAAATAGAACAAAAGGGGTAAATACAGAGAAGTTATTAGAGGAAAAAAAAATTCAATAGTACACGGCTTGGAAAAAAAAGGAAAGGGAATCAATCAAACAGCCAGGGAAATCAAAATTACAAGTTCAATTCGAATGAACCAAGTCAGGAAAAGGTAGAGGACTTCAGAATCAATCAATTAGTTGGTAAAAAAAACTTTTGAAGGCAGAGTCCTTATATATAAAGCACATAAATATGTGAATACCAGAGGGGTTTGTCTGAGAGTCCAGGGTCCCGAAGTGGAACCTAACTCGCACACAAAAGATCAAAATGCCAAGAAATCCCTGAACCTTAGGGTTTCGAGTTGAGTCAGACAATAGAGATGAGAAGGCAAACCATTCAATAGAGGCTCAGGAGTCTTTTCCAAAGACTTATGAGAAACAAACAGGCATGACACACAGTCAAAAGCATGGAGAACACGTTTTGAGAAAAACTCAGAATTTAAACAAGTTCAGAAGAAAAAAGTGATACAAACTTAAGATGCAGTAGATGAAAAACATTTAGCAAGAACACGAACAGAGTCCAGTAAAGCTAACAAAAATCGAAGAACTTAACAGTAAACACAAATAGTAGAAGAGTAATTAAAACATAACAAGGATAATCATGTGAGCACATGAGTAACATGTATAAAAGAAAAGTAGAAGGACAATACAGGCATGGTAGAAAAGAAAACATACGAACATAGTATAGACAAATACATGCAATGAAAAGAAAAAGAAAAGCCAGAGAAATATTTTATGCATTTTCAAAAAACCCTAAATCGAAAAGAAACGATTTTGAAAGTAATTTTTGAAAGAAAAGTTGGGGAAATTGTTTGAACACTCAAGTAGATCATAGATACACAACAGATCTAAGAAAAATTGGAGAAAACCTCGAATAGTCAGGGTTTCGGAAGAACCCTAGAATGAGAAAGGCTTTGAGAAAGGTCCAATCGGAGCAGGAGATGTCAAAACCAAGCTTGAACAGCCATAGCTGGCCGGAGCAAGGTTGGAGACAAGCAAAGAACTCGAATAAAACAAGGTCTGGGCCAAGCCTCTTCAAGGTCTGGTCTGGAAACCATGATAATCGAGCACGTAGGAGTCTCAGGAGGCTGGTACAGGCCTTTAATGGCTTTGGAAGCAATGGTTCAGGCAATTTTAGGTGGTAATCAGAGGGAGGCGACTAGGGTTTCGGAGGAGGTTGAAAGAGAAGTGGATTTCAGAGGCGGCGGACTAAACGAAATGGCTAGGGTTTGGGGGTAGGTCGGGATTAATTTAGGAAAGGGTAAAAGGTGGTCGTTGATCATTTTGATCAACGGCCTGGATTGAATGGGTAGGTAAGGGATCCGGGCGGGTTGTTCTTTAAAGGGTCGTGGGTCAGGGTAATTGGGCTCTGAGATTGGGTTTGATTGGGGGTTAATTTGGGCTAAAATTGAAAGCCAATTTGGCTATATATTAAATAGCCATTTTCCCTATTTATTTTATGAAAAATAATAAAAATGATTTTAAAAGTAAATTTAAAGTACTTACCCAATTAATAATATATAAATATTAATTTAAAAATATTGGAACCAATTTTACAATTATAAAATGCTATTAATCTTAAAGTAGGCTATAATTGCAATTATATGCAATTTAGCTTTTAAAATACCCAATAAATTTGTAAAGATATACAAAAATTATGTTAACTATATTTTGGTATAAATATGGGAATAAAATAAATTATTCACCAAAATTGATGATTTTGGGAATAATTATTAGATTTTGTACTGCTAAAATAGACAATAAATTGGTTTTGAAAATATTTAAAATTTTTGGAAAAATACCAAGATACTTGGGCATGCTTATATATTTATGCACATGCTATTGAGTATAAAAAATATATAGGGAAAAATTGGGTATCAACAATAAGCAAATTAGAGAAGAGAGAGAAGATATTATTGCACTTGAGCAGGATCAATTGGAGCTCTTATCGTCCCCCCACAAAGAGGTGGGGATCCCCTTTATATAGGAGGGGAATTTCTTTTAATACAAAACATGTTAGCCATAAAAGTACAGAGATAGGATGGCTAGATATGACACCTCAAAAATAGGCCTCAGATAGGCCGGCCTTGTCAGGTCGAGTCGCGTGACTTGGGAACTTCCCCCTTGCTCGCTGCAACCCGCTACATTAGTCAGAATGTTGTACCCTTCAGATCAGTTCTAGACGAACCTTGGGGATGATTCTAAACCTTGGCTCCGATCTTCAAGGGGCTTGACCACGAGATGGCCTTGCGATAAGGAATTTGGGCCCCCGGATTTGCCGCATACAGATAGTCTCCGCATTTCTTAGAGTGAAGGTGAAGAGAAGCGATGAGAAACGATTCTAAACTCCTATTTCCTCCGGTGTTCCTGAGAACGGTTATGGCTATCAAGGCATGCTATATGCGCCGTTACTGCAGATTCCAGCATTGACTGCGGCGGTTGGCTTCCTTTAATGTACCCACGATGCTCTTATAAATATTTGCTTCTTTCCTTTCGGATCCTATTCAGAACCTTTTAGTGAAGTCTGTTTTCCCTTTGCTTCTTGCTTTCCTTTTAGGAGCATGACCATCCCCTATTTTCTTCTACTCTTGGACTTTCTCAAGGATGGCGAATATTTCCACCGCTGCTTCTCAGGAGGTTGCGGGCTCATCTTCTTCGTTTTTCTCCTAAAGCGAAGTAGCAGCTCCACCCCATGTCGAGGAGTGTATCCCAGGTCTTTTTGTGATAACTTCAGATTTCAGGGCCGATAGACCCTCTTCGAATTCAGGACGCCATGAACCAGTATCTCGATATATCAGTTCTATAACGGATATCGAGAGAGTGAGGGCCGATTGTTGCTGGGGGGATGTCGTGTTTGTGGAGATTCCTGCTTAGGATGAAGAAATTACGGCTCATAGTGCCATCTTTCTAAGCGTGTATACCTACCCATTTACTTTAGGACCGGCGGGACCGTCTTCGCCCTCGATCGACCCTGTGGTTCTCAATTTCTGCCGGAGTTATCAGGTGACTCTGGGTTAGATCCATCCTTCATTTTGGCATGTGGTTTATATGACCAAACATTATTTAAGCATGATAGAGAGAACTCCCTTCACTCTGAATCATTTGATCCGAATGTATAGCCCTTGTCTCCTTCTCGGGGGCTTAATCAAGCTTCATTGTAGAGCCCCGAGATCCCTTTTCACCTGTACCAAGGAATTTGGGGACGACGGGTGGCTGAGTTGGCTTGTCCGAGTGAGGACGCCTAATCTGATCCTAATAGAAGGGATGTAGTTCCCTGAAAAGTAGAACGTCGCGCGTAAGTGAATGCGAAGCCTCTGCTTCCCTTTGATAATTTCTCTTTACGTCCCTGACTCTGTTGTTTCTTCTTTGTCTTTTCAGCCGCAGCGGTCTACCCTGGAGCGGTGCCAGATTTGCAGGGTTGGGTTGGCCGTTTATACTCGATCTGCCCATATAATGATCGTGCGTGGCGGGATTTATCTCGAACTCGATGGAAAGCAAAAGATCATGGTAAGTTCTGAGTTTTGACGCCTCGCGCATTTTAGCGCAGCTTGCTGCCAACGGCTCTTTCCTTTCTGTGTGTCTGATCTCCGCATCTATGTAGGTCTGGGAGGAGTCCTATTGACGAGGGAGGTGCGACCCATTGGAGGGGACATCCCGGTGTTTGACGAGGATAAGAAAAGGCAAAGGGGCACATCGGCTGAGCTACCAAAGCTTAAAAGGACCAAGGTGGAGGTGTCCAAGGGTAATTCATCAGTTCTGTCTTCTGGCGTGGCAAGAAAACCTCGTGCTGAAGGTGAGGGAGAAAGCAGTTCTTCGGCACCGACGAAGATCGTTTGGAATTGATTGCTCCTTGGGCCGAGGGAATAAATTCTTCCAGACAGGAGTTCGATGTTGGCGCTGCCCTTTTTTGTGGATGCGAGGCAGCACATAGGATATCTAGTACTGGTTTTGACTCGGTAGGTGGCCAGAGCCCTTTTCAAGATGGGAGGCCCTAAGCAGGTGATCTAAAGGAGCCTCAATCGGGGGCCTGGGATGAACGGGGGGAATACATTCTGGCCGACCCTATTGGCCCGTTGGTTATTGTAAATTCCTCAAAAGGGGGAACACTTCCATCTTCTGGAGGGTGAGACAAACTTTGTAAGGATCTTTTTGAGGCGGGAGCACTGATCTAAGGCAAAGACGCACTCGGGAGGCCGGCAATCACTCTTGAGGGTAGCTCCGGGATCAACGCTTCCTCTATTTTCGATGAGATGGGCAGGCTTTGCGAGCTGGCAACTTTATCCATCCTCATTTGTTTCTTTGGGCCGCTCCGATCTTCATTCCCTTAACTTTGTTTTCTTATGTGATTTCAGGCCGAAGCACTTTATAATCAGGCCCTCACCCAATATCAGGATGAGAAGAGCCGTCGCAAACATGAGAAAGCTCTTTTAACTTAACAGGTTATTCATCCCTTGTTCTCATTATTGTTTGAGCTTCTATGGGATTCTATTGTTTTTAACCCCTTGGGCCCTGATTAATGGAGTTTAAGAAGGAGAAACTTAGGAGGAAAGTCACCTCGATTGAGCGTCAGCTTCAGGATGCAATGGAGGATAGTGGAAAGTATAAGAGTTTTTGTTCTGGGCTGGTGGCCGCACAGCTTCAGATCAAAGCTGAGGCCAAGGCGTTTGTATCTATACTCGAAGAAGGTGCGGTTGCTGAGGATTCTTGTGTTGAGAGGACATTTGAGGGGGCAGGCCTAGCTTTACCTCGAGCCGCGGACCGCGCTCGGCCGGACCTTCAAAGGTTAACCATCAAGGGCACATTGGAAGGTAGCTTGAGCGATGTTAAAAAAGGGGGTGGATCTCCGGAGAGAGGGGACGCCACCGAGAAGGGACTGTCAAGGGATTCGTAACCGCCTGGATGCAACCTTTGAGGCTGCCGATTTGAAATAGGTTTAGGCTATGTTGTTTTCCCGTTGATCTCTTTGTCTGTATGCGGTGCTTTTGTTCTGGCATATGTGTAATGAGAAATTATGTGGCTTTGTTCCCCTTATTGGCGAAAGAACTTTTTACTCTCAATGTAGCTTTATGGCCCGTTTAGGCTGGTTGATATGGCATTTATGCCATGCCCTTAGGCATTTTGTAGTTTAACTACTCCGGGTCCAGTCTCCGAGTCACGTTACGATTCGAGCTATAATCGACCCTTAAATTTCCATGGTTCTCTGGCCGGCGATAGTGACATTTATGTTGTGCCCTTTGGCATATTACAATTTTTGGGTACAGTCCCCGAGTCGCATTGCGATTTGAGCTGTAATCGACCCTTATATTACCATGAGTTTCTGGTTGGCGACAGTGGCACTTATGCTGTTTGGTCGTTGAGACCTTTTAGTATGTGGCTCGGAGGCTTGCATAGTTAACTATTTTGGATCCGGTCTACGAATCAGGTTACGATTCGAGCTCATTTTAATCCTCAAGTTATCAATTTTCATGCTGGCGACAATGGCTTTTACGTTGTTTGGTCATAGAGACCTTTCAATATGAGGCTCGAATGCTTGCTTAGCTAGCGACAATGGCTCTTACACTGTTTTTTCCTGTGGGCTTTTTGTAGGCTTTGATTCCGCTCGTTAAGGTCTTTTTATAGTATTTTTGCCGGACACATCGTCGGTTCCAGAGGAACCTCAAGTTCAAGTCATTGTCGGCGATGTATTGAGCACCTCGTAAGGTTCATAGCTCGTAGGTCGAGTAGATCGGCGCTCATGTGATTTGGAGCTGACATGGTCAGAGCTAGTTTTTGCCTGTTTGAGGGAAGCATGTTTTAACCGGTTCTTTTCGAAGTATATTCGGAGTAGTGGCCTGCGATTTTTAGCTACAGTCGGGCGTCCCCGAGTCACGTTATTTTGGCTGTATTAGCTGTTTTGACCATTGTGTTTGGCCGTAGCCATTTTTGATCCACAGTGATATTTTAGGCATCTACATCGAGGGTATGCCCTTTAGGAATTCTTACAAATGTGATGTATACCCTAAACTTCGGGATTTTTCAAGCTTGTTGAGGTCTTATAGTTTGTCATGCTTGTTAAGGTCTTATAGTTTGTCATGCCTATTGAGGTCTTACAGTTTGTCATGCCTATTGAGGTCTTACAGCTCGTAGAATATATCAGGTTATGTCGAGTTTGCCCGTTAGGGTCTTACAGTTTCAGATTTTCCAGCGCATGGCGATTGGTGACAGTTTCTGAGTCATCGAGTTTGTTTAAGCTTGAATACTGCTTCTCGTGAACTTGGAGTTGCATTGTGAGGGCCTTGTGAGCCTGGAGTTCCGACCCTAGGGTCGTGTGTGCGCTGAATCGTTTAAGTCTCCGAGTATCTGGGACGTATTTGGCAGAGAGGCCTTCGCCGTGAATATGCCAAAATAGTCTTTTTCGAAGTATGAATGCTGAAAAGATATTCTTTATTGCTTGGCATAGATATAGGCCATGAATACATATTATCTTGTTGCTGCGAGCTCGGCCCGCGTGGGTACAACTCCCTTGGTTTCTTGGCCCGGTGTGTTTCCTTCTATCGGAGTCTCGTTCATCATTTTTCCAAAGCTGGGCTGATTGCAAAGGAAATAACATAGGCCACCTTTGAATTCTTTTTTAAGGAGTGTGCGGGCGACGCCTCGTTAAAAAATCCTGTCGGCAAGGAACCTATTTCATTATAAAAGACTGATTGCGGGAAAAAGAATGCGATGCTTTCTCGAGGGCTCCCGTGGGATTTCATGATCGGATGCCTTAACAGTAATACCGCTTGAGCATAGACACATTCCAGTTGCTCGGGAGTTGCTCGCCTTCCATGGTGCCAAGCTTATAGGAGCCTTTGCCAACTATCCCGAGGACACGGTACGACCCTTCCCAATTCTGGCCTAGTTTCCCTTCATTGGGATTTCGGGTGTTGAGATTAACCTTCCTTAGGACCAAGTCTACAATTCCGAAATATTGGAGTTTCGTTCTCCTGTTGTAGTATCTTTTGATTTTCTGCTTCTGTGCGGCCATCCGAACCAGCGAGGCCTCCCGTCTTTCATCGAGCAGCTCAAAGGCCATTGCCATGGCCTCGTGATTTGACTCTTTTCTGGCATGCCAGAATCTGGCGCTTGGTTCCCCGACCTCTACTGGTATTAGTGCTTCATCACAATATACTAGAGAGAAATGTGTCTCCCCTATGCTTGATTTTAAGTCGTCCGATATGCCCACAGTCCCTCAGGCAGTATGTCTCGCCATTTTCCCTTTGTGTTTTCTAATTTCTTCTTCAGGTTTTAAATGATGGTTTTATTTGTGGACTCGACCTGGCCGTTCACACATGGATGGTATGGCGTTGAAAGGATCTTTTTGATTTTGTTGTCCTCAAGGAACTGTGTTACCTTGCTCCTAATGAATTGCCTCCCGTTGTCGCATGTTGTTTCGGATAGGATCCCGAACCGGCACATGACGTGTTCCCATATAAATTTGATGACTTCCTTTTCTCTTTTTTTTTTTGAAGGCCTGCGCTTCCACCCATTTCAAAAAGTAATCAGTCATAAACAGAATGAATCTAGCTTTACCTTGTGCCGTTGGCAAAGGGCCGATGATGTCCATCTCCCATTTCATAAATGTCCATGGTGATAAAACGGAATTTAGTTGTTTTCCAGGTTGGTGAATCTTGGGGGTGAATCCCTGACACTTGTCGCATCTTCGGACGAACTCCTTGGTGTCGCTTTCCATGCTATCCCAGTAGTATCCTGCTCTTATTACCTTTCGGACTAGGGAGCCTGCCCAGAATGGTTTCCGCATGTGCCTTCGTGGATCTCTCGGAGCACATAATCTGTGTCATCCAGTCCTAGGCATACTGCTAGGGGGCCATCGAACTCTCTCCTATACAGGGCCCCATTTTCGTCAAGTGAGAACCGGGCCGCTCTGGTTCGCAAGGCCCTTGATTCTTTTGGATCGGTAGGCAATTTCCTGTCCTTCAGATAAACGATGTATTTGTTTCTCCAATCCCATCTCAAGCTGGTGGAGTTGATTTTCGCGTGACCTTCCTTGACCAAGGACCTGATTAATTGGAAAACAGCCTCGGGGAGCAGGTCTTCCTCCTCAACAGATGATGCCAGGTTCGCCAGGGTATCGGCCTCGCTATTCTACTCTCGGGGTACATGGATTAAGGTCCATTCCTTGAAGCGGTGACTTGGATCTTATCCAAATACCTCTGCATCCTATCTTCCCGGGCTTCGTAGCTCCCGTTTACCTGACTTACCACGAGGACCGAATCGCATTTTGCCTCGATGACCTCGGCCCCCAAGCCCTTGGCTAACTCCAAACCTGCAATCATAGCCCTATACTCAGTTTCGATGTTAATTAGCTTTGCAGTTTTTATGGACTGTTAGATTATGTCGCCGATGGGCGGCTTTATGACTATACCGTGTCCGGATCCTCTAACATTTGTGGCACCATCCATGAATAGGGTCCATACCCCGGAGGACGTGTCTAATTTTAGTAAAAGTTCCTTCTCTACTTCGAGGATGAGGGGTGGCGAAAAATTGGCCACGAAATCCGTCAGGATTTGGGGTTTAATGGCCGTCCGAGGTTGATACTCGATATCATACCCTCCGAGTTCAATGACTCATTTGGCTAGTCGACCCGACAACTCAGGTTTTTGTAGTATGCTCCAGAGAGGATAAGCTGATAGGACGTAAATGCGGTTGTACTAAAAGTAAGGCTTCAGCTTGCGCGAGACGCTTATTAGTACGAGTGCCAATTTTCTAGGTGGGGGTACCGGGTTTCTGCGTCCCCAAGGTTCGACTTACATAATATACAGGAAATTGCATACCTTGCTCTTCTTGGGCTAATACATCGCTCACTGCTATTTCGGACACGGTCAGGTACAAGTACAATGTTTCATCCTTCTTGGGTGTGTGCAGCAAAGGCGGGCTAGACACGTACCGTTTCAGTTCTTCCAGGGCATGTTGGCATTCCAGAGTCCATTCGAAGTTGCTCTTTTTTTAAGTTGGGCGAAGAAGTGGTGTCTTTGTCTGATGACCTTGATATGAATATGCCCAGGGCCGCGATCCGCCCAGTCAGCCGTTGGATGGCTTTCACATTGTTCACCACTGTGATTTCTTCAATGGCCCTTATTTTGTCATGGTTGATCACGATCCCCCTGTTTGAGAACATGAAGCCCAGGAATTTGTCTGAGCCTACTCTAAAGGCACACTTTTCGGGATTGAACTTCATGTTGTAGCTTCTGAGGATGTTGAAAGTTTCCTGCAAATGGGTTACATGGTCCTCTACGTGTAGGGATTTAACTAGCATATCATCAGCGTATACTTCCATCAATTTACTTATTTGATACTTCCATGATATGTCACTCATGTGTTTTTTAGCCCGAAGGGCATCACGTTATAGCAATATGTACCATATTTTGTGATGAACAAGGTCTTTTCCCTATCCTCGGGGTTCATCTGGATCTGATTGTACCCTGAGTTGGCATCGAGGAAGGTGAGGGTCTCGTGGCCGACTGTGGCATCGATCAGACGATCGATATTAGGCAGCAGGAAGGAATCTTTGCAGCATCCTTTATTCAAAACTTTATAATCTACGCACATTCTTAGCTTATTCACCCTTTTTGGTACTACCACTACGTTTGCTAGTCATTCGGGATACTTTACCTCCCTAATGGATCCGACTTTAAGAGGTTTCGCTACCTTCTCTTTGATGAAGGCGTGCTTTACCTTAGACCGTGGTCTCCTCTTCTGCTTCATGGGTTTGAATTTGGGATCGACGCTGAGCTGATGAGAGGTTATTTCCGGTGGGATACCTATCATATCTAGGTGGGACCAGGCAAAACAATCAATATTGTTACTAAGAAATTGAATAAGCCTTGTCCTGAGTTCGGAGGTTCTCGATCAGAACAGTCTGTTCTATCTCTTCAACCATCGATTTGGTCGCATCCGATTCTTCAGGGGCGACGAAATTTCGGGTGGCAAAGAAAACTTCCTTGTCGTCTCCCAAAGCTTGCATGTTTCTCTCTTCGTTTGAGGCCGAGTGTATGGGGGTTGGCGTATCATGGTGGACCTTAAACATTTCCCTTGCTGCCCGTTGTTCTCCATGTATTGTTGTGATGCCATCCCTTGTGGGAACCTTATTACCTGGTGCAAGGTCGAGGGCACTTCTCTTATATTGTGTATCCAAGGCCTGCCAAGTAAGGCGCTGTACCTCATGTTGCCATCGATGACCTGAAACTCGGTGCTCTGGGTTGTTCCAAACGTGTCGATCGGGAGTGTGATTTCTCCTTTCGTATCTTCTCCGACCATGTTGAAACCGTGGAGGACTCGACGGATAGGGACAACTTGATTGAGCAACCCCAGTTATTCTACTACTTCTGACCTGATTATGTTAGCCGAACTGCTCAGGTCCACAAGCACCCGCTTTATCCTTGTGTTGTTTAACAGAAACGAGATCACCAACACATCATTGTACGATTCCCCCATGGCATCGAGGTCTTCCTCGGCAAATATGAGGGTTTCTTTGGATAAGCGTTTTCAGGCTGGTCCCTCTTCTGTAGCGGATGTTTTCGTTCGTTTGGACATGGGTCCTTGGAGATTGTTAGTTCCTCCGATAATCATGTGGACACTATGCTGGGGAGCCCTCCATTTCGCTCGATTTAGACCCGGGGGCGGATCGGACTCTGGGTTGATCGTGTCTACTTATTTGTTGCCTTTGAGGTCTCGGTGTCCCATCTCACTAGCTGCGCCGGGTGTCCTGCCCTAAAAACGAAGATCTTGGGCAAGAAGAAGTGTGAACGATAACTTGCGTTTTTGCAACGAAACCAGCAAGAAAATAATCACTATTATTTTTAGCCCCACGGTGGGCGCCAAACTGTTTACTGTGAAAATGGTAACAACAATTAAATTTGTAAATGGGATTCTAAAAATACGTGATCTATTCCCGAGCTAGTTGTTAAAGCAGTTAATGCTAAAAACATGAAGTATAATGATAAAAGGGGTCTGTTTCCCGGGTGCAGGGATGGTTAACGAGACCTCGGGGTCGGCGTTGGTATCGATCTCGTACTATCGGTGACAGCCGGGGATGGGATAATAGTTAAAGGTATAATTAGATAGGGCTCTTTCAACCAATATTAAGCTATATAATGAAGACCAAGTTAAGAGTCAATGAATACGGGGGCAGCCTCGGGCCAATACCAAGTGATAACTGAAGATAAATGACTTTGAGCCATGGGAAGTAAGCAAATTAAAGAAGAGAGAGAAAAGAAATTATTACACTTGAGTAGGATCAATTGGAGCTCTTGTCGTCCCCCCACAAAGAGGTGGGGATCCCTTTTATATAGGAGGGTAATTTCTTATAATAGAAAACATGTTAGCCGTCAAAAGTACAGAGATAGGATGGCTAGATATGACGCCTTGAAAATAGGCCTTAGATAGGCCGGCCTTGTCAGGTCGAGTTACGTGACTTGGGAACTTCCCCCTCCCCTTGCTCGCTGCGACCCATTACATTAGTCGGATGTTATACCCTTCGCATCAGCTCTAGACGAACCTTGGGGATGAGTCTTGACCTTGATTTCGAGCTTAGAGGGGCATGACTGTGAGATGGCCTTGCGATAGGGAATTCGGGCCAATGGATTCGCCGCATACAAATCTTCTGAAGCTTGATCTTGAGTTTTGGCTGGTTCTTCCTGCAGACTCTGATCTAAATCTTGATGCTCGTTAGCTGCAACCACTGGTTCATTCCTAACAGTTACATAGCCTCTCATAGATAAGTATAGATGTCTCCGTACCGATCAACGAGACTCTAATAAACCGGCTTGTGATTCATGACTCCTATGAACCTAGAGCCCTGATACCAACTTGTCACGACCCCGGTTCGCCCTCCGTGAACCATCGTGACGATACCTAGTCTCTACAACTAGGTAATCCTAAATTGCAAAAGATAATCAAAACTTGCGAAAGTAAAACATTTTAAAAACAAAAATAAGGCAATAATAGTGTTTAAATGTGCCGCTCGGCATACACCATATATAAATATCAAAACCAATATCCAAATCAAAGACCCGGAAACCTATGAATCACAAGCTAAGAAAAGGAAATACTACATAGCTCTAACTCCAAAATTTGTCTAATAAGAACAGAAATTACAGAAGGGCTAAATACAAAAAGGCAGGAATAGAAAGGGACTCCTTCGTCTGTGGACGTGGCATATGTACCTCGAAGTCTCTAAGTAGTTGCCTCCCTCAAGGATGATAGGCCTGAGTAGAAGTACCTGGATCTGCACATGAAAAACATGCGTAGAAGAGACATGAGTACACCACAACGGTACTCAGTAAGTGCCAAGCCTAACCTCGGTTGGGTAGTGACGAGTGAGGTCAGGGTCCTACTGAGATTAAATAAATTTAAAGATGACAAGATAAGATAAGCAGTACAATTGAAAATATACAATAAGAATATACATAGGATAATAAGAGTATAATAACGGAAACAGAGATGAAGGCAAACCACTAGGAAGTACCACTCATAACAAGGATGATAACCAGGGATCTCTTGGTATCCTCAATATATGCTAGGGATCTCTTGGTATCATGAATATATGCTAGGGATTTCTCGGTATCCCGAGAATCTCTTGGTATCCTCAATATATGTGTCAGGGATCTCTTGGTATCTCGCACCTCAGTTCATATCATAAATACGTACAGGGGATCTCTCGGGATGTCGTCCCGTAGTCCTAGAGTAAAAACACATAATAGCAACACAAGAATACCAAATTAAGCTAAATTTTGTACCAAGTAAAGAGTTACCTCTAGCCTAACATGCTTCACGTAATGCAATTAAGGCAGTTTAAGCAAATAGTCAATTAAGTCAACTAAACATGCTTTTCTAAACTAGCAACAGGCTAAATTCACAAGTAGAACAAAACATGAAAAAAAAATCGGATTTTCAACAATTATCTCATGTACGCGCTCATTACCTCCCGTACAAGGCATTTCAATTATCAAATATATCATATCCTAGGGAGAAGGTCCCCCCACACAAGGTTAGACAAGCCACTTACCTCGAACCGGCTAAAAAATCAATCTGAAACCACGCTCTTGCCATGAGTACTCGACTCCAAATGGCCCAAATCTATTCAATTCAATTTCATAATCTAAATAACACTTCAAGTAATTGATTCTACAATTAAAGTCTAAGCTAATACGCGAAATTATGAAAAATGACAAAAATGCCCCTCGGGCCCATATCCTGGAATCAGGTGAAATTTACATTTTCAAAAACCTCGTACTCTGACGAGTCTATACATAACAAGAACACTGAAATCGGAGTCCAAATGACCCCACAAATCATCATTTAAAGGACTCTTAAACTCAAGCCCTAATTAACCATTTTTCTCAAATTTCTCACCACTAATTAGGTCTTTAATTAAATAAAAATGAGTTATGAAGTCAAGGATGTTACCTCCAAGTGATTCCCCTTTGTTTTCCTCAAAAATCTCACTCAAAAGCTTCAAACCCGGATGAAAATTGTGAAAAAAGCTCAAAATTGCAAAGGCAACTATATATATGTTCTGCCTAGCGATTCCCGCATTTGCGGCCCTGGTAACGCATCTGCGGTCTCGGTTCTGCGGAAACTACATTGCATCTGTGACTTTCATTTAAATGCCAGCTTCCGCATTTGCAGAACTCTAACCGCAGGCGCAGTTGTGCTTCTGCGAACATTTCACCGCATTTGCGGTTATAGAGGAAATTCCCAAATTCTACTTCTGTAGTCTCTACGCCACTTTTGCGGTCCCCAAACCGCAGATGCAATAATACCAGAAGCAGCAAAAATACAGCAGCTGTAACATGTTCCTCAATTTCTCGTTAACCATTCGAAATCACCCCGAGGCCCCCAGACCGCAACCAAAAGCACAAACATCACCTAATACCTTATTCAAACTTTTACCAATCCTTAAAACACTTAAAACAACATCGAAACCTCGAATTAACCAAGGATTTAAGCCTAAGAACTCAAAATTTCCTTAAAATACGCTTTCGATCAAAAAGTCTATCAAACTTCGTCCGAATGACCTGAAATTTTTTCACACACGTTACATTCAACATTACAGAGCTACACCAACATCTAGAATTCCATTCCGACCCTCGGATCAAAATCTCACTATCAGATCGGAAAATTAAAAAATTCAACTTCCGGCATTTCAAGCCTAATTTAGCTATGGACCTCCAAAACACAATCCGAACACGCTCCTAACCCTGAAAACACACAACAGAGCAAACGGAACCGTCGAATTTCCATTCCAAGTCCATCTTCACACTGTTCCGACTACGGTCAACTTTCCAATACTTAAGTTGTCATTTAGGTACTAAGTGTCCCAAAACTCTCCGACACTTAAAACCAAACATCCCGGCAAATCAAAACAACAGAAATAAACTCGGGGAAGCAGTTAATAAGGGATGGAGACCTTATGTTGGAAAAGCAGACTAGGGAGTGGAGACCCTATGCTTAAAATAAAATCAACTAGGGAGTGGAGACCCTATGTTAGAAAAGCAGACTAGGGAGTGGATACCCTATGCCTAAAATAAAATCAACCAGGGAATGGAGACCCTATGTTGGAAAAGCAGACTTGGGAGTGGAGACCCTATGCCTAAAATTAACTTCAACTAGGGAATGGAAACCTTATGTTGGAAAAGCAAACTAGGGAGTGGAGACCTTATGTTGGAAAAACAGACTAGGGAGTGTAGACCCTAAGTCTAAAAGAAACTCAACTAGGGAGTGGAGACCCTATGCATAAAATAAAAGGAGTCCCTAGGATGGAAAAGTGGACTAGGGAGTGGAGACCCTATGTTGGAAAAGAAGACTAGGGAGTGGAGACCCTATCCGTAAAATAACTTCAACTAGGGAGTGGAGAACCTATATTGGAAAAGAAGACTAGGGAGTGGAGACCCTATGCCTAAAACAACTTCAACTAGGGAGTGGGGACCCTATTACTAAAAAAAACTTCAACTAGGGAGTGGAAACCCTATATTGGAAAAGAAGACTAGGGAGTGGAGACCATATGCCTAAAATAAAATCAACTAGGCAGTGGAGACACTATGTTTGAAAAGCAGACTAGGGACTGGAGACCCTATGCCTAAAATAACTTCAACTAGGGAGTGGAGACCCTATGTTGGGGTAGAATAGGGAGTGGATACCCTATGCCTAAAATAAAATCAACTAGGGAGTGGAGACCCTATGTTGGAAAAGCAGACTTGGGAGTGGAGACCCTATGCCTAAAATTAACTTCAACTAGGGAATGGAGACCTTATGTTGGAAAATCAAACTAGGGAGTGGAGACCTTATGTTGGAAAAGCAGACTAGGGAGTGTAGACCCTATGTCTAAAAGAAACTCAACTAGGGAGTGGAGACCCTATGCCTAAAATAAAAGGAGACCCTAGGATGGAAAAGTAGACTAGGGAGTGGAGACCCTACGTTGGAAAAACAAACAAGGGAGTGGAGACCCTATCCCTAAAATAACTTCAACTAGGGAGTGGAGACCATATGTTGGAAAAGAAGACTAGGGAGTGGATACCCTATGCCTAAAATAACTTCAACTAGGGAGTGGATACGCTATGCCTAAAATAAACTTCAACTAGGGAGTGGAAATCCTATATTGGAAAAGGAGACTAGGGAGTGGAGACCCTATGCCTAAAATAATATCAATTAGGTAGTGGAGACCCTATGTTTGAAAAGCAGACTAGGTAGTGGAGACCCTATGCCTAAAATAACTTTAACTAGGGAGTGGAGACCCTATGTTGGAGCAGAATAGGGAGTGGATACCCTATGCCTAAAATAAATTCAACTAGGGAATGAGACCCTATGTTGGAAAAGCAGACTAGTAAATGTTGAACCTATGCCTAATATAACTTCAACTAGGGAGTGGAGACGCTATGTTGGAAAAGAAGACTATAGAGTGGAGACCCTATGCCTAAAATAACTTCAACCAGGGAGAGGAGACTCTATGTTGGGAAATCAATTTATGGAGTAGAGACCCTATGTTTAAAATAAAATTCAACTAGGGGGTGGAAACCCTATGTTGGAAAAGCAGACTAGGGAGTGGAGGCCCTATGCTTAAAATAAAATAAACTAGGGAGTGGAGACCCTATGTTAGAAAATCAGACTAGGGAGTGGAGACCCTATGCCTAAAATAAAATTAACTAGGTAGTGGAGACGCTTTGTTGGAAAAGCAGACTAGGGAGTGGAGACCCTATGTCTAAAATAAAATCAACTAGGGAGTGAAGATCCTATGTTGGAAAAGAAGATTTGGGAGTGGAGACCTTATGCCAATAATAACTTCAACTAGTTAGAGGAAACCATATGTTGGAAAAGTAGACTAGGGAGTGGAGACCCTTTGTCTAAATTAAACGTCAACTAGGGAGTGGGGAACTATATTGGAAAAGCAGACTAGGGAGTGTAGACCTTATGTCTAAAATAAACTCAACTAGGGAGTGGAGACCCTATGCCTAAAATAAAAGGAGACCCTAGGATGGAAAAGTAGACTAGGGAGTGGAGACCCTATATTGGAAAAGCAGACTAGGGAGTGGAGACCCTATCCGTTAAATAACTTCAACTAGGGATTGGAGACCCTATGTTGGAAAAGAAGACTAGGGAGTGGAGACACTATGCCTAAAATAACTTCAACTAGGGAGTGGGGACCCTATTACTAAAAAAACTTCAACTTGGGGGTGGAAACCCTATATTGGAAAAGCAGACTAGGGAGTGGAGACCATATGCCTAAAATAAAATCAACTAGGTAGTGGAGACTCTATGTTTGAAAAGCATACTAGGGAGTGGAGCCCCTATGCTTAAAATAACTTCAACTAGGGAGTGGAGACCCTATATTGGGGCAAAATAGGGAGTGGATACCCTATGCCTAAAATAAAATCAGTTAGGGAGTGGAGAGCCTATGTTGGAAAAGCAGACTTGGGAGTGGAGACCCTATGCCTAAAATTAACTTCAACTAGGGAATGGAGACCTTATGTTGGAAAAGCAAACTAGGGAGTGATGACCTTATGTTGGAAAAGTAGACTAGGGAGTGTTGACCCTATGTCTAAAAGAAACTCAACTAGGGAGTGGAGACCCTATGCCTAAAATAACTTCAACAAGGGAGTGAGGACCCTATTACTAAAAAACCTTTAACTAGGGAGTCTAAACCATATATTGGAAAAACAGACTAGGGAGTGGAGACCCTATGCCTAAAATAAAATCAACTAGGCAGTGGAGACCCTATGTTTGAAAAGCACATTAGGGAGTGAAGATCCTATGCCTAAAATAACTTCAACTAGGGAGTGGAGACCCTATGTTGGAGCAGAATAGGGAGTGGATACCCTATGCCTAAAATAAATTAAACTAGGCAATGGAGACCCTATGTTGGAAAAGCAGACTAGTAAGTGGCGAACCTATGCCTAATATAACTTCAACTAGGGAGTGGAGACCCTATCTTGGAAAAGAAGACTATAGAGTGGAGACCCTATGCCTAAAATAACTTCAACCAGGGAGAGGAGACCCTATGTTGGAAAAGCAAACTAGGGAGTAGAGACCCTATGTCTCAAAAAAACATCAACTAGGGGGTGGAAACCCTATGTTGGAAAAGCATACTAGGGAGTGGAGACCCTACGCTTAAAATAAAATCAACTAGGGAGTGGAGACCCTATGTTAGAAAAGCAGACTATGGAGTGGAGACCCTATGTCTAAAATAAAATTAACTAGGGAGTGGAGACGCTATGTTGGAAAAGCAGACTCGGGAGTGGAGACCCTATGTCTAAAATAAAATCAACTAGGGAGTGGAGATCTTATGTTGGAAAAGCAGACTTGGGAGTAGAGACCTTATGCCAATAAAAACTTCAACTAGTTAGAGGAAACCATATGTTGGAAAAGTAGACTAGGGAGTGGAGACCATTTGTCTAAAATAAACGTCAACTAGGGAGTGGAAAACTATATTTGAAAAGTAGACTTGGGAGTGGAGACCCTGTGCCTAAAATAAAATCAACTAGGGAATGGAGACCTTATGTTGAAAAAGCAGACTAGGGAGTGTAGACCTTATATCTAAAAGAAACTCAACTAGGGAGTGGAGACCCTATGCCTAAAATAAAAGGAGACCCTAGGATGGAAAAGTAGACTAGGGAGTGGAGACCCTATGTTGGAAAAGCAGACAAGGGAGTGAAGACTCTATCCCTAAAATAACTTCAACTAGGGAGTGAAGACTCTACATTGGAAAGAAAGACTAGGGAGTGGAGACCCTATGCCTAAAATAACTTCAACTAGGGAGTGGAGACCCTATGCCTAAATTAAACTTCAACTAGGGAGTGAAAGTCCTATATTGGAAAAGCAGACTAGGGAGTGGAGACCCTATTCCTAAGATAATATCAATTAGGCAGTGGAGACCCTATGTTTGAAAAGCAGACTAGGGAGTGGAGACCGTATGCCTAAAATAACTTCAACTAGGGAGTGGAGACCCTATGTTGGAGCAGAATAGGGAGTGGATACCCTATGCCTAAAATAAATTCAACTAGGGAATGGAGACCGTATGTTGGAAAAGCAGATTAGTAAGTGGCGAACCTATGCCTAATATAACTTCAACTAGGGAGTGGAGACCCTATGTTGGAAAAGAAGACTATAGAGTAGAGACCCTATGCCTAAAATAACTTCAACCAGGGAGAGGAGACCCTATGTTGGAAAAGAAAACTAGGGAGTAGAGATCCTATGTCTAAAATAAACTTCAACTATGGGGTGCAAACCCTATTTTGGAAAAGCAGACTAGGGAGTGGAGACCCTATGCTTAAAATAAAATCAACTAGGGAGTGGAGACCCTATGTTAGAAAAGTAGACTAGGGAGTGGAGACCCTATGACTAAAATAAAATCAACTAGGGAGTGAAGACTCTATGTTGGAAAAGCAGACTAGGGAGTGGAGACCCTATGTCTAGAATAAAATCAACTAGGGAGTGGAGATCCTATGTTGGAAAAGCAGACTTGGGAGTGGAGACCTTATGCCAATAATAACTTCAACTAGGTAGAGGAAACCCTATGTTGGAAAAGTAGACTAGGGAGTGGAGACCCTTTGTCTAAAATAAACGTCAACTAGGGAGTGGAGAACTATATTGGAAAAGTAGACTAGGGAGTGGAGACCCTATGCCTAAAATAAAATCAACTAGGGAATGGAGACCCTATGTTGGAAAAGCAGACTAGGGAGTGGAAACCCTATGCCTAAAATAAAATCAACTAGGGAGTGGAGACTCTATGTTGGAAAAGCGATTAGGGAATGGACCCTATCCCTAAAATAACTTCAACTAGGGAGTGGAGACCCTATGTTGGAAAAGAAGACTAGGGAGTGGAGACCATATGCCTAAAATAAACTTCAACTAGGAAGTGGAAACCCTATATTGGAAAAGCAGACTAGGGAGTGGAGACCATATGTTTGAAAAGCAGACTAGGGAGTGGAGACCCTATGCCTAAAATAACTTCAACAAGGGAGAGGAGACCCTATGTTGGAAAAGCATAATAGGGAGTGGATACCCTATGCCTAAAATAACTTCAACTAGGGAATAGAGACCATATGTTGGAAAAGCCGAATAGGAAGTGGAGACCCTATGCCTAAAATAACTTCAACTGGGGTTTGGAGACCCTATGTTGGAAAAGCATACTATGGAGTGGAGACCCTATGCCTAAAATAACTTCAACCCGAGAGAGGTGACCCTATGTTGGAAAAGCAGACTAGGGAATGAAGACCCTATGTCTAAAAAAAACTTCAACTATGGAGTGGAGACCCTATGTTAGAAAAGCAGACTAAGGAGTGGAGACCCTATGCTTAAAATAAAATAAACTAAGGAGTGGAGACCCTATGTTAGAAAAGCAGATTATTGAGTGGAGACCCTATGCCTAAAATAAAATCAACTACGGAGTGGATACTCTATGTTGGAAAAGAAGACATGGGAGTTGAGACCCTATACCTTAAGTAACTTCAACTAGGGATAGTATACCCTATGTTGAAAAAGCAGACTAGGGAGTGGAGACCCTATGTCTAAAATAAAATCAACTAGGGAGTAGAGACCCTATGTTGGAAAAGCATACTTGGGAGTGGAGACCCTATGTTGGAAAAGCCGACTAGGGAGTGGAGACCCTATGTTGGAAAAGCGATTAGGGAGTGAAGACCCTATCTCTAAAATAACTTCAACTAGGGAGTCAAGACCCTATGTTAAAAAGAAGACTAGGGAGTGGAGACCCTATGCCTAAAATAATTTCAACAAGGGAGTGAAGACTCAATGCCTAAAATAAACTTCAACTAGGTAGTGGAAACACTATATTGGAAAATCATACTAGGGAGTGGATACCCTATACCTAAAATAAAATTAACTAGGCAGTGAAGACCCTATGTTTGATAAGCAAACTAGTGAGCGGAGACTCTATGCCTAAAATAACTTCAACTATGGAGTGGAGACCCTATGTTGGAAAAGAAGAATAGGGAGTGGATACCCTATGCCTAAAATAACTTCAACTAGGGAATGGAGACCCCATGTTTGAAAAGCCGAATAGGAATGGAGACCCTATGCCAAAAATAACTTCAACTAGGGTGTGGAGACCGTATGTTGGAAAAGCAGACTATGGAGTGGAAACCCTATGCCTAAAATAACTTCAACTAGGGAGAGGTGACCCTATGTTGGAAAAGCAGACTAAGGAGTGGAGACTCTATGTCTAGAAAAAACTTCAACTAGGGAGTGAAGACCCTATGTTGGAAAAGCAAACTAGGGAGTGGAGACCCTATGCTCAAAATAAAATCAACTAGGGAGTGAAGACCCTATGTTAGAAAATCAGACTAGGGAGAGGAGACCATATGCCTAAAATAAAATTAACTAGGGAGTGGAGACTCTATGTTGGAAAAACAGATATGGGAGTGGAAACCCAATGCCTTAAATAACTTTAACTAGGGATAGTAGACCCTATGTTGAAAAAGCAAACTAGGGAGTGGAAATTCTATGTCTAAAATAAAATCAACTAGGGAGTGGAGACCCACTGTTGGAAAACCAAACTTGGGAGTGGAAACCCTATGCCAAAAATAACTTCAACTAGGTAGAGGAGACCTATGTTCGAAAAGCAGACTAGGGAGTGGAGACCCTATGTCTAAAATAAAATCAACTAGGGAGTGGAGACCCTATGCTGGAAAAGCAGACTTGGGAGTGGAGACCCTATGCCAAAAATAACTTCAACTAGGTAGAGGAGACCCTATGTTGGAAAAGCGGACTAGGGTGTGGAGACCCTATGTCTAAAGTGAACTTCAACTAGGGAGTGGATACCTATGTTGGAAAACTAAACTACGGAGTGGAGACCCTATACCTAATATAAAATCAACTAGGGAGTGGAGACTCTATGTTGGAAAAGCAGACATGGGAGTTGAGACCCTATGCCTTAAATAACTTCAACTAGGGATAGTAGACCCTGTGTTGGAAAAGAAGACTAGGGAGTGGAGACCCTATGTCTAAATAAAATCAACTAGGGAGTGGAGACCCTATGTTGGAAAAGCAGACATGGGAGTGGAGACCCTATGCCAAAAATAACTTCAACTAGGTAGACGAGACCCTATGTTGGAAAAGCGAACTAGGGAGTGGAGACCCTATGTCTAAAGTAAACTTCAACTAGGGAGTGGAGACCTATGTTGGAAAAGTAGACTGCGGAGTGGAGACCCTATGCCTAAAATAAAATCAACTAGGGAGTGGAGACCCTATGTTGGAAAAGAATACTAGGGAGTGGAGACCCTATGCCTAAAATAAATTCAACTAGGGAGTAGAGATTCTATGTTGGAATAACGATTAGGGAGTGGAGACCCTATCCTTAAAATAACTTCAACTAGGGAGTGGAGACCCTACATTGGAAAATAAGACTAGGGAGTGGAGACCCTATGTCTAAAATAAACTTCAACTAGGGGGTGGAGACCCTATGTTGGAAAAGCAGACTAGGGAGTGGAGACCCTATGCTTAAAATAAAATCAACTAGGGAGTGGAGACCCTATGTTAGAAAAACAGACTAGGGAGTGGAGACCCTATGCCTAAAATAAAATCAACTAGGGAGTGGAAATGCTATGTTGAAAAAGCAGACTAGGGAGTGGAGACCTTATGTCTAAAATAAAATCAACTAGAGAGTGTAGATCCTATGTTAGAAAAACAGACTTGGGAGTGGAGACCTTATGCCAAAAATAACTTCAACTAGGAAGAGGAGACCCTATGTTGGAAAGGTAGACTAGGGAGTTGAAACCCTTGTCTAAAATAAAATTCAACTAGGGAGTGGAGAACTATGTTGGAAAAGTAGACTAGGGAGTGGAGATCCTGTGCCTAAAATAAAATCAACTAGGGAGTGGAGACCCTATGGTGGAAAAGCAGACTAGGGAGTTGAGACCCTATGTTGGAAAAGCGATTAGGGAGTGGAGACCCTATCCCTAAAATAACTTCAACTATGGAGTGAAGACCCTATGTTGGAAAAGAAGACTAGGGAGTGGAGACCCTATGCCTAAAATAACTTCAACTAGGGAGTGAAGACTCTATGCCTAAAATAAACTTCAACTAGGGAGTGAAAACCCTATATTGGAAAAGCATACTAGGGAGTGGATACCCTATGCCTAAAATAAAATTAACTAGGCAGTGGAAACCCTATGTTTGAAAAGCAGACTAGGGAGTGGAGACTCTATGCCTATAATAACTTCAACTATGGAGTGGAGACCCTATGATGGAAAAGCAGAATAGGGAGTGGATACCCTATGCCTAAAATAACGTCAACTAGGGAATGGAGACCCCATGTTGGAAAAGCCGAATAGGAAGTGGAGACCCTATGCCTAAAATAACTTCAACTAGGGTGTGAAGACCCTTTGTTGGAAAAGCAGACTATGGAGTGGAGTCCCTATACCTAAAATAACTTTAACTAGGGAGAGGTGACCCTATATTGGAAAAGTAGACTAGGGAGTGGAGACTCTATGTCTAGAAAAAACTTCAACTAGGGAGTGGAGACCCTATGTTGGAAAAGCAAACTAGGCAGTGGAGACCCTATGCTTAAAATAAAATTAACTAGGGAGTGAAGACCCTATGTTAGAAAATCAGACTAGGGAGTGGAGACCCTATGCCTAAATTAAAATCAACTAGGGAGTGGAGACTCTATGTTCGAAAAGCAGATATGGGAGTGGCGACCTTATGCCTTAAATAACTTCAACTAGGGATAGTAGACCCTATGTTGGAAAAAGCAGACTAGGGAGTGGAAACCCTATGTCTAAAATAAAATCAACTAGTTAGTGTAGACCCAAGGTAGGAAAAGCAAACTTGGGTGTGGAGACTCTATGCCAAAAATAACTTCAACTATGTAGACGAGACCCTATGTTGGAAAAGCAGACTAGGGAGTGGAGACCCTATGTCTAAATTAAACTTCTACTAGGGATTGGAGACCTATGTTGGAAAAGTAGACTACAAAGTGGAGACCATATGCCTAAAATAAAATCAACTAGGGAGTGGAGACCCTATGTTTGAAAAGCAGACTAGGGAGTGAAGACCCTATGTTGGAAAAGCGATTAGGGAGAAGAGACTCTATCCCTAAAATAACTTCTACTAGGGAGTGTAGACTCTATGTTGGAAAAGAAGACCAGAGAGTGGAGACCCTATGCCTAAAATAACTTCAACTAGAGAGTGAAAATCCTATATTGGAAAAGCAGACTAGGGAGTGGAGACCCTATACCTAAAATAATATCAACTAAGGAATAGAGACCCTATGTTGGAAAAGTCGAATAGGAAGTGGAGACCTCTACTTAAAATAACTTCAACTAGGAAGTGCAGACCCTATGTTGGAAAAGCAGACTATGGAGTGGAGACCCTATACCTAAAATAACTTCAACCAGGGAGAGGTGACCCTATGTTGGAAAAACAGAATAGGGAGTGGACACCCTATGTCTAAAATAAACTTCAACTAGGGAGTGGAGACCCTATGTTGGAAAAGCAGACTAGGGAGTGGAGACTGTATGCTTAAAATAAAATCAACTAGGTAGTGGAGACCCTATGATAGAAAAGTAGACTTGGGAGTGGACACCCTATGCCTAAAATAAAATCCACTAGGGAGTGGAGACTCTATGTTGGAAAAGCAGACTTGGGAATGGAGACCCTATGCCTAAAATAACTTCAACTAGGGAGAGGAGACCCTATGTTGGAAAAATAGACTAGGGAGTGGACACCCTATGTCTAAAATAAAATCAACTAGGGAGTGGAGACCCTATATTGGAAAAGCAGACTTAAGAGGGGAGATACTATGCCTAAAATAACTTCAACTAGGTAGAGGAGACCCTATGTTGGAAACGCAGACTAGGGAGTGGAGACCCTATGCCTAAAATAAACTTCAACTAGGGTGTGGATACCAATGTTGGAAAAGCAGACTAGGGAGTGGAGACCCTATGCTTAAAATAAAATTGACTAGGCAGTGAAGACCCTATGTTTGAAAAGTAGACTAGGGAGTGGAGACCCTATGCCTAAAATAACTTCAACTATGGAGTGGAGACCCTATGTTGGAAAAGTAAAATAGGGAGTGGATACCCTATGCCTAAAATAACTTCAACTATGGAATGGAGACCCTATGTTGAAAAAGTCAAATACGAAGTAGAGACCCTATTCCTAAAATAACTTCAACTAGGGTGTGGAGACCCTATGTTGGAAAAGCAGACTATGGAGTGGAGACCCTATGCCTAAAATAACTTCAACCAGGGAGAGGTGACCCTATGTTAAATAAGTAGACTAGGGAGTGGAGACTCTATGTCTAGAAAAAACTTCAACTAGGGAGTGGAGACTCTATGTCGGAAAAGCAAACTAGGGAGTGGAGACCTTATGCTTAAAATAAAATCAACTAGGGAGTGAAAACCCTATGTTAGAAAATCAGACTAGGAAGTGGAGACCCTATGCCTACTAAAATCAACTAGGGAGTGTAGACTCTATGTTGGAAAAGCAGACATGGGAGTGGAGACCCTATGCCTTAAATAACTTCAATTAGGGATAGTAGACCCTATGTTGGAAAAGCAGACAAAGGACTGGAAACCCTATGTCTAAAATAAAATCAACTAGGGAGTGGAGACCCTATGTTGGAAAAGCAGACTAGGGAGTAGAGACCCTATGCCTAAAATAAACTTCAACTAGGGAGTGGAGACCTATGTTGGAAAAGTAGACTATAGAGTGGAGACCCTATGCCTAAAATAACTTCAACTAGGTAGAGTAGACCCTATGATGGAAAAGCAGACTAGGGAGTGGAGACCCTATGTCTAAAAAAAATCAACTAGGGAGTGGAGATCCTATGTTGGAAAAGCAGACTTGGGAATAGAGACCCTATGCCAAAAATAACTTCAACTAGGGAGAGGAGACCCTATGTTGGAAAAACAGACTAGGGAGTGGACACCCTATGTCTAAAATAAAATCAACTAGGGAGTGCAGACCCTATGTTGGAAAAGGAGACTTACGAGGGGAGACCCTATGCCTAAAATAACTTCAACTAGGTAAAGGAGACCCTATGTTGGAAAAGCAGACTAGTGAGTGGAGACCCTATGTCTATAAAAAACTTCAACTAGGGAGTGGATACCTATCTTGGAAAAGTAGACTAGTGAGTGGTGACCCTATGCCTAAAATAAAATCAACTAGGGAGTGGAGACCCTATGTTGGAAAAGCGATTAGCGAGTGAAGACCCTATGTCTCAAATAAAATCAACTAGGGAGTATAGACTCTATGTTGGAAAAGCAGACTAGGGAGTGGAGAACCTATGCCTAAAATAAAATCAACTAGGGAGTGGAGACCCTATGTTGGAAAGTATACTAGGGAGTGGAGACTCTATGCCTAAAATAACTTCAACTAGGGAGTGGAGACCCTATGTTGGAAAAGCATACTAGGGAGTGGAGACCCTATGCCCAAAATAAATCAACTAGGGAGTGGAGACCCAATGTTGGAAAAGCGATTAGGGAGTGGAGACCCTATCCCTAAAATAACTTCAACTAGGGAATGTAGACCCTATGTTGGAAAATAAAACTAGGGAGTGGAGACCCTATGCCCAAAATAACTTCAACTAGGGAGTGGAGACCCTATGCCTAAAATAAACTTCAACTAGGGAGTGAAAACCATATATTGAAAAAGCAGACTATGGGGTGGAGACCCTATGCCTAAAATAAAATCAACTAGGCAGTGGAGACCCTATGTTTGAATAGCAGACTAAGGAGTGGAGACCCTATGCCTAAAATAACTTCAACTAGGGAGTGGAGACCCTATGTTGGAAAAGCAGAATAGGGAGTGAATATCCTATGCTTAAAATAAAATCAACTAGGTAGTGGAGACCCTATGTTAGAAAAGCAGACTTGGGAGTGGAGACCATATGCCTAAAATAAAATCAACTAGGGAGTAGAGACTCTATGTTGGAAAAGCAGACATGGGAATGGAGACCCTATGCCTAAAATAACTTCAACTAGGGAGAGGAGACCCTATGTTGGAAAAACAGACTAGGGAGCGGACACCCTATGTCTAAAATAAAATCAACTAGGGAGTGGAGACCCTATGTTGGAAAAGCAGACTAGGGAGTGGAGACCGTATGCTTAAAATAAAATCAACTAGGTAGTGGAGACCCTATGATAGAAAAGTAGACTTGGGAGTGGAGACCCTATGCCTAAAATAAAATCCACTAGGGAGTGGAGACTCTATGTTGGAAAAGCAGACTTGGGAATGGAGACCCTATGCCTAAAATAACTTCAACTAGGGAGATGAGACCCTATGTTGGAAAAATAGACTAGGGAGTGGACACCCTATGTCTAAAATAAAATCAACTAGGGAGTGGAGACCCTATATTAGAAAAGCAGACTTAGGAGGGGAGATACTATGCCTAAAATAACTTCAACTAGGTATAGGAGACCCTATGTTGGAAACGCAGACTAGGGAGTGGAGACCCTATGCCTAAAATAAACTTCAACTAGGGTGTGGATACCAATGTTGGAAAAGCAGACTAGGGAGTGGAGACTCTATGCTTAAAATAAAATTGACTAGGCAGTGAAGACCCTATGTTTGAAAAGTACACTAGGGAGTGGAGACCCTATGCCTAAAATAACTTCAACTATGGAGTGGAGACCCTATGTTGGAAAAGTAAAATAGGGAGTGGATACCCTATGCCTAAAATAACTTCAACTATGGAATGGAGACCCTATGTTGGAAAAGCCGAATACGAAGTAGAGACCCTATTCCTAAAATAACTTCAACTAGGGTGTGGAGACCCTATGTTGGAAAAGCAGACTATGGAGTGGAGACCCTATGCCTAAAATAACTTCAACCAGGGAGAGGTGACCCTATGTTAAATAAGTAGACTAGGGAGTGGAGACTCTATGTCTAGAAAAAACTTCAACTAGGGAGTGGAGACTCTATGTCGGAAAAGCAAACTAGGGAGTGGAGACCTTATGCTTAAAATAAAATCAACTAGGGAGTGAAAACCCTATGTTAGAAAATCAGACTAGGAAGTGGAGACCCTATGCCTACTAAAATCAACTAGGGAATGTAGACTCTATGTTGGAAAAGCAGACATGGGAGTGGAGACCCTATGCCTTAAATAACTTCAATTAGGGATAGTAGACCCTATGTTGGAAAAGCAGACAAAGGACTGGAAACCCTATGTCTAAAATAAAATCAACTAGGGAGTGGAGACCCTATGTTGGAAAAGCAGACTAGGGAGTAGAGACCCTATGCCTAAAATAAACTTCAACTAGGGAGTGGAGACCTATGTTGGAAAAGTAGACTATAGAGTGGAGACCCTATGCCTAAAATAACTTCAACTAGGTAGAGTAGACCCTATGATGGAAAAGCAGACTAGGGAGTGGAGACCCTATGTCTAAAAAAAATCAACTAGGGAGTGGAGATCCTATGTTGGAAAAGCAGACTTGGGAATAGAGACCATATGCCAAAAATAACTTCAACTAGGGAGAGGAGACCCTATGTTGGAAAAACAGACTAGGGAGTGGACACCCTATGTCTAAAATAAAATCAACTAGGGAGTGCAGACCCTATGTTGGAAAAGGAGACTTACGAGGGGAGACCCTATGCCTAAAATAACTTCAACTAGGTAAAGGAGACCCTATGTTGGAAAAGCAGACTAGTGAGTGGAGACCCTATGTCTATAAAAAACTTCAACTAGGGAGTGGATACCTATCTTGGAAAAGTAGACTAGTGAGTGGTGACCCTATGCCTAAAATAAAATCAACTAGGGAGTGGAGACCCTATGTTGGAAAAGCGATTAGCGAGTGAAGACCCTATGTCTCAAATAAAATCAACTAGGGAGTATAGACTCTATGTTGGAAAAGCAGACTAGGGAGTGGAGAACCTATGCCTAAAATAAAATCAACTAGGGAGTGGAGACCCTATGTTGGAAAGTATACTAGGGAGTGGAGACTCTATGCCTAAAATAACTTCAACTAGGGAGTGGAGACCCTATGTTGGAAAAGCATACTAGGGAGTGGAGACCCTATGCCCAAAATAAAATCAACTAGGGAGTGGAGACCCAATGTTGGAAAAGCGATTAGGGAGTGGAGACCCTATCCCTAAAATAACTTCAACTAGGGAATGTAGACCCTATGTTGGAAAATAAAACTAGGGAGTGGAGACCCTATGCCCAAAATAACTTCAACTAGGGAGTGGAGACCCTATGCCTAAAATAAACTTCAACTAGGGAGTGAAAACCATATATTGAAAAAGCAGACTATGGGGTGGAGACCCTATGCCTAAAATAAAATCAACTAGGCAGTGGAGACCCTATGTTTGAATAGCAGACTAAGGAGTGGAGACCCTATGCCTAAAATAACTTCAACTAGGGAGTGGAGACCCTATGTTGGAAAAGCAGAATAGGGAGTGAATATCCTATGCTTAAAATAAAATCAACTAGGTAGTGGAGACCCTATGTTAGAAAAGCAGACTTGGGAGTGGAGACCATATGCCTAAAATAAAATCAACTAGGGAGTGGAGACTCTATGTTGGAAAAGCAGACATGGGAATGGAGACCCTATGCCTAAAATAACTTCAACTAGGGAGAGGAGACCCTATGTTGGAAAAACAGACTAGGGAGCGGACACCCTATGTCTAAAATAAAATCAACTAGGGAGTGGAGACCCTATGTTGGAAAAGCAGACTAGGGAGTGGAGACCGTATGCTTAAAATAAAATCAACTAGGTAGTGGAGACCCTATGATAGAAAAGTAGACTTGGGAGTGGAGACCCTATGCCTAAAATAAAATCCACTAGGGAGTGGAGACTCTATGTTGGAAAAGCAGACTTGGGAATGGAGACCCTATGCCTAAAATAACTTCAACTAGGGAGATGAGACCCTATGTTGGAAAAATAGACTAGGGAGTGGACACCCTATGTCTAAAATAAAATCAACTAGGGAGTGGAGACCCTATATTAGAAAAGCAGACTTAGGAGGGGAGATACTATGCCTAAAATAACTTCAACTAGGTATAGGAGACCCTATGTTGGAAACGCAGACTAGGGAGTGGAGACCCTATGCCTAAAATAAACTTCAACTAGGGTGTGGATACCAATGTTGGAAAAGCAGACTAGGGAGTGGAGACTCTATGCTTAAAATAAAATTGACTAGGCAGTGAAGACCCTATGTTTGAAAAGTACACTAGGGAGTGGAGACCCTATGCCTAAAATAACTTCAACTATGGAGTGGAGACCCTATGTTGGAAAAGTAAAATAGGGAGTGGATACCCTATGCCTAAAATAACTTCAACTATGGAATGGAGACCCTATGTTGGAAAAGCCGAATACGAAGTAGAGACCCTATTCCTAAAATAACTTCAACTAGGGTGTGGAGACCCTATGTTGGAAAAGCAGACTATGGAGTGGAGACCCTATGCCTAAAATAACTTCAACCAGGGAGAGGTGACCCTATGTTAAATAAGTATACTAGGGAGTGGAGACTCTATGTCTAGAAAAAACTTCAACTAGGGAGTGGAGACTCTATGTCGGAAAAGCAAACTTGGGAGTGGAGACCTTATGCTTAAAATAAAATCAACTAGGGAGTGAAGACCCTATGTTAGAAAATCAGACTAGGAAGTGGAGACCCTATGCCTACTAAAATCAACTAGGGAGTGTAGACTCTATGTTGGAAAAGCAGACATGGGAGTGGAGACCCTATGCCTTAAATAACTTCAATTAGGGATAGTAGACCCTATGTTGGAAAAGCAGACTAAGGACTGGAAACCCTATGTCTAAAATAAAATCAACTAGGGAGTAGAGACCCTATGTTTGAAAAGCAGACTAGGGAGTAGAGACCCTATGCCTAAAATAAACTTCAACTAGGGAGTGGAGACCTATGTTGGAAAAGTAGACTATAGAGTGGAGACCCTATGCCTAAAATAACTTCAACTAGGTAGAGTAGACACTATGATGGAAAAACAGACTAGGGAGTGGAGACCCTATGTCTAAAAAAAATCAACTAGGGAGTGGAGATCCTATGTTGGAAAAGCAGACTTGGGAATAGAGACCCTATGCCAAAAATAACTTCAACTAGGGAGAGGAGACCCTATGTTGGAAAAACAGACTAGGGAGTGGACACCCTATGTCTAAAATAAAATCAACTAGGGAGTGCAGACCCTATGTTGGAAAAGGAGACTTACGATGGGAGACCCTATGCCTAAAATAACTTCAACTAGGTAGAGGAGACCCTATGTAGGAAAAGCAGACTAGTGAGTGGAGACCCTATGTCTATAAAAAACTTCAACTAGGGAGTGGAGACCTATCTTGGAAAAGTAGACTAGTGAGTGGAGACCCTATGCCTAAAATAAAATCAACTAGGGAGTGGAGACCCTATGTTGGAAAAGTATACTAGGGAGTGGTGACCCTATGCCTAGAATAAAATCAACTAGGGAGTGGAGACCCTATGTTGGAAAAGCGATTAGCAAGTGAAGACCCTATGTCTCAAATAAAATCAACTAGGGAGTATAGACTCTATGTTGGAAAAGCAGACTAGGGAGTGGAGAACCTATGCCTAAAATAAAATCAACTAGGGAGTGGAGACCCTATGTTGGAAAGTATACTAGGGAGTGGAGACTCTATGCCTAAAATAACTTCAACTAGGGAGTGGAGACCCTATGTTGGAAAAGCATACTAGAGAGTGGAGACCCTATGCCTAAAATAAAATCAACTAGGGAGTGGAGACCCTATGTTGGAAAAGCAAACTAGGGAGTGGAGACCCTATGCCGAAAACAAAATCAACTAGGAAGTGGAGACCCAATGTTGGAAAAGTGATTAGGGAGTGGAGACCCTATCCCTAAAATAACTTCAACTAGGGAATGTAGACCCTATGTTGGAAAATAAAACTAGGGAGTGGAGACCCTATGCCCAAAATAACTTCAACTAGGGAGTGGAGACCCTATGCCTAAAATAAACTTCAACTAGGGAGTGAAAACCATATATTGAAAAAGCAGACTAGGGGGTGGAGACCCTATGCCTAAAATAAAATCAACTAGGCAGTGGAGACCCTATGTTTGAATAGCAGACTAAGGAGTGGAGACCCTATGCCTAAAATAACTTCAACTAGGGAGTGGAGACCCTATGTTGGAAAAGCAGAATAGGGAGTGAATATCCTATGCTTAAAATAAAATCAACTAGGTAGTGGAGACCCTATGTTAGAAAAGCAGACTTGGGAGTGGAGACCATATGCCTAAAATAAAATCAACTAGGGAGTGGAGACTCTATGTAGGAAAAGCAGACATGGGAATGGAGACCCTATGCCTAAAATAACTTCAACTAGGGAGAGGAGACCCTATGTTGGAAAAACAGACTAGGGAGCGGACACCCTATGTCTAAACTAAAATCAACTAGGGAGTGGAGACCCTATGTTGGAAAAGCAAACTTAGGAGGGGAGACCCTATGTCTAAAATTACTTCAACTAGGTAGAGGAGACCCTATGTTGGAAAAGCAGACTAGGGAGTGGAGACCCTATGTCTAAAATAAAATCAACTAGGGAGTGGAGACCCTATGCTGGAAAAGTATACTACGGAGTGGTGACCCTATGCCTAGAATAAAATCAACTAGGGAGTGGAGACCCTATGTTGGAAAAGCGATTAGGGAGTGGAGACCCTATGTCTCAAATAAAATCAACTAGGAAGTATAGACTCTATGTTGGAAAAGCAGACAATGGAGTGGAGAACCTATGCCTAAAATAAAATCAACTAGGGAGTAGAGTCCCTATGTTGGAAAGTATACTAGGGAGTGGAGACCCTATGACTAAAATAACTACAACTAGGGAGTGTAGACCCTATGTTGGAAAAGCAGACTAGGGAGTTGTGACCCTATGTTGGAAAAGAAGACTAGTTAGTAGAGACCCTATGCCTAAAATAAAATCAACTAGGAAGTGGAGACCCTATGTTGGAAACACAAACTAGGGAGTGGAGACCCTTTGCCAAAAACAAAATCAACTAGGGAGTAGAGACCCTATGTTGAAAAAGCGATTAGGGACTGGATACCCTATCCCTAATATAACTTCAACTAGGGAGTGGAGACCCTATGCCTAAAATAAACTTCAACTAGGGAGTGAAAACTTTATATTGGAAAAGCAGACTAGTGAGTGGAGACCCTATGCATAAAATAAAATCAACTAGGCAGTGGAGACCCTATGTTTGAATAGCAGACTAAGGAGTGGACACCCTATGCCTAAAATAACTTCAACTAGGGAGTGAAGACTCTATGTTGGAAAAGAAGACATGGGAATGTAGATCCTATGCCTAAAATAACTTCAACTTGGGAGAGGAGACCCTATGTTGGAAAAACAGACTAGGGTGTGGACACCCTATGTCTAAAATAAAATCAACTAGGGAGTGGAGACCCTATGTTGGAAAAGCAAACTTAGGAGGGGAGACCCTATGTCTAAAATTACTTCAACTAGGTAGAGGAGACCCTATGTTGGAAAAGCAGACCATGGAGTGGAGACCCTATGTCTAAAATAAAATCAACTATGGAGTGGAGACCCTATGTTGGAAAAGTATACTAGGGAGTGGTGACCCTATGCCTAGAATAAAATCAACTTGGGAGTGGAGACCCTATGTTGGAAAAGCGATTAGGGAGTGGAGACCCTATGTCTCAAATAAAATCAACTAGGAAGTATAGACTTTATGTTGGAAAAGCAGACTAGGGAGTGGAGAACCTATGCCTAAAATAAAATCAACTAGGGAGTACAGTCCCTATGTTGGAAAGTATACTAGGGAGTGGAGACCCTATGACTAAAATAACTTCAACTAGGGAGTGTAGACCCTATGTTGGAAAAGCAGAATAGGGAGTGGAGACCCTATGTTGGAAAAGAAGACTAGTTAGTAGAGACCCTATGCCTAAAATAAAATCAACTAGGAAGTGGAGACCCTATGTTGGAAACGCAAACTAGGGAGTGGAGACCCTATGCCAAAAACAAAATCAACTAGGGAGTAGAGACCCTATGTTGAAAAAGCGATTAGGGACTGGATACCCTATCCCTAATATAACTTCAACTAGGGAGTGAAGACCCTATGCCTAAAATAAACTTCAACTAGGGAGTGAAAACCTTATATTGGAAAAGCAGACTAGTGAGTGGAGACCCTATGCATAAAATAAAATCAACTAGGCAGTGGAGACCCTATGTTTGAATTGCAGACTAAGGAGTGGACACCCTATGCCTAAAATAACTTCAACTAGGGAGTGGATACCCTATGTTGGAAAAGCATAACAGGGAGTGGAGACCCTATATCTCACATAAACTTCAACTAGGGAGTAGAGACCTATGTTGGAAAAGTAGACTAGTGAGTGGAGACCCTATGACTAAAATAAAATTAACTAGGGAGTGGAGACCCTATGTTAGAAAAGCAGACTTGGGAGTGGAGACCCTATGCCAAAAATAAAATCAACTAGGGAGTGGAGACTGTACATTGAAAAAGCAGACATGGGTGTTGAGACCCTATGCCTTAAATAACTTCAACTAGGGATAATAGACCCTATGTTGGAAAATCAGACTAGGGAGTAGAGACCCTATGTCTAAAATAAAATCAACTAGGGAGTCGAGACTATAAGTCTAAAATAAAATCAAATAGGGAGTGAAGACCCTATGTTGGAAAAGCAGACTTAGGATGGGAGACCCTATGCCTAAAATAACATCAACTAGGTAGAGCAGACCCTATGAAGGAAAAGCAGACTAGGGAGTGGAGACCCTATATCTCAAATAAACATCAACTAGGGAGTAGAGACCTATGTTGGAAAAGTAGACTTGTGAGTGGAAACCCTTTGACTTAAATAAAATCAACTAGGGAGTGAAGGTTGTACATTGGAAAAGCAGACATGGGAGTGGAGACCCTATGCCTTAAATAACTTCAACTAGGGATAATAGACCCTATGTTGGAAACCAGACTAGGGAGTGGAGACCCTATGTCTAAAATAAAATCAACTAGGGAGTCGAGACCGTATGTCTAAAATAAAATCAAATAAGGAGTGGAGACCCTAAGTTAGAAAAGCAGACTTAGGAGGGGAGACCCTATGCCTAAAATAACTTCAACTAGGTAGAGCAGACCCTATGATGGAAAAGCAGACTAGGGAGTTGAGACCCTATATCTCAAATAAACTTCAACTAGGGAGTAGAGACCTATGTTGGAAAAGTAGACTAGTGAGTAGAGAACCTAAGACTAAAATAAAATCAACTAGGGACAGGTGACCCTATGTTAGAAAAGCAGACTTAGGAGTGGAGACCCTATGCCCAAAATAAAATCAACTAGGGAGTGGAGACTGTACATTGGAAAAGCAGACATGGGAGTGTAGACCATATGCCTTAAATAACTTCAACTAGGGATAATAAACCCTATGTTGGAAAAGCAGACTAGGGAGTGGAGACCCTATGTCTAAAATAAAATCAACTAGGGAGTCGAGACTGTATGTCTAAAATAAAATCAAATAGGGAATGGAGACTCTATGTTGGAAAAGCAGACTTAGGAGGGGAGACCCTATGCCTAAAGTAACTTCAACTAGGTAGAGCAGACCCTATTATGGTAAAGCAGACTAGGGAGTGGAGAACATATATCTCAAATAAACTTCAACTAGGGAGTAGAGACCTATGTTGGAAAAGTAGACTAGTGAGTGGAGACCCTATGACTAAAATAAAATCAACTAGGGAGTGAAGACCCTATGTTAGAAAAGCAGACTAGGGAATGGTGACCCTATGCCTAGAATAAAATCAACTAGGGAGTGGAGACCCTATGTTGGAAAAGCGATTAGGGAGTGGAGACCTTATGTCTAAAATAAAATTAACTAGGGAGTGTAGACCCTATGTTGGAAAAGCAGACTAGGGAGTGGAGACCCTATGTCTAAAATAAAATTTAACTAGGGAGTGGAACCGTATGTTGGAAAAGCAGACTAGGGAGTGGAGACCCTATGTTTGAAAGGTAGAAGAGGGAGTGGAGACCCTATGCCTAAAATAACTTCAACTAGGAAATGGAGACCCTATGTTGGAAAAGCAGACTAGGGAGAGGAGACCCTATGCGTAAAATAACTTCAACTAGATGGAAAAGCAGACTATGGGGTGGGGAACCTATGCCTAAAATAACTTCAACTAGGGAGAGGAGACTCTATGTTGGAAAAGCAGACTAGGGAGTGGAGACCTTATGTCTAAAATAATCTTCAACTAGGGAGTGGAGACCTTATGTCTAAAATAATCTTCAACTAGGGAGTGGAGACCCTATGTTAGAAAATCAGACTAGGGAGTGGAGACCCTATGCTTAAAATAAAATCAACTAGGGAGTGGAGACTCAATGCCTAAAATAAAATCAACTAGGGAGTAGAGACTCTATGTTGGAAAAGTAGACTTGGGAGTGGACACCCTATGCCTAAAATAACGTCAACTAGGAAGAGGAGGCCCTATGTTGGAAAAGCATACTAGGGAGAGGAGACCCTATGTCTAAAATAAAATCAACTACGGAGTGGAGACCCTATGTTGGAAAAGGAGACTTGGAAGTGGAGACCCTATGCCTAAAATAATATTCAACTAGGGAGTAGAGACTTTATGTTGGAAAAGCAGAATAGGGAGTGGAGGCCCTATGTTGGAAAACAAGACTAGGGAATGGAGACTCTATGCATAAAATAAAATCAACTAGGGAGTGGAGATCCTATGTTGGAAAAGTAGACTAGGGAGTGGAGACCCTATGCCAAAAATAACTTCAACTAGGGAGTGAAGACCCTATGTTGGAAAAACAACTTGGGAGTGGAGACCCTATGTCTAAACTAACTTCAACTAGGGAGTCGAGACCCTATGTTGGAAAAGCAGACATGGGAGTGGAGACATTATGCCTAAAATAACTTCATCTAGGGAGAGGAGACCATATGCTAGAAAAGCAGACTAGGGAGTGGAGACTCTATGCCTAAAATAACTTCAACTAGGGAGAGAAGACCCTATGTTGTAAAAGCAGACTAGGGAATGGAGAACCTATGTTGGAAAAGCAACATGGGAGTAGTGAACCTATGCCTTGAATAAAATTAACTAGGGAGAGGAGACCCTATGTTGGAAAAGCAGATTAGGGAGTGGAGACCCTATGCCAAAAATAAAATCAACTAGGAAATGGAGACCCTATGTTGGAAATGCAGACTAGGTAATGGAGACTCTATGTTGGAAACAGACTTGGGAGTGAATACCCTATACCAAAAATAACTTCACATAGGGAGAGGAGACCCTATGTTGGAAAAGAAGATTAGGGAGTGGAGACCCTATGTATAAAATAAACTACAAATAGGGAGTGGATATCCTATGTTGGAAAAGCAAACTAGGGAGTGGAAACCCTATGCTTAAAATAAAATTAACTAGGGAGTGGAGACCCTATGCCTAAAATAAAATCAACTAGAGAGTGGCGAATCTATGTTGGAAAACATAATTGGGAGTGAACACCCTATGCCTAAACTAACTTCAACTAGGGAGAGGAGGCCCTATGTTGGAAAAGCAGACTAGGGAGTTGAAACCCTATGTCTAAAATAAAATCAATCACGGAGTGGAGACCCTATATTGGAAAAGCAGACTTAGAAATGAAGACCCTATGCCTAAAATAACTTCAACTAGGGAGAGGAGACCCTATGTTGGAAAAGCAGACTAGGGAGTGGAGACCCTATGTCTAAAATAATCTTCAACTAGGGAGTAGAGTCCTTATGTTTGAAAAGCAGACTAGGGAGTGGAGACCCTATGTTGGAAAAGCACACTAAGGAGTGGAAATCCTATGCCTAAAATAAAATCAACTAGGGAGTGGAGACCTTATGTTGGAAAAGCAGACTAGAGAGTGGAGACCCTATGCTTAAAATAAAATCAACTAGGGAGTGGAGACTCTATGCCTAAAATAAAATCAACTACGGAGTGGACACTCGATATTGGAAAAGCAGACTTGGGAGTGAACACCCCATGCCTAAAATAACATCAACTAGAGAGAGGAGGCCCTATGTTGGAAAAGTAGACTAGCGAGTGGAGACCCTATGTGTAAAATAAAATCAACTACGGAGTAGAGACCCTATGTTGGAAAAGCAGACTAGGGAGTGGAAACCCTATGCCTAAAATAAATTTCAACTAGGAAGTGGAGACCCTATGTTGGAAAAGCAACTTAGGAGTGGAGACCCTGTGCCTAAAATTACTTCAACTAGGGAGAGGGACCCTATGTTGGAAAATCAGACTAGGGAGTGGAGACTCTATGCCTAAAATAAAATCAACTAGGGAATTGAGACCCTATGTGGGAAAAGCAAACTTGGTAGTTGAGACCCTATGCCTAAAATAACCTCAACTAGGGAAAAGAAACTCTATGTTGGAAAAGCAGACTAGGGAGTGGAGACCCTATGCCTAAAATAAAATTCAACTAGAGAGTGGACACCCTATAATGGAAAACTAGACTTGGGAGTGGAGACCCTATGCCTAAAATAACTTCAACTAGGGAGAGGAGACCCTATGTTGGAAAAGCAGACTAGAGAGTGGAGATCCTATGCTTAAAATAAAATAAACTAGGGAGTGGAGACCCTATGTTAGAAAAGGAGACTAATGAGTGGAGACCCTATGCCTAAAATAAAATCAACTAGGGATTGGAGACCATATGTTGGAAAAGCAGACTATGGAGTGGAGACCCTATGCCTAAAATAACTTCAACTAGGAATTGGAGACCGTATGTTGGAAAAACATACTAGGGAGTGGAGACCTTATGCCTAAAATAACTTCAAATAGGGAGTGGAGACCATATGTTGGAAAAGCAGACTAGGGAATAGAGACCCTATGCCTAAAATAACTTCAACTAGGGAGAGGAGACCCTATGTTGGATAATCAGACTAGGGTTTGGAGACCCTATCACAAAAATACACTTCAACTTGGGAGTGGAGACCATATGTTAAAAAAACAGACTAGGGAGTGGATACCCTATGTCTAAAATAACTTCAACTCGGGAGTGGAGACCCTATGTTGGAAAAGCTACTAGGGAGTGGAGACCCTATGCCTAAAATAAAATCAACTTGGAAGTGGAGACCCTATGTTAGAAAAGCAGACTAGAGAATGGAGACCGTATGCCTAAAACAAACGTCAACTAGGGAGTGGAGACCCTATGTTAGAAAGCGGACTAGGGAGTGGAGAACCTATGCCTAAAATAATCAACCAGGGAATATAGACCCTATGATGGAAAATCAAACTAGGGAGTGGAGATCGTATGTTGGATAATCAGCCTAGGGTGTTGAGACCCTATGGCAAAAATACATTTCAACTTGGGAGTGGAGATCCTATGTTGGAAAAGTAGACTAGGGAGGGGAGAAACTATGCCTAATACAAAATCAACTAGGGAATGGAAACCCTATATTGGAAAAGCCGATTAGGGAGTGGAGACCCTATGCGTAAAATAAAATCAACTAGGAAGTGGGTACACTATGTTGGAAAAGTATTCTAGGGAGTGGAGACCATATGCCTAAAATAAAATCAACTAGGTAGTGGTGGCCCTATGTTGGAAAATCCACTACGGAGAGGAGACCCTATTTCTAAAATAAAATCAACTAGGGTGTGGTGACCCTATGTTGGAAAAGCAGACTAGGGAGTGGAGACCCTCGCTTGGAAAAGCAGACTTAGGAGTAGAGACTCTATGTCTAAAATAACTTCAACTAGGGAGTGGAGACCCTATGTTGGAAAAATTACTAGAGAGTGGAGACCCTATTGCTAAAATAACTTCAACTAGGGAGTGGAGACCCTATGTTTGAAAACCTGACTAGGGAGTAGAGCCCTTATGCCTAAAATAAAATCAACTAGGGAGTGGAGATACTATGTTGGAAAAGCAGACTTGGAGTGGAGACCCTATGCCTAAAATTAAATCAACTAGGGAGTGCAGACACTATGTTGGTAAAGCAGACTTGGGAGTGGACATCCTATGCCTAAAATATCATAAACTGAGAGAGAAGACCCTATGCTGGAAAAGCAAACTAGGGAGTGGAGACTCTATGCCTAAAATAAACATCAACTAGGGAGTGGAAACCCAATGTTGGAAAAACAGACTAGGGAGTGGAGAACCTATGCCTAAAATAAAATCAACTAGGGAGTGGAGACCCTATGCCTAAACTGACTTCAGCGGAAAGGAGACCCTATGTTGGAAAAGTGGACTGCGGAGTGGAGACCCTATGCCTGAAATTAACTTCAACTAGGGAGTGGAGACCCTATATTGGAAAAGCATACTAGGGAGTGGAGACCTTATATCTAAAATAAACTTCAACTAGGGAGTGAAGACCTTATGTTGGAAAAGCAGACTTGGGAGTAGAGACCCTATGTTAGAAAAGCAGACTAGGGAGTGGAGACACTATGCTTAAAATAAAATCAACTAGGGAATGGAGACCATATATTGGAAAAGCAGACTAGGGAGTGGAGACATTATGCCTAAAATAAATTCAACTAGGGAGAGAAGACCCTATGTTGGAAAAGCAGACTAGGGAGTGGAGACCCTATGCCTAAAATACACTTCAACTTGGGAGTGAAGGCCCTATGTAGGAAAAGCAGACTAGGGAGTGAAGACTCTCTGTCTAAAATAACTTCAACTCGGGAGTGGAGACCCTATGTTGGAAAGGCGACTCGGGAGTGGAGACCCTATGCCTAAAATAAAATCAACTAGGGACTGGAGAGCGTATGTTGGAAAAGCAGACTAGGGAATGGAGACCCTATGCCTCAAATAAACTTCAACTAAGGAGTGGAGACCCTATGTTGGAAAAGCGGACTAGGGAGTTTAGAACCTATGCCTAAAATAAAATTAACTAGGGAATGGAGAACCTATGTTGGAAAAGCAGATTAGTGAGTGGAGACCCTATGAGTAAAACAATATCAACTATGAAGTAGAGACCCTATGTTGGAAAAGTACACTAAGGAGTGGAGACCATATTCCTAAAATAAAATCAACTAGGGAGTGGTGACCCTATGTTGGAAAATTTACTATGGAGTGGAGACCCTATATCTAAAATAAAATCAACTAGGGAGTGGTGACCCTATGTTGGAAAAGCAGACTACGGAGTGAAGACCCTATGTTGGAAAAGCAAACTTGGGAGTGGAGATCCTATGTCTAAAATAACTTCAACTAGGGAGTGGAGACCCTATTCCTAAAATAACTTCAACTAGGGAGTGGATACCCTATGTTTGAAAAACTAACTAGGGAGTAGAGACCTTATGCCTAAAATAAAATCAACTAGGAAGTGGAGACACTATGTTTGAAAACCTGACTAGGGAGTAGAGACCTTATGCCTAAAATAAAATCAACTAGGGAGTGGAGATACTATGTTGGAAAAGCAGACTTGGAGTGGAGACCCTATGCCTAAAATTAAATCAACTAGGGAGTGCAGACACTATGTTGGTAAAGCAGACTTGGGAGTGGACATCCTATGCCTAAAATATCATCAATTGAGAGAGAAGACCCTATGCTGGAAAAGCAGACTAGGGATAGGAGACCTTATGCGTAAAATAAAATCAACTAGGGTGTGGAGACCCTATATTGGAAAAGCAGACTAGGGAGTGGAGACCGTATGCCTAAAAAAATCACCTAGGGAGTGGAGGCCCTATGTTGGAAAATTTACTACGAAGTGGAGACCCTATGTCTAAAATAAAATTAACTAGGGAGTGGAGATCTTATATTAGAAAAATGACTAGGGAGTGGAGACCCTATTCCTAAAATAAAATCAACTAGGAAGTGGAGACCCTATGCCGGAAAAGGAGACTAGGGAGTGGAGACCCTATGACTAAAATAAAATCAATTAGGGAGTGGATACCCTATGTTGGAAAAGAATACTAGGGAGTGTAGACCCTATGCCTAAAATAAAATCAACCAGGGAGTGGATACCCTATGTTGGAAAAAACGTAACTAGAGATTGGGGACCCTAGGCTACCATGTTTTTGATTTTTTTTCTCTCTTTATTCTAGTTTATTTAATAAAAAATGAGTAAGAATACATGAAAGAATTTGGAAGAGACTTCCTTTTTGGATTGATTATTGATGCAAATCTGTTACTAGCCCTTTCGTAGTTTCTTTTGGTTGCACCTGCTTCTTGCCAGATTGCTTTGGATTGCACATGTTTCATGTTTTCAAACAAATAACAATTGTTAGTTTGAAACGGTGGTTGGTTTTGTGGCATTCACTGTTTCAATCACCTGATCTTGGCCCGACTTCTTTGATGAAGAACTCAACTACAACTGCTTGTTCCCTGAGGATCGATTTCATTTCAGGCGCTGGAGAACCTCTAGTTTTTCCAGGCTTTTCCATGACGGTTTATTGGTGGAACTCAACCTTATCGACTTTATTTTGCCTTCGTAGGCCTTTCCCTTTTGACTTCCTTTTTTTCTTCTCTCTCTTTTTTTATTCTTCATTTTTTTCTTTTTTTTTATAAAACTTCGAGCATTGTGTCACGACCTGAATTTACCACCCTCGGGAGTCATGATGGTGCCTACTAATGTGAGCTAGGCAAGCCGACTATTGAACAAATTACCACTTTACCCATTTTATATTCTTTAACAATTATGAATCAATAACTTTTAAATAGCGGAATTTACCATAAGCGGAAGAAAAGCAATAAACTATCTGAACATGAATCCAATACAATTGTTTGAAACTCTACCACCTAGAACGGGTGTCACAGTTTCACAGACGATCTAAGAATGCTACATACAAGGTCTAAAAATAAACAATGCATTTTTTTAAGTAAGGAGGTGAAATAGGAAATAAGGGATAGAGGGAGACGCCAGGGCCTGCGAACGCCTTCAGGTCTACCTTGGATCTCCGTGTCGATTGAAGGCAGCCACCTAATCTACAGTCCAAATGCTACTGCTCCAGGATTTGCACATACTGCAGAGTGTAGTATCAGCACAACCGACCCAATGTGCTAGTAAGTAGTGACAAGGCTAGGACCAAACTACCAAATAAACCTGTGCAACTCAACTATGTACAACGAAAAAGAAGAACAATAATATACAGTCAAGTATGGGAGGGGGTAACATGTTGCGGGGACATTGAATATTAATAGAAGAACAACAAAAAAAATAAGGATCACCACAGTTCAATTGAGAATAGGAAGGCGAGATCATGCTGCGAGGTATAACAAGTATTAACAGGAAACCAACAACTAAATGTAGAGAAACCGTATCTCAGTTATCAATAAAAATCAGGAAATCAAAGACAAGTGCACGACATCACCCTTCGTGCTTTAACACTCTCTCACAAAAACAATACACGACATCACCCTTCGTGCTTTAACACTCTCTCACCAAAACAATACACTACATCACCCTTCGTCTTTTACACTCTTTCTCACCCAAGCAACAAACACAAGGCAAATAGGGTAATGGAATCTATAACATTGAAATAAAATCAAGCAACAATAGAAAATCGGTAAATAAACGTAAAGGAGAGCATAACTCAATTATCAGCAAGAATCTGGAAAATCAAGGACAAGTGCACGGCATCACCCTTCATGCTTTTACTCTCGTCCTCACCATAAGAATCAACATAAACTGCATGGCACCACCCTTCATGCTTTTACTCTCATCCTTACCATAAAATTAATATAATAGGCACGGAATGGTACATCGTGCGGTACGACATCACCCTTCGTGCTTTACACTCTTTCCTCGCAAATCATACACGGCATCACCCTTCGTGCTTTAATAGTCTTCCTCACCCAAACAATAATCACAAGAAATAAGGGTAAGGAAATAAATGAAATCACAATAAAATCCCGGCAAGGGAACAATAGCACAACAATCAAATCCCGGCAATGAAAACAATATCAAAACAATAACATCCCGACAAGGGTGACAATATCATGATTCTTTCTCTCCTTTCTTCTTTCACATTTACTTCATAACTCAATTCACAACTTGAGTCAATGCTCTATAATATTCAACAATTCTATTCTTAACTTGAGCCAATGCTCTACGATGTTCAACAATTCAATTCTCAACTAGAGCTAATACTCTACAATGTTCAACAATTCAATTCTCAATTTGAGCCAATGCTCTACCATGTTAAATAATTCAATTCTTAACTTGATCCAATGCTCTACCATGTTCAATTAACAATAATACTTCCATAGGTCATATTCTTCAATAGAAATTATCATATAGAGCATGAACAATATGAAACAGAGTCACGTTAATCATTGTATAAGACTCACAGTCATGCTTGACACCAATGTATAGATACTCGTCACCATGCCTATATGTCGTACTCAACAAATGACAAATACCAAATAGGACACAACTCCTAATCCCTCAAGCTAAGGCTAGACCAAACACTTACCTCGATGCCACAAACACAATTCAAGTCTCTACTATCGCTTTACCTCTTGATTCCACCACTAATTTGCTTGTATCTAGTCACAAGTTACTTAATTACATCAATAAATGCTAAATGAATCAATTCTAATGCATGGAGATGAGTTTTCTAAAGTTTTACCCGAAAAGTCATAAACTGCCCCCATGCCCACATGGTCAAAACCCGAGTTTCGAACCAAAACCCGTTTACCCATTCCCCCACGAACACAAATATATAATTTGTTTTGAAATCGGACCTCAAATCGAGGTCCAAATCCCCAATTTTTAAAAAACCTGGGTTCTACCAAAAACACCCAATTTCCCCCATGGAAATCATTGATTTTGAGTTGAAATCATGTGAAAAGATGTTAATGATTGAGGAAAATGAGTTAAACTTGACTTACAATCGATTTGGAAGAAGAGTTGCCTTTGAAAAATCGCCCAAGTGTGTTTTGGATTTGAAAGAGGGTGAAAAATGGGAGATTTTCAGCTAAGTATAAAAATTGCAGGTTGCAGATATGGGAATTGCGACCAGGGTTCGCAATTGCGAACCACTACCTCTTCTATGTTCGCATTTGCAACCAAGTAGATTTTCTAGTCTTCTTCGCATTTGCGATAGACCTTTCGCAAATGAGAAATCGCATTTGCAATACAAGAGTCGCATTTGCGACTAAGGCAGTAGCTGGGGGTAATCGCATTTGCGATGGGAACCTCGCATTTGCGAGATAGTGTTGGCCTGGGCTAGTTCTCATTTGCGACATAGCCTTCGCAAATGCGATCTCGCATTTGCGAGCCAGGCTTCGCAAATGCATGCCTGCAATACATTAGTTCAAAATCTGCAACATCCTAAGTTAAAATTCCACTCTGTGGCCTATCCAAAACTCGCTCGAGCCCTTGGGGATCCAATCCAACTATGCACACCAACCTAAAAACATCATACGGACTTGCTCGTGTATTCAAATCGCTAAAATAACATCAATAATTATGAATTTAGCATCAAATTATGAAATTTCTTAATAACTTCAAACTTGCCAAATTTCTCAAATAAGGTCCGATTCACATCATTTTAAAACCGTTTCTTACCAATTTTCACAGGCTCGACTCTCCGGAACCAAAATACGCCCCGATACCAATGGTTTCAAACACATTTCTCTTTCAAAAACTCAAAATTAATTCAGCAAAACAATTCTTTTAAAATTTCTTTTCTCAGGCTTAGGACCTCGTAATTCGATTCGGGGCATACGAACAAGTCCCATATTTTCTTACGGACCCTCCGGGACCGTCAAATCACGGGTCCGGGTCCGTTTACCCAAAATATTGATCAAAGTCAAATTAATTCATTTTATAGTAAAAATTTATTATTTTTCACAGATTTTCACAAAATGGCTCTTCGGCTACGCGCCCGGACTGCGCGCACAAATCGAGGTGATGCCGAAAGAGGTTTTTAAGGCCTCAAAATGCAGAATTCACATTTAAAACAAGTGATAACCTTTTGGGTCATCACCCATTGGGGGACTTTTGGCTCCTCAAACTTTGTCGAAACAGCTAGTCGTGTGTGACTTAGCCTTTTCCAACTTTATTTCGCCTTCGTAGACCTTTCATTTCTGGCTTCTTTCTTCCAACTTTAATTTCAGATCATTTGGGTACCTTGGCTTTTCAAACATTTGCCGAGATGGTTGGCCACGTGGGACTCAACCTTTTCAACTTCATTTGCCTTTATAGGCACTTCAATTTGATTTTTTTTCCTTATAAGAGTTTTGATTTATAAGCACCAGCCACCATGGCCAGTCGAGGCTGACTTATACCACTGACGAAACTGGGTGCCTTTTTGAATATTAGTTTTTATCAAATGAGAATCTTGTAAATCAGTCTTACCATCATTTCTTTTCTTAGTTTCGGAACAGAGTTGAGACAGAAAGGGATTCAAAGAAAATAAACAATGGAATGGAGAATGAGTTTAAAACAAGAAGTGTCCCTTTCGGGGAAAGGAAAGAAGGGCTTATCTGGAGTACATGCGGACTTTAGTGAACATGACATGCCTTTATTACTGGATTCCTGATCTGTATAAACCGTCCAGCTCTCAGAAATTCATCACAACTTTTGCCTCAAAATCGAGAAACCTAGCCAGGACTCTGTCGATGCCGATGGCTGTGAGAATCCTCTTTTCGATCAGAGGTTCCCTTTATAGGTTTTCACGAGCTGACCTCTCTCATTTCTCTACTCACCATCGCCTTATAGTGCTCTTTACGAGTTTTCACTAACAAGACTCTCTCTTTTTGATTTCTTTGCTTACTGTCGCCGCATGGTGCCCGTGTTGGTTTTGACCAATAAGACTCACTCATTTTATTTTTTTCATTTTGACTATATCGGATCCAAGTAACTGTATTCTTTGGTCCTTGAACATTCTCATCGATTAATCGGAAGGACTTGAACAGGGTTTGGGTAAAAAATGATTTGGATTGAGTTACAACTTTGGAACCTTTTGGGCGGGATCATCGCCGAACCATTATAACATCTGCCCTAGTTTTGCTTTTTTGGGGGACATTAAATTTTTATTTTGGTGTGACTAAACCCAGAGAGAAGTTATCTACGTATCCTTTCGGAATCAAGTCGACCGTAGTTCAAGGAACTTTTTTTTTGATTTTTTTCTGTTTTGTTTTGTTTTCTCTTTCTTTTTCCTCTCCTTTTTATTTCATTTTCTTTGTTTTTTCTTCCACATTCATTTTTTTCTCTCGTTTTTTATTTTTTTTAAAACTTTTTTTAATAACACTTTTAGGTTCCAAAGAGGGTAATCAAAGAAGAGTAACCAACTAAAATGGGTTTGCAAAGGATTAAGTGTTTGGGTAGCGAGAATGAAATCCTTCGTCATCCCAACCGAAGAATATTAATACTATATGGAGGATCAAACATAGTACCTTTTGGTTGCATTTGCATTGAATGTTGTTACATGAACATTTCCTTCGATGTGTCCCAAGTACAATACACTCTTTTGGCAGTACTCTTGTTGCAATGTACGGACCTTTCTAAATTGAAGCCAATTTTCCTTTAGCTGTTCCAATTATTTGTTTTATTTCCTTAAACCTATTTTCATTGCAATCTAATTCTTGATTCATTACTTCGAGGTCTGACAGCTTTTTAGGATCTGAACATGAAAGCCGCAAGCATGTCATGTTATTGAAATTTGCATTTAACATAACTGAAAAGAAAAATAAGAAAAGTGACAAGACTAAGAAAAGAGATATTACTGGACAATGAAATATTAATTTCATTTGATTTTTTTGATTTTTGTTTTTTTTCCAGTTTTTGAAGATATAAGGGTTTACATCGGAAAATAAGACAATAAAGTAAAACATACGGATCACACCCTGAGATAATCCGATCGCAGAAAGGATAGCAAGACTGGCTACCGAGACTCCCATCTGATAGGAACTTTCAGGCTTGGCGACCGTTTTCGGCTTTTCTTCTATTTTGGTAATGGCTGTAATGACCTTCAGTGCCGGATCAAATTCCTCATCTTCACAAATCATTCCGATTATCCACCCGCTGTTGTAGGCAGGCAACAGATTGTTCATCGCATCAGGAGCTTCTTCATCCCAAAAAATGATTCTTTTAGCTTCAATTAAGTCTTCAACTGCCCTTTTAAGGGTCCAACAGTCCTCCGTATTGTGTCCTACTGCTCTAGAGTGGTATTCACATCTATTATCAGCTTGATACGAGGGGGACTCGGGGTTTGGTTGGTTTGGGGACACTGCTGTAATTGATCTAGCCTAATTAGCTTTTGGAACAAGCTTGAATATGATTCACCAATGGGGGTGAACTGATTTTTTCTGAAAGGCTCTCTTGGACGAGGATTGTACTGGGGAACATTTGGTTGGGGATTATATGGAGCTTGGTAAGGATGGACATTTATGGGAGGTGGAGATCTGTTTTGTGTATAATGTTGTGGCCGCGTGTAATGTTGTGTGTTCATCAACGCATAAGGAGGTGGTGCCACGGCATAAGTAGCATCTTGAAGAGGATAATAATGTTGAGGGACCTCAGGAAGCATATATGATCGGATGGATGACCTGTGGGTCCCCCTCGAGCTCGAAACCATTATGGCTCGTTCTTTTCTCCCGTTTCCATTTATCAAATACTCTGAACCATTTTGAACATTTGGTGATGTGGCTTTAAAAGCAGCATGACTCAAGATTCGGCCCGTTTTTAGACCGTTTTCAACCATTTCCCCAATTTTGATAGCCTCAGCAAACGACTTACCCACAATAGACATCATGTTCTGGAAGTAGTCAGCCTCTTGGGCCTGCAGAAAGACCGTGACCATTTCAATTTTGTCCATTGGAGTCTTTACCCTGGCAGCTTGCTCACGCCATTTGACAGCATATCCGCGGAAGCTTTTCGCGGTTTTCTTTTTTAAATCGGATAAGGAGTTTCTGTCGGGAGCGATTCCATATTATATTGGAACTGGCGGACAAAATCTTGAGCCATATCGTCCCACACATGCCAATGAGTAATTTCTTGATCCGTATACCACTCAAAAGTGATTCCGGTGAGGCTTTCCCCAAAATAGGCCATTAGCAGCTCCTCTTTTCCACTAGCACCCCTCAACTGGTTACAATATCGTTTCAGAGATGAGCGACCGGGTCTCCGTGTCGGTTTTACTTTTCAAATTTTGGAATCTTGAAGCCAGTTGGCAAGTGGACATGGGGAAAAATACAGAGGTTAATGTTTTTCAGGCTTTGTTCCAGGATCTTCATCTTCCGAGACATTTCCTCTTGCTCAGGACTTTTAGCAACCTTTTCTTGCTCCACTGAGAAATCATATTGTGGAGGTTGAGTGAAAGTGTACGGGGTCACATATGCTATTTCTAACTGAAGTTGTGGACACTGAAAGGTGAACATTGGAGGCTGAACATACGGCCGTGGTAAAGTTGGTTGTGTTCTGGTGCAGACTTGTGCTGCAGAGAACAATATTGAAGGTGCTCTAGAAACTAGCGCCTGGGGGCGAACCACAGAAGGCATGCCAGGAACATTGGACGGCATTGGAGGGTGCCCACATAGGATGAGAGGGTTGGGCACAAGGGCGTTGGTAACCTCACCTGACCTGGGGATCAACTCAGGGAACCCAGGGATTGCACTTGGCGGTTCCCTACCATTAGACCAGGCGTCCCACATTTCTAATATGCGGAGATGAAATATCTTATTCTCTTTAGCAGCTGCTGATTTTAACTAAAGAAAAGCCGATGCCGGGCTATCCTCAGGACCAATGATTGGTAGATTGCTTGCGGAGGCCATCTGTGCCTTTGGATCTTGTGAAGGAGGGGAGGCTAGATTACCAACAAAACTAACCACCAAAACCTGGCTAGTTTGCAAACCCAACAACCTAATTAGTTTTGAGACGCTTAATAGATAGGAAATCACACGTTTGGATGCAATGCACCTAAACAATTAAACGTTTCTACCATGTGTTTGAACGGTTGTATGTTTCATTCCGGCCTTAGTTAACTTTCAGTATGTACCCCATTTCTTTTTTTTTCTGCATCTCTTAATCACTCTTGATTTTTTTTCATTTCGTTTTTATCTCTCTTTTATTTTTTATCTTTTTTTGGCACTATCTTTTCTTCTTTTAGTTTTTCTTTTTGTCACTCTCTTTTATTTTTGGCACTCTCTTTTCTTTTTTCGTTTTTCTCTTTTTTTTCAGTTTATTTTTCACTTAGTTAATTTTATGGCTATGATCGAATCCGATGAGGATTGCATATGTATCATGACGCTGCATGAATTAGATCTTGCGTAGTTCGGGAAGATCGAAAGAGTAAATAAAATAACTTTTTTTTTTGGAATTTTTGAAAGAAATGCTTTAAGAGAAGAAAGGAAATATTTTTTTTAATTTTTTGATTTTGATTTTTTTGTTTTGTTTTTGAAAGAGAGACTTCTAAAAATTCATTTGCTTTTGATTTGAACTTTGTGAATTTTAAAAGTAAAAAGAAAATATTTTTGTTTGAATTTTCATTTATTTTCTTTTTTTCTAAAGAAGAAAGAAAATATTTTTGGATTTTGGATGTTGTCTCTTAATTTTCGAAAGAGGGACTTTTAAGAAAATATTTTGGATTTTTGCAAATTGGGGCCGAAACAGATGAGGTTTACCTACGTATCTCACATCCGGTGATAATTAGACCCGCATAGTTCGGTCAGTTTTGACATAATTGGAAAAAGCATGATATTGACTCACTTTCATGTTTTTTTAAATACATTTTCATTTGTTTCTTTCTTTTCTCAAAATTTTTGGCAGAGTTTCGAGACATTTTCAAATATCGAGATTTTTAAAATCGGATAAATTCTCTATTCTACCTCACTCTTTGTTTTTTTTTTCTCTTGATTTTCTTTTTCTAGCCTGTCAACATGCAATACGAAACAAATAAATACTCATATAGCACGTGGGATGCATCAAAATGGTTTATTATTTTGGGTCCACCTGTCCTAGACGGACCCAACCCCTGTGTTGAGTCCCCAAGGTCAAATGCACGTGATGCAAACAAACGTTCATACTAGGGATCCAGTATGAGGTTGTGTTATTCTATGTTTAAACCTGGGGTTGTGTTCTAAACCTGGCTTACCCGAGCGGACAAACTCGAGTCTAGGAGGGGGCAACGTACCGGGAGCACAAAAGTCTACCCGGCCTTGTTGCTTGCCCAGCCACGTTCTATTTGGTATAACTTCTAACAGAAAAAGTAGGCCACGCGAACGTGTGCACCGTTTTTTTAGAAGACTCAGATATAGTAAGTCCACAAAATACAGTAATATCAACAATTAAGCCAAATAAAATCACATTAACAAGCTCGAATTCTTGAACCCTGAATCGGAGATTCTGGGTTCTTGTCCCCACCAGAATCGCTAGAGCTGTAACACCTCTTTTTTACACCCGAGGGGGATATAGGAGTTTTTTCAATTTAATTGACATTATTCGATATGGGTTCATTTATTTAATTTTTCAGAGTCGCCACTTGGAATAATTTATTTTTGGTGTCCCAAGTCACCGGTTTATTTTTAAATCCCAAATCTATAAAATTTTCGACTTTATTTAAAAGTCTGAAACCAGAAATTCTAGATAAGAAATTCTGCTAAACTGGGAGAAGGTGTTAGGTATTCCCAGGTTCCATGGTTTTAGCACGGTCGCTTAGCAATTTATACTTGGCTTAAATTGTTTAACTACTCATTTTTAGGACCTATGTGCATTTATCTTTCACCGCTTTTAGTCACTTGATTATTCGTAATTAAAGAATCGAGTTACGCGTACGTATACTCATTTTCTTTGGCGCATCAAAATCTGTCACCCGAACGTGCCCACAATTAATAACGCTTTGTTTATTTTATTAAGAAAAGTTTGGTTTAAGTTGCGCGAACGCATCCCTCGGGTTATTTTTAGAACGAAATTCATAATTATGTTATGCGAACGTATACCTAATCACGGTAATAAACTGGGTCGCGCCTAAAGTAAGCTACGAATGTTCATTTTGAAAAAAACATACTCGTGTCACGCAAACGTGTACACAATTAATAGCCTTTCTATTGATATTAAGATTGTTTCGCCCAACGTTGCACGAACGCATACTTTTGTCTTAATTTTGTGAATCGTAATTATGTCGCGAATGTCGAAAATCCTAAAGATTGTGTACCCCTGTGTTGTAGGCCTAAACATGTTACTAGCGGCTTTGAACAACACAAAGCAAAATGAAGTAACAAACAAAAGTAATAACGCAACAGTAAAGCTAAAATGTAATACTTTATACCCAAATCCATGCCATATATAAACTTTATAGATCAATGATTATCAAATATCCAAGTTCTTTTAAAACTACTAAATACCAAACCCACCAGTACTTTTTTGATAAAACCGGCGAATTCCTTCTTATCAAATATGCACAAGGTATTATACCAAATAGTGTACACTCATCAACCAACTGAAATGATTTTAGCTCCTGCACTAATTGTCGATATTCCCCCATGTTGCTACACTTATTTCTAACTGCCCCAAGTTCTTTTCCCTAAAGCCCAAACCTTACTTCTTTTCAATTTTAATTTTTTCTAAATTTACTACCTGTTCATGTAATTCAAACACTAGCAAAAGAGTATCAAAAGTTAAATACAAAATGTATAAACACTCATTTAAGCATTCATCCAATGGAACTCAAACTAATAGAGATTAAGAGAGATTGTCAGCTCAACCAAATAAATCATATGGTCACCTAAATAGAAAAATAAAAATCAAATAGATAAAGTGAGAAATGGACCTTAAAGGTTTTTACCAAAACAGAAATTTGGATCCGATTTTTGGGTCGTTCAACAGAAAACTCAAAACGGAGCAACAAACAGCAATAATTATTGGATAGGAACCGTGAATCAGTCCATGAGCGTAACCAGAACTCGAAAACCTCGAATGGACCAATGTATATACTCAATGAAGAAGAAGGACCCCGAAATATACAGTGTATCCACGGTCCCATGTGCCACCGCAGCTGAGTTCATCAGCATTTCCACTAAGAAATTGGTGCGAGAAGTTGCAGTAGATGTTGAGTAGAAGTTTTGAAATCTAAAGCTATAAATATGAAGGAGATGCTTAATACCATAGTTGAGAGATCCACACATTCACAACCAAAGTTTAGACGCTAAATCTTCTAATTGCTTTGAGACCAAAAGGTCTGCCCTTTTTTCTTGGGTTATATGGTAGGGAATCTATTCTTTTTTTTGTGCTTTTTACATCAAAATGAAGAAGAAGCCCCCAAAAATCCGATTGGGGGGGGACCCTTTTATGTCACTGCGGCGGAAACATTTTTGCTCTTAGGCATCAAGGTTCTAGGTCTTAGGGTCTAGCTTTATTTTATAGGGGTATGAATTATATTAGGTCAAATGGAGAATGGGTATGGACTCAATATTTTTGGGCTTGGGTAATTTGGGATTTTTGGGTTTCAAGTTAAGCTGGCCTAGACGAAATTGAAAGACCAAATCTACTTCTTTTCTTTGTTTCTTTTGATTTCAGAAATCTAATTGAATTAATTAAACAAGCTAAATAAAATCCTAAATTAGGCTCTAGCTTAAATTAATTTGTAAAGTTAAATTTACTTATTTTTACTAATTTAACACTAACTAATTTAAAACTAAAAGCTAAAATGTGGACATGACTAGTGTAACAATTTTTTTTTTGTGATTTTTGTTTAATGAATGCAATTAAATAATGAAATTAAATTCCTAAATGCAAATTGAATCTAAAATGACATGAAATTAAAATGTGACATTTTAATCATTTTTCTATGATTTTAAAAATATTAAAAATGCATGAAATGCAACTAAATAAAGAAAAACTTCTAAAATCCATTAAAAATCATTTTTGGATTATTTTTAGGAGCTATTTTCATGCAGGGCAAATATTAGGTGCTCACACCCACTACCAAGGATAGATTACTTGTTTGATCAATTGCAGGGTGCGAAGTACTTCTCCAAAATTGATTTAAGATCCAGGTACAACCTATTGAAGATCAGGAGCAGTATATTCCAAAAACAGCTTTCAGGACCCTCTATGGGCACTTTGAATTTCTGGTGATGTATTTTGGGCTTAAAAATTCCCCTGCAACTTTCATGGATCTTATGAATCAAGTTTTCAAGCCTTTTCTCGACTCCTTTATGATAGTATACATTGACGATATTCTTGTATATTCACAAAGTTAAGAGGACCACGTCGATCATCTCAGTGCAGTTCTGCAGACTCTATACCAACACCAATTGTATGCAAAGTTTTCGAAATGTGAGTTCTGGATTGAATTTCTCACGGTCTTAAGTCATGTCGTCTCCAGAGAAGGAATCAAGGTTGATCCTCAGAAGATTGCAGCTGTGAAGAATTGGCCTAGTCCTACAACTCCAACAAAGATTCACACTTTCTTGGGATTAATGGGGTATTACATGAAGTTGTGAAGGGGTTCTCTACCCTTGCCTCTCCGTTGACTAAACTGACATAGAAGACGAGTAAGTTTCAATGGTCTGATGCTTTTGAAAAGAGCTTCCAGGAGTTGAAATCAAGACTGACTATGGCACCGGTGTTGACCCTACCAGAGGGTACAGATGTGTTTGTGGTGTATTGATGCTTCAAGGATCGAGCTTGGGGGGTGTATTGATGCAACATGGCGAGGTTATAGCTTATGCTTCTAGGCAACTCAAGAATCATGAAATGAACTATCCAACACATAGCTTAGAACTTGCAGCGGTGTTATTTGCATTGGAGATTTGGCGTATTTACATTAGATAAGATGGATTGAGTTACTCAAAGATTACGACATCGATATCCTATTTCACCAGAGAAAGGCCAATGTTGTGATGGATTCTCTTAGCCGGAAATCTATGGGTAATTTGGCTCACTTGGAGGCATATTATAGGCCATTAGCCAAGGAATTTCATCGGTTGGCTAGTTTGGGATGTTGCCTTGCAGACTCTAGTGAAGGAGGGGTGATTGTGCAAAATATGGCTAAATCATCGCTTGTTGTGGATGTGAAAGATAAGCAATACAATGAGGGAATTCATAAACATAGGACTATGGCTTTTTCTCTTGGCGTGGATGATGGTACACTAAGGTACCAAGGGCTCCTATGTATTCTAAATGTAGATGGTTTCCGGGAATAAATCATGACTGAGGCTCACACTTCTAGGTATTTCGTGCACCTGGGTTCAACAAAGATGTATCATGATCCCAAGGAAGTCTACTGGTGGAATGATATAAAGAGAAACGTGGCGGACTTTATGGAAAGAATTCCAAATTGTCTGCAAGCAAAGGCTGAACACCAATGGCCCGGTAGGTTGGCGCAGAATATAGAAATTCCAATATGGATGTGGGATATGATCAATATGTACTTTGTAGCAGGACTAATTCGCACTCCTCACAAGTTTGACTCGATTTGGGTGATTTTGGACTGACTCACAAAATCATCACACTTTTTTCCGGTAACGGCTACTGACAGAGTAGAACAGTATTCTAAGTTATATATCAAAGAAATAGTCAAGTTGCATGGCACTCTAGTTTCTATCTGTATACGGTAAAATCAGAGGTTCCAATTTTCCGTCATTATGGTGCCTCATAAGCATATTTCACAAGGTTCGAGACCAGGGTCAAGGTTCACCCTCGAGGTCTATCGAAGCTCGACCTCGAGGAAATGCAGACCAACGGCTATGATGGAAAAGTAGGGAGTTCCCAAGGCGCACAACTAGGGATGACAAAGTCTAGTGAGCAAAGTTCAGACCCGAATTATGGCATCAACTAGTTGTCCCATCCCCATATCTTTGTAATAAATGCAATTGTACTATATTGGGATTCCCCCTAATATATAAGGGGATCCTTGTCATTTTGTAAATATTTGTTGCTCAATACTAAATAAACAAGAACATTCTCTCTGCTCTCTAACACATTCTCTTGACCTCCTTACTCCATTTATAGCTTATATTCATTTTGTGCTATTTATTGTTCATTAATTATTGCTTATTATTGGTCATAAAGATCCCCCATTGCTTTATTACTAATGTTAGCCACCCATCGATTACCCTCGATAGTTCCCAACTGAGCTTTAGAATCGATCCCGAGACCCTCGAATAGGCAAGCTCGAGGCCCCAAATTATTAATCATTCAGTTTGCTTATCACCTTGTTTTCAATCTCTTATCTTATTTCTAAGTCTTTCATATAGCATCAACTGCTTAACAACTAGGATAAAAATAGATCATGTATTTTTAGAACCACTAAATCAAGTTTAATTATTATTACCAATTTTCGCGGTAAACAATTTGGTCCCCACCGTGGGGCTAGAAATAATAGTGTATTATTTTCTTGCCGGTTTTACTACACAATGCAAGTTATCTTTCACACTTTTTCTTGTCCAAGATCTTTGATTTCAGGTTAAAATTCCTAAACTAGTAAGTGTGCCCTAAAACAACAGCCTCAAAAACTACGGGAAGGATAGTACGGTTATTCCAGGTATGGGTGTGCCACCACGAAACCCTGAGAGAACACCCGAGCCGATTCCCAAGGGTACGACCTCGTGCGATGCCCAATGCGTTAATGCTGGTCCTCACATTAACTAGGGAGCGTGTTGAGAAATTCAGCGGGAAATTCGGAAACATCCAACCTGGGCAAAAAGAGAGATTCCTCGGTATGTTGTTCATATGATTATCAACGAGACCGACATCCCCCAAGGACCCGTGATCAAACGGATAAAATATCCACTGCAATAGAGGGGCCGATCCGAGACCGCATGACCTTAGACACCCTCATATTCAGCGAAGAAGATCTCGAGACCTTGGCAAAACCACATAACGATGCTCTGGTAATTTCATTTCATTAAAGCAACGTTCAAATTAAATGTGTTCTCGTGGATCCTAACAACTCAGCCAATGTAATCAGGTCGAAGGTAGTACAACAGATGTGGTTGATTGATCAGATCGTACCTGCCTCCCGGGTCCTCCACGGCTTTAACATGGCAGGAAAAGTAATGAAAGGATAGATTGCCCTCCCGATTGACACGTCTAGTACAGTTCAGAACACCAAGTTCAATATCATCAGCGATGACATGAGGTACATCGCATTGCTTGGCAGGCCGTGGATACACAGCATGAGGGAAGTGTCGTCAACTTTGCACCAGATGATAAAATTTCCAACAAAAGATGGCATAACAACCATATATGGAGAACAACATGCGGCAAAATAAATATTCGCAGTTTACCAGGAGGCATCGAGCCCCATACACTCCACCTCGTATGAGTCTGCGAGCATACAGACCCCTGAGGACGATGAAGAAAATTTCCTCGCTCCTCAAACTTTAGTTGCCCCTAAAGAGTCGGATACAACGAAATCGACAATTGAAGAACTGGAGCAAGCTATTTTAATAGAGCATATCCTGGATCGGAAGGTATACCTGGGAACGGGATTAACCCACAAACTCAGGAAAAAACTCATTCAATTCCTTATTAACAACATCGACTGTTTCGCTTGGTCCCACTTAGATATGACAAGAATCCCGCCGGAAATAACCACCCACCGATTTAGTGTCGACCCCAGGTTTAAATCGGTAAAGCAATAAAGAAGACCCCAGTCCGAAGGAAAAAACACATTCATCAAGGACGAGGTAACGAAACTCCTTAAAATAGGGTCTATTAGAGAGGTAAAGTACCCCGAATAGCTGGCCAACGTAGTGGTAGAGCCCAAAAAGGAAAATAAGTTAAGAATGTGCGTAGATTATAATGATTTAAATAAGGCGTGCCCCGAGGATTCTTTCCTATTGCCTAACATTGATCATCTGATCGATGCTACCACTGGCCATGGGACCATTACCTTTCTCGACACCTACTCGAGGTATAATCAAATTAAAATGAACCTCGAGGATAGGGAAAAGACTTCATTCATCACGAAGTATGGTACCTACTATCACAATGTAATGCCCTTTGGGCTGAAAAACATAGGGGCTACGTACCAACGTCTAATTAATAAAATGTTCGAGCATCAAATAGGCAAATCCATGGAAGTTTATATTGATGACATGCTAGTTAAGTCCCTATGTGCAGATGACCATTTGACTAATTTGCAAGAAACATTCGACATCCTTAGAAGTTACAACATGAAGCTTAACCCCGGGAAATGTGCCTTCGGAGTGGGTTCGAGCAAATTCTTAGGCTTCATAGTATCGAACAGGGTGGTCGAGATCAACCTCGACAAAATCAAGGCCATTGAAAAAATCATGGTGATAAATAATGTAAAGGTTGTGCAATGGCTAACAGGGCGAATAGTGGCTCTGGGTAGATTCATATCAAGGTCGTGGGATAGGATTCATCATTTCTTCTCTTTACTCAAAAAGAAAAACAACTTCGAGTGGACTCTAGAATTACAACAAGCCTTAGAGGAACTGAAATGATATCTGACTAATCCACGCTTTGCTCCACACTCCAAAAGAGGATGAAACACTGTACCTATACCTGGCCATATCCGAGATAACAGTAAGTGGTGTGCTGGTTCGAGAAGAGCAAGGTAAGCAATTTCCTGTTTATTATGTAAGTTGGATCCTAGGGGATGCCAAAACCAGGTATACACACCTAGAAAAATTATCTTATGAGTTAATAAGTGCATCGCGAAAACTGAAACCCTATTTTAATGCCACCGTATTTGCGTTTTAACAACGTACCCTCTCCGAAGCATATTGCACAAGCCCGAACTATCTGGCTGATTGGCAAAATGGGCCATCGAACTCGGGGGGTATGATATCGAGTATCAACCCCGAACGACCATCGACTCCCAAATTCTGGCGGACTTCGTGGCCAACTTCTCACCCTCCCTCGTACCCGAGGTAGAAAAGGAACTCTTACTAAAATCAAGCACATCTTCCGGGGTATGGGCCCTGTTCACTGACGACGCCACAAAAGTGAGCGGATCCGGACTCAGTATAGTCCTGAAGCTGCCCACGGGTGGCATAATCAGAAAATCTATAAAAACTGCAAGATTGACTCACAATGAAGCCGAGTATAAGGCTATGATTGTAGGTCTGGAATTGGCCAAAAGCCTGGGAGCTGAGATCGTTGAGGCAAAATTCCATTCACTCCTAGTAGTAAACCAGGTAAATGGGAGATACGAGGTCCAAGAAGATAGGATGCAAAGGTATTTGGACAAAATCCAAATCACATTACGCCATTTTGAAGAATGGACCCTTGTCCACATACCTCGTGAGCAGAATAGTGAGGCCGATGCCCTCGCAAACCTGGGATTATCTGTTGAAGAAGATGACCTACTCCTCGGGGCTGTTATTCAGTTGTCCAAATTAGTGGTCAAAAAGATGGAAAATTACCCACGGACCTAAAGGAATCGAGGGCCCTACAAACCAAAGTAGCCCGGTTCTCGCTCGATGAAAATGGGACTCTATACAGAAAAACTTTCGATGGCCCCCTAGCAGTATGTCTAGGGCCAGGAGACACTAATTATGTACTCCGAGAAATTCACAAGTGTACTTATTGAAACCACTTCGGCGTCAATTCCTTAGTCCAAAAGGTGATTAGGGCAGGCTACTACTGGGACAACATGGAAAAAGACACTAAGGAATTCGTCCGAAAGTGCAATAAATGCCGTAGATTTGCCCCTATGATTCACCAACCCGGTGAACAACTACATCTGGTCAAATTGCCATGACCATTCATGAAATGGGGAATGGACATTGTCGGACCCCTAACAACGACACCAGATAACGCTAAATTCATTTTATTTATGACTGACTATTTCTCAAAATGGGTAGAAGTGCAGGCCTTCGAGAAGATAAGACAAAAAGAAGTCATTCACTTTATTTGGGATCACATTATGTGCCGATTCGGAATTCCTTCCGAGATAACATGTGATAATGAGAGGCAGTTCATCGGAAGCAAATTAACACAATTCCTTTAGGATCACAAAATCAAGAGAATCTTGTCGATTCCTTACCACCCGTGTGCAAACGGCCAGGCCTAGTCTACAAACTAAACCATCATCCAAATCTTAAAAAAGAAGTTGGAAAGCACTAAGGGAAAATAGAGAGAAATATTGCTCGAAGTGCTATGGGCATACCGAACAACTTCAAAATCGAGCATAGGGGAAACACCTTTCTTTTTAGTGTATGGCACCGAGGCTCTGATACTAGTGGAGGTCGGGGATCCAAGCGCCAGATTACGACACATCACTGAAAGCTCGAACAACGAGGCCATGACTACGACCCCCGAACTATAAGATGAAAAGCGAGAAGCCTCGCTAGTCCGAATGGCCACCCAAAAGCAAAGGATCGAAAGGTATTTATAGAGGCCCCACACGCATGCTGAAGGAGGCCAAGGGATAGACAGCTACCGTAATCAATGTGAAGGATTTCAGGGGCTGTGTGTACATTGTCTTTTGGCATCTTATGGCCGTTTTCATTACAGAAGTACCAGAAGGGCAGGAATTCAAGGTCGTTTCTCATCACTTTCACTCTAAGAAACACGTGGATTATCTGTATACAGTAAAATCGGAGGGTCCAATTTTCCATCATTATGGTGCCTCGTAAGCATATTTCACAAGGTTCGAGACCAGGGTCGAGGTTCACCCTCGAAGGCTATTGACATTCGACCTTGGAGTAATGCAGACCAACAGCTATGATGGAAAAGTGGGGAGTTCCCAAGGCATGCAACTAGGGCTGACAAAGTTAATGAGCTAAGTTCAAACCCGAATCATGGCATCAACTAGTTGTCACATCCCCATATCTTTGTAATAAATGCACTTATACTATGTTGGGATTCTCCTTCATATATAAAGGGAATCCTTGTCATTTTATAAATATCTGTTGCTCAATACTAAATACACAAGAACATTCTCTCTACTCTCTAACAAATTATCTTGACCTCCTTAGTCCATTTATTGCTTATATTCATTGCGTGCTATTTATTGTTCATCACTTATTGCTTATTATTGGCCATAAAGAGCCACCATTGATTTATTACTACTGTTAGCCACCCATCGATTACCCTCGATAGTTCCCAGCCAAGCTTTAGACTCGACCCCGAGACCCTCAAATAGGCAAGCTCGAGGCCCCGATTATTAATCATTCGGTTTGCTTATCACCTTGTTTTCAAGCTCTTATATGATTTCTAAGTCTTTTACATAGCACCAACTACTTAACAACTATCATAAAAAATAGATCATGTATTTTTAGAACCACCAAATCAAATTTAATTGTTATTACCAATTTTCACGGTAAACACTATAATTTCTGATCGGGGGGTGGGGATAGTTCACAACTAATTGTTAGAAGAAATTTCAGTAAGGTTTTGGTACTCAGGTGAATCTTTGTACATCCTTTCATCCACAAACCGCCGGGTAGGCAGAGTGGACTATTCAGACGTTTGAGGATATGTTGCACTTGTGCTCTTGACTTCATGGGTATTTCGGACGATCATTTGCCACTCATGGAATTTGCCTACAACAATAGTTAGCATGCTAGCATTCAAATGACACTGTTAGAGGCTTTATATGGTAGGAGTTGTAGATCTCCCATTGGGTGTTTAGATATTGGGGAAGGGGAGTTGATAGGATGGAACCTCATGCATCAAGCTTTGGAGAAGAAAAAAATCATTAATGATCGGTTGAAAACTACTCAGAGTCATCGAAAGTCCTATTCGAATATTTGTAGCAGAGATTTGGAGTTCAAAGAAGATGATTGTGTATTCTTGAAGGTTTCCCCCTTGAAGGGTGTAATGCGGTTTGGTATGAAAGGGAAATTGAGCCCAAGGTAAGTCGAGCCGTACATAATCATTTAGAGAATTGGTCAGGTGGCGTACAAGCTTGAGCTACCACTTGAGATGTCGTTAGTGCACCTGGTATTCCATGTGCCTATGTTGAATAAGGTAGTTGGAGATTCGTCGCATGTTGTACCAGTTGAGACTATTGAGGTTAATGAAGAACTGACCTATGAAGAATTCCAATTGCCATTCTTGATAGGGAAGTTCAAAAGCTAAGAAATAAAGAGATTTCCTCTGCGAAAGTGTTATGGCAAAACCAACAGGTTGAAGAGGCTACTTGGGAAGCCGAGGAAGAAATGAAGAAGAAGTACCCTCATTTGTTTGAATAATTATGTAATTGTGTATATGAAATTGTTGCTTATGAATTATGTATCACTTGTGTGGTTGATATTAAAGGGTGTTCCTTTCTTGTAATATATTGCTTATGAGGCCACACTCGGTGTTGTTTAATATTATGTTGCACCGTTGGGTTATGTATATGCTATTGGGATTGGTTCTAGGGTTCTCTGGCAGGTGGATAGGCCAAGTTGCAGTGGAAACTTTGCCAAAATTATTGGAAATTTAGCGAGTTAGTAAAAAATTTTGGGGTTGTTGGTGTGTGAAGTATTAGTTGGACCACAGTGGATACTAATGGTGAATTTTGACCATCATTTGAGGCCGAATGATTTTAAGTGGGAGAGGATATAAGGCCCCGTAAAATCTTACAAAAAACCCGGGATTTCGTGGTGCCAAGGTAGTCTTATGTGTTAATGATTTTAGGGTTTATTGCGGCAAGATTGCTCACTGTGGTACAGACTTTTTGGGTTGAACAATGCAGTAGGGATTTGAAGAAAACTTTTGGTAGAATAGGGAATTTTTGTGGCTCACTATGCGTATGCAGAATCTGTTTGAGAGACGCAGAATGAAGCAAAATTTTGAGCAAAAATTGTGGACCATATTCGGTCCATTATGCGGTCGTAGAATTACTTTGGGGGTCATTGATTCCATCACAGAATCAACATGGGGAATTCTAGGAGGATATTTTGCGGCCTATTCTGCGACTGCAGAATCAATATACGGGCCACAGGACACCCACATACCCAAGCAGTGGTACCCAGTTCCGGAGGGCTATTTCGCAACCCATTTCACGAACCGTAGAGGCATTATTTTGGAGCTTCATTTTTCTGGTTTTATAAACCCGACTGCATTCATAGAAGCCCCACACACATGCTGAAGGAGGACAAGGGATAGCCAGCTACCGTAATCAATGTGAAGGCTTTCAGGGGCTGTGTGTACATTGTCTTTTGGCATCTTATGGCCGTTTTCATTACAGAAGTACCAGAGGGGCAGGAATTCAAGGTCGTTTCTCATCACTTTCACTATAAGAAACACGTGGATTATCTGTACACAGTAAAATCGGAGGGTCCAATTTTCCATCATTATGGTGCCTCGTAAGCATATTTCACAAGGTTCGAGACCAGGGTCGAGGTTCACCCTCGAAGGCTATTGACACTCGACCTTGGAGTAATGCAGACCAACAGCTATGATGGAAAAGTGGGGAGTTCCCAAGGCATGCAACTAGGGCTGACAAAGTTAATGAGCTAAGTTCAAACCCGAATCATGGCATCAACTAGCTGTCACATCCCCATATCTTTGTAATAAATGCACTTATACTATGTTGGGATTCCCCTTCATATATAAAGGGAATCCTTGTCATTTTATAAACATCTGTTGCTCAATACTAAATACACAAGAACATTCTCTCTACTATCTAACACATTATCTTGACCTCCTTAGTCCATTTATTGCTTATATTCATTGCGTGCTATTTATTGTTCATCACTTATTGCTTATTATTGGCCATAAAGAGCCACCATTGATTTATTACTACTGTTAGCCACCCATCGATTACCCTCGATAGTTCCCAGCCGAGCTTTAGACTCGACCCCGAGACCCTCAAATAGGCAAGCTCGAGGCCCCGATTATTAATCATTCGGTTTGCTTATCACCTTGTTTTCAAGCTCTTATATGATTTCTAAGTCTTTTACATAGCATCAACTACTTAACAACTAGCATAAAAAATAGATCATGTATTTTTAGAACCACCAAATCAAATTTAATTGTTATTACCAATTTTCACGGTAAACACTATAATTTCTGATCGGGGGGGGGGGGATAGTTCACGGCTAATTGTTAGAAGAAATTTCAGCAAGGTTTGGGTACTCAGGTGAATCTTTGTACATCCTTTCATCCACAAACCGCCGGGTAGGCAGAGTGGACTATTCAGACGTTTGAGGATATGTTGCACTTGTGCTCTTGACTTCAAGGGTATCTCGGACGATCATTTGCCACTCATGGAATTTGCCTACAACAATAGTTAGCATGCTAGCATTCAGATGACACTGTTAGAGGCTTTATATGGTAGGAGTTGTAGATCTCCTATTGGGTGGTTAAATATTGGGGAAGGGGAGTTGATAGGATGGAACCTCATGCATCAAGCTTTGGAGAAGAAAAAAATTATTAAGGATCGGTTGAAAACTACTCAGAGTCATCGAAAATCCTATTCGAATATTTGTAGCAGAGATGTGGAGTTCAAAGAAGATGATTGGGTATTCTTGAAGGTTTCCCCGTTGAAGGGTGTAATGCGGTTTGGTATGAAAGGGAAATTGAGCCCAAGGTAAGTCGAGCCATACAGAATCATTTAGAGAATTGGTCAGGTGGCGTACAAGCTTGAGCTACCACTTGAGATGTCGTTAGTGCACCTGGTATTCCATGTGTCTATGTTGAATAAGGTAGTTGGAGATTCGTCGCATGTTGTACCAGTTGAGACTATTGAGGTTAATGAAGAACTGACCTATGAAGAATTCCAGTTGCCATTCTTGATAGGGAAGTTCAAAAGCTAAGAAATAAAGAGATTTCCTCTGCGAAAGTGTTAACCAACAGGTTGAAGAGGCTACTTGGGAAGCCGAGGAAGAAATGAAGAAGAAGTACCCTCATTTGTTTGAATAACTATGTAATTGTGTATATGAAATTGTTGCTTATGAATTACGTATCACTTGTGTAGTTGATATTAAAGGGTGTTCCTTTCTTGTAATATATTGCTTATGAGGCCACACTCGGTGTTGTTTAATATTATGTTGCACTGTTGGGTTATGTATATGCTATTGGGATTGGTTCTAGGGTTCTCTGGCAGGTGGATAGGCCAAGTTGCAGTGGAAACTTTGCCAAAATTATTGGAAATTTAGCGAGTTAGTAAAAAATTTTGGGGTTGTTGGTGTGTGAAGTATTAGTTGGACCACAATGGATACTAATGGTGAATTTTGACCCTCATTCGAGGCCGAATGATTTTAAGTGGGAGAGGATATAAGGCCCCGTAAAATCTTACAAAAAACCCGGGATTTTGTGGTGCCAAGGTAGTCTTATGTGTTAATGATTTTAGGTTTTATTGCGGCAAGCTTGCTCGTTGTGGTACAGACCTTTTGGGTTGAACAATGCAGTAGGGATTTGAAGAAAACTTTTGGAAGAATAGGGAATTTTTGTGGCTCACTATGCATCTGCAGAATCTGTTTGAGAACCGCAGAATGAAGCAAAATTTTGAGCAAAAATTGTGGACCATATTCGGTCCATTATGCGGTCGTAGAATTACTTTAGGGGTCACGGATTCCATCACAGAATCAACATGGGGAATTCTAGGAGGAGATTTTGCGGCCTATTCTGCGACTGCAGAATCAATATACGGGCCACGGGACACCCACATACCCAAGTAGTGGTGCCCAGTTCCGGAGGGCTATTTCGCAACCCACTTCACGAACCGTAGAGGCATTATTTTGGAGCTTCATTTTTCTGGTTTTATAAACCCGACTGCATTCATATAAAAACTATTGGGGTAATTTTAGAAGGTTCAGACTCATATTTTGTGAGTGGGGAAGTGATTTAGAGTGTGGGAGAGAGTTCCTTAACCAATTGTTCCTCAATTCTTGCTCAAATCTTGGAAGATTAACATGGGAATCTCACTAGGTCTTCATCCTAGAGGTAAGATTCTACACACTCAATTTTGAAATTTAACTGAATGGGTAATTAGAAAGGCAATTCTTGGGTGTGGGAGTTGTTCATCTTGCATGCATGTGTTATCAAAGGATGTAGGAAGATTGTTGAGCTAAACTCTTCTCTTAGAATTAAACCCCACAATGTCCTTGTAAGTCCCGAGTTACTAATTATAAATAGATTATTCCGAATAAGCTTTGTGTCAAAAGACATATGTATTCAATGTGTATTTCAAATGCTTTGGCTATGTGGTACTACTATTTGAGAATATGTTCAGCATATGAGTTGCATAACTAAATTCTATGACTTCAAGTTGTGTTTCAAATGAAAGCTAATGTCAATTGTGTAAGAAATCTCAATGCACTTAAGACTCTTGTTTGCTCATACGTATGCTTAATGTCTTGAATGTAAATGCCTCGTTGGTGAAAATCCATGATGTTGGTTGAAAGTGAAAATGGTGAGCATGAAATATGAAATACGAAATACGGCCAACACGCCAAATAAAAAGGGGATAAAATAATCGTGACCACTAGTGCCAATAAAATGAAAAGATGTGAAAGATGTACGAAATGGGATGATTGATATAAAAGTATGATGTCTAGGATAAGACAGCCTAGCTGATTGGGTCGTGATCTGACGCCATGCCGCACACATGGTGGTGATTGTGTTGGAAATTATAATTGAAGTTATGATTGTGGTTGATGTCTCGTATCTGACGGCCTAGCCGATCAGGTCATGATCAGACGCTGTGCCGCACACATGGTGGTGACTGTGTTGGAATTTGTAATTGAAATTGTAAACGGTGGCATATTGGTCCTAATGATCTCCTAACCTAGAATATAGAAATTGCTTGAAACTCGTCTTTTTCCTAACTTGATGTTTTGGGTATTGTTTGAGACTCTCATTGATGTTTATGATTGTTTATTCTTATGTCATCATTAATTCTTTTGAGTGGGTATTTAGTTATTCATACTAATACTATTCCACATGTAATAATGTCCCTTTTGCCGGAGGCGATGCATCTCACTATCATCATACTCTTTTGTATAAATTAGAATCTCTGTAGACATAGTGTGGGTGGTATGTTGGTGTTGGCGAAGTTGAACTAGTAATGTTTAATTATATCACACATTCCACATCAAATTGTGAGAGTGTAAGAATTTTGTAACTTATAAATAATGTAATTGCTGATAATGAATTGGTGTTGTTATTCACATGATCCTCCTCACTGCCTAATTAATGAAATAGATCGTCTCTTTATTCATGAGTGAGTTTAGTAGAAGGTATTGTACTGGCTTTCTCGGTCGGGTTATCTCGGTTGAGCACCGGTCACGCTCCCCGAGTTCGGAGCATGACACACATTTAGAGAGATTGTCATTCGTATCGCTAAAGCATGGGTAGGGATGCAACACAACCATCTAGTTCTGCAGCTACTACATTAACAACGCCTCCCCCATCATGAGGCACTATAGCACCCGCAGCGCATGGAGCAGCTAGGGGTGGTATCTAGAGCTTGGGAGGGCCTATCAGGTTTTATGCTATAAAGAGGCGTCGATATTCGGAGGCTTCTCTAAGTGTGGTTACAGGTATATTGATAATCCAATCTCATGATGTGTATGCTCTTATTGATCCTAATTCCACTTTGTCATATGTCACTCCTTATGTTGTATAAAATTTAGGATAGAACCACAACAACTTTATGAGACATTCTCTGTATTTACTCTTTGAACGAGACATATCATTCGTGAAGTCTCTTTATCACAATTATCTTACTTACAATCTCTTAAGGAATTAAATTCTATAATGATTTCTTTGAATTGAGCCACAACCCTGAGATAAATACTTCCCACTTGCTTTCCTAAATTCTCAACAAGGGACTATACCTGATGGATTTCTTACTGAACCTTTTGATTCAAATGGATAACATCTGCTCACATGTGATTATGCATGCACCGTCCAAAACGTGTAACCGTGTGGTATAAAATCCAATGTAAAGCAACCTAGTGTTGAGATCCTTCTTGAGAAACTCTTTTCTCTCGGGTGTGCGGCTCCTATGGTTTGAACAGTCACTTTACGCCTTTGTGAATATTATCATGAATCCTTTTCCCTGTTTAGTAACATAAGATCATATCTCAGCACCTATCATATTTGGACATGTCAATTGAAAGTGGTCAGTTGTCCGCATAATATTTTTGAGAAATTTGAGATTTCCAAAAATTCATCACAAGAAGATCTTTTGTTTGCCCATCTTAGTATGACTTTCATGTCCACCTAGATCAAGACTCAGTGAGTAACTCAATTTGTTCCTGGTATTGTAGTTTCCCATGAAGTGGCCTAGTATTACAGTTCTACCGTTATTATGGCAGAAATAGGTCCAGCTCATAGCAAGTGTTCATTCTCTCTAACCAATGCATGACTTTATCCTAATATTAAGATGTCCTAGCTACCTGGTTTCACTCGTATATGGTTGAAGTTAAGTAGCATTACCGTGACCTTTTCCTCTCCACTTCAAGTGGATGTTCTTGATTCTGACATATATCATGAGCATATTAATTTGAAAGATAAATTCTTTGTATCTCTAGTCCTCTCATATAGGATCAACTGTCGGGAAGAGTTAATCTGTCAGAATGATAATAATCTCACAAGTTTTCAACTTCTTTTTCAACCTGGTAGGCTTGGAACGTAGTTTCCTTATAACAATATTGTTAAGAGTGTAACACAGCTTCATGTATTTTTGAAACCTCTATCACATTAATGGTGCAAGAATCTTTTCATTTGAATTAAACAAATTTTTTCCTACACTCAAGTAGGAAACTAGTGTCACATACTTGACTATTCCTCCTTAAGGATTTCTATTGTCGATAAACTAGTTAACTCTATGCCTCATTTTTAAATCAGTGATGTCATCACAATGATTAACCTTGTCAATGCTATCGGTAGTAACCTTCATGTCTTTTAGGATATAACCTTCTGGAATACTCTGCTCAGCATATTGATGGATTCTTGAATAATTTCATCCCAATCTTGAACCCCGTTGTTCCTCCTTGTATTAAACCTAAGGGGAGTTGAAGGTTCAAACATGTCAAAGAAGAATCATCATCCCATGAATCAAATATTGGATAGGAAATTTTATGGTCATATTCATGCTAGCACATCTTAGAGTAATTGTTAAAGGTCGGCAAAGGTTTAGCTGGGTGTTCGCATAGAGATTTAGAGTTGAAGATGGTGAACATGTTATTCTCAATATTTTTCTCCATGAAGATGTTGTGTGAATTGCTAATAAAGGTAAAGTATGTGTATTCACATTAGGCCTTATGAAATCTTGAAGGAAATCGGTTGAATTATGAGTATGATGTTTCCCCATTATTGTCCTCTATGCACTCGGTGTTTCATGTGTCTATGGCCGAGAAGGTAGTTGGGAGCCCTTTTGTCTATCGTCTTGGTGGAAGCTATTGAAGGTAAAGGTAATGCATAATTGGATTATGAGAGGTACCCCATTGTCATCCTTATTAATAAGTCCGGAAGTTGAGGTTGCCTCCGTCAAAGTAAAAAAATATTCTCAATTGTTTGTATAGCCAAATGGTTGTGGTTCGAAGGTACTTTCTATGTGTTATGATTTAAATATGTGCAGGCTCATGTCCAGATATCACTTTTGATAATATAATGCTGGTAATGTTGAGATTAGTGCTGCTGATATATATTGTGATGCTTTATAGAGTTATGGATGTATTATTAGGGTGATTTTGGTGGTTCTCTGGCAGGTGGGTAGGCCCAGGGGAGACTCTGCCGAAATTTCTAGAATAATTGGGGAGTTAGTCAAATATGAGACATGGGAATGTGAATAAATAGCTAAGTCATATTTGGTGTTTTGTGGCTTGCCCTACCCCTCATTCGAGGACGATAATCCTAAGTGGGGAAGAATGTAAGTCCCCGTAAATTTTCGCCAAGAAATTTAAGATTTTGTTGTGCCGAGGTAGGGTAATAGGTTTGAGGATTTTAGAAAATGAGTTGGTATAGACGTTTTGGGTATAAGAATGCACTAAAGTGTTGATAGGAACTTTTGGTAGAAGAAGGCAATTCTGCGATCAATTTCGCAATGATAGAACTGTTTTGCGGACCGCATATGTATCGCAAAGTGGAGCAGAGAATGGGAAAATTTTAAAAAATAGTTTTGTTGGCCACAGAATGATTCTGCTAGCCGCTGAATGATTCTTCTGCCAACATAATCATTATGATGGCCATATAATCGATTCTGTTGCCCACAAAACAATTATATATCCCACATAACAATTCTGCTACCACATAATTGCACCACATTCGGGGGTCATTTTTGGAAAATTTCTTATCCGACCCTATTTTGATATAAGGCCTTAGGCGGTCATTTTACATGGTAAAATCTATTTTTTTTAGAGAGAGCAATTTTAGAGAGAAAAAGTGAAGAGCTAGCATGCTAATTATCCATTCTTGCCCCAATCTACAAGAATCAAGGAAGCCAATCACAAGATTTTCATCTAAGAGGTAAGCTTCTACTCTTTAGCCCTAAATTTTGGGATTTGGACTAAAAGTAGGGCATGAGAAGTATGATTTTTAGGTGTGGGAGTTGCTCTTTGTGTATAAATGTACCCATAAGTTTGGTAGGGAGGTTGCTGAACTAAATTGGGTGAATGATTTGTTGCGGGATGAAAGGATTCCACCATAGAAACCTTGTAGTGGAATTTGCACACCTAGTACTTGATGAAATGCCTAAATGACCAGAAACCATGAATCTCTCCCTAATTATTATTCTATTTTGTCATAGATCTAGTTGATTGGAATTGCTAGAAGTGTTGGGAAGTTATGGTAATCTACTGGGAAGCTCAAGCAAGGTATGTTGGCTAAACCACTCTCTTATAATTAAATTCCCTAATGTTCCCGTATGTTTGAAGTATGGTTGTATCAAGTTCCTTATTCCCATGTTTCGAGTTGTATCCAATGAGTTCGATTGTCTCGAGAAAGCAAAGTTTCTAGAATTATGTATTCAAAAGTGTTCTGAATGATCCTATCACATTGTGTTATGCTTCAGGAGTGTGTTCAAGAATGATAGGTGTATTAAAAGGTTATGGCTTTGAGTCGTATTTCAAATGAAAGTCCAATATGCTTAACTTGGCAAGAATACTCCATGCGTCTAAAACTCATATTGCTCATACAAATTTTTAAGGGCTTGATTTCGAATACTCATATTGTTGATAATCTATAAAGATGCTTGAAAGTGAAAGAAATGAGTTGGATATATAAAGTTTGGTCAACGGTGCCAATGAAATGAAATGATGTGAGAAAAATTATGAAATGAGCCTTGATTCAACTGATCCAAAATTACTTCGAAAATAGATTTGCCTAAAAACATATGTACTCAAGTCATGCCCATAAGTGGTTGTTTTAACTAATATTATTGTTTAGAAGTATTTCCAATGTGTTTTGAGCTCTTACATAAGTATTTCCAATGTGTTTTGAGCTCTTACATGTTCATGAGTTAAAAAGTATTTCAAGAATAAATGGTGTGTTACTTGTTTATGATTTTAACTTGAGCATCGATCGCCAGTCATTTTACTCCATTTCTTGGAAAGAAATCTATTGTGTTTAAAGCCTTCATTTCTAATGAACTTAAAGTTGTGATTTTCGAAATATTATATATGTTGATATTTATGATGATGTTCCATGAAAGGAATGATATGAAAGTGTGGAATATGAAATACGGCTACCATGCCATGAATAAATAATCTTGTGAATGGATAAAAGAGCCAAGGTAATATTGTTGTTGTGAGTGGTTGAAAATACAAAAGAAGATTATTACAATGTGTAAGATGATGAGGTGGATACATTTGTATTTATGTTACCTTTGTATGCAAATCAATAAAAATATTTTTGGGAGTATCGTTAGTCACCGAGAAAGGGTGGGTTGTAACAACCCAAACCTAAAACAACATGTGCCGGTATAGGAGTTGATTGTAATTTTACCCCTTATTTGGGATGAGATTGATGTGTTGATATTATTCCCCTTAATTGGAATGATATTGATAATAGTTGTGAATTGGAAAGTCAACCCACACGACATATGTGGAAGGCGACCTAGCTGATCGGGTGGAGATCGGACACCATGTTGTGCACATGGTGGTACTACTCTTGGTAACACCTTTCTTTTGCATCACATATGAAACCACATTGTTTGTGGGGAGATGGCCTAGCCGATCGGCCGTGATCGGACTCTGTACTAAAAGCATTGTGTTATATCGGTGCTAATGATCTCCCAACATAAAATATATATTATTTTCATATTTTGAAAATTATTATGGTTTAAATGGGCATTTGGATATTGTTGATTGTGACTTGTTGTTTCTATGGTTTTTCCTCTCTTATATTGGTATTCCATTTTGAAAGGGAACATTTAGCTTTACATACTAGTACTATTCCATATATACTAACGTCCATTTTGCCGAGGGCACTGCATCTTCAATGGATGTAGGTGGTTCATCAGCGGGCAACTCTAGTCCTCGTTAGTAGGCACTCCCAATTCAGCAGGTTTAGGTGAGCCCTACTCTATTCTGGGCCTAATATCACTTGATGTTGTACTTTGTGTTTTGAGGTATAGTCGGGGCCTTGTTACTAGCATTTCCTTACTAATCTTCTATTGTACTTAGAGGCTCTGTAGATAGGTTGTATGTGGTGTTTGATGTTGGGAATTCAACTAGAAGTGTTGGTATTTGGCAAACATTTTTTTATTATATCTATAAACTTGTAATTTTTTGGAAGTTATGAATGAAGCTACTAATAGAAATGAAATGGGAGTGGTTAATGAAATCTTTTTAGTGTTTGATTAATGGAGCATATCTCCTCTTTATTCATGGATAAGTTTGGGTAGAAGGAAATCTAACAGGGTTGCTCGGCTGGGTTCACCTGGTTGAGTGTCGGTCGCGCTTCCCGAGTTCAGGGCGTGACACTTAAATATCACAAAAAACCTTACACGTAGCAATGAAAATTCTCCCAAGAATAATTGTCACATCATAATCAACTTCACAATCTAGAATGATAAAATTCGTTAGAAGGATGAATTTATCAACCCGGACCAAAATGGCCTTTTCATGGTACGATCAGCCATTTGCAATCTCATAGAAGTGGGTCTTGGTTTCCCAATTCCCAAAGTCTTAAAAACAGAATATGGCATCAAATTTACACTTGCCCCAAGATCACAAAGAGCTTTAGCAAACTTGACACTTCCAATTGTACAAGGAATCATGAAAGCACTCCGATCCTCCAACTTAGGAGCCATTGAATGAAAAATCGCACTCACTTGATGAGTGACTTTGAATGTTTCAAAATTCATTTACCGCTTCTTTGTCACTAGATCTTTCATAAACCTTGCACAACCGAGCATTTGTTCCAAAACATCTAGTAATTGTCCATTGATTTAAAGACTCTTGATCATTTGAATGAACTTCTTGAATTAATTCTCACCATTTTTCTTTGCAAGTCTTTGAGTGTATCGAGGTTGAGGCTTAGGCAATGGTGAATTTGCCTTTTGCACTACCGGCTCTGGTAGGTGAATTATGTGTTCCCTAGTCGGATTCACCTCCTCTTGAGTCTCTTCCACACTATCATCAATATCAATCCGAGCTTCCTCATTTGGTTGGGAAATATTGTTTGGGATCTCTTCTTCTTGCATCACTTGGTCATCATCGACAAGTCTTCTTTAACTTGAGGTGGGTGCATTCCCGCCTCTTCCACTTCTTATGATTACAACTATATCATGCCCCGTATTGTCACCACCCTTTGGGTTTACCACCGTGTCACTTGGTATGCACCATTAGGACGAGAATTTAGAGCTTACAAGATTTTCCCATTTGAACTTCTAGATTGCAGATTGATGTATTGTGCGAGGCAAGCTAGGCATCCAAATCGGTATTCTTTTCCATCATTTGCTTGAACATATTCTCCACACGTCCCATCTCATTGTTTGAAGAAATTGATCCATTGGATAAGGAGGTGGGTTTCTCGATTGTTAATACATTGAGGGCTTTGAAAACCCGACCCCCAATTGCCTTGATTGGTACCCCAACCACCTCGGTTGTTGCCTCCCCAATTTCCTTGGTATTTCCTTGGTTGTTTCCACTCCAATTTACTTGATTATTATTGTTATGCAATTCCCTTGATTTTTATTCCAATTGCCATGATTTTGTGGTCACCATTGGCCTTGGAAGTTGTTTCTTTTTCCTTGAAAATATTTCACATATTGCACTTCCTCCTCTTGCTCATTAAGAATCTCTTGATCGGAATCGCCATCATCTTGCACATAGTTCTCCACTTAAGTTTGCACTTGTTAACCCTTAGTCCTTTTCTTGTTCACAAAAACATTCACTCCCTCTATAGCCTGAACGTGCTTAGGAGCTTGCACTTGATTAAGTTGGGCCTTTGCTAGTTGAGTCATGGTAGTGGTCAATTCGGCAATGGCTTTCCCATGGTCTTTTAATTCTTTGTGGAGGTGGATCATGTTAGGATCACCTTGTGGAACATTTGCCTGGGATTTCCAAGCTGATGACATCTCCACCATCTCACCTAGAATATCACATGCCTCCTCATAAGGTCATAAAGATCCCACTGGCTAGTTGATTCACTATATATTTGTTGGTTTTGTTAATCGCACGATAAAAGGTTTCTTGCAACATGTTTTCCGTTATATTGTTGTTGGGACATTACTTAACCAATGTTCTATAGTGCTCCCAAATTTTGTGTAGTGGTTCATTATGCTCTTGCTTGAATGTCAATATCTCATCTCGAACTGTAGCCATGTTCCCGGGCGAGAAAATTTTAGCAATGAACTTGGTCGCTAACTCATCCCAAGTGTGAATTGATTGGTTCGGCAAACGTTCCAACCAATCTAAAGCTTTCCCTTGTAGATATAAGGAAAAAAGCCTTAGCCTCAACGCATCCTCAGAAACATTAGATTGCTTGCTCCCCGAACATGTATTCACAAACCTCTTCAAATGTTTGTAAGCATTTTGAGTTGGTGCACCAGTAAAAAAGCCTTATTGCTCAAGTAATGTAAGCATCACGTTTGTGATTTGAAAGTTGCCCGCCCTAATATGAGGAGGGACTATTGCACTAGCATAACCTTCGTTGGGCAATATCCGGTGTTGAGCCGCTTGTGGTAGAGGTGGGGGTGGAACAGGCACGTTGTCATGTGGTACCTGGCCTCTCTGATTGGCTTGTAGTTCTTGAGGTACCTCATCCACTTATTCCTCCTTGCTATCCAAGTCACCCAAAAGCAAATCTTGGAGCTCATTGTTCGCCATGTCTATACCTATGATTTTTTAAACAAACTAGTACCACAGAAGGGAAAGAAGATATTCCAAAAACACACTCAACTATATAGCTAAAACTATTTTAACTCTCCAAAACGGCGCAAAAAAATGATTCACTCCCAATCCACACTAAACAATGAGTGGAAGAGGTCGTTGGAAGAATAATACCCAACTATGAGTCGAAGTAGATTTCCTCAGGGAGCTAACAATGGGTGTTAGAGTGTATACTTGATGAATGAAGATGAAACAGCTTAAATACACTTCCAATCAAGCTGGTTTTGCAAATTACTTCTATAAACTACACTATTAATGCTCGATTAGAGTAATGAAACTAGAAATTGACTAATTATTTTTGGTTGTTTTCAAATAGATAAAAAGCCTAGAGATGTAACCTTCGCGTAGGTGTTCGCCTATTACTTTAACACGTGATTTATTAATTGCGGTATAACATATCTCTCAACTCTAAGTTACCCAATCAATACCTCTCGGTCATACAGTGATTTCGCCCAATTTGGCTTTCTAGATCCTAAATGGGTATCAAGCTAAATAGTTGATATGAGTTCAAGTCGGGTTTTCCTTATCTCTAGTTCAAACCCTTTAATTAGGCTAGTCAAATCCTTAACTAGTATAATTTTTTTAGCCAAGTTTTCCTAGACAAGGTGCCTTTTTCTTAAGTAATGAGCAAGTCGAAAAAGCATGAATCAATATTTACAACCATTAATTCTTAAATTAAAGCATGAAGAAGGCTAAATAACAAACTCCCAATCATAAACAAGCATTAAATCAATTATTCATAAGGTTTAGATACTAGGGTTGGGTCACAACCCTAGTAAATATTTAGCTACTCATAATAAAAATTGAAGAAAACAAAGAAGAAATACTAATTAAACTCATAATATAAAATTAAAATGATAACCTGTGATGTTTTTGTCCCAAAATGATCACAAATTACTCCAAATAGTAAACTACAGTGACTACAACTAAGAAAACTTCAAAAATTAAACTAAAAATGAGATTCCTGTCGATTTATAGTGGCTCAAAATTCGTTGAAAAAAATGCTTCTCGGGAGGTTCTACCGCTGCACAATTCCATGTGCGGTCCGCACACTGCTTGAATATTCAGGTGGATAGATTCTTCTACCGCACAATTTGAACTACGGCTGCATTTCAACTTCTGCAGTCGTACAATTCATGTACGCTCCGCAGTTTGGGCAAGGCTTCAGTCTTGGTCATGTATTACATGCTCTGAACCTTTTGAATTCTTGTTAGTGCGACCATGTTCTTGCGGCCGCACATATCGTGTGTGGTACACACTTCTTCAATTACTTTTGGGCTTCCACATCAGATATGCGACCACATAGAGAATTCTGCTGTCCACACTTGCTTCTTTAACCGCAGAAATACTTTTGCGGACCGCACTTCTAGTCTGTTATTCCCCTTATTGCCTTATGAGCCGGAACACTCTTTTTTGAGTCGGTTTTCTTCATGAGAGCCCAAATTTCCAACATTCTTGCAATTTGCACAGTTTCATTAGTTTTAGGAGCATAAATCAATACTTTCAAACCAAAACAAAAGTAAAAAGGTACTAACAAGTGATCAAAATCCACACTTACAACTCCCCCAAACTTAAGTCTTTGCTTGTCCTTAAGCAAATGGATTAGTTCCCACCTCCTCAAAGTGAAAGGTCATTTTGGCGAGTCAATGGTAAGCCATATTTACTTAGTTGGGACAAATAATTACCCACACTACTCATGCATTATTAACAAAGTGACAAGTCAAGTATCATGCACATATAGTTCTAGTGTGAATTTGAGCATCAAGAATTACCTTTACTCATCAAGGACTCTTGTTCTATCATGTAGGTCATGGTGGATCCCAAACTCTTCCTCCTCTACCTTCCATTTTCCAAGCTCACTTCAAAAGTTATCACTCAATCTTAAGATTCATGAAAGGTTCACTCTTCTCTCACAAGAGAATATCACAAGTACGGCTTCAAGTAGCATAGGCTTTTCCCTCATGTATATCACCACTAACGTAAGCTCACTTGGTTCGAAAAACGTAGGAGTGGTTTTGGGTTGTAATGAAGGCTTTTGGATTAGGTTAGGATACCATCTTGGTAATTGGTTACATCTTTCCTTAAGAACTCCATATTTTCATTTTTTGGCTCACAATTACCAATTCTTAGAGGCATTCTCTTTTTATTGGGGGATAGAGAGACTTGGCATCACTCTTCCTTGTTCATTTCCTTATTCTTCTCCCTCGATGCTCATGTTAGGAATCGTTACCTCTTTTTGAATTCATCAACCCTTCCACTTATTCTCTTTTCTACATTTTTCTTTTTGTTCTTTTTCTTTTCTTGCCTTCTATTTTCATAGAGATCATTTCTTTTCTATTTTTTGCCTTGATACCTCTTTAAATTCTTAAACTCTCCCCCAAACTTATGCCTTAAGCAAATTATTTCACAAAAATGTTGAGGAAGGTCCGGGTACCAAGGAGGATCACGACAAAAAATGTAAAGGCTTATAATATGGTTATTAAATGAGAAAGGCTAGAGGCTCAAAAGGGGTTGACTAGGGATAACGACATTGGTTGGTAATAGAAAGCTCAAATGGGCCAATGAAAGCCTATAATTATTTCTCAAACCAAGCAAAACTTATGATTTTGCCTTGATGCACATTCGGGGCAAGTTCTAAACCATTCGCACAAATACTTAGACTAGCAACGAATTACCTCACCCCTTACGCAACTATACTGTAAGAGAGGATAGAGTCGAGAGCCTACAACAACCAAACCCATGTTAAAGATCACTATAGTCCAATAAACCACTCGATGATTATCAAAGTCAACTCAAGAGTCTCAAAGTCACTAACTAGAGCTATTTTATTTCAAAAACCTTGTTTCAAACCATAAACACGTAGGTAAGTGTGTTGGTACCAATTGAAACATGAGTAACTCTTTTCGAGAATGACTTGATTAGGCCTTTTATTCATTACTACTACTATTATTATTACCTAAACACAAAAATGGACTCATTCCCATAAGAAGGTTGTCACACATCCATCGTTGGGACGAGTCACCCAGTTCACACAAACCTACCTTTGGAAACAACCATGACATTAATAAAATCAAAGGCTTATTATTTAGAAAAATATAAAAAGAACCTACAAACAAAACAAGAACTAAAGTGAAAAAATAAAAAAGCTAATGAACAATAACTACTAAAGATAAATAAACTATAAATAAGAAAAGGGAACATAATAATCTTATTATTACAGTCCCAAATATATCCAAATCAATGTCACATCAAATAAACTCCCCCTCCCCCTCCACCCCTCCCCCCCGAATAAAAGTAAGCATTGTCCCCAATGCTTAATAAAATAAGAGTGAAAGGAGAGAGGGTGAAGAAAACTCTCTAAGGATCCTTGGACATCTCAGTGTCCCCAGCAACCATCTCCCGTCGGGTAAGCCAATTGTATCTCATCATCATCATATTTGGGCGTGGCAGGATTGGTAAACATCGCATGCACTATCTCAGCAGTGTCGGCAACAAGTTCTGGCTCCTTAGACTGGTCAGCTGGTGCAATTGGTGCAGATGGTGCCAACGGATCTAGGACGGACTAGTACAGGTCGAGTAGAATATCAAAAGGTAGATCCCCAGTTGTCACAAGTCCGGTCGCCTCCTTCCTGAGCTTATTAACCAACTTCTTACTTGCCTAGGACTTCCTCATATTCTTTACTTCTTTGGCCAACTCCTCAATAACTGACCCGTGTTATACCAAATTGTACATGATCATCTTCTGCTTGTCCAGAATCTTCTTCAACTTCTCAGTAAGATCAGAGAAGACTTGTGGTGCCTATGTAGATAAGTGCGCAACAACAGTACTAGATATGTCAGATAGCTTTGAAGTAGCTATCTGCATCCAGTTGTTGAGACTCGCCAATGTATGGAAGACTCGTAGAGCAGATAATAGAGATATAGGCATGGGTACTAGCCTCAATCTGGAATAGGGGCTTCCCTAGGGGCTGTGTTAGGATCTGAAGATGGTGGCGTAGGCATAGCAGCAGCACTCTAAGAGGGCTTACCATAGGTAGATGGAATATACCTTCACTGGATTGGCCGCATCCATCAGGAGTACTAGTCAAACGGCTTATTTAGCTTCAACTTTGTGTCATAAGTTCTCGGCTCTACCTTTGCGTCAATAAGGTACTCTACAATGGTGTTGGGATAAGGATAGCCCTAGCTAGTCTGCTGTGCTACCGATGAAATATTGGCCGACATCACGCTACACACATTAATTGGGTACCCGACAATGGTAGAAGCCATAAGAACAACACGTTAAAGAGGAAAATAGGTCTTGTTTTGTCACAGGTCAAGTCTGATGCATACAAAAGTCTGTCATCCCATTGCCTCGAAACTCAATGTGCTCTAGTGGATGGGAACCCCCGCACTAATCTATGGTGGTGGTGGTCTGGGTGGTGCTAAGATCTCCTCTAGCCAAGGTCAAATTTCTTCTTTCATTGCACATTTCTCTAGATACTCCTCCAGCTCCAAGTCCTCAAACCCTAAGTACGCGTTTAGTGTGTGTTGATCAGACCTCACCTTGGGGTTGCATACTTTGGTCACCTTCGTCCCCTTCTTGATGTGATAAACATTTATGTAGAACTCTCGGACAAGGTACTCCTTGGTATCCTTAACTCTCTCAGTAAACCACATCCAACCCTTTCTTTCTTTGATTTGCCTGAACACTGCCGGGTTGTATTTATCAAAATCCTTCAATAGAAACTTCCGCTCAAGTTTCAAAGATCTCACTAGCCACCACATATGGAAATAAATGAAGACAGCCAAGCTGACGAACCTATCCTCCCATATCTCCCTTTTCTTTGATCTCTCAACACATGTGGCTCTACCATCTCCCCTTTTACTATCATTGAGGATATCATGTACAGTCTATGCCTTTGTGTCTGAGGCAACTACTGGTTCAGAGGTCTGGCTGGCACTTTTCGACCCCTCAGAATTGCTGTGAGAAGAAGAGGCCTCATTTATGAGCTGAAATCGCCCTTGTGCCCTAGACTGTGTGGTTGTCTGCTCCTCCTGAATAGAGGTTGAGTTAACCTTGGAAGCTTCCATAGACGATACATAGGAACTAGATTCGGAGAGGTTTGCACCGCTCCCTCTGCCAGTTATTGAATTTTTTCGAATAGTTTTGGGTTGGCCAAGGGGCAAGCTACCTCTCACTCAAACCTTAGAAGATTCACCTCTTTTTTTTGTTGTTTCATCGTGGCCGCGCGATCGAACCATTGTTTGTATCAAGGAAAAGAATATTGTTAGTTGCAAGTCATCATTTAACGCATTCAAGACTTATATAGGCAAGGGGAGAACAATGTGGACATAGTGGGATTATGACAAAAATAACAGGCTGCTGAAACTAGGGTCTGTGGTCCGTAGATTTTGGATGTGCGGCTGCAAACTTGAAGCACGGACTACAAAATTACAAGTGCGGTCGCACTTATGTCAAAAAAATCAGTAGCTCAGAAGCCCCTCTCTGAAGACAGTGTGGAGGCTATTTTGCGGTCGCAGAAGAAATTTGTTGTCCACACAATTCTAGTTGTAGCATCCTTGGGGTTTCTGCGGTCTACAAAATTAAAGTGCGGCTGCAGATGCTGTTGCTTCACTAGGTCGCCTAAAACTCCTAATCTGCGGAGCGCACAGATTCAAGTGCGGCCGCAGATTTAAAGATTTACGCACAGGAAAACTTTCCTACTTTGATTTTTCAATTACTTGCACACATAGACATCACAACATGGTATAAACATGATATCTCATTAACCCAACCCACGATAGCCTGTATATCAACTACTCAATTCAGATCTCACCCACATGCACACACAGACGAATTCTAATAACATATGGCCTAAAAAGAAACTTAAATTATTAAAATTAAACTAACACAAAAATTTAACATGAAATGAAGTATACGAGATAGAGGGAGTGCATTTAGTATATAAGCACATGTGGTTGTGTGTGGGGAAAGTGAAAATCTCTCAAGAAAGTTGTAGAGGAAAAATGAATTTTAGGAGAGGGAAAAGTGTAAAATGAACTCAAGTTTCCTATTTATACTAAAAATCCAAAGAGCGAAAAGTATCGAGTGCGACCACAGATTTTCCTTGCGGTCCACACTCTATCACCTGGGGCAGCCATCTCTACTCTTAATGTGCGGTCCATACATTGTTTGGGTGCGGTCGCAGATTTCACTTGTGGTCATAGATTAGCCTTTGCTTTGTCTTTTTCAAACTTTAGAGAGTTAAAAATTTTACACCTTTGAAAGATTCTAATTGTGTGGTCCGCACGAGAAATGTGTGGTCACGAATGCCCTCCTGTTGTGGCACACAGAAATGTGTGGTCTGTCCTAATTAAGATTGGTCCGCAGATCTTTAAATACTTAGCAATTTTTTAGTTCACCCTTCTTGCAAGTCACACTCAATCATGTTTCACACTTAAAATCAAGTTAGAACACAAATAACACCTAACTACAAAAGAAAAAGGAAAAGAACATGGGTTGCCTCCCAAGAAATTCCAGATTTAATGACACGGCACGACGCAAAATACCCTCAAGTGAAGTAAATGCCGCCACCACGTGGCTATGTCCACCCTTGTCCAAGTAGTGCTTCACCCGATGACCATTGACTCAGAATACCTCATTGATTTTGTTCTTCAAGTCTAATGCACCAAAAGGTATAACACCAACAATTTCAAATGGACCACTCTACTTGGATTTTAGCTTCAGGGAAACATTCTCAACCTTGAGTTAAATAACAATACAAGATCTCCCACCTTAAACTCTTTATTTCAAATGTATTGTCAAGAAGATATTTCATATTTTTTTGTACAAGGACGAACTCACATAAGCACGGTATCGGAACTCATCCAACTCATTCAAATGTGTAACCTGCAAGTTAGCGGCTACATCCCAATCAAGATTCAACTTGTTTGGAGCCTACATTGCCTAGTGCTCTAGTTCTACCAGAAGGTGACAAGATTTTCTTAATGCCAACAGGTACATAGACATTCTAATAGGTGTTTTGTAAGCCGTCCAATAAGCTCATAACGCATCATCAAGCTTCTTGGACCAATCCGTTCAATTAGCATTAACTGTTTTAGATAAGATACTATTTATCTCCTGGTTGGAGACTTCCACTTTCCCACTAGCTTGTGGGTGATAGGGACTCATGACCTTGTGAGTAACACCATACTTGCAAAGTAAAGTGTCAAAAGGTTTGTTGCAAAAGTGTGACCCCTTATCGCTTATGATTGCATATGGAGTACCAAATCTTGTGAAAATATTCTTTTTCAAGAAAGTCACTACAGTACTTGTCTCATTGTTGGGTAAAGCGATGGCCTCAACCTATTTGGATACATAATCCACCACGACCAAGATGTAGGTGTTTCTATAAGAACTTACAAAAGGGCTCATGAAGATGGTTGTGAGAGGCATTTTATTTTTCTTTGAGATTCCACCAGCTCGTTGGCATTCATCACATCTTTTCACCAACTCACTAGCATCCTCGTCTTTATAGGCCAATAGAAACCACAACTACATTCTTTGGCCGCCATTCTTGCTCCACCACGATGACCACCATATGGCGAAGAATGACAAGCCCCAAGAATATCACCTTGCTCTTCATTCGATATACACCTCCTAATCACCCCATCCGTACAAATCCAGAAAAGGTATGGTTTATCCCAATAATAATCTTGACAATCTCGTTTGAGATTCTTCTTTTGGCAACTCCGCACACCCTTCACTGAAGTTGGGGGTGGAAGCCTTGTCAACTTCAATTCTATTCCTTGAAATTTTATGGCCAAGGACAATACCTTCCTCAACCATGAAATGGCATTTCTCCAATTGAGTACCAAGTTGGTTTCTTCACATTGAGCCAACACTTTGTCCAAATTCACTAGACAATCATCAAAAGAATCCCCAACCACCGATAAGTTATCCATGAAAACTTCAAGGTAGTCCTCCATCATGTCAGTAAAAATAGCCATCATACACCATTGAAAAGTCGTCGGTGCATTGCACAAACCAAATGGCATCCGCTTGAAAGAAAAAGTACCATAGGGACATGTAAATGTTGTTTTCTCTTGATCTTCTAGGAACATAAGAATTTTGTTGTAGCCCGAGTACCCATCAAGAAGGTAATATAAAGAACAGTCGGACAATCTATTAAGAATTTGATCTAAGAAAGGAAGTGGAAAGTGATCCTTCCTTGTTACTTTGTTGAGCTTGCGATAATTCATACATACCCTCCAATCGGTCACTGTTCTGGTAGGAATCAAGTCATTCTTATAATTAGTGACAATCATCATGCCCTCTTCTTTGGGACACATTGAACCAGAGAAGTCTATGAACTATCAGAGATGGGGGTAGATAACCCCGACATCGAACCACTTGATAATCTCCTTCTTGATTACTTCTTGCATAACTTCATTGAGTTTTCTTTGATGTTCAATACACGATTTAGCACCATCCGCCAATTTGATCTTATGCATGCAAAACGAAGGGCTTATATCTCGTACATCTGCCAAGGTCTACCCAATAGCCTTCTTCCTCTTTTGTAACACCGCCAATGTGAAATCTACCTGCACGTTAGTCAAACAGGAGGAAGGAATAACTGTTAAAGTAGAACAAGTTCCAAGAAATTTATACCGAAGGTGTAGAGGCGATGGCTTCAACTTCAACGTAGGTGGCTCTTCTATAGAAGGCTTTGTAGGAGGAGTTTTCCTATTTTCAAGATCCAAAGACAATTTCAGGGGAGCATAGTTGTAAGACCCCATTCCTTGCAAAGAATTCACACATTCCATGAAACCATATATCTCGTCATCATCAAAGTTGAGCAAAACAGCCTCCAACATATCACCAACAATGATAATAGCACTTGTATCATCAAAAATGACATCGGTCACCAAATCCACAAAAGAATACACATCGTGGCTATTTGGTTGCTTACACATATGGAATACCACTTTTTCATCACCAACCTAGAAAGTTAGTTCTCCGACTTCAATATCACAAAGAACCTTACCCATAGCAAGGAAAGCTCTCCCAAGAATAATTGGCATGTCATAATCAACTTCACAATCTAGAATGACAAAGTCCGTCATAAGGATGTGTTGATACCCAATTTTTTCTATAATATTTTTAAAATGCATATATACCTTTAAAACTATGCATTAACATCAATGGTTATTTTCCCGCAATTTGTACACACTTAAATTAATTCATTTCAATATTTTCTTCATATAAATAATTGTAAAATTGCATCACAAATGAATTTAGAACATGTCTTGATTTAATATTACTATTATAGGTCCTATTGATCCAAATTATTTCATATATAGCCAAATTGGCACCTTTTGGCAATAATTGCAATAACTTTGCAATTATAGCCCATGCATACATTTCTAGTATTATTTTACGAGAAACTAGTCCTCTGTATTTTTGAATACTAAATAACTATTTTTAAAACATTTCTATGCATGAGATTCATTTTTAAGATTAGTAATTATTTTACAACTTATTTTTAATCAATTGTCTGGGGTATTTAGCCTCTTTTTATTTCAATTTAGTCCTAAAATTAACCAACCCAAAAGATCTTAGGCCCAATATCCACTTGCACGACCCAAACCCCGTGGCCAATCCTGGTCGTTGATTACTTTTGATCAACGACCACGATATTTCATACCATAATTAAACCCACCTACACCACCAAACCCTAATCATTTCCCACTCTTTCCCCGCCATCACCTATTCCCTCGTCTCTCAAATGCACTCTAACTCTAACCCTAATTCACTTTCGTCGTCACTCACCTACTACCCTCCTATGGTGGTTCTTCACCACCTCAAGCCTCTAATGGCCTCCTCTATGCTATGGTATCTCTATTTATTGGTTCCTTGAGGAGATTCTCAAGGCATCTAGGCGGTCTGTTTACACCTTGGGGTTTTCTTGCCTATTTCATGCCATTTGACTTGACCTTGAGTAAGTTCATTCTCATTTTTATCCGTGGACTCCTAAGTCTATGTTCTCATATCTATTTCACTTCTAAAAACCCTAATTATATCTTTGATTTTCTCAAATCTGTACAGATCTGAGATGGATTGAACGTATTTCACATGTTTTCTTGAAAGTTTCCTGGTTTTTCAAGTGACTTTCTGTTCTTCCTAAAACTAGGGTTTATTGAAACTCGTCTTCTCAAAGTTTTCCTAATTTTCAAATGTTAATTATCTGTTCTTAAGTATTATTGATTGATTTCTGCTAAAACTTGTCTGGATCCTAATCAATTTATGCTGAAATCCTAATTTTCTTATATTTTGCTTTGATTCTGATTCTTTCTATGTTACTTATTACATTGTTTTGTTTGTGCTTTAACTTTCATGATTTTCCCTTAGTTTAATTTATTGTCTTGTGATTTTTGCCCTAGTCCATTTCTATTAGGGTTCCTAATTCGATTTCTCGGCTAATTTCTGAAATTCTATTTAGCCTATCTATCTATTTGTGGAAACTGATATTTTTTCCCCACAAATCAGTACTACTTTGAATTTTGATCTTCTGATTTGCTCTGTCAAAACTTATGTGTTGAATTTTGATTATTTCCCTTGTTTACAACCTTAATTAATTTTCCTACCTTATGTGTAATTATTAATTGATGCTGCTAGCCTAATGTTTTGCTCTGATTTTCAGAACCAACTTCTAATTGATTTCGGAGTTAGTTCTTGCCTTATTTAATCTATCCATTAATTACTGATTGATTCCATATACAATTTTCCTTAAATTAAGTAATACTAGTCTAATTTTGTGGATAATTTGTTCATGACTAACTTCACTTGATCGATTATCTAATTATTTCTTACCTTATTAACCCTGATCTGATTTACTAAAGGAGTCCGTATGAGACTTCCTTAAATTAAGTATCATTTATGAGATTTTGGCCCCTTAATTGAGTCATGACTGATTGTTAATTGATTTCCATACCTTATGTGCATATGATTGGCTCATTACCTTATGTGTCCTGCCCTATTGCATACTATAAACCCCCTCCCCCCTATTTTCTCGTTTTCGGACAGACATCAGTTCACAAAATACACACACACACTCGAATTATTCTCCTTCTTTGCTACTTGTGTCACCTGTGCTATTGTGGGTCCAGCTAAGGCTAGACAGTGAGGCTACTTGCTCTATATTATGTACTCTTTTCCCTCAACTGGTATGTCTCTAGTTACATTTGACACCCAAGCTCTATGTGTTTCATCCCTCTATTAGCTCATTAGTTGTGAATTTGTCCTACTCTCTTATTTATTTCTTTGTTCAAGCATGCCTAAAATTCTGCCCTGCTCTATGTGCAGCTAATATGTTTACACTTCACATGTTTATCTAATGTTTAAACAGCATGTCTGAAGTTACGCCTAGTTGTGTGATCATGCCTATGGTTAAATCCTGCTTGTATGTCTATCCTCTACATCTTTGCACCATGTTTAGTTGCCTGCTATCCTGGTTAATTTGATAAGGTTATAAGTGTTCTATGTGTATTACTGCCTATTTGTCTCCATGCACCCCATTCATGCACCCTCAATAAGATCTCCATGTGTTCCCAATCCCCTTTTCACCCCTGTGTGCAAACATGTTTGCTAAAGTGTCTGTGGAACTGAACCTTTTATGATCTATTGATTGTCGTTTGAATTTTACTCCTAATAATTTATCTCCACAGTGTTTTCACTAAGTCTTTTCAAGTACTCTCACTTACTCTTAGATTATTAAGTTATTCCCCTCTGGTATGTGTACTGCCTAGAGATCCTTGATATCTCTCTGAACTCTGGCATATCAGGGGCGGCTCTTCTACACTGCACATAATCAGTCTTTATTTGAGAAAGTCTAGGTGTGAGCATTGCTCGAGATCCTTGAGTTCCTTAGGGAACTCTGACACACCTGGACATGAATTAAGCTATATAATCCTTGGCATTTGAGACTATTGAAGGCCTGGTACACCAGGATTTGCCTTTGGCCTACTTCAGGCTCCCTATAGCTTAATTTATATTTTTATTTATGTATTTTTTATTCAATCATTGGTCTGTAATAATTAATTGTAAACAAATATTGGGATGACTAGTGAAAAGGGAGGGTAGTTGTATGGTACTGTGGGTAAAGCTGGGTAGATAACATACCTATAGGTGTTTGCTTTATACTATTGTATGTTAGATAACCTGTCTATGGCTTTACTTCATTCAAAAGCACTCTGCTATTGCATGTTTTAAAACTTGCCTAGATGTTTACTCTAATCCATATTGCGTGCTAGATAACATGCCTATAGGGTTTACTTTGGCTCAAATGTGCTTTGTTAGATAACCTGCCTATAGGGTTTGCTTTGGCTGAAACAAGTTATGCCTATTTTGCTTTATATGATTAGACGCCATGCCTATAGGGAATAAAATAACTAAGGTTCAACCTTCGTTACAGCCTATATTCAAATCCGTCTCTTTAGAAATCATGTATGTAGGTTTAATTGGTTGTCACACTTGCTCAGTCAGTATGCGTGTCTAATAAGAACTAATAGCAGTTTCACTCATTAGAGATAGAACTCATGTCTATAGGGTAATTATCATATGCATTAAGTACTAAAACTGGAACTTCATGCAGTGTCTTGTTAAATGTCACTAGAAAGCATTCCTATAGGATAAAAGAACTTCAAACTATTTCCCAGAATCGTGACTATATAAACACACTTAAGTAAGCCTTAGGATGTTAAATAATTGTGAAACCAGTCCTGTTTATGTGTGAAATTATCCAGGCTTAACAGGCTATAAAACCAGTAGGCAACTGGTTAGGATTCTGCCACTTCTTTTAAAACAAATGCTGCATGTTCTCTTTTGTGATTGTTCATCTAGATATCATATTCCTAGGCTTTCTAAACTTATTAAAAACAGTTGTTTGAGACGTCCTGCTTATTTTCTTATGTCCATATGGAGGTAAATATGAGCCTTAGCCGCTTCTCCCTTTTAAACACCTTAGGCTGTCTAGAACTGCCGAGATTTAGAGGTTCTAAACTCATCTAGGACCATAATGAATGGACGGGTAGCAGCACGCATAGAGGTCGTTAATTAAACTCGCTTATATAACCACTAAGGGTAGGGTAATGGGTAGTAAAAGGATATGATGACATGTGCGCTAATGTCACGTGTAGCCCCTCATTGAGGAGTGATTACCGGGCATTGCATGGGTATGATCTTGTAGGTTAATCAACTTAGGACTTCCCTTTCCCCAACTCCCCTATGTTTTTAAATTCTCTAAACTTCCTTTTTTTGACATATACATGTGTAGGCTATCCAAACCTCTATCTTACTTTCATTATCTGAATCATACATGTATTTAGGATGTGAAAACATGCCTTTATTTGCAAATATGTTTTAATCTGTTTACTTGTTAAAATTACTAATTTACATAGTTTAAGTTCGGCCGGGACCCACCGTTGTGGACCGCGAGGGGTTCCTAACACCTTCCCCTCAAGGTTATTTCAAGCCCTTACCCTAATCTCTGGTAATGCAAACTAGTTACATGATTTAATTACTCTAGGTGCCCTAACGCACCATAATCCGTTAGGTGGCGACTCTTCAGATACCCAATTCAAAAAAGGAAACGAGTTGTTCCCCCATGAATGTCGAAACTCGGACTCCGCGAGGAAAAATGGGGCGCGACAAGATGAATTTATCAACCCGGACCAAAACATCTTCAATCACACCCAACAGCCTTTTCATGGTACGATCAGCCATTTGTAATCTCATAGAAGTGGGTCTTGGTCTCCCAATCCCTAAAGTCTTAAAAACCGAATAAGGCATCAAATTTATACTTGCCCCAAGATCATAAAGAGCTTAAGAAAACTTGGCATTTCCAAGTGTACAAGGAATTTTGAAAGCACTGGGATCCTAAAACATAGGAGCCATTGAATGAACAATTGCACTCAACTGATGAGTGACTTTGAATATTTCAAAATTCATCGACCGCTTCTTTGTCACTAGATCTTCATAAACTTTGCATAACCGGGCATTTTTTCCAAAGTTTCTACCAATCGCACATTGATTGAAAGACTCTTCATCATTTGAATGAACTTCTTGAATTGATTCTCATATTTTGCTTGGCAAGTCTTTGAGGGCATGGAGGTGGAGTCTTAGGCAATAGTTTCTTTTCTTTTGCACTACCAGCTCTGGTACGTCAATGATGTATTCCCTAGTCGGGTTCATCTCCTCGTGAGTCTTTTCCACACTATCATCAATATAATTCCGAACTTCCTCATTTGGTTGGGAAATGTGGTTTGGGATCTCTTCTTCTTGCATCACTTGGTCATCATCAATAATTCTTCTTTCACTTTGGTGGGTGCATTCCAACCTCTTCCACTTCCTGTGACAACCGTCACCATGTTCCCTTAGGACGAGAATTTAGAGCTCGAGAGGCTTGCCCCATTTGAACTTCTAGATTGCGGATTGATGTGTTGTGTGAGAAAAGATGGGTATCTTAATTGATATTCCTTTCCATCATTTTCTTGAACATATTCCCAATACTTCCCATCTCATTGTTTGAAGAACTTGAGCCATCAGAAGGATAAGGAGGTGTGTTGCTCGATTGTTGATACATTAGGGGCCTTTGAGAACCCGACCCCCGGTTACCTTGGTTGTTAACCTAAATGCCTTAGTTGTTGCCTCTCCAATTTCCTTGGTTGTTTCCACTCCAATTTCCTTAGTTGTTGTTATTATGCCAACTCCATTGATTTTTAGAATTCCAATTACCAAGATGGTTTGGTGGTCGCCATTGTTGTTGGTCGGCCTTGGAAGTTGTTTATTTGCCCTTGAAAATTGTTCGCATATTGCACCTCCTCCTCTTGCTCATTAAAAAAATCATCTTGATCAAAACTGCCATTATCTTGCACATAGTGGTTCAAAACTTTGCTAGTTGAGTCATGGTAGTTGTCAATTCGACAATAGCATGCATGTGGTCTTTCAATTCTTTGTGAAGGTGTATCATGTTTGTCGACACCCCCTTTTTCTACGGGTCGAAATCGGGTATACGACATTGGGAGAACAACTCTATTCCCTTTCGAGAATTGGGTTTTGGAATTTTGAAGAGTCGCCACCTAATGATTATAGTGCATTAGGACACTTTAAGAAAGGTTTGAGTTGGAAAAAACCAGAGTTCGGGTAAGGGCTAGAAATTATCTCGACGGGAAGGTGTTAGGCACCCCTCAAGATCCACTAGTGTGGTCCCGACCATGTTATAATTGTGACTTTACAAGTAAACAATCAAGGCTCAAATAAGGACTTGCATACAACATTGCAATTAGGTTGAAAACTTTTGAAGGTAAGTAGAGAGGATAGAAATTTATGAAAAAAAGATTTGAATGGTTTCACGAGAAGAGATGAAAGCAAATAAGGGGAGGGGGTCCTAGGTTTACGATTAATATGGATCACTTCAATGCAATACCCAGCAATCACTCCTCAAAAAGAGGGGTCGCACGTGATATTAGCGCATCGGTCATCATCTCCTTATCTACCCTTCCCACCCTGTTAAGGTATTAAAGCACGGAACAGTATCGTTACTTATTGCATGCTATTACCCGTCCCAAACCTATTAGTCCCGGAGGCATATAGGACTACTAATCCTAAAGGGGAGGGAGCTGGGGCTTTTGCAGTTTTTTTTAAAAAGGATAAAATTCTAAGGCGACATTCAAAACATATACACCAAGTATTGGGAAAGCAAGTAAGCAGATATGGCTCAAATAAACCTCCTTAAATCAGAGAAAATCATATAGTTTAGCATGTCTTACACGTACTAATTAGGTCTGAATTAAACTTAAACATTAAGGTAGGCTGATTTCTCGCATATTTTCAGATAAGAAGTCTAAATTAGGCCTGCCTACTGGTTGTAATTATCAAAGACTGATGCAATTATAGTTTTTACCCTAAAGCTTGCCTAGGTGTTAAACGGAACCTATATGCAAGATATCTATTAGTTTCAGAAATAAAGAAGTAAACTGATTGTAGAAAAAAGAATTGTCAATTACAGGGACATAAGATCTGCAGGCATTAACATTATTGCTAATGATTTTAGGCTTATAATCGAGTTGACGATTCGGGTTTGGTTGATAGCTCCTATAGGCATGCTTTCTAGGCGTTACTGATTTTAAACGCAATTATTGTCATGCAGAAATCCTATAGGCAGGTTATCTATATGCAGTTAGTTATTTAAATCTTATAAACAGGTTTGCTTAGTGACAGATGCATATGCAAAATGCAGGAAGTCCTATAGGCATATTACCTATATGATATGCAGAATTTCAAAAACGACTTATAGACATGGTATCTATATGAAGTGCAGAAAAACCTATGAACATGGTATCTACATGAAATGCAGAATTTTAGAAGTATAGTAATTCCCTATGAACATGGTATCTACATGAGATGCAGAATTTCAAAAGTATAATAATTCCCTATGAACATGGTATCGACCCCTTTGCATGCAGGACTGACCCTCCTTTTTTCACTAACACCCCAGCAGTTAAAAAAATATATCAGAAACTAAAGATTCCAACCAAAGAGAGCCTAATTCAGACCCTAGCTCTGAAATATGAAATAAACCAACTTCCAAAGATCAGATTTCCAAAGCCTTTCTCTTATTTGGGATGTGTCAAAGTTCCAAGGAGCTTTAAGAACTCCAGGTAATGCTTACACCCCCAAATATCATTGCAGAATCAGATTATAATGCAGTGTGGAAGGGCGAACCCTCAAATGTCCAAGCTTAGAGGGAACTCAAAGTCCCAAGGCAAGGCTCATAGGAGGAGGGAAGAACTTAGAGGCTAGGGTAAGTGCAAGTGCAATAGAGGGGAATTAGGGGAAGTCCAGCGTAAACTGGTGGTCATACCCAACAATAGGGAGTGCTGGCACACCCTAACCAGTCTACTAGGCAATTTGGATCACGTTCAGACCTGAGAAGCAATTTGGATACTGCCAGGCCATAAACCTTAACTCAAACACATAGAAGGGAGTAGGGGTATGTGGAATTCACAACAAACAGCAGATGCAAAGAGAGAGTAGCATATTCAATACAGAACATGAACAGGAAAGTAGCCAAGAGTGTAGCAACTGTAAAGTAAACACATAGGGATGATGCTGGAATCAAAATTAGGACATACTAGTTTCAGGGAAACAAATAAGTGAAAGAAGAAGTCTTGTAAGCCAAATTGCAAGCAAGCAGTACAAAAGATCTCAGAAGAGAGTAGAGAATTGAAAGAGTATTGTAATTGAGAGTGTGTGTGTAAGAGTATGCAATTCAAAGTGTGTTCAAGTGCAGAAGGGTAGTCCCCTTTTATAGTGCAGAAAACAAGTAAGATAAGGTAAGGAAATAGTTTGCAATCAATCACATAAAGTCTCCCTTTGGTTAAGGGATTCTGATTTCGAACGGGCATAAGATAATTAAGGAAAGAATTTGATTAAAACCTTTTTCAAAGTAACATAATAAGGGTAAATACATAGGGTTTATTTAAGGCAAAAGTCCAATGGTACATGGTTTGTGAAAAATAAGGAAAGGGAATCAATCAAACAGCCAGTAAAATAAAAGTTGCAAGCTTTGTTCGAATGAACCAAGTCAGAAAAAGGGTAAAGAAAGGTTCAATTAGGGAAAATCAGTAACAATCAAGTAAACACCATTAAAGGAATTCGGAATCAATTAGTAGTTGGCAAAACCTTTTGAAAGAAGAGTTCTCATATATAAAGCACACAAATATGTGAATTAAGAAGAGGCTGTCAAATTATTTAGAAGAGAGTTTAATCGAAGAGATGTTCAGAATCATAAGCAAAAAGATACAGGTTCAATTTGCAGACTCATGGTGAGTCTGAGAGTTTAGGGTCCCAAAGTGGAGCCTTAACTCGAACACAAAAATCAAAATCGTCAAAGGAAACCCCCTAAATCCTAGGGTTTCAAAATTGAATCAGACATGGAAGTGAGAAAGCAAGTCATTTGTTTTAGAGTCTCAATATAACAGATATGATAGCATGTTTGAATGACAAAGGAAGAAAAATCATGAAGAACATATTTGAGAAAACTCGGTAGCTAAACAAGTCCAGAAGAAGGAGATAATACAAACATGAACACAAGTAGATGAAGCATGTAAGAACATGAACAGAGTCCAATAAACAAGATCAAATAACTTAACGGTAAACACACATAGTAAAAGATTAAAGAAAACTAAGCAGGGATTAACATGCATAGCAGAAAAGAAAAGGTAAAAGACAGTACATGCGTAATAAAGAGTAATCATACCAGCAGGGTATGGACAAACACACATAAAGTAAAGAAGAAGACAAATCAGAAAGATTTTTCCCAAAAAATCCTTTCAGAAACCCTAAAATCGAAGAGAAACGATTTTAAAAAGAAACTTTTAGGGAAAATACTTTAGATGGCAAGAAAAGCATAGATACAGTATAGATCTAAGCAAATAACGAGGAAAGGACCTTGAATAGCTTAGGATTTCGGAGAAACCCTAGAAAAGAGAAAGGCTTGGAAACAGGTGTGATCTTGAGTCGGAGAGGTCAAGAATCAGGCTGCTGAGTCTTGAATATGCCGAAGCATGGCCGGCGGAGCCATGAAATCAAAGGTCTGAGAAGATCGGAGAGGGAATCGTCGAGGTCAGGACTCGAAGCTTCGAACAACCCTGGCTTACTGGTGAAGATAGGTGAGTACCAACTATCCATGGCTTGAGAAGCCATGGATTCCGGTGACCAGTGGTTGAAAAGGGGGTAGGAGGAGGCTTGGGTTTCGGAGAGTTTTTGAGAGGATTTGAGAGGGTTTGGGATTCAAAGGCGGCGGGCCAGGTGAGAATGAGGGATTAGGGTAGTCGCCTGTGTTTAATTATGGTATGGCGAATAGTGGTCGTTGATCCGAATGATCAACGGCCTAGATTTAAGAAGGTAGGTGGGGAACCGGGTTGGGTCGATTGAGTTCGGTTAGGGGTTAGGTCAAAAGGAATTGGGCTGGTCCGAATTTGAGTTTGAAATTGGGTCAATTTTAGGCTAAAATCGAAATGTAATGGGTCTACAATTGAGACGAATTGAGGCCAAAATTTAAATAGCCAGTTTTCCCTTTTTATTTTGTAAAAATAGTAAAAAATGATTTTGAAAGCAAATTAAAAGCACTGAATCCGTTAATAGTATATAAATATTAATTTAAAAATATTGGAACCAGTTTCATAATTATAAAATGCTATTAAATCTTAAAGCATGCTAAAATTGCAATTATATGCAATTTAGCTTTTAAAATACCAAATTAATTTGTAAAAATATATGAAAAGTAACCTACCTATATTTTGGTATAAATATGAGAATAAAATAAGTTATTCACTAAAGTGATAATTTTGGGAATAATTATTAAGAAATAAATCAATTTAAAAATCTTTTAAAAAATTGGAAAAATACAAAAAACTTGGGCATACTTATATATGTATGTATATGATATTTGAAAGTATTTGCATGTAAAATAAATACATAGGGAAAAATTGGGTATCAACAGCTGCCCCTCTTTACCCGGGAAGGATGAAAGAGTTATCGAGTAAAGATATGATGGTCAATTTTGACCGAAAGAGATGATTTGCAAAGAATTCTGACCGAGCTCTGGCTCTTGACCTACCTACATATCCCTAGTCTTACAAGTATCAGGTTATATGTAGTTTAGGATCCATCGGCGAAATATGCCAATAAACCTTTTGAAAGGAACGGCCGCGATGCCTAAGTTGAGAAGGATAGTTGAAGTCTGATAGGCTGCGAGAACCGGAGCGGGATTGCTACTACTGAGACAGCCGTTTGCTAGCTGGTGTACCTGCAAGTGGGCAATACATCATAGATTGTACATAAAGTTAAACTTGATGCAAGTTCCCATTGGACCATGAATGTTGTCTTTGGACGGTTAGAATGACGTCCTTGGACCATGACGTCCCGGGCTATGAGAGCGTAAATAAAAGTTCGCATGCCATGAAATGATATTCTCGGGCCATGTAGATGGCGCCTCCAAACTATGATGCCTTTGAATAGGTTGGCGATCTTTCAGCCCATGAAATGCAAAAGGTGGCGATCTTTCAGCCAGTACAGAATTTAAATGAAGGTGGCGATGTTGCAGCCGTGCGAGAAAAGTAAAGAGGCGATATTTTAGCCATGCAGGATGGAGACAATTCTTAGTCTCGAAAGGCAGATAGAGTAGCCTTATGCAGATGGAGACAGGGCTTAGTCTCAAAAGGCAGATAAGTAGCCTTATGCATATGATGATGGAGGTAGAGCTTAACCTCGGAAGGCAGAAAAGTAGCCTTATGTAAAATGCAGATGGAGACAGGGCTTAGTCTCGAAAGGTAGATAAGTAGCCTTATGTATATGATGATGGAGGTAGAGCTTAACCTCGGAAGACAGAAAAGTAGCCTTATGCAAAATGCAGATGGAGACAGAGCTTAGTCTCGAAAGGCAGATAAGTAGCCTTATGTAGATGATGATGGAGGTAGAGCTTAACCTCGGAAGGCAGAAAAGTAGCCTTATGCAAAATGCATATGGAGACAGAGCTTAGTCTCGAAAGGCAGATAAGTAGCCTTATGCAGATGATGAGGGAGGTAGAGCTTAACCTCGGAATGCAGAAAAGTAGCCTTATGCAAAATGCAGATGGAGACAGGGCTTTGTCTCAAAAGGCAGAAGAGTATCCTTATGCAGATGATGATGGAGGTAGAGCTTAACCTCGGAAGGAAGAAAAGTAGCCTTATGAAAAATGTAGATGGAGACAGAGCTTAGTCTCGAAAGGCAGATAAGTAGTTTTATGCAGTGCAAGAATGTAAACGGACGATTAGCAGTAAGATCTCTTAGCTGATAGCTGATTACGACAATATGACTGCTGGGGAGATTGTGTACGGATAGCAATTGCGGGCAATTGATGATTCTGAGAAGTTGCATTCTTGGTAAAGTATGCATACATAAATATACTTAACAATACTGCAAGTCGAGTGTTTGCATCCAAAGAAAAATTATGAGTTCTGTAAGGGGAAAAGGTTAGTTCGTCTTCCCCGGGCTCTTGACGTTGTGTGTCATTGGGGTAGCGTCGCTAAATAACAGCAATTCGGATAATAGTTATGCATGATTTAGTAAATATAACGTAAGTATATAATCGAAAATAGTTTTCTTTAGATGAACCAATGACTGCGACGTGGTTCAAAACATTGCAACTCTTTGCTCCGGAATTTTGAGGGTCCTCCTCAAAATTCTACCCCAATTTGCTAAGCGGACATTTCTAACGGCTGTGCTGAATGACTAAAAAAAATCGTCTTCGAAATTTTGTGGGTCCTCCTCAAAATTCTACCCCAGTTTAATGGGCTGGCGCTTCTAGCGATGCATGGACTAAAATCAACTTCGGAATTTTGAGGGTCCTCCTCAAAATTCTGCCCTAGTTCCAATAGCAGTGAAAATGGAATTTTTATTAAATTGTGACCGAACCCATAGGGTTGCCTACGTATCCCGTCTTAAACGGGAATCAGATCAGGCGTAGTTCAAATTACATCATAGAGGGAATCATAAGTGGTTACATATAATATCGTTTTACTGCATCTGAATTGATTGTCTTTGGCCAGACTTCTCCGTCCATTTCTGCAAGAATAAGGGCTCCTCCAGTTAGAACCCGGTGAACCATGTACGGACCCTGCCAATTGGGAGAGAACTTCCCCTTGGCTTCATCTTGATGTGGGAATATTTTCTTCAACACCGGCTGCCCCGGTGTAAACTTCCTTGGCTTAACTCTTTTGTTGAAGGCTCTAGACATTCTGTTCTGATACAACTGACCGTGGCAAAATGCATTCATCCTTTTCCCATCTATAAGGGCTAACTGCTCGTAGCGACCTTTTACCCATTCTACATCATCCAACTCTGCTTCTTGTATGATCCTTAAGGAGGGAATTTCTACCTCGGCGGGGATGACCGCCTCTGTACCATAAACTAGCATGTAGGGAGTTGCTCCGGTCATTGTGCGGACTATGGTGCGGTATCCCAATAAGGCGAATGATAATTTCTCATGCCATTGATTGTGCCTTTCAACCATTTTCCTTAGTATCTTCTTGATATTCTTGTTGGCTGCCTCCACAGCTCCATTCATCTGAGGCCTGTAGGCTGTAGAGTTCTTGTGTTTGATCTTGAATGTTTCACACATTGCTTTCATCAAGTCGCTATTGAGATTGGAACCATTATCGGTGATGATTGATTCCGGAATTCTGAACCGACAAACAATGCGTTCGCAGACGAAATCTTCCACAACCTTCTTAGTGACCGCCTTGTATGATGCTTCTTCGACCTATTTTGTAAAATAATCGATTGCCACTAAGATGAACCAGTGCCCATTTGATATGGCAGGTTCGATAGCTTCGATAACATCCATTCCCCAAGTGGAGAATGGTCATGGTGAGCTTGTTGCAGTAAGCTCGTTTGGAGGAACCTTTATCATATCTGCATGTATCTGACAGTGATGGCATTTGCGAACATACTAGATACAGTCTGTTTCCATAGTCATCCAAAAATACCATGCTCGGAGTATCTTCTTTGCTAAGACAAACCATTCATGTGCGGCCCACAGGTCCCTGCATGCACTTCGTCCAATAGCCTGGATGCTTCTTTTGCTTCGACACACCTTAGTAAACCCAAATCGGGAGTCCTCCTGTACAGGATTCCTCCATTGTGAAAGAAGTTGCTAGATAACCTACGAAGTGTGCGCTTCTGAGTAGCGTTGGCAAGTTCTGGATATTCCCATGTTGTCAAGTACTCCTTGATGTCATGGAACCATGGTTTTCCATCCGCTTCTTCCTCAACGTGGGCGCAATAAGATGGCTGATCATGAATCTTTACTGGGATGGAATCAATGAAATTTGTATCTGGATGTTGGATCATGGACGATAAAGTAGCTAATGCATCAGCAAAATCGTTCTGGACTCTAGGGATGTGCTGAAATTCTGTCTTTGTGAACCTTTTCCTCAACTCCTGTATGTGATGCAAGTAGGGAAGTATCTTAGAGTTCTTGGTTTCCCACTCTTCTCGAACCTGATGTATGAGCAAGTTTGAATCCCCGATCACTAGCAACTCCTGAACGTTCATGTCAATGGCCATTTTGATCCCCAAGATGCGGGTTTCATATTCGGCCATATTATTGGTGCAAGGGAACCTGAGCTTGGCGGATACCGGGTAATGTTGACCGGTTTCTGATACTAGGACTGCTCCTATTCCAACTTCTTTGAAATTTGCAGCTCCATCGAAAAACAACCTCCAACCATCATAGAATTCTACAATATCTTCTCCTATGAAAGATACCTCTTCATCAGGAAAATACGTTTTTAGGGGCTCGTATTCTCCGCCCACAGAATTCTCGACGAGATGATCCACCAAGGCTTGCCCTTTGATTGCTTTCTGGATCACATAAACAATGTTGAATTCACTTAGTAGGATTTGCGACTTGGCGAGCTTGCCAGTGGGCATGGGTTTCTGGAAGATATACTTCAAAGGGTCCATTCTGGATATGCGATAAGTAATATAAGCACAGAAGTAATGCCTCAAATTCTGTGCGACCCAAGTCAGAGCACAACAAGTGTGTTCTAAAAGAGAATACCGGGCCTCGTACGGTGTGAACTTCTTACTGAGATAGTAGATTGCTTGCTCCTTTATCCATGTTTCATCATGTTGTCCTAGAACACAACCGAATGCTCCATCCAATACCGCAAGGTAAAGCAATAGGGGTCTTCCTGGCTCAGGCGGAACCAAGACCAACGGCGTTGACAGGTATTTCTTAATTTTGTCAAAAGCTTTCTGACAATCATCAGTCCACTTGGTGGCAGCATCCTTTTTCAAAATTTTAAAGATAGGTTCACAAATGACCGTGGACTGAGCTATGAACCGGCTGATATAGTTGAGTCTCCCCGGGAAACTCATCACGTCCTTCTTGTTCTTTGGCGGCGGCAATTCTTGGATAGCTTTGACCTTTGACGGATCCAATTCTATTCCTCGACGACTCACGATGAAACCCAATAATTTAGCAGCAGGAACCCCAAATGCACACTTGGCGGGATTCAGTTTCAGATTGTACCTCCTCAATCTATTGAAAAACTTTTTTAGGTCTTCCATATGATCCCTGGCTTTCTTGGATTTGATGATGACATCATCCACATATACCTCGATCTCCTTGTGTATCATGTCATCAATGATGGTAGTCATGGCTCTCATGTAGGTGGCACCAGCATTCTTCGAACCGAATGGCATCATTTTGTGACAGTACATTCCCCATGGCGTGATGAAAGCTGTTTTCTCTGTATCTTCCTCATCCATCCATATCTGATGACACCCAGCGAAACAATCAACGAAAGATTGTAACTCATGCTTGGCGCAGTTGTCAATTAGAATGTGTATGTTTGGCAAAGGGAAGTCGTCTTTAGGACTGGTCCGGTTAAGATCCCGGTAGTCAACACAAACTCTAACTTTCCCATCCTTTTTTGGCACTGGCACGATGTTGGATAACCATGTCGGATACTCTACTACCTTGAGAAACTTGTATTTGACTTGCTTGGTAACCTCTTCTTTGATTTTCAAACACATGTCGGGTTTGAATTTCCCGAGCTTCTACTTTACCGGCAGACATGTTGGATCTGTTGGCAGTTTGTGAGCTACAATGGATGTACTGAGACCAGCCATATCATCATATGACCAGGCGAATATGTCTTCATATTCCTTTAGGAATTCTGTGTACTCTTTCTTTTCCGATGGTGACAGGTGAACACTAATGCGCGTTTCTTTGACATTCTCTGTATCTCCCAGATTAACGACCTCAATTTCGTCCAAGTTAGACTTAGGCCTATTCTCAAAATTCTCAACCTCTCTGACGACCTCTTCTGGTATATCATCATCTTCTGAATCCATATCTGTTTGTTGTGTTGTCTCGTTGCAAGTCACAATTGTTGGTTCATCGTCAGGGCAAGTAATAGTAATGCTGTGTAAAATAAAGTGAATGATAAAAAAATAATAAGAGCGAGATATATAATAAATTAAAATGCTTCGATTGAATTCATAATTGTTTTGAATATCAGAGCTCTTTTCAAAATTAAAGACAATGCGAAAATAAAATCAGCTAGTAAAAAGTAAAAATGTGATGCATGATGCTTTTGTTTAGCCTTGCTACCCCGAAGCTTTCCGAGTCTTGGTGGTTCTGATTAACCAATTGATGAGGTATTCTCCTCGGTTCACAGCTTGTATAGAAGGGTCTTCCTCCCCTTCCTCCTCGAAAATAACACAGCAGTCCATATCATCGTCTTCCAGAAACATATTCTTCATGGCTTCCAATGCTTCATCTTCCTCTAATCCATATATGATGTCTTTCGGCTGGAAAGTCTGCTCCAGACGAGGTATCGGATGCTCCAGTGGATAGTAGGGATCGCTCCATGGTGGGGACCAGTCATTAAACTCCTTCCAAGTGTATTCATACCCCAAACCAAATGTAGTATCATGTTTCTTCAGCTTGATGGGTTTGTTGATTCCCTAGAGGTTTTTGCCGAGTCCCTTTCCACGTTCGTACCCACACCAATTCAAGATACTTTCAATCTTGCTATCCCACCATTTATACAGCGTTGACCCTTTCAATGTGTTGGTATGTTTTTCCGCCTATTCTCCTCCTGCCTCCAATCATTGGGATGGTCTAGAGACTATATATGGGGTTGCTACCATCGCCATGAATAATCACCTCTTGGTGATTCCATTCGAACTTCACTGCCTGATGCAGGGTCAATGCTACAGCTCCAGTGGCGTGGATCCATGGTCGTACCAACAGCAAGTTGTAGGATGGTGGGACATTTATCACTGGAAAGTCAACGTCAAACCAAGTTGGTTCCATTTGCAGGCATAGGCTAATATCTCAAATAGTAGACCTTTGGGACCCATCGAAGGCTTTGACATTGATGGCTCCATCTTTGATATCGTGCAGGCTCTTTCCCAATGTTTGAGAGTGATCAGTAGACAGATGTTGAGGCTGGATCCTCTGTCGACCAGGACTCTAGTGATGAAGTAATCCTTGCATTGCACGGTGATGTGCAGGGCCTTGTTGTGACTCACTTCTTTGGTGGCAGCTCATCTTCGTGGAAGGTGATTTTGTGGTTTTCCAATATTTGCCCTACAATATTTTCCATTTCGCCTCTAGTTATGTTGCTGGGCACATAAGCTTCGCTCAATATATTCATCAAGGCATTTTTGTGTGCATTAGAGCTCTGCAGAAGAGCTAGGATGGAGATATGCGTTGGTGTTTTGTTCAACTGCTCAACGACCGAATACTCCTTAGCTTGTATTTTCCTCCAAAGATCAGCGGGACCAATTTCAGTAGTCCGTCCAGAGGCTTGCTTACTGGACTCAGCTAGGTGCTCTGGAGGGTAAACCCTGCCTGTTCTAGTCATACCCTGCGCAGCAATTGCTTCTCCCATCTTAGTCTTCCCTTTCCTCCTCGCTTCAGCTGTGTAATCCCATGGTATGGCATTTGAGTGGAACGGTGTTATGTATGACATTGCTACAGGAATAGGTACCCTTGGTGGTAACACAACAACTTCAAAAGGTGCAGGTGCCTTCGGGACTCCAAACTCAACCTTAATTGATCTGGGTGCATTTGCAGAAGAAGGTGCTTCAAATTCAAGAGGTATAGACATATTTACTTCATCTTCCTTGGAGGGATGATTCTGCACAACAATTGGGTTAAGCTTGATCGCCTGTTTCTTTGGATCATCGCCTTCAGCAATCAATCCTATCGACCTCTTGGGGTCCCAGTCATCTTCGATCTCGATCATGTGAATGTCTCCACTTTTGTGATCAGGTAGAGGGTTGTTGTGGACATTAGGAGCAGGCTCCTTTTCTATGATAACCTTATTGTCGATCAGAGTTTGAATCTTGTCCTTCAAAAAATAGCACTCGTCAATGGTATGTCCTTTCATGCCGGAGCGGTACGCACAGGTCTTATTAGGGTTGACCCACTGGGAAAGATTTTCTAAAGTTATGGAAGGGATAGGGGAGACGTAACCAGCAGCTTTAAGTTTCTCATACAGCTGGTCAATTGGCTCAGCGATGGCTGTATATTGTTTGGGAGGTCTGCGGTCAAAATTTGGTCTGGGTCTAGGGAAATTTTGGCGAGTGGGAGGTGATTGGTAGTGAGAGGGTTGGGCATTATAAGCTTGGTAAACAGGTGCAGGTTGAGAGTATTTGGGTGAAGTGGGTTGATATGTGGGAGGTGGTGATGATTTGTAAACGGGTGGTGGATTTTTGTAAGAGGGTGCGGGTGCTTGGTAATTCGGGATAGGTTGATATGTAAGTGGAGGTGACGGGTAAGTGTGGTATTTTAGTGGTGATTTGGCTCCCTGTGTTACCATTACGGCACTCACATCCTTCTTCTTGGACGTGCCACCAGACTGTAAAGCCTTGTTGGTGGCCTGCAATGCTTCAAGATTAGTAACCATACCATTCTTAGTGCCTTCCTCAATTATTTCTCCCAGCTTGATGATATCGGAGAATTTTTGGCCCTCGATCAGCATCAACCTCTCATAATATTGTGGATCCTGAGCCCGGACGAAGAATCTGTTCATCTGTTCCTCTTCTAAGGCCGGCCTGACCTTAGCAGCCTCTGATCTCCAACGAGTAGCATACTCGCGGAATGTCTCGGTAGGCTTCTTCTTCAAATTTTGGATGTAGAATATATCCGGTGCATTATCTGTATTGAATCAGAACCTATCTATGAAATCTGATGCCATACCTACCCAGCTTGTCCATTTCTTGGGGTCCTGACTGATGTACCAGGATAAAGCACCCCCCTTCAGACTTCTCATGAAGAGTTTCATACAGATTTTCTCATTCCTTCCGACTCCGACCAGCTTATCACAATATGTCCTCAAATGGACTCTGGGATCTCCCGTGCCATTGAACATTTCGAACTTAGGAGGTTTGTACCCCTGCAAAAGTTCAACATCTGGGTGAATGCAGAGGTCCTCATAATTCAGCCCCTCTATACCTTTGTTTCCTTCCATGCCCTGGACTCGGCTGGTCAACTTCTTGAGTTCTGCTGCCAAGTTTCTGATAAGAGAGTCCTTGTCATCAGACTCATGTGCACTTGAGATTGGTTGAGTGTAGTGGGGTACGGTATCTACGTAGATAGGAGTGTTGTGGAGGTGGTCGTTTGTGGTGTTCAGTGGTTCAGGAATGAGTAGTGGAGTGTTGTTTCGACTGTGGTATATGTTGCAGTGTTGAGCATAAGTGGGTTGCATCTGTGGTTGTGGGGTGTTCTGTGGAGGTGCGGGATTTTGAGCATTTGGAAAGTTGACATCAGGAGCGGTGAGAGAGAATGATAAATTTGCCAAGTTCCGAACTTGGTCCAGTTCTTCTCGAAACTTCAATAATTTCTGCTCAAGTTGGGCAGTAGTTTCCTTAGAAATCGGGGTAACCTGAGGAATCTCAATTCTTTCAATTTCCTTTCTGGCGCTTGAATCTCCCATTCTACCTTTGCTCTTGTTCCAGATAGGACTCGGAGGAGGAGGAGGTGGAGGGCCCTTGGATCTTGTACTGTATGATGATGGTGCCAGAATGCACGAACTAACCTTTGGGGAGGGGAATAATAAAAGAAAAGAAAAACAAAAAAGGTAACAAGTTAGTGCGGATTATGAAGAAAAAATGTTGCAATATTTAAACATATTGTGCAAGAATATAAATCATGTCCTAATTTGGGTGCCTTATTATGCCCGAGGTAGGCCTAGCGACAAGTTAATTTGGAGAACTTATAATGCTAAATGCCTCATTTTATTGACAAAAATAAGATGGATCCCAAAACGACACTAAAATAGCAGAAATTAAAAATGTCACTAATGGCCATTGGCCTTATTACATTAAAAGAGAAAAGAAAGACTCCTAACTACTTAGTCCCAGAAGGACCTTCTTCAGGTTGAATGTTCTTGTTGATCAAGTCCTCCAGCTCGCGCAGATTTTCCAGTAAAAATGCTATCGCCAGATGTTCTCCTTTGCCTTCCTCAGCATTTTGACAGTCGATGACTCTTTTCCTCACTTTCCCTTCCAATTCCAGCAAGTTGTACTCCAGGTATTCTAGCTTCTCACTAGCCTTGGTGACTCTCTCTTTCCATTCATTGATTTGGTTGCTCGATGGGAGGTTTCTCCACCAAGTCTATAAGAGTGAAGGTATGTTTACCATATCGAAGTCAGGAACGAACTTTGTCATTCATTTTCTACAAAATAAAAGGGTTAAGACCTCACCCCCACAGGACTCGACTATTTAATACCAATAATCAGCATAAAAAGCATTTAGTTCTCCAAATAAATGTACAGAATATGGTGGTGTTCGTTTGGGTTTCAAGGAAACCCAGTGAACTTCAGACAAGGCTATCTTAATGAGTCATTATGTGGAAAACATAACTGACTCGGCTAGGTTTGACCATGATGCATGCACGGTTAAATAGAGTAAGGTTTCTATTGGGGTATTAGACAGGTACCCTTGAGCAGACAACTCAAGTGGGAAAGGCACGGAACCGTCGACTGCACCGCTGATCGACTGGTTTTACCGCAAATACGCCTTTGCCAACTTTAAAGGGTGATAATATTGGGAGAGCGTAACCACTAATTATAAGCGTCACTACGGTATTTTTTTGGCACCAGTGGAATATGATGTTGAAGATGCAGTTTGCAAGAATGAAACAAATTGACATGTATTTCCACGTTCATAAGATAAATGATTACAATAATTGCAGTAATCACAATAGTATTGAAATAAAGCAGTAAAGGAAAGCAGTTAAAGGAAAGAAAAGACATGAAGAGCCAAGTCAGTTTCGTAGTGAAAGAATAAAAGACAGTAAATAAAGCAATTAATGAGATAGTAAAGTCACAAGCAACATGCAATGGTAAAAGCCTAAAGAAGTTCCCCAGCAGAGTCTCCATGATGTCGACGCCCCCTTTTTATACGGGTTAAAATCGGGTATACGACATTGGGAGGACAACTTTATTCCCTTTCGAGAATTGTGTTTTGGAATTTTGAAGAGTCGCCACCTAATGATTATAGTGCATTAGGACACTTTAAGAAATGTTTAAGTTGGAAAAAACCAGAGTTCGGGTAAGGGCTAGAAATTATCTCGATGGGAAGGTGTTAGGCACCCCTCAAGATCCACTAGTGTGGTCCCGGCCATGTTACAATTGTGACTTTACAAGTAAACAATCAAGGCTCAAATAAGGACTTGCATACAACATTGCAATTAGGTTGAAAACTTTTGAAGGTAAGTAGAGAGGACAGAAATTTATGAAAAAAATATTTGAATGGTTTCACGAGAAGAGATGAAAGCAAATAAGGGGAGGGGGTCCTAGGTTTAAGATTAATATGGATCCCTTCAATGCAATACCCAGCAATCACTTCTCAAAAAAGAGGGGTCGCATGTGATATTAGCGCATCGGTCATCATCTCAATATCTACCCTTCCCACCCCGTTAAGGTATTAAAGCGTGAAATAGTATCGTTACTTATTGCATGCTATTACCCATCCCAAACCTATCAGTCCCGGAGGCATATGGGACTACTAATCCTAAAGGGGAGGGAGCTAGAGCTTTTGCAGTTTTTTTTAAAAAGGATAAAATTCTAAGGCGACATTCAAAACATATACAGCAAGTATTGGGAAAGCAAGTAAGCAGATATGGGTCAAATAAACATCCTTAAATCAGAGAAAATCATATAGTTTAGCATGTCTTACACGTACTGATTAGGTCTGAATTAAATTTAAACATTAAGTAGGTTGATTTATCACATATTTTCAGATAAAAAGTCTGAATTAGGCCTGCCTGCTGGTTGTAATTATCAAAGACTGATGCAATTATAGTTTTTACCCAAAAGCTTGCCTAGGTGTTAAACGGAACCTATAGGCATGATATCTATTTGTTTCAGAAATAAAGAAGTAAACTGATTGCAGAAAAAAGAATTGTCAATTACAGGGACATAAGATCTGCATGCGTTAAACATTATTGCTACTGATTTTAGGCTTATAGGCGAGTTGACGATTCAGGTTTGGTTGATAGCTCCTATAGGCATGCTTTTTAGGCGTTACTGATTTTATGCATTGTTATTGTCATGCAGAAATCCTACAGGCAGGTCATCTATATGCAGTTAGTTATTTAAATCTTATAAACAAGTTTGCCTAGTGACAGATACATATGCAAAATGCAGAAAGTCTTATAGGCATATTACCTATATGATATGCAGAATTTCAAAAATGACTTACAGACATGGTATCTATATGAAGTGCAGAAAAACCTATGAACATGGTATCTACATGAAATGCAGAATTTCAGAAGTATAGGAATTCCCTATGAATATGGTATCTACATGAGATGCAGAATTTCAGAAGTATAGTAATTCCTTATGAACATGGTATCTACATGGGATGCGGAATTTCAGAAGTATAGTAATTCCCTATGAACATGGTATCTACCCTTTTGCATGCAGGACTGACCCTCCCTTTTTCACTAACACCCCAGCAGTTTATTACAAGATTATTACATACAAGAATAAATAAGAAAAAGATAAAAAATATATCAGAAATTAAAGATTCCAACCAAGAAGAGCCTAATTCAGACCCCAGGTCTGAAATATGAAATAAACCAACTTCCAAAGATCAGATTTCCAAATCCTTTCTATTATTTGGGATGTGGCAAAGTTCCAATGAGCTTCAAGAACTCCAAGCAATGCTTACACCCCCAAATATCATTGCAGAATCAGATTATAGTGCAGAGTGGAAGGGCCAGCCCTCAAATGTCCAAGCTCAGAAGGAACTCAAAGTCCCAAGGCAAGGCTCATAGGAGGGGGGTAGAACTTAGAGGCTAGGGTAAGTGCAAGTGCAATAGAGGGGAATTAAGGGAAGTCCAGCGTAAACTGGTGGTCATACCCAACAATAGGGAGTGCTGGCACACCCTAACCAGTCTACTAGGCAACATTTTGGGAGTTAAGATCCATTGAGGATCACGTTCAGACCTGAGAAGCAATTTGGATACTGCCAGGACATAAACCTTAACTCAAACACATAGAAGGGGGTAGGGGTATGTGGAATTCACAAAAAACAGCAGATGCAAAGAGAGAGTAGCATATTCAATACAGAACATGAACAGGAAAGTAGCCAAGAGTGTAGCAACTGTAAAGTAAACACATAGGGATGATGCGGGAATCAAAATTAGGACATACTAGTTTCAGGGAAACAAATAAGTGAAAGTAGAAGTCTTGTAAGCCAAATAGCAAGCAAGCAGTACAAAAGATCTCAGAAGAGAGTAGAGAATTGAAAGAGTATTGTAATTGAGAGTGTGTGTGTAAGAGTATGCAATTCAAAGTGTGTTCAAGTGAAGAAGGGTAGTCCCCTTTTATAGTGCAGAAAACAAGTAAGAAAAGCTAAGGATATAGTTTGCAATCAATCACATAAAGTCTCCCTTTGGTTAAAGGATTCTGATTTCGAACGGGCATAAGACAATTAAGGAAAGAATTTGATTAATACCTTTTCCAAAGTAACATAATAAGGGTAAATACACAGGGTTTATTTAAGGCAAAAGTCCAATGGTACATGGTTTGTGAAAAATAAGGAAAGTGAATCAATCAAACAGCCAGTAAAATCAAAGCTGCAAGTTTTGTTTGAATGAACCAAGTCAGAAAAAGGGTAAAGAAAGGTTCAATTAGGGAAAATCAGTAAAAATCAATTAAACACCATTAAACGAATTCGGAATCAATTAGTAGTTGGCAAAACCTTTTGAAAGAAGAGTTCTCATATATAAAGCACACAAATAAGTGAATCAAGAAGAGGCAGTCAAATTATTTAGAAGGGAGTTTAATCAAAGAGAAGTTCAGAATCATAAGCAAAAAGATACAGGTTCAATTTGCAGACTCATAGTGAGTCTGAGAGTTCAGGGTCCCAAAGTGGAGCCTTAACTCGACCACACAAAAATCAAAATCGTCAAAAGAAACCCCTCAAATCGTAGGGTTTCAAAATTGAATTAGACATGGAAGTGAGAAAGCAAGTCATTAGAGTCTCAACAAAACAGATATGATATCATGTTTGAATGACAAAGGAAGAAAAATCATGAAGAACATATTTGAGAAAACTCGGAAGATAACCAAGTCCAGAAGAAGGAGATAATACAAATGTGAACACAAGTAGATGAAGCATGTAAGAACATGAACAGAGTCCAATAAACAAGATCAAATAACTCAACGGTAAACACACATAGTAAAAGAGTAAAGAAAACTAAGCAGGGATTAACATGCATAGCAGAAAGGAAAAGGTAGAAGACAGTATATGCGTAATAAAGAGTAATCACACCAGCAGGGTATGGACAAACACACATAAAGTAAAGAAGAAGAAAAATGAGAAAGATTTTTCCCAAAAAATCCTTTTAGAAACCCTAAAATCGAAGAGAAACGATTTTGAAAAGAAACTTTTGGGGAAAACACTTTAGATGGCAAGAAAAGCATAGATACAATATAGATCTAAGCAAATAACGGTGAAAGGACCTTGAATAGCTTAGGGTTTCAGAGAAACCCTAGAAATGAGAAAGGGTTGGAAACAGGTCCGATCTTGAGTCGGAGAGGTCAAGAATCAGGCTCCTGAGTCTTGAATATGCCGTAGCATGGCCGGAGGAGCCATGAAATCAAAGGTCTGAGAAGATCGAAGAGGGAATCGTCGAGGTCAGGCCTCGAAGCATCGAACAACCCTGGCTTACTAGTGAAGATAGGTGAGTACCAACTATCCATGGCCTGAGAAGCCATGGATTCCGGTGACCGGTGGTTAAAAAGGGGGTAGGAGGAGGCTAGGGTTTCGGAGAGTTTTTGAGAGGATTTGAGAGGGTTTGGGATTCAAAGGCGGCGGGTCAGGTGAGAATGAGGGATTAGGGTAGTCACCTGTGTTTAATTATGGTAGGGCGAATAGTGGTCGTTGATCCGAATGATCAACTGCCTAGATTTAAGAAGGTAGGTGGGGAACCGGGTTGGGTCGTTTGAGTTGGGTTAGGGGTTGGGTCAAAAGGAATTGGTCTGGTCTGAATTTGAGTTTGAGTTTGAAATTGGGTCAATTTTAGGATAAAATCGAAATGTAATGGGGCTACAATTGAGACGAACTGAGGCCAAAATTTAAATAGCCAGTTTTCCCTTTTTATTTTAAAAAAATAGTAAAAATGATTTGGAAAGCAAATTAAAAGCACTGGATCCGTTAATAGTATATATATATTAATTTAAAAATATTGGAACCAGTTTCATAATTATAAAATGCTATTAAATCTTAAAGCAGGCTAAAATTGCAATTTAGCTTTTAAAATACCAAATTAATTTGTAAAAATATATGAAAAGTAACCTACCTATATTATATACAATTTAGCTTTTAAAATACCAAATTAATTTGGAAAAATATATCAAAAGTAACCTACCTATATTTTGGTATAAATATGAGAATAAAATAAGTTATTCACCAAAGTGATAATTTTGGGAATAATATTGAGCAATAAATCAATTTAAAAATCTTTTAAAAAATTTGAAAAATACTAAAACACTTGGGTATACTTATATATGTATGTATATGATATTTGAAAGTATTTGCATGTAAAAGAAATACATAGGGAAAAATTGGGTATCAACAATGTTCGGATCACCTTGTGGAATATTTTCTCAGGATTTCCAAGCCGATGACTTCTCCGCCATCTCATCTAGAATATCACACGCCTCCTCATTTGGCGTAGTCATAAAGTTCTCGCCGGCTAGTTAATTCGCTACACATTGGTTGGTTGCGTTAATCCCACAATAAAAAGTTTGTTACAACATGTTTTCCATTATATCGTTGTTGAGATATTCCTTAACCATTATTATATAGCGCTCCCAAATTTTGTGTTGTGGTTCATTTAGCTCTTATTTGAATGCCAAGATATCATTTTGAAGTATAGCCATGTGCCCGGGAGAGAAAAATTTAGCAATGAACTTGGTTGTCAACTCATCCCAAGTATGAATTGAATGGTTCGAGAAACGTTCCAACCAATCTAAAGCTTTCCCCCGTAGAGAGAATGGAAAAATCCTTAGCCTCAACGCATCCTCAGAAATATTAGTTGCTTGCTCCCCCAACATGTATCCACAAAGTCGTTCAAATGTTTGTAAGCATTTTTGGCTGGTTCACCGGTAAAGAAGCCATGTTGCTCAAGTAATGTGAGCATCACGTTTGTTATTTGAAAGTTGACTGCCCTAATACAGGGAGGGACTATTGCTAACCTTCGTTGGGTAATATCCGATGTTGAGCCGCTCGTGGTGGAGGTGGGGGTGGAACAGGCACGTTGTCATGTGGTACCCATCCCCTCAGATTGACTTGTGGTTCTTGAGTTACCTCATCTACTTGTTCCTCCTCGTCGTCCAAGTCCCCCAAAGGTAAATTTCCGAGCTCATTATCCGTCATGTCTGTACCTATGATTTTTTAAACAAATTAGTACCACGGAAAGGGAAGAAGATATTCCAAACTCAAATATATAGCTAACACCATTTTTAACTCTGCGATGACGGTGCCAAAAAATTGATCCACTCCTAATCCACACTCAACAATGAGTGGAAAAGATCGTTGGAAGAATAATACCCAACAATAAGTCGGAGTAGATTTCCTCAGGGAGCTAACAATGGGTGTTAGAGTGTATACTTGATGCATGAAGACGAAACAGCTTAAATACACTTCCAATAAAGTTGGTTTTGCTAATTACTTCTATAAACTACACTATTAATGCTCGATTAGAGTAATGAAACTAGAAATTGACTAATTATTTTTGGCTATTTTCAAATAGGTAAAAAACCTAGGGATGTAAACTTCGCTTAGGTGTTCGCCTAATGGGCTAACTATGTTAACATTTATTTTATTGATTGGGTTATATAATAGCTCTCAACTCTAAGTTACTCACTCAATACCTCTCGGTCATAGAGTGATTTTGCCAAATTTGGCTATCTCATGCCCAAATGGGTATCAAACTAAATAGTTGATATGAGCTCAAGTCGAGTTTACCCTATCTCTTGTTCAAACCCTTTAATTAGGCTAGTCAAATCCTTAACCAGCCCAATTTCTTGTTAGCCAAGTTTTTCTAGACTAGGTTTCTCTTTCTGAAGTTAAGACCAAGTCAAAAAGCATGAATCAATATTTGCAACCATTAATTCTAAAATTAAATCATGAAGAAGTCTAAATAACAAAATACCCAATCATAAACAAGCATTAAATTAAATACCCATAAGGTTTACATACTAGGGTTGGGTCACAACCCTAACAAATGTTTAGCTACTCATAGCACAAAATGAAGAAAACATAGGAGAAATACTAATTAAACCCCTAATATAAAATTAAAATAATAAACTATGATGTTTTTGTCCCAAAATTATCACAAATTACCCAAAATATTAAACTACAACGGCTAAAGCTAAGAAAACTTCAAAACTTAACCTAACAATGTGACTCCCGTCTATTTATAGTGGCTCAAAATTTACTGACAAAAATTCCCCTCTGGAGGTTCTGCCGCCGCACAATACATGTTTAATTTGAAATCTAGAACGTTAAGAGAAATTACCAGGGCATCGTTGTGTGGTAGAAGAAGTCCATCTGCGTCTTCTTCTGTGAAGGTGATGTCGTCATCGACGACTTCCCGGAGTCTCTTGCTATGAGTCATCGATACCTTTGTGTTTTTTTGCTGAGAAAGTTACACTGTTGATCTTGTTCCCCTAGAAAATCATGTTGATAGTAGTCGAGGGGGTATTCTCCTATCTTCGAGGGCTCTGCGTTGTCTCGGTTGCAGCCATAATTATTCTTAGGCTGGTCGCTTAAGAATTCTCTGATATGGACGTTCTTTAACAGTGTTGCCACTTCCCCATGTAGATATCGACAGTCCCTAGTTCGGTGGCCATTAGTCCCATGATGTACACCATAAATTAGGATCCCTCTAGCTTGGATCAGATCTCATCGACCTCAGGACTCATGCTTCCTTGATGTTCCTCATCGCTAATTCTATCTCTAATATGCTGACATTAAAATTATATTCGGACATTCTAGGGTAAGTGGAATCCTGGGAACTCGATGCCTCTTTATCCTTCAATGACCTATTGTTCCGACCGCGGTCAACCCTTCTATTAGGGGCTAATCTATCCACCAACCAGAACCCCTTGTTGTTGCATCTTTCGACCCTCGCGTAGGGCAAGAAACAACCCTTAGAAGACTGTTGATTTGCATCAAAATCATCTTTTGATTTATCCTTTTTTTTCTCGATCCTGGCCTTTGGTTGATGCTGGAAATCCGAGTTGATAATCTTTTATCCTTTTCTTTGATTCGTAACGGTTATGGACATCCACCCATGTGATTGCTTGGAACTTAAGAAAGCTTTCTTTCAGCTTCCAGTAGGGTCGGAGCTCCTCGGGTTCAACCCTTTAGTAAATACCTCAGCTGCCCATTCATCTGGCATGGTCGGTAACAACATCCTTTCTTTCTGGAACCTGATTAAGAACTTGCACAGCAATTCAGACAATTCTTGCAAAATTTTGAATTTGTCCTCCTTCCTGGACCTGGCATGAGCCTTGATGAAAGAATCTGCGAGCATCTCAAAGAAATGTATTGAGTGTTTGGCTAAGAGTGAATATCATGTTAAGGCCCCCTTCGTGAGAGTTTCTCCAAACTTTTTCAACAAGACCGACTCAATCTCATGTGAGCTGAGTCATTTCTTTGACCATTGTTGTATAAGTTGTGATGTGATCATGAGGGTCCGAAGTCCCATCATACTTCGGTGTGTCTGACATTTTGAATTGCTTCATAATCAACTCTGGTGTTGTGCTTGATTTTAATGTCTTTTGGGTGTACTTCTTCAAGTCCAAGATCTTTAGCACTGGTGGTGCGTTTGAAATTTGGTCCATTTGAGTACGGAACTCTTTCACGTTTTGATCCATCCACTCGTTCATTTCCCTCATGAATCTCATGAGTTCAGTTTTGAAGGGATCATTATCGTTGTCATTACCGGATTCGCTGCCGATCCCCCCAGCTCCGGCTAAGCCGACCTCACCCCTCGGGTGTTGTTATCAACCTTTTGCATTGTTTGATTTGTGGGAGCACTGGGAGGAACATGGACTCTTCTATTCTTGTTGTTTTAAGCACCTAACAACGCTTGCCTCAGTTCTGTCATAGCATGGTCTTGTCTTGACAGATGGCCCATGATGGCCTTTTGTTGTACTCTCAAGATCCTCACCGTTTTTGAAATGTGCTTGTCTTTAGCATTATCAGGAGTTGTCTCCCGTACATGTCGGGGATAACACCATCCATCGAATGGAGTTGCTACGTCCTCCTTATTGCGGGTATACTGATTGAATCCTCCTGTTGAGGCAAATTTTCTTGTGCCTCAATGTTGTGTGCAATATTGACATCATTAGCTGTCATTTTTTTTACTTTTGCTATGAAACGAAGAATCAAACAAATTATTAATAGATGCAAGGATGAATTCAATTATGCAGCTATATAGGCCCCACGGTGGGCGCCAAACTGTTTACCCGTAAAATGATGCAGTTGAATTTATAGTATGATTTATAGACAAGAGAATCGATTTGATCCCTAAATGATAAATAAATTATATGAAACATAATAAGACATAACATTGAAATCGAAATAAACAGAATGTATGGTTATAGGAGGAGCTTCCGAAGACAGTGATAAGAAAAATATTAGGCAGAACATAAAGTGTTATTTAGCTTGGGAATAGTGTGTAGCATAAGTTTTTCCAAAGATTTCGACTGTAACAATGGTTGTTGAAGTCACTATTTATAGCTATACATAGGGAACAAGGTTCTAGAATCACGCCCCTCTTAAATGACAATAATGCGGGTGATTGATGAATATGTAATGGCAAGTCATGATGCCCAAATTCTCTGCAGTGGCTGTGTATTTAATACTGAGGAATGTTCTTCATTAAATGTCATCTGGTGAAAAATATTCGTTTGCTCCTGTTGGCTATGTTCCCTTCGGGATCTACCTGGTGCCAACTGAAGTTGTTGTCCTCGGACTTGATTTCCACTCACTTCATCTTCCGTCTACCTCCGGTTTTACGTATCACGCTATCATTCGAGCATTTAATATAAACCGCTTTACCTTATACATTCATAAGTTTTATTATAGAAGTGGTCTGGGGTTCTGAATGAACACAATAACATGACAAAGTTGTGTGATTAGATTTCATCTCAATCAGTACTCTAATAGTGATGAATAACTAAACGAACAAATTTTGGGGATCTGAAATTATATTGCAGTAGCTGATCTATAAATTAAAGGAAGACTGTCAACAGTGAAGTGGATAGTCTTCCCGATATTAGAGCCCGTCTAGATTAGCCGAAAAGAGTAGCTTTTAAGAACTTGTGATGGAGCTTGTTTTATAAATAAGAAATTACATGTTTGGATAAAAATGTTGAAACTTAAAAAAATTTGTTGAAGTGTTTGATAAACAAGTGCTAATAAGAACTTCTTTCTGTTAAAATACTGGAAATATCCTTAAAGTTGTTAACATTATAAAAAAGCTTATTACTACAATATATTTAATTCTAAATTAGTGTTTGTCATGACCTAATACTTAGCATGTCGTGATGGAGCCTAATGTGGTACTAGGCAAGCTGACACCTCAAAATACTTCTAACACTTTTAAATGAAAAATAAAATAACACATGTTTAAATTATCAAAACTCTCAAAAACTAGATAGAAGGTCAAAACCCAATACGGAAATTCCCAACATCAGGGTTTCACTGAGCTATATAACACAAGTCTGGAAATACTATCTATGAAAGAATAAAACTAAATACATAAAACTGAAAGATAGGGAAGGACTAAGGAGAGACAAGGTCTTCAAATCCTTGGAATCTCCAAACAATCAAGCTGCGTAGAGAATCAACACCCACCGTGTCCGAAAACACCTGGATCTGCACACAAAGTGTAGGGTGTAGTGTGAGTACAACTGATAACTAGGGATTCTACGCTATTTTATGCTCATGTTTGCTTAGGTTTTGAATAAAAAGTGTGTAGAAGTATTCCTAAAAGCTAACTTATTATTCTTGTTTGCAGTGTTTGGTCAAAAAGAGACAAGGAAGTCATAACCAGCTCAAAAAGGAGTGAAACCTGCAAAAGTTTAAAAGTTGGGTCAAAAGAGTGTTGACAGCGAAGAAACAAATGCGGAAGCGGAGGGTCCACCGCTAAGGCGGTCTTGATTTTGCTCTCATCAATGGAAAGGTTCAGAGAGCTGTAATTTTAGGCTTAGCAAGTCACTGCTGCCCACAGTGAAATTGTGCTGCAGCAGTGGATATTTTGCGGCTGAGGTCATTTTATCGCCCTCAGCGGAAGCCAGATTTAGAGAACTAAAAGTTGAATACTGCGGTCCGCGCTTGATTTTGGGCAGCCGCGGTAGTCATAGCGCTGCAGCGGTCCATTTTCAGCTATCAACAGAACCTCCGTAGGGGCATTTTTGTCCGAAAAATTTAGTTGTGTATAAATAGTTCTTTTTCAGATTTTTCGGTCATCTGTTATTTTGTAGAGCACGTGAACTGCCTCCTTTTACCTGTTTGAGTAATTTTAGAATATCTTTAGCAATTAATCTTAAATTATTCTCTTGTAATTACTTTTTATTGGTTATATTTCATCTAAATCTTTGATTTCTTCTTTGATTATGAGTAACTAAACCCAGTAGCTAGGGTTGTAGGTCAACCCTAGTGTGGGTATTTAATGGGTCTTCAATTTTAGGGCTTAAATGTTTATGGGTGAATGATATTTGGCTTGATTTATGCTTTAGATGTTGAATTGGTGGTTGCAAATACTGATTTGTACCTTTTTGTCGTAGGCTCTTCTTGAGAAAGATAGACTAAGACTAGGAAATTCAGGCCAACAAGGAATTGGGGTGCATTCAAGAGATTGATAGCCCTAATTAAAGGGTTAAACCTAGAGATAGTAATACCCAACTTGAGCCAATTTTGCTTGCATTGTTTGAACACCCAATTGAGCTTGAGAAAGTCAATTAGGGCAAAGTCACTCAAACTACCTAGAGGTATAAAGTGAGTAGTTATGTGCAATTGCTATTTCATGATCCCAATTATAACAAGTTTGCCCTAAGTTTTAGACCCTGTTAGATACCCACCTAGGTGCAAGTCACTTCCCTAGTTCCTTTAGACCAATTAAGAAAACCTCACAAAAATATCATAATTAGCTTACTTTCTTGAATCATTAGTATTAAAGTAGAATAGTAAACAAACAAAGGATGATTGAAAGTGCAATCAAGAACATTGTACATTGCTAGATTAGATAGAAATCCAATTCCAAACATATCTTAGCTCTTTGTGGATTCGATCCCTACCTTTTGGTAAAAGCTGCATTGATCACTCTTGCTACTCTATAGTGGTGTAGGGTTGGACTCGATCACTTTTTGGCGTCGCTGCCGGGGAGTTAAACGGTCTTGGCTATCTATCTGACTAGTTTTGTATCTTGTTTTTCTTTCTTTATGTGTTACTAACTTGTCTGTGTCATTATTTCAGGTACAAAATGGCAAACAATGATCCTCTTAAAAATGTTCTGCTGGGGGAGGAGGTAGATGATAATGGTGAGGATGAGGTGCCTCTAGTACCTCAAGGTCAAAGAAGAGGCTGCTAGGCCAATGACAATGTACCAAACCCTCCCCTGCCTCCTCCAAGAGCCACTCCTCGGGTGCTTCCAAATGAAGGATACTCAAGTGCAATTGTCCCACCCCGGATCCGGGCGGGCAATTTCCAAATTACAAATGTGATGTTGACTTTATTGGAGCAGCGAGGGTACTTCACAGGTTCTCCCCATCAGAATGCATATAAACATCTTAAAGGCTTTGTGGATACCTGTTGGGGAAGCAAATAGACCAATGTGTCGGAGGATGCATTGAGATTGAGATGGTTCCATTTTTCACTTAGAGGGAAAGCTTTGGACTGGCTCAAAAGGCTTCCTAACAATTTTATCACTATGTGGGATAAGTTGGCGGACAAGTTTATAGCTAAGTTTTTCACGTCAGGGCATATAGCTACTTTGAGAGATGAGATTTTGGCCTTTAAACATGAACCTAATGAACCACTTCATGAGATCTGGGAGAGATATCGGACAATGGTGAAAGAATTTTTGAACAATGACATGACTTAAGCAATGATCCAACAGACATTCTACCGTGGCATTAACACGACCAATCAATGTGTAGTGAACTAGCTAGCAGGGGGAAATTTTATGAACACACCTTATGCTGAGGGGTGCGAAATATTGGATGAGATGGTAGATACTTCCTCATCTTGGCAAAGTCGAGCTAATGTGCCATAGGGTGATCCTACTATAATTCACCTACCCAAAGAGCTCCACGTCCATGGCCAGGCAATAGCAGAGTTAACTACAACAATGAACCAGTTGGCGAAAGCTCAATTTCAACAAGTTCAAGCACCGAGGCAAGTAAATGCTATGGATGGTGTCAATATGTTGGTCAACAAGAGGCGACAAAGAGGTCAACAAGGTCAAGGTAGTCCAGATCAATATGAGCATGGTAGTGGTGGCTTCAACAAAGATGATGGATATAATGAGCAAAGTGAAGAAGTGCAGTACATGAACAATTATCAAGGATAAAGGGACAATGCTCCTAGCCAACAACAACAATGGAGATCCCAAGGAAATTGGGGGAATCAAAACCAACAGGGAAATAGCAACTGGGGGAACAACAATCAAAATTGGGGCAATCAGAACAACCAGGGCAACTGGAGTGGAAACAACAACAATTGAGGAGGAAACAACAACCAAGGGGGTTGGAATAATGGCAATCAAAGGAATCGGGGGCAAGGATTTCAAAGACCTCCGATGTATCAAAAACCAAACAACCCACCTCCATTTCCATCCCAAGGTCCTATCTCATCAAACAATGAGATGGGAATGATCACGATGATGTTTGAACAAATGATTAAAAAGAATGTTGAATCTGATGCCAGTTGGCATCCGAAAATAATTCAATCCAAAATTTGGAGGTTCAACTTGGCTAGATTTCACAATCTTTGAATACTCACCCTAAGGGGGCTCTACCTAGTGATACGGTAGTAAACCCGAAGGGTGGGAACAACACTGGGCATGCAATGGTGGTGATTACTAGAAGCGGTTGAGGTGGTGATGTCAATACCTCCAAGCAAAAGGAAGTTGTGAGTGATGGGTTGAAGTGCATGATGATGATATTCCTATAGTTGATGAGCAAGTGAGTGAAGAGAATTTTAATGCAGAAGTGAGAATTGATATTCATGATAATAAGGTGCAGACTCAAAATGACGTGAACCCGTCTAGGGAACACGTAATAGACATACCGGAAATGGTAGTTCCTAAGGCTAAGGCTCCCTTGCCAAGGCCTACTCCACCTTACCCTCAAAGACTGGCAAAGCAAAAGAATGAAAACCAATTTAAGAAGTTTATTGAGATGATGAAAAGCTTGTCAATCAATATTTCTTTGGTGGAAGCTCTTGAGCAAATGCCCGGTTACGCCAAGTTCATGAAGGACTTGGTGACTAAAAAGAGATCCATGGATTGTGAGACCATCAAAATGACTCATCAAGTAAGTGAAATTGTGCACTATATGGCTCCAAAGCTTGAAGATCATGGCGCTTTCACCATTCCATGAACCATTGGGAGTGCGGATTTTGCAAAGGCATTATGTGATTTGGGAGCAAGTATCAATTTGATGCCTTACTCCGTGTTCAAAACTTTGGGTATTGGTCAACCGAGAGCTACTTCAATGAGATTGAAAATGGCGGATAGAACTATGAAGAGGCCACTTGGTATTATTAATGATGTTCTTGTCCGGGTGGATGAGTTTATTTTGTCTGCTGACTTTGTGATTATGGACTGTGAGGTCGACTATGAGGTGCCGATAATATTGGGAAGACCTTTCCTAGAAACTGGGAAGGCATTGGTTGATATGGAAGTCGATGAGCTCACCTTCCGGGTAGGTGATGAAAAAGTGGTCTTTCATGTGTGCAAATCAATGAGGCAGCCGAATAGTACTGAAGTGTGCTCTTTTGTGGATCTTGTCACGGAGGTGATAGTTGATGATACTAGTTCCATGATCAATGTGGAGGATCCTTTAGAAGCGGTATTGTTGAATCTTGATGTGAATGAGGATGAAGATCGGGTGGAGTGTGTCAATGTTTTGCACGAAATGGGCTCTTATTCTTATGAGCCCCGTAAGCTCTCTTTGGATCTTGAGAACAGAAAGACTCTGCCAACAAAGCCCTCAATTGAGGAACCTCCCATTTTGGAGTTGAAGCCTTTGCCTTCACACCTCAAGTATAAATTCTTAGGACCTAGTCAATATTACATGTTTTTTCGTCTTGTCTTACTAACGTGCAGGAAGATGCAACACTGGAGGTGCTCCAAAGAAGGAAGAAGGCAATTGGATGGACTCTAACTGATATTCGAGGAATAAGCCCCACCTTTTGCATGCACAAGATTATAATTGAAGATGATTCCAAGCCCTCTATGGAACATCAAAGGATGTTGAATGAGGCTATGCAAGAGATTATCAAAAACGAGGTGATCAAGTGGTTGGGTGCAGGAGTTGTGTACCCCATCTCGGATAGTTCCTGGACTTCGCCGATGCAATGTGTGCCGAAGACGAGTGGTTTGACTGTGGTTACCAATGAGAAAAATGAACAGATTCCCACCAAGACTGTCACCGGATAAAGGGTGTGCATGGACTATAGCAAGCTGAATAAAGTGACCCACAAGGATCATTTCCCATTGCCCTTTCTTGACCAGATGCTACTTAGGTTACAACCAGATTTTGATTTCTCCGAAAGATCAAGAAAAAACCACCTTCACATGTCTGTATGGCACCTTTGCATTTTCTAGGATGCCATTTGGTTTGTGTAATGCACCGACTACCTTTCAGCGGTGTATGATGGCTATATTTACTGACATGGTGGAGGACTTCTTGGAAGTGTTCATGGATTATTTCAGTGTTGTGGGTGACTCCTTTGATGAGTGTTTAAATAATCTTGACAAGGTGTTAGCCCGATGTGAAGAGACAAATCTTGTGCTTAACTGGGAAAAATGCCACTTTATGGTCGATGAGGGCTTTGTCCTCGGCCATAAGATCTCAAAGCACGGTATGGAGGTGGACAAACCAAAAATTGAAGTGATATCAAAGTTTCCTCCTCCTACTTCGGTCAAGGGGGTTAGGAGTTTTCTTGGGCATGCGAGGTTCTACCGAAGATTCATCAAAGACTTTTCTAAGGTAGTGAATCCTTTGTGCAAATTATTGGAAAAGTGTCCGTGTTTAATAAGGAATGTATGAAAGCTTTTGAACTTCTCAAGCACAAATTGACAACCACTCCCACTATTACCGCACCCAATTGGAGCTTACCTTTTGAGCTCAAGTGTGATGCAAGTGATGTTGCGGTAGGAGCAGTTTTGGGTCAAAGAGTGAACAAGATGTTTCACCCGGTGTATTATGCAAGAAAAATAAAGAATGATGCTCAAATGAATTATACGGTGACGGAAAAAGAGTTGCTAGCGATTGTGTTTGCAATGGAGAAGTTTAGGCCTTATCTCATGGGTGCCAAGGTGATAGTTAATATTGACCATGCAGAACTCTGCTACTTGATGACAAAGAAGGATTCTAAGGCTCGTTTGATAATATGGGTTCTATTGCTTCAAGAGCTTGGCCTTGAGATTGTTGATTGGAAAGGGAGTGAAAACCAAGTGGCATACCACTTGTCCTACTTGGAGGAGGAGGGGAGTCCCCATGATGGCCTCGACATTAATGATTCATTCCCTGATGAGCAACTCCTCTTTGTATCTGTGAATAGCATGCCTTGGTTCGCGGATGTTGCCAACTCTTTTGTGATCGGTATTGTTTCCTGTGAGATTTCTTCTAATGAAAGGAAGAAGCTTAAACGGTATAGCTTGGACTAATACTGGGATGATCCTTACTTGTTCAAAATCTGTAATGATGGTGTGATCCGGAGATGTGTTCCGGAAGAGGAGCAAATGAGTATCCTGGATGCTTGTCATTCCTCTCCCTATGGTGGTCATTATGATGGGATGAGGATAGCTTCAAAGGTTCTTAGCTATAGTTTTTATTGGCCTACATTGTACAAGGATGCGGGTGAGCTTGTGAAGAGATGTGATGAGTGCTAGAGAGCAGGTGGAATTTTAAAGAAGGATGAAATGTCTCTCACTACTATTCTTGAGGTTGACATATTTGATATGTGGGGCATTGACTTCATGGGACCTTTTGTGAGTTCATGTGGCAACACATACATTCTAGTGGCCGTTAATTATGTTTCCAAGTGGGTTTAGGCCGTGGCTTTACCCAACAACGAGGCCCGGAGTGTGGTGGCTTTTCACAAAAAGAATATCTTTACTCGGTTTGGCACTCCTAGAGCAATCATCAGTGATGGGGGTTCTCATTTCTGCAATAAGGCATTTGACACTTTGCTTGCAAAGTATGGTGTCAATCACAAGGTTTCAACCCCTTACCATCCTCAGGATAGAGGGCAAGTTGAGGTCTCCAACAGAGAGATTAAGAGTATAATGTCAAACACGGTTAATGCAAATAGGACTGACTGGTCAAAGAAACTAGATGATGCTTCGTGGGATTACCGGACTTCTTACAAGACTCTGATTGGTATGTCTCCGTACCGGTTGGTGTTCGGGAAAGCTTTCCATCTCCCAGTTGTGTTGGAGCACAAGACCATATGGACTTTGAGGAAGTTAAATCTTGAATGAGATGTTGCATCAAATCTTTGGGTGGAGCAACTCAATGAGCTTGATGAGTTCCGGTTTCATGCCTATTCCAGTTCATCCTTGTATAAGGACAAGATGAAGTACTTAAATGAAAAATATGCCCGTAGTAAAGAAATTCAAAGTGGATGACTTGGTTCTCTTATTCAACTCCCGGTTACGACTGTTCCCAGGAAAGCTCAAATCAAAATAGAGTGGACCTTTTGAGATGGTGCTTGTGATTCCGTTTGGTGCTCTTGATTTGAAAAACAAAAATGGTGAAATCTTCAGAGTTAATGGGCATAGAGTGAAGCACTATCTTGGTCAGTTTAATGATAGCCACGTGGATAACAATGGATATTTAAAAACCAACTAAACCAACCGAACAGTACCGAACCGAACCGATTTTTAGGTTTCTTTTAATAAAACCATATATTTTATATAAATCTATAACTAAACTGATAATTAGGGTAGGTTTTTTATTTTATAAAAATAAACTGATAAAATACCAAACCATACCGAATAAATTTACAATGTGAAAAATATATTTATATATTAAGTTTAAAAATAATATAGCATTACATTTTTTTGAGGCCTTGGAATTATGAAATAGTTACAAGCCAACAAGTAATTAAACCTAAATCCTAATTTCCAAACCTATTATGCTACTCCTGTTGAAACTAAATTATTTCCAACATATTCACTAGCAAAATACAAGGTATTGTAGCGATTATGAGTTGCAAACTACAATGTATTGAATATGTTTCCTTTTGTATGATTTGGATTTATCTTTTTGAATATTTAATCTTCTATAGACTTTATTCTTGAGACCCAGCTTGATTAATATCTTTCCACTCGTGTGATTTATATTTATTTTTGTATTTTCTTACTTTCTTTTACGCTGATGTAGAATAGTTGATGGATCTATACTCTAGCCATCTTTTATATTTTCTTAATTTATCACCTTTTAACCTATAAAAATGTCTAGAGAGTTTTGCTAAGTCCTATAAAAGTATGTATGTTATTGTATTTTACTTCTACTAGTAATTTTTACCTGGCATTTAAAAAAATTAACGAATATTTACCAAATCGTACCAATATCAAAGAGAAACCGACATGATTGAGATGGTTTTGAAAATTCTAATTTTGGTTATATATAATAGAATAACCGAAAAAATGATATGGTACAAATTTTATAAAATAACCAGCCGAACCGAACCATTGATATCCCTATGTGGTGGCAATGATCCATCTGAAGTGATTGAGGGTAACCTGCGTCGTGCCGTGACGTAAAATCAGGCGCTTCTTGGGGGGAAACCCATGTGTTTTTCGCTTTTTATTTACTTTGTACTGTAGGATTTGTTTTCAAACTAACTGGTTGTGAGATGTGTGTAGGAATATTTGATGTAGTGCAGGACTAAGCTGAACAAATTTGGCACTCTCTGAATTTGGACCACTGACAGTGCTCCAATTTTTCGCGGTCAGCAGTGGCCTTATCATGGAGGCAGAAATTGGTGGCGGATGCGGGATTGAAAAGCCCAAAATGAGACTTCTCTGAAGTTTCCACCGCGTTTGCGGTGCTATTTTTCGCTGAGAGCGGTGCCTTACCGCGGCCGCCTACCATTTACCACTCTCAGGGGTAGTCTCAGAAAAGTAGCCCTTCTGTTCTTCATAAGCACGGACGGAAGTGATTTTTTGCGGCCACACTAGGTGAGTTGTATGGGCCCCTAGGAGTTTTCTATAAATAGGACCTCAGGAAGCCTTTTACACTTTTCAATCTTTTGACTCTCAAGCATAAATTTTCACAATTCACGTTGGCCCTAACATGCACAAACACAATCAAAGTTCATTTTTCACCACTCATCTCACATCTGGTAATTTCACTCCTTCATTTTCTTTAATTTTGTATTTGTTTTTCTTTTACTTGTTAGTTTTTACTTCTTCTTCTTCCCCTTTTCTTTTAATTTTGACCTAGGGTTGTTTAGTACTAATTATATTAGGCTTAAAATAGTTAGGATTTATTAATAAATACCTAGTGGGGTTAACAATGTAGAGGATATTGCTAAATGCAAGACAATTTGAAACCCTAGGTTGACTTTGACTTTTGCGGCTGCGGTTGATTTTCCGCGGTCAACATTGCTGAGTTATATCTGAGTTGGAAATATTGATGATCGCAGTCAGCGGTGACAATTTTTGCTGACAGCAGTCTAATCTCTGCAACCGCGATGCTTTTCTCGCGGTTCGCGGTGCTCAAGTTCAGAGAAGTAAAAATAAGGGTCTGCGACTACGGATAATTTTTCGCGGACAATAGTGCAACCTCTGTGGCTGCGCCCAATTTTCTGTGCTCAGCGGTAGTATAGAATCAGAGGGTGGATAGTCTGATCCCCACACCTCCGTGGCCATGATACATTTTTTGCGGTCAATGGTGATCATTACGTGGCTGCACTTCATTTTCCGCTGTTAGCGGTCTACAATTTTGTTCAAGCATTGTCAACTGTTCTTTTGCTTTTCTGCATTGCTTCTTGTAGAACTAGTACTAATAATTTACCACTGATTATGTTTGCATACAATGGTTAAATTGAGAGGCGGCGGTGAGAAACAAAAGGGGAAAGCAGAGTCCTCCCGGGGTAGGGGACAAGGGCAAATTAAGTTAACCCCTACAATACGGAAATCCATTGGGAAAATGAGGAAGAACATTTGAGTTGTAGACAGAGCTGCTTCCCACTCCTAGGAAAGTGAGTATGTGCCCTCCCGGGAGGCCTCAGAGGGTGACTCTATGCCAACATATGTACTAGACTTCACGGGGAGACTCAGGTTGATTGATGAGCCTACACCCCTAGCCTCTCCTACTTCTCATACCTCTTCTGAGTCGTCTGATGGCTCAATAGTGAGTCGTGAGTCCTCAGCTTTAGCCTCACCCAAAGCTTCGTCACCGGCACAATATCCCATAGATGTAGATGTCGAGGTATCGGATGACGGGAGAGGGGTGACACCCAAACCGGAGGTATGTAAATGACCAGAAACCCAGAGGTGTGGCAACAAAGATTTGTCAGTGAGCTGGCATACCATAAATTCAGGGACTGGTGGCCTCAAAAGTTAGTCATTCATGAGCACTAGTTCATAGAGCGGGATCTTCTACCTCACAACCCCAATGTGAAGCAGCACTTCAATGAACGCGTGGGATGGGAGTACTTCACTAGCAAGGTGTCGAATGCTAATGAGCACCTAGTCATGGAATTCTACACCAATGCCTCCCACATTAAAAAGGGCACAAAAGTGACTAAGGTGCGGAACCTGAAGGTCAAGTTTGATGGGAAGACGATCAATGATTACTTGGGGTTCAATGATGAAGATAAGTCACTGTACTTACAGAAGGTGGCAAGGTGGCTCGCCCGTAGTTGGAATCACTTCTGGCTCTCCCAGATACTACTCCAGCATGGTTGACAGCAGGGGTTCCTATCTTAAGGAACACCCTGAACTTTGAGGCAAAGGGTTGGGAGACCTTTATGTGCAATAGACTAGACCCCACTACTCACGACAAAACCATGTTGGCTTCCCGGGCGATCGTAGTGGCGGCTATCATGGCGAGGTTCTCGATCAATTTCGGGAATATCATGTCGAGGGTGATCACCGGAGTGGTCAACGAGGGTGATAGATCTTACCCCTTCCTAAACTTCCTCACCATGTACTTGGAAGATTAGGAGGTGGAGAAAAAAATTGTGATGTCATGATAAATCCCAAGAAGCCCTTCTCATGGTACAGCCTTCAGGGTCCAGGCAACCCCGCATCCAAGGGATCCGAGGGCAAAGCAACTACTTCTACTAGCCAGTTTGAAGAGCCAGCAGTGGTAGTCACTAATGCACAGCCTCCCACTACCATACTGGATCTTGCTTCCGTACTATCTACTTCCATGCCGTCCTTAGTGCCCTCCTCCTCAGCATACCTATTGATTGTTCATAGGTTGAACCAAACACTCTCCAGCATCAACAACTGGATGTAGGCAGCAACCTCTAAGTTATCTATGCTATCCAGTTCAGTGGCAGCCCAGTCACTTCCCGTGCAGCCTCAGGTTCCAGCTTTTGTAGAGGAGTCTCTCAAGAAGCTTCTAGACAACCAGAAGAAGCTCCTGGAGAACCAAAAGCTTATCATGGATGCTCTTGCAGTTCAAGGAAAAACACTTAAGGAGATGAGCAAGCAAACAAAGAAGCTGAAAATGACTCGGGCCTCGAAGGAGTCGGTGAAGCAATTGTGATGAGAGGTAGAGAAGATGAAGTCAGCTGGAGACCTACCATTGGAGCTACTATTATAGGACCAGCTTCCAGCAAATCAGACAGAGCTGGTTCAGGAGCAGGAGACTGAGAGAGAGCCCAAGAGGAGGTGAGTGATGCCCCGGGTTGATGATGTAGAGATTGAGCTGGAGGATCTTGAGGGAGGTGCCTCTGCCCAGCCACAGGCCCGCGAGCCAGGTGATCCAGGGACCCAGCCGCAGTACCCCATGTAGATAGAGGACCCATAGTGAGTTTTCTTTACTCTATACCCTTTTTTTATCTTATTTTTGGTTAGTTAGCATTGAGGACAATGCTAGTTTTCATTTGAGGGGGTGGTCCTACTTTGATGATTTGGTAGTTGGTTTGTAATGATGATACTACTTTTTTTTTCACTTTTGGTAAGTATATAATTTTACCATTTATTTTACTTTTCGTTATTTTTCAATCTTGGTCTATATATAAAGTTACTCTCTCATGTATATATTCATTCCTTCTTATGTATATTCATCCAAATCCCATATTGTACTTATTTAGTTTACTTTCCGCATTTTACTTCATAACTTCTTTTGCAATTTTCCTTAATAGTATAGCTTCTTATTTCATTTAATAGCTTCTTTTTCGATTTGTAGCTTCTTATTTTAAAAGTTTTTGTGATCAATAAGCCTTTGGTTTTCTTAATGCCACGGTTCTTTCAAAAGGTGGAGTTTGTGTGAACCGGTTGGCTTTTCTCGATAATGAATGTCACGACAACCTTCTTAAAGGTTTGATCTATTTTTTTCATTTTGTGTAAATAGTAGTTAGTGAGCAATGGTGCCTCAAACTTAGCTTCACTTGGGCCTAACACATTTACCTTTGACCTTATGGTTAAAAACAAATTGGTGTGTATAGGATGGTGATAGTTGTGACCTTGAGACTCTTGTGTTGACTAAACAATCATCGTGTGGTTTTTCAGAATCATTTGTATTGCTCAAATCTTAGTTAAGGTTTTTGTGGGCCCCCGACTCTGTTTCTTTAGCAATCCTATAGCTTGTGTGGTGAGATATTGATTTGCAAGTCCACATCTCGTGCCAATGAGTCTAGAACTTGCCCTGAATATTTGTCTAGGTGAAATCCTAAGTGTAGCTCGACTTGAGAAGTAATTATAGGCCCTCCTTAATCCTAACTGAGACTTGAAAACATCCATAGCCCACCAATGATGATATCCCTAGTCAACCCCGTTGAGCCATAGCCCTTATTCTTTCAAAAACCATGATACAAGCCTTCATCCATTCTAAAATGATCCTCTCTTGGTACCTAATCTTTCCTTATCACAAGGCAAAAGCATAAGTTTGGGGGGGAGAGATGAGGAATGCAAAAGTTATAAAAGGTATAAAATTAAGAAAAGGAAAGGCAAAAAGAAAAAGAAAGAAAAACCAAAAAGTCAAAAAGAAAGTGAATAATGTAGAAGAAATGAAGGGATCTAATAAAAATAAAGGATGAAAGGTGTGGAAATATTAGAAAGGAGAAAAAGGATTGAAATGAACAAGAAAGAGTAACAGTGTGTCTCTCTATCCCCTAAGGAAGAAGTAAATGACTCAAAGAGTCAAGAAAATATGTGTCAAAATGAAGCAAATGAAGTGCTTAAGGAAAGATGAAACCTTCTTAGACCAATATATTCTACCTTGAACCAAAAGCCTTCATTATATGCCTGCAAAAGCCCTATGTGATCTTGAGTTGAGTGAGCTTACATTAGTGGTGACTCACATAAGAGGCAAGCTTATGGTACTTCGAGCTGAACTTGTGACTTTCCTTTGAGAGAGATGAGTGTATTTTCCACAATCCTCATTCTGAGTGCTACAATCTAAAAGTGAGGTTTGCCTATGGAGAGTTGAGGAGTATGAGTTTGGGTTCCACAATGACCAATGTAATAGAAAGAGTTTCCTTGATGAGTTGAGTCAACTCTTGATGCTTTTGTGTCGCACTATAGCGATGATGCTAAAACGGTTGTGTATTGTTAATAATGCATTTGAGTTGAGGGTAATTGTTAGTCCCAATTGATTCTTTATGAGGTTACTATAGGACAACTGAAATTTTCCTTTCGGTTTATTTTGAGGAGGTGGGAATTACTTTTTTTGCTTGAGGATAAGCAAAAACTTAAGTTTGGGGGAGTTGATAACTAGGGATTCTAGCCTATTTTGTGCTCCTTTTTGCTAAGGTTTTGGATAAAAAGTGTGTACAAGTATTCCCGAAAGCTAACTTATTGTGATTTTTTGCAGAGTTTGGTCAAAAAGAGACAAGGAAGTCATAAGCAGCTCAAAAAGGAGTGAAACCTGCACAAGTTCAAAAGCTGAGTCAAAAGAGCGCTGACAGCGAAGAAACAAATGCGGACGCGGAGGTTCCACCGCTAAGGCGGTCTTGATTTCGCTCTCAGCGGTTGAAAGGTTCAGAGAGCTGTAATTTTGGGCTTAGCAAGTCACCTGTCATGACCCGGATTTCCCACCATCGGGTGTCGTGATGGCGCCTACTATCGGAGCTAGGCAAGCCAAATATATAAAACATTTTTCCTGCTTTCTTCCAAACAATATAATAAACGAGACAAAATTTAAACGGAAGACTTTAAATCTAAAGCAACTGAGAACCAAAAGTACGGAAGTTTGAACCAAAATGCTACCCATAGTCTGGTGTCACTAGCTCACGGACTACTACAGAATACTACAATCAATGTCTGAAAGGAAAATACATCATGTTTGTCTGATACAAGATAAACAAACGAAAAATATGGAAAGGGACTTCGGCCTGCGAACACCAGCAAGGCTACCTCGAGAGTCCCTGGACTGAAGATAGCTCCCAGAAGTCCAACTGCTGCGGTCCGTAAGCTGCTCCCTAATTTGTGCACAAAAAATGCACAGAGTGTAGCATCAGCACAACCGACCCCATGTGCTGGTAAGTGCCTCGCCTAACCCCGGCGAAGTAGTGACGAGGCTAGACAGTACTTACCACAATTAACCTGTACAGATATATATACAACAAGTGCAAGAAAACAATAACAAGATAATACAAAGTAAAACTAAGAGGGGACATGCTATCGGGGAGTAACAGGTAAAAAAAGAAATATCGAAAATAAACAGAAGAAACTCCGGTTCCCATGATATATATATACATGATGTATATATATATATATAAGTGGACGGCGTGCCACACGATCCCGTAATATCATATATAAGTGGACGGCGTGCCACACGATCCCATAATATCATATATAAGTGGACGGCGTGCCACACAATCCCATAATATCATATATAAGTGGACGGCGTGCCACACGATCCCATAATATCATATATAAGTGGACGGCGTGCCACCTGATCCCATAATATCATATATAAGTGGACGGCGTGCCACACGATCCCATAATATCATATATAAGTGGACAGCGTGCCACACGATCCCATAATATAATATATAACTGGACGGTGTGCCACACGAACCCATAATATCATATATAAGTGGACGGAGTACCACACGATCCCATAATATAATTCGAAACATCTGATTTTGTAAGGAGAGTCCCATTAGGGGAAATCAACAACATATCACTCTAACCCAGCAAGGGTACAACTAACAGCCCAAAATATCCCGACAAGGGAGAGTATATATATATCGTTCTACACATCCCGGCAAGGGAGTAATCACAACACATTCTCTTTTTAAATCCATTCTTCCTCAACTAACACATTCATGTTCGATCTAACGCTCCAAAATACACCAATCACAATTTTACCTCAACCGTTCACATTATATGAAACTCATCAAATAAACAAGGAGGTTGTGTCACGTTATTCGAATTAAAAGCAATTAAGACTCACGGTCATGCTAGACTCTGGTGCATAGATAACCGTCACCATGCCTATACACCGTACTCCACATTAGCAAGTACACAATTTTACCTCAACCGTTTACATTACATGAAACTCATCAAATAAACAAGGAGGTTGTGTCACGTTATTCGAATTAAAAGCAATTAAGACTCACAGTCATGATAGACTCCGGTGCATAGATAACCGTCACCATGCCTATACACTGTACTCCACATTAGCAAGTAGCAAATAACATCCTAATCCTATTCCCTCAAGCCAAAGTTAGAACAAACACTTACCTCGAATGCTCCAAACTCAACTCACGCTTCTAGTATAGCTTTACTCTTGATTCCACCACCAATCCGCTCGAATCTAGTCATAAGTTACTTAATCACATTAATAATTACTAAATGAATCATCCCCAATGCATGAAAATATATTTTTTCAAGGTTTTTCCCAAAAAGGTCAAAAATACCCCCAGACCCAAGTGATCGAAACTCGAGGTTCGGACCAAAACCCAGTTACCCATTCCTCCATGAATCCAAATATATGATTTGTTTTTAAATCGGACCCCAAATTGAGGTCCAACTTCTCAATTTGTAGAAACCTAGGTTCAACCCAAAACACCCAATTTCACCCCTGAAAATCTTTGATTTAAAGTAGAAATTATGTTAAAAGATGTTAAGGAATAAATAAATTAAGTTAGAAATCACTTACCAATCGTTTTGGAGAAGAAAAGTTGTTTGGAAAATCGCCTCTTAGGTTTTGGGTTTTTGAAAAGTGAAAAAATGACTGAGATTTTCCGAACTTGTACACCTTTCTGAGGACCTGGTGTGGACCACACAAAAATGTGTTGCGGCCGCGCCGAGTGGGAGAAAAATTAGGGCTTTTCTAAACCCTTCCAGCGCGGACCGTACTATTTTGGTGCGCGGCCGCGCTGGTTAACCTGAAACCCTAGCCCTCAGACTCAGCCACGCGGACCGCACAGAAGGCATCGCGGACCGTGCGGAAATGACCGCGGCCGCGCTGGTGTCTGCAACACCTGAACCTGCATTTTCTTAAGTCCAAGACCTCTCGGGCCCCATTCAAAACTCACCCGAGCCCTCGGGGCTACAAACCAAACATGCACACAACCTTAAAAATATCTTACGGACTTACTCGTGTGATCAAATCGCCAAAATAACATCATATACATAGGATCAAGCCTCATACACATGGTTTACTTTCTTCAACTTTCATAACTCAAATTCTCCATTTTTAGTCCAAAAAACGTCATATGACGTCCGTTTTTTTAGCCAAACTTTACAGATAGTGCTTAACACATATTTAAGACTTGTACCGGGTGTTGGAACCAAAATACGAGCCCTATACCTATATTTTCTAACTCCTTTTTATTTCAAATTTTCATATCAAATTTCAGAAAAATAATTTTCTTTCAAAAATTCATTTCTCGGGCTTGGGACCTCAGAATTTGATTCCGGGCACACGCCCAAGTCCCATAATTTTCTATGGACCCTCCGGGACCGTCGAATCACAGGTCCGGGTCCGTTTACCCAAAATGTTGACCGAAGTCAATATTATGCATATTAATATCTAAATTCATCAAAGTTTTCACATAATTCACATATTCTAACATAAAAACTTTCCGGCTAGGCGCCCGAACTGCGCACGCCAATCGAGGCAACTAAAAGCAAGGTTTTCAAGGCCTCAAAAGCGCAGAACAAGGAAGAACTACGGTGATGACCCTTCGGGTCGTCACATTCTCCACCTCTAAAACAATCGTTCATCCTCGAACGGACAAAATAAAGAAGTACCTAAGTCGGGAAATAAATGAGGATAACGGCTCCGCATATCGTACTCGGACTCCCAGGTCGATGCCTCAGGAGGCTGACCTCTCCACTGAACACGCACCGAAGGAAAGCTCTTCGACCTCAACTGTCGAACTTGCCGGTCTAAAATAGCCACCGGCTCCTCCTCATATGACAGATCCCTTTCCAATTGGACAGTGCTGAAATCTAACACGTGCGATGGATCTCCGCGATACTTCTGGAGCATAGATACATGAAACACGGGATGCACAACTGACAAGCTAGGTGGCAAGGCAAGTCTATAAGCCACCTCTCCCACACGATCAAGAATCTCAAATGGACCGATGAACCTAGGGCTGAGCTTGCCCTTCTTCCCAAATCTCATCACGCCCTTCATAGGCGATACACGGAGCAATACCCGCTCCCCAACCATGAAAGCAACATCTCTGACCTTGCGGTCTGCATAACTCTTTTGTCTGGACTGAGCTGTACGAAGTCTATCCTGAATAATCCTGACCTTGTCCAAGGCCTCCTGAACCAGATCCGTACCCAATAATAGAGCCTTTCCCGGCTCAAACCATCCAACTGGAGACCGACATTGCCTACCATACAACGCCTCATACGGAGCCATCTGAATACTGGACTGGTAGTTGTTGTTGTAGGCAAACTCTGCTAAATGAAAAAATTGGTCCCACGAGCCTCCAAAATCAATGACACAGGCTCGGAGCATGTCCTCAAGAATATGAATAGTCCTCTCGGACTGACCGTCCGTCTGGGGATGAAATGTTGTACTCAACTCAACCTGGGTGCCCAACTCTCGCTCAACCGCTCTCCAGAAATGCGAGGTAAACTGCGTACCCCGATCCAAAATGATAGATAGCTGCACCCCATGAAGGCGAACAATCTCCCTGATATAAATCTCGGCTAACCTTTCGGACGAATAGGTGGCTGCAACAGGAACAAAATGCGCTGACTTGGTCAGCCTATCAACAATGACCCAAACTACATCAAACTTTTTCCGAGTCTTTGGAAATCCAGTAACGAAATCCATCGTAATCCTCTCCCACTTCCACTCGGGAAGTGCAATCCTCTGAAATAGACCATCAGGTCTTTGATGCTCGTACTTAACCTGCTGACAATTCAAACACCGAGCCACATGCACAACGATGTCTTTCTTCATCTTATGCCACCAATAGTGCTGCCTCAGATCCTGATACATCTTCGCGGCGCCCAGGTGAATAGAATACCGAGAACTGTGGGCCTCCGCTAAGATCAACTCTCGAATCCCATCAATATTGGTTACACAAACTCGCCCCTGTAATCTCAATACACCATCATCATCTAAGGTTACTTTCTTGGCACCTCCATGATGCACCGCGTCTCTCAAGACACACAAATATGGATCCTCAAACTGCCGCTCGCGGATACGCTCTAATAGTGAGGAACGAGCAACCGTGCAAGCTAACACTCTGCTAGGCACAGAAATATCCAACCTCACAAGACGATTGGCCAAGGCCTGAACATCCAAAGCAAGAGATCTCTGGCTGACTGGAATATAAGCAAGACTACCCATGCTGGCGGACTTCCTGCTCAATGCATCGGCCACCACATTGGCCTTCCCCTGGTGGTATAAGATAGTAACATCATAATCCTTTAGCAACTCTAACCACCTCCTCTGCCTCAAATTCAACTCTTTCTGCTTGAACAGATACTGAAGACTCTTGTGATCAGTGTAAACCTCACACGTCATGCCATATAAGTAATGCCTCCAGATCTTCAAGGCATGAACAATGGCTGCCAACTCGAGATCATGAACCAGATAATTCTTCTCGTGGATCTTCAACTTCCTCGAAGCATAGGCAATGACTTTGCCTTCCTGCATCAACACTACACCAAGCCCAATACGAGACGCATCACAATAAATCGTATATGGCCCTGAACCTGTGGACAAAACCAATACCGGTGCCATAGTCAGAGCCGTCTTGAGCTTCTGAATGCTCTCCTCACACTCGTTCGACCACCTGAACTGGGCACCCTTTTGGGTCAATCTGGTCATAGGGGCTGCAATGGATGAAAAACCCTCCACGAACCGACGATAGTAACCTTCTAACCCCAGGAAACTCCAAATCTCCGCAGCTGAAGCTGGTCGAGGCCAGTTCTTGACTGCCTCTATCTTCTTCGGGTCTACCTGAATACCTGTTGCTGATACGACATGACCCAGGAATGCGACCGAACTCAACCAAAACTCGCACTTTGAGAACTTAGCATACAACTGACTACCCTTTAGGGTCTGAAGAACCACTCTGAGGTGCTGCTCATGCTCCTCCTGACTACGGGAGTATATCATAATATCGTCAACGAAAACAATCACGAACCAATCCAGATAGGGCCTGAACACTCGGTTCATCAATTCCATAAATGTTGTTGGGGCATTGGTCAACCCAAATGACATGACCAAAAACTCATAATGCCCATACCGAGTATGAAATGTTGTCTTAGGGATATCAGACGCCCTAATCCTCAGCTGATGATAACCAGATCTCAAATCTATCTTCGAGAACACCCTTGCACCCTGAATCTGGTCAAATAAATCAGCAATCCTTGGTAGTGGATACTTATTCTTAATTGTAACCTTGTTCAATTGCCGGTAATCGATGCACATTCTTATCGAACCATCCTTTTTCTTAACAAACAACACCGGCGCACCCCAAGGTGAAACACTGGATCTAATGAAACCTTTCTCAAGCAAATCCTACAACTGTTCCTTTAACTCTTTCAACTCCGGCGAGGCCATACGATATGGTGGGATAGAAATGGGTTGAGTGCCGGGAGCCAAATCAATACCAAAGTCGATATCCCTGTTGGGCGGCATACCGGGCAAGTCTGAAGGGAAAACCTTAGGAAACTCCCGAATAATGGGCACAGAATCAATAGGAGGGGCCTCTGCGCTAGAATCGCGAACATACGCCAAGTAGGCCAAACATCACTTCTCGACCATACGTCGAGCTTTCACATATGAGATAACACTGCGGGTACAATGACCAGAAGTCCCTCTCCACTATAAACGGGGTAAATCCGGTAAGTCTAAGGTCACGGTTTTGGCATGGAAATCCAAGATAGCATGGTACGAGGATAACCAATCCATCCCCAATATAACATCGAAGTCGACCATGTCCAAAAGCAACAAATCAACACGGGCCTCAAGACCCCCAAACACTACGATACAAGAACGATGAACTTGGTCGACCATAATAGAATCACCCACCGGTGTTGACACATAAATAGGAATACTCAACGAGTCACTAGGCATAACCAAATAGGGTGCAAAATAGGACGACACATATGAACACGTAGATCCGGGATCAAATAGCACAGAAGCATCCCTATCACAGACCAGAATAGTACCTGTAATCACAGCATCTGATGACTCAGCCTCTGGCCTGGCTGGAAAAGCATAAAACGGGGCTGAGCCCCACCTCCCTGAATCATATCCCTGGGACGATCTGTTGCCGGCTGACCCCTACCTCTAGCGGTCTGAGATCCACTTCTAAGACCTCTACCTCCACCTCTATGTCTTTTACCCCCGCCTCTAGCTGGCTGGGCAGGCTGTGGGGTAACTGGTGCCTGGATCATCGGGCGAGGACCCTACTGCTGCGAGCTGCTGGAAGCTCGAGGGCAATATCTGGCAATGTGACTCACATCACCGCAAGTATAACAAGCCCTCAGCTGCTGAGAATAACGAAGTGGTGGTGCACTGATAGGTGCTGATGGTGAACTGAAGAGCTTCTGGTCAGAATATTGCGGCTGAGAACCACGACCACCTGGTGTACCATGAGAAGCCTGGAGAGCTGACTGAAAGGGCCTCGAAGGATGGCCTCTACCATAAGAATCCCTACCTCCAGACGAGGTAACACTGAATCTAGCAGAATGACGGGGCCTCTTATCAGACCCAGGACCACCCCCCTGAGCAAGTACCGTCTCTATCCGGCGGGCACCATCTGCCGCCTCCTGAAATGAAATCTCGCTACCGGCACTCATGGCCATCTAAACACTGATCGGCTGAGCCAACCCATCAATAAACTTCCGCACCCTCTCTCTTTCGGTGGGGAGTATCACAATGGCATGACGAGCAAGATCAATAAACCAGGTCTCATACTGGGTGACCGTCATAGGACCCTACTGGAGACGCTCAAATTGCCTGCGAAGAGCATCTCGCTGAGTAATTGGAAGAAACTTCCCCAGAAATAACTCTGAAAACTGATCCCAGGTCAATGATAGCGACCTTGCTATCCTGGCTAAACAGAAATCCCTCCACCAAGTCTTGGCGGATCCTGCCAGGCGAAAAGTGGCGAAGTCGACCTCATTGGTCTCTATAATGCCCATAGTCCGTAGAACCTCATGACAGCTGAATATGAAATCTTGAGCATCCTCTGAGGGGGTACCACTATATGTGGTTGTGAAGAGCTTGGTGAAACGATCAAGCCTCCACAAAGCATCCGCGGACATAGCTGCACCATCGCTGGACTGAGCCGCAATACCTGGCTGGGCTGCCACAGCTGGCTAAACTGCCATGGCTGGCTGAACTGCTGGAACCTGAGCCTGAGGAGCTACCGGCTCTAGAGTACGAGTATCGGGAGTCTGAACTCCTCCCCCAGCCTGAGATATGGCTGGAGCTATGGGAAGCAAACCCGCTCTAGAAATGCCCTCCAGAAAGCCTACCAGTCGGACCACAGCGTCCTGAAGCACTGGAGTGGCTATGAAACCCTCTAGGACCTGAGCTGGGCCCACTGGAGCTGCTGGAGCTCGAACCTCTTCGTCATAGTCAGTACGAGGCTCCACCTCTGGGAGTGCTACTCGGGGCTGAGCTCTGCCTCGGCCTAGGCCTCTGGCACGGCCTCTCCCTCTGCCCCTGATAGGAGCTAGGGGTTCGGGCTGCTGCGCGATAGAAGAGGAAGCACGTGTTCTCACCATCTGCGAAAAAACAAAGTAGGAGGACGATCAATACTTGAGAATCAGAATCGCACGACACGAATGAACAAAGTGAAGTTTTCCTAACTCAGTAGCCTCTGCGGGATAAATACAGACGTCTCCGTACCGATCCCTCAGACTCTACCGAGTTGCTCGTGAGTTGTGAACCTAAGTAACCTAGTGCTCTAATACCAACTTGTCACGACCCGGATTTCCCACAATCGGGTGTCGTGATGGCGCCTACTATCGGAGCTAGGCAATCCAAATATATAAAACATTTTTCCTGCTTTCTTCCAAACAATATAATAAACGAGACAAAATTTAAACGGAAGACTTTAAATCTAAAGCAACTGAGAACCAAAAGTGCGGAAGTTTGAACCAAAATGCTACCCAGAGTCTGGTGTCACTAGCTCACGGACTACTACAGAATACTACAATCAGTGTCTGAAAGGAAAATACATCATGTTTGTCTGATACAAGATAAACAAACGAAAAACATGGAAAGGGACTTAGCTTGCGAACGCCAGCAAGGCTACCTCGAGAGTCCCTGGACTGAAGATAGCTCCCAGAAGTCCTACTGCTGCGGTCCGTAAGCTGCTCCCTGATCTGTGCACCAAAAATGCACAGAGTGTAGCATCAGCACAACCGACCCCATGTGCTGGTAAGTGCCTGGCCTAACCCCGGCGAAGTAGTGACGAGGCTAGACAGTACCTACCACAATTAACCTGTACAGATATATATACAACAAGTGCAAGAAAACAATAACAAGATAATACAAAGTAAAACTGGGAGGGGACATGCTATCGGGGAGTAACAGATAAAAATGAAATATCGGAAATAAACAGAAGAAACTCCGGTTTCCATGATATATATATATATATATATATATATATATATATATATATATATATATATATATATATAAGTGGACGGCGTACCACACGATCCCATAATATCATATATAAGTGGACGGCGTGCCACACGATCCCATAATATCATATATAAGTGGACGGCGTGTCACACGATCCCATAATATCATATATAAGTGGACGGCGTGCCACACAATCCCATAATATAATTCGAAACATCTGATTTTGTAAGGAGAGTCCCATTAGGGGAAATCAACAACATATCACTCTAACCCGGCAAGGGTACAACTAACAGCCCAAAATATCCCGACAAGGGAGAGTATATATATCGGTCTACACATCCCGGCAAGGGAGTAATCACAACACATTCTCTTTTTAAATCCATTCTTCCTCAACTAACACATTCATGTTCAAGCTAATGCTCCAAAAGTACATCAATCACAATTTTACCTCAATCGTTCACATTATATGAAACTAATCAAATAAACAAGGAGGTTGTGTCACGTTATTCGAATTAAAAGCAATTAAGACTCACGGTCATGCTAGTGCATAGATAACTGTCACCATGCCTATACACCGTACTCCACATTAGCAAGTAGCAAATATCATCCTAATCCTATTCCCTCAAGCCAAAGTTAGAACAAACACTTACCTCGAATGCTCCAAACTCAACTCACGCTTCTAGTATAGCTTTACCTCTTGATTCCACCACCAATCCGCTCGAATCTAGTCATAAGTTACTTAATCACATTAATAATTACTAAATGAATCATCCCCAATGCATGAAAATAGATTTTTTCAAGGTTTTTCCCAAAAAGGTCAAAAATACCCCCGGACCCACGTGGTCGAAACTCGAGGTTCGGACCAAAACCCGGTTACCCATTCCCCCATGAATCCAAATATATGATTTGTTTTTAAATCGGACCCCAAATTGAGGTCCAACTTCTCAATTTGTAGAAAACCTAGGTTCTACCCAAAACACCCAATTTCACCCCTGAAAATCTTTGATTTGAAGTTGAAATTATGTTAAAAGATGTTAAGGAATAAAGAAATTAAGTTAGAAATCACTTACCAATCGTTTTGGAGAAGAAAAGTTGTTTGGAAAATCGCCTCTTAGGTTTTGGGTTTTTGAAAAGTGAAAAATGACTGAGATTTTCCGAACTTGTATACCTTTCTGAGGACCTGGCGCGGACCGCACAAAAATGTGTTGCGGCCGCGCCGAGTGGGAGAAAAATTGGGGCTTCTTCTGAACCCTTCCAGCGCGGACCGTACTGTTTTGGTGCATGGTCGTGCTGGTTAACCTGAAACCCTAGCCCTCAGACTCAGCCACGCGGACCGCACAGAAGGCATCGCGGCCGTGCGGCTCCAGCGCGGACCGCGCGGAAATGACCGCGGCCGCGCTGGTGTCTGCAACACCTGAACCTGCATTTTCTTAAGTCCAAGACCTCCCGGGCCCCATTCAAAACTCACCCGAGCCCTCGGGGCTCCAAACCAAACATGCACACAACCTTAAAAACATCTTACGGACTTACTCGTGCGATCAAATCGCCAAAATAACATCATATACATAGGATCAAGCCTCAAACACATGATTTTCTTTCTTCAACTTTCATAACTCAAATTCTCCATTTTTAGTCCGAAACACGTCATATGACGTCCGTTTTTTTAGCCAAACTTTACAGATAGTGCTTAACACATATTTAAGACTTGTACCGGGTGTCGGAACTAAAATACGAGCCCGATACCTATATTATCTAACTCCTTTTTATTTCAAATTTTCATATCAAATTTCAGAAAAATAATTTTCTTTCAAAAATTCATTTCTCGGGCTTGGGACCTTAGAATTTGATTCCGGGCACACGCCCAAGTCCCATTTTTTTCTACGGACCCTCCGGGACCGTCAAATCACAGGTCCGGGTCCGTTTACCCAAAATGTTGATCGAAGTCAATATTATGCATATTAATATCGAAATTCATCAAATATTTCACATAATTCACATATTCTAACATAAAAACTTTCCGGCTACGCGCCCGAACTATGCACGCCAATCGAGGCAACTAAAAGCGAGGTTTTCAAGGCCTCAAAAGCATAGAACAAGGAAGAACTACGGTGATGACCCTTCGGGTCGTCACATTCTCCACCTCTAAAACAACCGTTCGTCCTCGAATGGACAAAAGAAAGAAGTACCTGAGTCGGGAAATAAATGAAGATAACGGCACCGCATATCAGACTCGGACTCCCAGGTCGATGCCTCAGGAGGCTGACCTCTCCACTGAACACGCACCGAACGAAAACTCTTCGACCTCAACTGTCGAACCTGCTGGTCTAAAATAGCCACCGGCTCCTCCTCATATGACAAATCCCTTTCCAATTGGACAGTGCTGAAATCTAATACGTGCGATGGATCTCCGCGATACTTCCGGGGCATAGATACATGAAACACGGGATGCACAGCTGACAAGCTAGATGGCAAGGCAAGTCTATAAGCCACCTCTCCCACACGATCAAGAGTCTCAAATGGACCGATGAACCTAGGGCTGAGCTTGCCCTTCTTCCCAAATCTCATCACGCCCTTCATAGGTGATACACGGAGCAATACCCACTCCCCAACCATGAAAACAACATCTCTGACCTTGCGGTCTGCATAACTCTTTTGTCTGGACTGAGCTGTACAAAGTCTATCCTGAATAATCCTGACCTTGTCCAAGGCCTCCTGAACCAGATCTGTACCAAATAAGCGAGCCTCTCCCGGCTCAAACCATCCAACTGGAGACCGATATTGCCTACCATACAATCGAGCCTCCAAAATCAATGACACAGGCTCGGAGCATGTCCTCAAGAATTTGATTCCGGGCACACGCCCAAGTCCCATATTTTTCTACGGATCCTCCGGGACCGTCGAATCACAGGTCCGGGTCCGTTTACCCAAAATATTGACCGAAGTCAATATTATGCATATTAATATCGAAATTCATCAAATTTTTCACATAATTCACATATTCTAACATAAAAACTTTCCGGCTACGTGCCCGAACTGCGCACGCCAAATGAGGCAACTAAAAGCGAGGTTTTCAAGGCCTCAAAAGCGCAGAACAAGGAAGAACTACGGTGATGACCCTTTGGGTCGTCACATCACCGCTACCCGCAGTGAAATTTTGCGGCAGCGGTGGCTTTTGTGGCTGCGGTCATTTTATCGCCCTCAACAGAAGCCAAATTCAGAGAACCAAAAGTAGAGCTAAAGGTTGAAGACCGCGGTCCACGCTTGATTATGTGCGGCCGCAGTAGTCATAGCACTGCAGTGGTTCATTTTTCGCTGTCAGCGGAACCTCCATAGGGACATATTTTTCGAGAAAATTTAGCTGTGTATAAATAGTTCTTTTTCAGATTTTTAGGTCATCTGTTATTTTGTAGAGTATGTGAACCGCCTCCTTTTACCTGTTTGAGTAATTTTAGAACATCTTTAGCAATTAATCTTATATTATTCTCTTTTAATTACTTTTTATGGGTTATATTTCATATAAACCTTTGATTTCTTCTTTGATTATAAGTATCTAAACCCATTAGCTAGGGTTGTGGCTCAACCCTAGTGTGGGTATTTAATGGGTCTTCAATTTTGAGGGCTTAAATATTTATGGGTGAATGATATTTTGGCTTGATTTATGCTTTAAATGTTGAATTGATGGTTGCAAACACTGATTTGTGCTCTTTTGACTTAGGCTCTTCTTGAGAAAGAGAGACTAAGTCTAGGAAATTCAGGCCAACAAGGAATTGGGGTGCATTCAAGAGATTAAAGGGTTAAACTTAAAGATAGTAATACCCGACCTGAGCCAATTTTGCTTGCATTGTTTGAACACCCAATTGATCTGAGAAAGTCAATTAGGGAAAAGTCACTCAAACTACCGAGGGGCATAGAGTGAGTAGTTATGTGCAATGGCTGTCACACCTCCTTTTTCCGCCCCGCGAGGGGCGAATGAGTTTTTTCCAATTAAAGGACAATCGAAATGGGATATATTTATTTCAGAGTCGCCACTTGGGAGATTTAGGGTGTCCCAAGTCACCAATTTTAATCCCGAATCGAGGAAAAGAATGACTCTGTATTACAGTCTGCGAACCAGAAATTCGGATAAGGAATTTTGTTAACCGGGGAAAAGGTATTAGGCATTCCCGAGTTTCGTGGTTCTAGCACGGCCGCTCAACTATTATATTTGGCTTATTTATCTGATTTTTTAAATAATTAAGAACTTATATGCAAATTTAGCTTTTAAACCGCTTTTATCATTATTCCTCTTATTATTTTATACAAGAATTGCAACGTCGTGAAAACGCATCTCGAACCACGTCACAACCAGTGTACACGTGATTTGTTGACGCATTTTGACTCTGCCAAGATTGGGATTTGGGTTACATAAATGCACACCCATGTTTAAGAAAATACCCTTATTAAATATGCGCCAAAATACTACGCGTTATTATACTATTAGGTAGGACTGTGAAATTTACTAAATGGCTCATCCCGGAATCTAAGTATTTTTTAAAAAAAATAAATAAGATTGGAGGACCCTGCAAATTTTGTATTGTTTATATTTATTTATTTTTTAGCGAAATCCTCCCTTATTTTATGAATATCTTAAAATGACTACATTTCTTTTTATTAAACTTGTCTATAAATACAAAAATCAATTTTTTACATACTTAAAATAACGTATTAAATACTAGTTTAAGACAAATATTTAACGAAATGAAATATCACTAAAAATGTAATTATAAAAACAATATGGAATTGTCAAATAATATTTTAAAAGAAACTAATTATCCCATCTAGATTAAATTCACATTGTTAGATGACTTGAGCTATTGAAATTAATTATTTACAATTACGGAGAATTAGAAACAATCTTGATTACTAATGCGTATTTCTAAAATTTAATTAATTTAACCTTAACAAACCTTGTTTTAATTCAAATCATGTTATAATACTTGATTCGCAAAATTAAAAAATTCCTGTTTCACCTAAATTTAGCTACATGATTTCGATTATCTTAAGGTTAGCAATACTAAAACCCTTATAAATAAGGAACTTAATCAATTTTGCCAAACTGATTTAATAAAGTCATTTTTTACGTTATTTTCTTCTCGCTCTAATTATTAGATAGTTTAATCATTAATGAACAAGCTTAAATATATACTACCTAATAATCAGGTTAAGGCATTGTTTAATATACGCTACAACATGTCTAGTTATGCCAAATGACAGTGATTTACAGAATAATAATACATGAAATAATCTAAATACAATTAAAAAAATTAAAACTAACTTAGAAATTTAACATTCCATTCTTCATTTCAGCTTACAAAATGCCAAAATTACAGTTGTATACCTGATATTGCCAATATAAGAAGAAGAAAGTCAGCCACGTAGTACGTAACACAGCAACAACAATAATAACCAGCAATCCCGTCAACAGAAATCCCAGTGACAGATTTGAAAATCAAAATAAAATCCAGAAACACCGAAAACAAACAACGGACAGAAACCAAGGGAATTTTCAGATTTGAAAGGCTAATTAATATTTAACCCTTTTTTTCTAAACCCGTATATCAGAATATTTATCATGTGTGTGCTACTCTCTCTTCTAATTTCCAGCTCCTTTTTATTTGTATTTTTTTCTTTTCTTTTTCTTTTCTTGAAAGTTTTAATATTTTTCGGAATTTTTCTTTCTCTCTTAAATATTCAGCTCTTTTTTTTCTCTCCCTATCTGTATTTTTTTTTTCAAAATCTGATCAAGTCCTTCCTTTTATTAACATCTTTCAGCATTAAAAAAAATTAAAACCCATTATCTTCCACTCATCCCTCTTTTAATCCCACTACCTATTGTTTTGTCCCCCACTTTATTAAACAAATACCCCATTATATCTTGTACCCCATGCTTATATTAAACAAATGCATTATTCCCCACCATTATATCTTGTCCCCCCATTATTGATTATTTTAATATTATCTTAATTTTAATGGAAAGAACACTCAAAATAACTAATTATTCAGAATTTTAATTCCAAAAATACCCCTCTGCCCTTACTGAAATTACCATTTTACCCCTAAACGTACTGCAAATTACCAAACTACCTCCATCAGCTATAACCAATTCACCTAATCAATTCCAACCAAAATACAGGAAATACAACCAATTTCTAAACAATTTTCAACAACAAATTCAAACTAAATGATAAACAACAAAGAAACAAAAAATTATTTTGATTGAACAATATTTTTTAACACAAACAAACCTACTTTCAAATTCAACAACAACAATAACAAACAAGTATATTCAGATTTCTAAATTCAATAATCATTTGAACTTAAAATTAAATCTAACAACATTACAACCAATAATTTCTATATTAAAACTAAACATGATCATGAAACAAACTGAAGAAATAATCACAAATGATAAACAATAAACAAGAAAATCACACTTATACTAATTTCGGATTCAAGAATAATCAAACAAAGTATGGACATAAATGAAAAGATTCAACAACAATAACAAGCAATTTTTATTCAAATTCAAATTAAACTCGAATTAAGCTTAAACAAAACAAATAAACATATTCAAATCACTAAACTTCAAATAATCAATTGATCTTTTAAAATTAATTCCAACAAAATTATAACAAAGCTACATTGAATTAAAAAAAAAATTAACAACCAAAACATAGATTCACATTAAATCACTGAATTAAAAACTAACTTCAAACAAAAATGAACACGAATTAAATCTATATTAAACAACAAACAACGGATTCAAGCGATTTAAACCAAATCTAACAATATTAAACTAACAATTCCTTTTTACAAAAATAAATAAAATTAACATGAAATAAACTGAAAAGCAATTAATTAAATTTCCATTTGAATCTGAAAATTAAATCAACAAAACACATGAACAAACTAAAAAATTAATTCAACGATAAACATGAACAAAACAAGAATCGAACATATATCGATTTTAGACCCGAGAATATCAAAACAAAAATATGGGCAAAATGAAACTCAAAATCTACTAACCGGATCGAAACGACGAACAACGAACGAACTTTAAATGAAACCAACGAAACTTGGACATAAACGGACTTGAAGACGACGAAGCGACAAGCTGCGATGGCAGCCATGGCGAAAGAAACAAAGATGAAGGAGCAGCAGCACAAAACAGTAGCAGTACGAAGACCCATGAGCAGCAGCTGAAGAAGAAGACGATGAGCAGCAGGTGGATGCAACGGGCAGCAGTTGAGCAATAGCAGCAGCACGATGGAGTCGCCAGCAGCAGCACGCAGCTGCGGTGGAGCAACAGCGGACGCAACATCAGCAGACGCAGATGAAGCAGCTATGACGGGCAGCCGTGGGGAGCAGCAGGTGGATTGTTTGGGTCGTCACTGGTTGTCGACTGTAGTCGACGGAAATGGAGGGTTGACGACGAGGAGATGAAGCAGCGGCCATGGATGTCGAGACGGAGCTCGAAGGTGGTCGTTTGGTCGTTCATAGCTTGAAGACGACGATGGAGATGGTGTTGGTTGTTTGTTCGAGATGGGGTCGTGAGGGTAATAAATAATGACGTGTGTGTGTGTGTTGAGGGGGATAGGCAGGGCAGCCATGAATGGCTTGCTTGGAGTTTGAGGAAGAAGAAAGAAAGAGAAGGGGGGCGGGCTTCCACAGTGAACAATTATGTTAGGGTTTTGTTGTTTTTTTTTTTTTTGAAAGATAGGGAAATAGGGGTGTTGGGTTATGGACTGGGTCGACCCGGTTTGAAATGGACCGGGTCGTTTGGGAAGATTGGGTCTCTTTGGGGCTTGTTGTTTATAATTGAAGAAATGGCCCAATCCGATTTTTCTTTGTATTTTTGCTCTCTTTTCTTTTACTTTCTAATTAATAAAACTAAAATTCTAAATTAAATTATAAACTAAATTATCTTAAAAAAAACTAATTAACTCTAAAAATAATTATCGCACATTTAAATAGCAATTAACGACAAAATCGCACAATTTAGACGTTTAAATGCTAAAAATTGCAACGTACATTTATTTTTATGATTTTCTCATTTTTGTAAACAAACTTAAATAAATACTAAAACGGAAATGCGACATATTTTAATATTTTTATTAATTTAAACAAATAAACATGCGCAGACAAATACAAATAATTATCCAAAATGTCACAAAAATTCTCAAAATTGCACGCAAAGAAAAATTATTTTATTTTGGATTTTTTTGAGAGTGATTCTCATATAGGGCAAAAATCATGTGCTCACAGTTGCCCCTTTTTGTCCAAAAACATGAAGGGTTTTCGTGCAAAGATAAAGTGAGCGGATACGAGCGATTTTTGCCCGTTCGAGTACTCCGTGTGAAGCATTTTTTGAAATATTTGACCGAACATTTGCTTAAAAGGTTTCCTACATATCCTGGGCTGAACAGGAATCAGGTCAATATAGTTCGGGAAGTTTTGGTAGCTGGGACTACCATGGGACTGCAATGTTACTGCTGTTGCATGCTACTTTTACTGTTTGCTGACCTCCTTATTACACCATGCTTAAAAGAAAAATCAAGAAGTTAGGTTAGACTACGGATTACAAGATCTTATCTGTCTTCCCCTTGCTCTGGTTTTCTTGCTTTCTTGTCGGCTTGTGTTTCCTCTGGTGCCTTTCTTTCGAAAACTGCTGGGGATGACACTGGCCTTTTGCCTTTTTGAGTATAAGTTTTATTATTCTGTTCTGTCTGCTGGGGACGCTGCTTTCTGCATTAAAGCTTGTTATGCTGAGGATTTTTGTTGTAACCCTCATCATTACTGCCTTCTACTTGATCTTGAAATGTATTCCTCTGTTCTGCAGGCGGGCTCCTGACTTCAATCTTAACTTTTGAAAGATGACACAACCTCAATTCTCCAGGCGGGATCCTGACTTCAACAATATAACAACCTCCGTTCTGCAGGCAGGATTCTGGCTTCAGCAACAACTTAAATGTAACACCTCCATTCTCCAGGCGAGCTCCTGACTTCAATAACTTCTTAAATTTTATCACCTCCATTCTCCAGGCGGGATCCTGACTTCAACAACTTAAAAAAAAATATAACAACCTCTGTTCTCCAGGCGGGCTCCTGACTTCTTCAACTTTCTCAAAAATTTCATCACCTCCATTCTCCAGGCGGGCTCCTGACTTCTTCAACTTAAAATTTAACAACCTTCATTCTACAGACGGGCTCCTTACTTCTTCAACTTAAAATATATCAACCTCCGTTCTCCAGGCGGGCTCCTGACTTCAACAACTTCTTAAATTCTATCACCTCCATTCTCCAGGCGGACTCCTGAATTCTTCAACTTCTTGCATTTTATCACCTCCATTCTCCAGGCGGGCTCCTGACTTCAATAACTTCTCAAAATTTTATCACCTCCATTCTCCAGGCGGGCTCCTGACTTCTTCAACTTTCTCAAAATTTTAACACCTCCATTCTCCAGGCGGGCTCCTGACTTTTTCAACTTCCTCAAAATTTAACACCTCCATTCTCCAGGCGGGCTCCTGACTTCTTCAACTTAAAATATATCAACCTCCATTCTCCAGGCGGGCTCCTGAATTCAACAACTTCTTAAATTCTATCAGATCTATTCTCCAGGCGAGCTCCTGACTTCTTCAACTGCTTCCTTCAAAATTGGTGTTTTATTCCTCTGAAAATTGATGGGGATAACACTGATATTTTATTTCATCAATGTGTCATTTTCCTTCCTTAAAGACTATTTCCTTTAAAGCTGGTGCTTTCACCTCCCTGAAACCTGCCGGGAATAACACTGCTGGGGAATTATCTTTCTCCTTTTAACAATGGTGGGGATGATACTGATTATCTTGCTTCTTCCAAGATTGATTTTCTCTTAAAACTTGTATCTCCCTTCTCGTGTACTGCTGGGGATTTTTTCTTCCTTCAACACTTGTGTTATTTTTTCTCTTTCCCAAATGACTATCTGATTTTACGAAAATTTTCGTAATGAGAGAAAATTTTCTGACCCAGTTTGATGATCTTCTCTGTGACCCTGTCTTCCTGCGGTCAATAATATTTCTTTGCCATGTTTCAAATCAAAGAAAAATTTGTTAGTTCAAAATGAGGCGAGTGGTCGTGCCACTCTGTTGGGGATGGTTTTTCCCTTTTCTTTTCCTTGCATTGCTATAAAACTTGCTGGGGAGAATATTGATTGTTGGGGCTGATATTCCTGCTGGGGATGGTTGTCGTTTCTCTTCCTTCCCCGCTCCGTGTCGTCCGACCATTGTGGAGCTTGGTCAAGAATCTGTCGGAGTTGTTCATGTATCTCGCAAATCTGCTGAGGATCATCTTGGAATTTGATCCATAATTTCCCTTGGAAATTTGGGCCTCTTAGGATCTAGACCCATTCATCATTTGGTCTTTGCGACAAACTACTTTTCGCTTTGTCGCCTTATCTTTGGTTTGTCCTTTTCGCATTTCGCCTTGCACCATTTTGACAATCGGTAGAAAACTCTGAAAAACCTTTGCAAAAATAAACTACTGGGGAAATAAAATCTTTTAAACTAAGAAATGAAAGAGTGATAATTTTAGAGATAGAAAAGAAGTCTTTCTTAACAAACGCTGGGGAAAAAGAAAAGAAAAGAACTTATCTGAATGATATAACCAATCCCAACGATCATGTCGTGCATTCCGGATTGATCAACCCAGTCTATTTGTATCAACCAATTTTCGGATGGCCTCATCTCGCTGGGGATAAATAAATACTTAACTTTTGCCAAATGTAGACCTTTTCTGCCAATCTCGCCTTGTCGCCTCATAGTGCCCTTCGAGGTGTTTTCACTAATAAGACTCTCTCATTTCTCTCAACTCTCGTCGCCTCATGGTGCCTGTGAAGGTTTTCACCAATAAGACTCTCTCATTTTATTTTATTTTTTAGTTGGGGATTGGAGCGTTTGTCGATATGACGCTCTTTGTTGGGGGATTCTTTTGGCTATCAATTCATTTCCAGCTTATGATCTTTTTCTCTGTTGGGGATCAGAGTGTTGTTCCCGACTTCCACGTTCATGAACTTGGCACTTCTCGGATACTGATCGGGAGGTCTTTTTTGGACATCAATAGGGATTTTTGTGTGGGGTTAAAAGAAAAGGCTATCAAAAAGCTCAGAATAATTTTGACGGGTAAAACATTACAACTCTTGGAATCAAACATTCTTTCCCAAAATTATAAACACAACTTCTGCCCCAGTTTTTCTTGCTTGGGGGATTCTTATTTTTTGTTACACTATGATCGAGCCGTGAGGCGCCTACGTATCCTTCTTTGAGGAATCAGGTCAAACGTAGTTCCCACTTCCTTTGTTTTCCTGGTGATTTTTTTTTTGTCTTTATTATTGTTTTTCTTTCTTTTTACCTTTTATTTTAATTACTGACTCCAAAAAAGGGATATGAAAGGATAAATAAGGCTCAAAAGGGTAAGCAAAGGTTAAAGTGTTTTGATAGAAGAAAGAATTGCCTCCGTCATTTCATTCTCCGATAAATGCCAACCACAAACAAATGTCAATTACAATCAAAAGGAATAATACATAATATCTTTTAACTGCATTGGAATTTATAGCCATGTCGACGCATTTTCCTTCGACATCTGTTAAACATAAAGCGCCATTGGACAATACTCTGGTTACAATGAATGGTCCTTGCCAATTCGGGGCGAACTTGCTTTTGCTTCTGCTTGGTGTAGTAGGATTCATTTCAACACTTGTTGCCCCACTTCAAATTTTCTGGGGCACACCCTCTTGTTGTAGGCTCTTGCCATTCTCCTTTGATATAACTGGCCATGACACACAGCTACCAATCTCTTTTCATCAATCAAGCTCAACTGTTCTAAACGGGTTTTGACCCACTCATCATCATCAATATCAGCCTCGGCGATAATCCGAAGGGATGGAATTTCCACTTCCGCCGGTATTACTGCTTCAGTTCCATATACCAACAAATAAGGGGTTGCACCTACTGAGGTCCGAACGGTAATGCGATAACCCAACAATGCAAATGGTAATTTTTCATTCCATTGCCTGGATCCTTCTACCATCTTCCTCAGTATCTTCTTGATGTTCTTGTTGGCCGCTTCAACAGCTCCATTTGCCTTGGGACGATAAGGTGTGGAATTACGGTGTGTAATCTTAAACTGTTCACATACTTCTCTCATTAAATTGTTGTTAAGATTAGCACCATTGTCCATGATTATCACCTTCGAGATCCCAAATCTACAGATGATATGGGAATGGACAAAATTCATCACTGCCTTCTTGGTTACTGACTTGAAAGTTTTGGCTTCAACCCACTTAGTAAAATAGTCGATGGCCACCAGAATAAACCTGTGACCGTTCGAAGCTGCCGGCTCAATAGGCCCAATGACATCCATGCCCCACGCCACAAATGTCCATGGTGCTGACATTGTGTGCAATTCCGTTGGTGGAGAATCAATCAGATCGCCGTGTATCTGACACTGATGGCATTTTCGTACGAAACTGATACAATCATGCTCCATAGTGAGCCAATAATATCCTGCTTGAAGAATCTTCTTCGCCAATACATATCCGCTCATATGTGGCCCACAAACTCCAGCATGTACCTCTGCCATAACTGTCATGGCTTGACTGGCATCTATACATCTCAGCAATCCCAAATCTGGGGTTCTTTTGTATAACACTCCCCCATTAAGGAAGAAACCATTTGATAATCACCGAATGGCTCTTTTTTGATCTCCGGTGGCCTGCTCCGGGTATATCCTCATCCTGAGGTACTCTTTGACGTCATAAAACCATGGCTCGCCATCCACTTCTTCCTCTATCATGTTGCAATAGGCATGCTGATCACGAACCTGGATGTGCAACGGGTCAACATGAATTTTGTCTGAGTGGTGCAACATTGATGCTAAAGTGGCCAATGCATCGGCAACCTCATTGTGAACTCTTGGGATGTGTCTGAACTCCACTTATCGAAATCGCTTGCTCAGATCGTGCAAACTTTGTCGATATGGTATGAGCTTCAAATCCCGTGTTTCCCATTCACCCTGAATCTGATGCACCAGGAGGTCCGAGTCCCCCAAGACCAAGACGTCCTGGACATCCATGTCTGCCGCTAATCGCAAACCCAAAATGCATGCCTCATACTCAGCCATATTGTTGGTACAATAGAAACGCAATTGAGCTGTAACAGGATAATGATGTCCTGTTTCAGAAATAAGCACTGCTCTTATTCCAACTCCCTTCGCATTTGCGGCTCCATCAAAGAAAAGTTTCCAACCTGGTTCCTCAGGTATGTCCAACTCATCTATATTCATTATTTTCTCGTCAGGAAAATACGTCCTCAACGGTTCGTATTCTTCATCAACAGGATTCTCAGCCAAGTGATTTGTCAACGCTTGGGCCTTCATGGCTGTCCTCGTTACATAGTCGATGTCAAATTCCGTGAGTAATATTTGCCATTTTGCTAACCTTCCTGTGGGCATAGGCTTCTGGAAAATATACTTTAACGGATCCAGACGGGAAATGAGATAAGTAGTATATGAGGATAAATAATGTTTCAATTTCTGGGCCACCCAGGTTAGGGCGCAACATGTCTTCTCGAGTTGAGTGTACTTAACCTTATATACTGTAAACTTCTTGCTGAGATAATAGATGGCTTGCTCTTTTCTTCCTGTAATGTCGTGTTGCCCCAACACGCAACCAAAAGAATTCTCCAAGACCGTTAGATAAAGAATTAATGGTCTTCCCGGCTCAGGGGAACCAATACAGGTGGATTTGATAAATATTCTTTGATCTGGTCGAATGCCTCCTGGCATTCCGCCGTCCATCCTATTGCAGCATCCTTCTTTAACAGCCGAAAAATGGGTCCACAGGTTGCTATGAGTTGAGCAATAAATCTACTGATGTAATTCAATCTTCCCAACAGACTCATTACTTCTGTCTTGTTCTTCGGCGGTGGCAACTCTTGGACAGATTTAATTTTTGAGGGATCTAGTTCAATACCTCACTGACTGACAATGAATCCCAAAAGCTTCCCAGATGGAACACCAAATGTTCATTTGGCCGGGTTGAGCTTAATAACATACCTTCGAAGTCTTTGGAAGATTTTCCTTAAGTCTGCTACATGGTCTTCCTGATGCTTGGTTTTTATGATCACATCATCTACGTACACCACAATTTCTTTGTGAATCATGTCATGAAACACAGTGGTCATTGCTCTCATGTACGTTTCCCCAGCATTCTTCAAACCAAATGGCATTACCCGGTAACAATAAGTTCCCCACGGCGTAATGAAGGCTGTCTTTTCCGCATCTTCCTCATCCATCAGAATCTGATGATACCCAGCATAGCAATCCACAAAAGATCTGATCTCACGTCCGGCACAATTGTCGATCAAGATATGGATGTTGGGTAAAGGAAAGTTGTCTTTAGGGCTTGCCCTATTCAGATTGCAGTAATCGACACACACCCTGATCTTTCCATCTTTCTTTGGTACCGATACTACATTAGCCAACCAATCAGGATATCGAGTGATACGAATACCCTTTGCTTGCAGCTGCTTGGTTACTTCTTCTTTAATCTTCACACTCATATCCATTTTGAACTTCCTCAATTTTTGCTTGACGGGGGGGCATGCCGGGTCAGTGGGCAATTTATGAACTACTAAATCTGTGCTTAACCCCGGCATGTCATCATATGACCATGCAAAAACATCTTTGAATTCAATAAGTGTTTTTATCAATTCCTCCCTGATATTTGGTGCAATGTGGATGCTTATTTTAGTTTCTCTAATATCGCTGGCATCCCCTATTGATGGCTTCTGTGTCATTTAAGTTGGGTTTGTATTTTTCTTCAAACTGGCTCAACTCCCTGTTTATCTCCTTGAATGCTTCATCCTCATTGTATTCCGATTCATTATCATAATTGACCTCTTGTATGTTTAGCTCAGAATCAGATTGATCTTTTAGACTAGGTTGAAGATCCGTTGTGCATGCCATGTCATTAGAACCAGTATGAAAAGAACTGTTCAGAAAAAGAAACGAAAGAAACAAAATTAAAATAATAGAAAATAAGATAAGAAATAAAGAAGAAACTTTTCATTTTATTTATGGGATAACAAGGTTTCACACTGTATTCGATATAATAAAAAGAAATCTGGATTACAGCCCTGGAATAATCCAGAAAATAGAAAAGGAAAATCAGAATCAACTACCAAGACTCCCTCCAAGTAGGAAGAGGAGTAGCCATCCAATTGTTGACCTTGACTTTGGGACCCACACACTGTATGTTTACCTTACTGGAACCCTCTCCAGCTTCTATCATGTTGACGTCGGCAAACACTCTTCCAAAGCTTTCATTCAAATCTCCGTTTGACCCCATCAGAGGTCCAAGAACTTTCGGGACTGGCAACTTTCTGCACCCTACTTTGACAAATGATCTGGACAGACGTGGGACTGGTTTAGGAAGGACCCAAACTCTTTTCTTCAATTTGCGGGCTCGCTTCACATCCGTTACGGTAGGCTTGAATCCTAACCCAAAAGTTTCCAGGTTCTTGGGCAAAGAATCTGGCTGGATCATTCCCTGCAAATCAACCCCCAGACCTTTCTCTGGTACAAACCTATTATTCAACATTTCTGTTGCTATCATGAAGGTTGCAGCTGTGATTCTGGGAAGTGGAAGGCCCTCGCCCTCAAGAATTTTGTCTACCGAGATTGCATCAAAAACTTGATAAACCCACGGGCCCTTATCATCGTCGGTTTCTATGAAGGGCACAATAGTATCACTGATGGCATGTGTGCCATCATCCCCGTGTATCACAATTTCTTGTCTATCCCATTCAAATTTGACCACTTGATGCAGTGTAGAAGGTACTGCCTTAGCTGCATGGATCCATGGTCGCCCCAACAAAAGATTGTACGACACTGCCACATCTATTACTTGAAATTCCATGGTGAACTCGACTGGACCAATGGTTAGTTCCAGTACGATATCACCTACTGTGTTAATGCCGCCTCCATCAAAACCTCGGACGCAGACACTGTTCTGGTGGATCCTGTCATCAGCAACCTTTAGCTTGTTGAGAGTGGCCAAAGGACAGATATTGGCACTTGACCCGTTATCAATTAATGCTCGAGTGACCACCGATTCTTCGCATTTTACCGTCAGATAGAGTGCTCTGTTGTGTTCAGTACCCTCTACCGGTAATTCATCGTCAGAGAATGTCACTCGGTTTACTTCAAAGATCTTATGCGCTACTTTCTCCAAGTGGTTCACTGAGAGTTTGTCCGGGACATAGGCCTCGTTCAGAATCTTCATTAAGGCCTGACAGTGATCGTTTGAATGGATTAACAAGGATAGCAACAAAATCTAGGCTGGGGTCTTTCTCAATTTCTCTATAATTGAGTAATCCTGCGCCTTCATCTTTTTCAAAAATTCCTCTGCTTCTTTCTCTGTTACAGGTTTCTTTATTGTTTCAGGATTGACCCTTCTCAATTCTGCGGGAGCAAAACACCTTCCCGATCGAGTTAACCCTTGTGCCTCGCATATGTCTTCTACAACCTCCTTCCCCTTATGCGTTACCGTCACTTGACTGTAGCTCCACGGCACAGCCTTCTCACTTGTTATCGGCAACTGTATGACCGGATTGATAACAACTGGTCCCACATAGACCCCTTTTACTACCAACCTGGGTTTGTTTGCTACTCCCTGCAACACTGCTCTGACTGACTCTGGCCTCTTCGCAGTAATAGATGGCCCTTTCCCTGCTATCACAAAGGGCTTGTCATATACCTTTCCCGACTGTACCACTGCCTTTCCACTGGTTGACTCTTTTGGAGTGGCACGGATCATCATCACTGTCTGTGGGGGTTTCTTCGGCTCCCCTACTTCGTGCACAAGCTCGATCATGTGGGCTTCAGGGTGCTTTGGCAATGGGTTCTGGTTAATGTTAGGTGCCTCCGGTGCCTGTACCTCGATCTTGTTGGTATCAATAAGATCTTGTATTGCATGTTTCAGCCTCCAACATTTCTCGGTATCATGTCCGGGAGCTCCCGAACAATATTCACATCTTACCGAGTGATCCATATTTTGGGGTAAGGGATTTGGTAATCTAGGCTCAACAGGATTTAATAAACCCAACTGCCTCAATTTGTGGAACAAGGCAATATAAGTTTCCCCCAACTCAGTAAAAGTTCTTTGCCTCTGCAATCTTTCATTTCTGGCGGCCGGATTTCCCCTGAAACCCATCCCTGGAGGGTTCCTGTAGGCTCTTGGTGGTGGATAGGTGTTTTGTGGTGGTGGGTATGTGTTATGTGGAGGTGGGTATGTATTGTGGGGAACCGGCGCGCGCCATTGTGGGCGAACCGGAGGTTGGGTGTATGTCTGGGCTTGATGGACGGTGAAATGTTGTTCTTGTGGTTGGTAGTAGGGTTGTGGAGGGTAATTTGGAATGTGTGGGTAGTTTAGACGATGGGGTCTGGGTTGGTAATGAGGGGAAGGACCTCTAGATCTGGACCAATTGTCGGCCTCTAATGTCGTGACCTCCTCTCTCCTTTTCTTCCCTAGCGCACCTCCCGTGCCGCTCTGAATGGCCTGAGTTGTTGCCTTAATTGCCGAATAACTCAGGATCTTATTGGACTTAAGTCCCTCTTCTATCATACCTCCCATTTTCACCACTTCATTAAATGATTTGCCAACTGACGTCACCAAGTGACCAAAGTAAGTTGGCTCGAGAGTTTGTAAGAAGTAATCCACCATTTCTCCTTCTCTCATTGGGGGATCAACTCTGGCTGCCTGTTCTCTCCATCGGAACCCAAATTCCCGGAAGCTCTCTCCGGGTTTCTTCTCGAGCTTTAGCAATGTGAGACGGTCTGGGACTATCTCAAGGTTGTATTGGAAATGTCCTGCGAAAGCCTGTGCCAAGTCATCCCAGGTGTACCACCTGCTCGGATCTTGTCTTGTATACCACTCTAATGCCGACCCGCTCAAACTCTGGCCAAAGTAAGCTATCAATAGCTCATCTTTGCCCCCTGCTCCCCTCATTTTGCTACAAAAACCCCGTAGATGTGCCATAGGATCGCCATGCCCTTCGTATAAATCGAACTTGGGCATCTTGAACCCTGCTGGTAATTGAACGTCAGGGAAAGGGCATAGATCCTTGTAAGCCACGCTGACCTGGTTACCTAACCCGTGTATGTTCCTGAAGGATTGCTCCAGGCTTTTAAATTTCCGCATCACCTCGTCCTGCTCTGGGCTCTTAGCCGGCTTTTCAATCTCCGCCGGGACCTCAAAGTGGGGATTATAGGTATGTGGCTCGGGTGCTTTGAATGTGAGTTCAGGGGGGTAATATTGTGTATCGTGAGCCTGAAACAGTGGCTCACTAGATGATCTGTGCAATGGGGCTGGGGGAGGTGCCACAAAGACGGGAACATTTGGTGGAGGAGGGTTTTGAGTGGGTGGTGGAGCTTGGGAATCATAAGCCTCTCTTCCCTGATAATAGTGATGGCTTGGGAAACTTGTTGAAGGACCGGGAGAGGGGTATTCCGGCGTGTGTACTGGTTGGAGGGTAGGAGTAACGGGTAGTTCTTGCCCCTTCTGGGCTCTAGCTAAGGCTATCTGCATTTCATTCATTTCTAGCCTCATTTTTTCCATTTTCTCCAGGGCTTCCTTCAGCATCTGATTGGCCGTTTTTTCTGACTCAACGCTGTTGTCTGACCCAGTCATGCTTTCTGGTATAGGACCTTTTGATCTTGTTTGATAATGGTACGGTGCCAGTACGCTCTAACAACTAACTGATATTGATTGGAAAAACAACAAACTTGTCAGTGTTAGAGTCTTAACAGATATTGTAATTGCACGTTAGGGGGATGCAATGCTCCTAGGCAGTTAATCATTTCTAACATGCTTTTGCTCTGATTGCATGCATCATTCCGGTTTATTTTATTTGTGCCTCTTTCGAGTGTTACCTCTCTTTTCTTATTCTCTCTCTTTTTCCTTTATTAATTACGGTCGAATCCTATAGAGATTGCCTACGTATCGTGACCCCGCACGAATCAGACCAAGCGTAGTTCATGTAGAAAGATTTTCAATTTTTTATTACTTAAAACAAACTATTACAAACTTAAATCCTTTTTGCAGAAAGAAAATAACAAACGCAAACTAAGGTCAGATACAAGTTCCAATACTTACGGAAATACTTTGATGCGAAAAGACAATGGACAGACAAACCATAGGCTAAAAAAATATAAAGAAATACAGACACGAACTACGCATACTCTAAAGCTTCAAATATGGGTGCCCGCGGGGCGTCGTTCGGCCTCGCCGTGGGCCTAGGTTCCAAGTCCCTTTTGAGTTGCTCTAATTCATTCATGGTCCATTTCACATAGATTAGCACTGCTGAGACAAAAGTAGCATGGGTCATACCTTCACAAGTGCGACATCTTCTAAAAGTGGCGCGGGCAATGGCTCTAATCCTGTCCCTTGCTTGCTTCTTTTCTATAAGCAGGCGTTTTATCTGATCACTGCATGTTTTTAACGCCTGAGAATCCTGCATATGTTGATTCTTCAGTTGCCGCACTTCTTCCTTTATTTGGGCCAACAAGTCGTAACAATGTCCGCTTTCAATTTGGAAATCCTCAGCCTGCTTAACTATTTTACCCTCAAGCGTAGCCACCTTTCTCTTCATGTTGGCAACAGTTTTCTCGTGGTCGCGTTTCAATTGATTCAAGTATCGGCGACGTTTATCTACTCTTGTACCCCACTGTACTTTGAGCTCTGCCATGACGTTCTCAGACTTTTCTAAACCATACCGCCATTTCCTGACTTCATTTTTCAGCCCTTTTATCAACTGCTCATCTGATCGACTCCTTGGTTGTTTATCAGGAGCCATTCTCAATTTCTGGATTTGGGCCCTAAGTTCTTCATTTTCTTGGGCCAATCTATTCTTTTCGCCTCGATCCGCAGCAACTTGCATACTGTTATTGAATTTCAGACTTTCAACCTGTTGCTTCAACTCACCGATCTCCGCCCGATAACCCTTTTCCTTTGCTAACCAGTTCCATTGCTCCTGGGATGACTCAGCGAAATCTTTGAGATGAGGTCTTTTAGCTGGTCTCCCGCAGGACATGTCACCTCTAAACCAAGCGTGAAACCCTGGGGAAACTTCTCCTCTAGCCGTATCCAACACACAAGTATTTGCCGTCAGATGTTGACACTCACTCCAGATCTGGCGAACTTCTTCTTCGGGGAACCGACCGTCCGGAGTGATTTCAACCACTTGGGTACTCAAGTCTTCATCTTTCGGCACTACTTGATACCTCCCAAGTTTCCTCAAAACCCGATACGGTGCATAGGGTTGGATGTTTTTAAGTCCCATCAACAGAAAGTGGGGCCTGGTTGCCGGCATGTATATGATTTCCTCAACAGGCAACCATCCGAGCGTCCACTGGATTTGGTTGGCAGTGAGAGTTCGGAAGAATGACGTCCAAGCTGTGACTCCCTCGGGTAGACTAACCCCTTTGATTCTTGTGTAAAATTCTCCAATACAAGTCTTCTCGGGTGAACCGTAACCCAAGAGCTGGGAGCGTTGGCATAAATGATCGGTCATCCACATTTGCAACAATAGGTTACATCCCTCAAAAAAGTCGCCCCCGGCTCGGCAAGCAGTGAGAGCCCGGAAGATGTCAGCCATAATCATAGGCACCAGAGTACTTTTATCCTGGGTGAGCAAGGTACTGACGACCCCAACTACTTTCAAATCAATGTTTCCATCTTTCCTTGGGAACACTATAAGACCCAAAAAAGCTATCATAAAAGCTACCAGCCTGTGTTCATCCCACTTTTGTCGGTTATCTCTACTGCATAGTTTGAAATCTGGCTTATTGAACCCGCCCACGTGGCCGTATCTAGCATATATGAGGCGGAGACTGCAGAAACCTTTTGCAAAATCTGGATGGTGAAATGTTCGGGGTATTTTTAGGAAATCCAAAAACCGGTGTACAGTGACGGCCTTAGGTGCAATCAAATACTTGAACCTTAACGGAGTTTCATCACTTTCGATGTATCCTGCTATTTCTTCCAACGTCGGGGTGAGCTCAAAGTCCGAGAAATGAAATACATTGTGTGTTGAATCCCAGTAAGTGACCAATGATCTGATAACATCACCCCGAGGCTGGATGTCTAGTAAATCCGGGAGATCTTTCATATACTTATTTACTTTGTCTTGCCCTTCCTTGCCTAGGTCATTCCACCATAATCGCAACTCAAAAAGGATCTTGGTCATTATTGAAAAGGGTTTGTTTTGTATTGTGCTCATCCTGCACATTTATTAAGGTGATTATGCCAATGAAAAACTTTTATTAGACTCAAAATAAAACTATCTATGTTCTTTTCCAAGATTTTTTTTTTTAAACTATGGACTCGGTTTCCTTTTAGCACTTCGGGAACGAGGATTTTAAGGTTGCGAGGGTCAACCGGTCAAAAATCAAAAAAAAATGATGATCAAAGATGGACGTTTATGCAATGTCAGCCTTCCGGCGTCCCGCTTAGGAACATTCGGCAATTTTTACAAAAAACGGCATCACCTGACTCTTTTATAAAAGTGGCAACATTTTGTCATTTTTTCTTTTCTGGTCGTTTTTGCAAAATGGGAAGTTGGACCCGATGAGGGTTGCCTACGTATCTCACACCCTGCGAGAATCAAACCGGCGTAGTTCGGGTAAATAAACTAACTATTTTGCAAACAAACATATTTTCCTCCTTTTTTTTTTAGCGAAAGAAACTATTTTTCCTTTTCGTTTTTTTTTTTTGACAAAGCAAACTAAAATAAAGGACTTTTTCCTACACACTTTCTGCTTTTTTTTGGGTAAACAAACAATTTTAAAAGTAAAATATATTTTATTTTATTTTATTTTAAAAAAAAAATTGGCAGAGTTCCAACAGTACTTGGACACTGGGTTTTTCTAAAATAATCAATTAACTCCCTAACTATTATTTCTCTCTTTTTTCACAATTTTACAATATTCCTGATTTTTCGAAGCCGGTCAGCATGCAAGTCTGAAGCAAATAAATGCATAAAGCAAACAGGATGCAGCAGGATGGTCTTTTCATTTCAGGTTGCTAGTCCTAGACGGACCCAACCCCTGCGTTGAGTACCCTAAGTCAAATGCAACATGATGCAAATAATCGTTCCTATTAGGGATCCGTCATGAAGTCATGTTATTCTATGTTCAAAACCTGAGTCGGTGTTCTAGACTGTGTACCCGAGCGGACAACTCAAGTCGAGGAGGGGCAACTTACCGGGAACCAAAAGGCCATCCGGCTTCGTAACTTGTCAGAGCCTCTTTTTTTTATTTCAGGGTATGACACTAACAGAATAGAGAGTCTCAACCAGTAAGCACATTCTCGGAGGTGAAGAGAGAAGGGTTCGACACAGTTTATATATACAGTCAAATAATATCAAAGCGGTAAACAACATTTAGCACATTAGGCTCAAACATGTAAAAATCAGATAAAGCCAAATATAACAATTTATCTAAGCTCGAATTTCTAACCCTGAACCAGTGGTTCTGGGTTAGTTGTTCCCCAACAGAGTCGCCAGAGCTGTCACACCTCTCTTTTCCGCCCCGCGAGGGGCGAAGGAGTTTTTTCCAATTAAAGGACAATCGAAACGAGATTTATTTATTTCAGAGTCGCCACTTGGGAGATTTAGGGTGTCCCAAGTCACCAATTTTAATCCTGAATCGAGGAAAAGAATGACTCTGTATTACAGTCTGCGAACCAGAAATCCAGATAAGGAATTTTGTTAACCCGGGAGAAGGTATTAGGCATTCCCGAGTTCCGTGGTTCTAGCACGGTCGCTCAACTATTATATTTGGCTTATTTATCTGATTTTTTAAATAATTAAGAACTTATATGCAAATTTAGCTTTTAAACCGCTTTTATCATTATTCCTCTTATTATTTTATACAAGAATTGCAACGTCGTGAAAACGCATCTCGAACCACGTCACAACCAGTGTACACGTGATTTGTTGACGCATTTTGACTCTGCCAAGATTGGGATTTGGGTTACATAAATGCACACCCATGTTTAAGAAAATACCCTTATTAAATATGCGCCAAAATACTACGCGTTATTATACTATTAGGTAGGACTGTGAAATTTACTAAATGGCCCATCCCGGAATCTAAGTATTTTTTAAAAAAAAAAATAAGATTGGAGGACCCTGCAAATTTTGTATTGTTTATATTTATTTATTTTTTAGCGAAATCCTCCCTTATTTTATGAATATCTTAAAATGACTACATTTCTTTTTATTAAACTTGTCTATAAATACAAAAATCAATTTTTTACATACTTAAAATAACGTATTAAATACTAGTTTAAGACAAATATTTAACGAAATGAAATATCACTAAAAATGTAATTATAAAAACAATATGGAATTGTCAAATAATATTTTAAAAGAAACTAATTATCCCATCTAGATTAAATTCACATTGTTAGATGACTTGAGCTATTGAAATTAATTATTTACAATTACGGAGAATTAGAAACAATCTTGATTACTAATGCGTATTTCTAAAATTTAATTAATTTAACCTTAACAAACCTTGTTGTAATTCAAATCATGTTATAATACTTGATTCGCAAAATTAAAAAATTCATGTTTCACCTAAATTTAGCTACATGATTTCGATTATCTTAAGGTTAGCAATACAAAAAGCCTTATAAATAAGGAGCTTAATCAATTTTGTCAAACTGATTTAATAAAGTCATTTTTTACGTTATTTTCTTCTCGCTCTAATTATTAGACAGTTTAATCAGTAATGAACAGGCTTAAATATATACTACCTAATAATCAGGTTAAGGCATTGTTTAATATACGCTACAACATGTCTAGTTATGCCAAATGACAGTGATTTACAGAATAAAAATACATGAAATAATCTAAATACAATTAAAAGAAATTAAAACTAAATTAGAAATTTAACATTCCATTCTTCATTTCAGCTTACAAAATGCCAAAATTATAGTTGTGTACCTGCTATTGCCAATATAAGAAGAAGAAAGTCAGCCACGTAGTACGTAACACAGCAACAACAATAATAACCAGCAATCCCGTCAACAGAAATCCCAGTGACAGATTTGAAAATCAAAATAAAATCCAGAAACACCGACAACAAACAACGGACAGAAACCAAGGGAATTTTCAGATTTGAAAGGCTAATTAATGTTTAACCCTTTTTTTCTAAACCCGTATATCAGAATATTTATCAGGTGTGTGCTACTCTCTCTTCTAATTTCCAGCTCCTTTTTATTTGTATTTTTTTTCTTTTCTTTTTCTTTTCTTGAAAGTTTTAATATTTTTCGTAATTTTTCTTTCTCTCTTAAATATTCAGCTCTTTTTTTTTCTCTCCCTATCTGTCTTTTTTTTTTTTAAAATCTGATCAAGTCCTTCCTTTTATTAACATCTTTCAGCATTAAAAAAAATTAATACACACTATCTTCCACTCATCCCTCTTTTAATCCCACTACCTATTGTTTTATCCCCCACTTTATTAAACAAATACCCCATTATATCTTGTCCCCCATGCTTATATTAAACAAATGTATTATTCCCCACCATTATATCTTGTCCCTCCATTATTGGTTATTTTAATATTATCTTAATTTTAATGGAAAGAACACTCAAAATAACTAGTTATTCAGAATTTTAATTCCAAAAATACCCCTCTGCCCTTACTGAAATTACCATTTTACCCCCTGAACGTACTACAAATTACCAAACTACCCCCATCAGCTCTAACCAATTCACCTAATTAATTCCAACCAAAATACAGCAAATACAACCAATTTCTAAACAATTTTCAACAACAAATTCAAACTAAATGATGAACAACAAAGAAACAAAAAATTATTTTGATTGAACAATATTTTTTAACACAAACAAACCTACTTTCAGATTCAACAACAACAACAACAAACAAGTATATTCAGATTTCTAAATTCAATAATCATTTGAACTTAAAATTAAATCTAACAACATTACAACCAACAATTTCTATATTAAAACTAAACAAGATCATGAAGCAAACTGAAGAAATAATCATAAATGATAAACAACAAACAAGAAAATCAAACTTATACTAATTTCGGATTCAAAAACAATCAAACAAAGTATGGACATAAATGAAAAGATTCAAACAAGCAATTTTTATTCAAATTTGAATTAAACTCGAATTAAGCTTAAACAAAACAAATAAACATATTCAAATCACTAAACTTCAAATAATCAATTGATCTTTTAAAATTAATTCCAACAAAATTATAACAAAGATACATTGAATTAAAAAAAATTAACAACCAAAACATAGCTTCACATTAAATCACTGAATTAAAAACTAACTTCAAACAAAAATGAACACGAATTAAATCTATATTAAACAACAAACAACGGATTCAAGTGATTTAAACCAAATCTAACAATATTAAACTAACAATTCCTTTTTACAAAAATAAATAAAATTAACATGAAATAAACTGAAAAGCAATTAATTAAATTTCCATTTGAATCTGAAAATTAAATCAACAAAACACATGAACAAACTAAAAAATTAATTCAACGATAAACATGAACAAAACAAGAATCGAACATTTATCGATTTTAGACCCGAGAATATCAAAACAAAAATATGGGCAAAATGAAACTCAAAATCTACTAACCGGATCGAAACGACGAACAACGAACGAACTTTAAACGAAAACCAACGAAACTTGGACATAAACGGACTTGAAGACGACGAAGCGACAAGCTGTGATGGCAGCCATGGCGAAAGAAACGAAGATGAAGGAGCAGCAGCATAAAACAGTAGCAGTACGAAGACCCATGAGCATCAGCTGAAGAAGAAGATGATGAGCAGCAGGTGGACGCAACGGGCAGCAGTTGAGCAACAGCAGCAGCACGATGGAGTCGCCAGCAGCAGCACGCAGCAGCGACAGAGCAGCAGCGGAACAGCAGCTGACGCAACATTAGCAGACGCAGATGAAGCAGCTATGACGGGAAGCCGTGGGGAGCAGCAGGTGGACTGTTTGGGTCGTCACTGGTTGTCGACTGTAGTCGACGGAAATGGGGGGTTGACGACGAGGAGATGAAGCAGCGGCCATGGATGTCGAGACGGAGCTCGAAGGTGGTCGTTTGGTCGTTCATAGCTTGAAGACGACGATGGAGATGGTGTTGGTTGTTTGTTTGAGCTGGGGTCGTGAGGGTAATGAATAATGATGTGTGTGTGTGTGTGTTGAGGGGGATAGGCAGGGCAGCCATGGATGGCTTGCTTGGAGTTTGAGGAAGAAGAAGGAAAGAGAGGGGGGCGGGCTTCCACAATGAACAATTATGTTAGAGTTTTGTTGTTTTTTTTTAAAGATAGGGAAATAGGGGTGTTGGGTTATGGACTGGGTCGACCCGGTTTGAAATGGACCGGGTCGTTTGGGAAGATTGGGTCTCTTTGGGGCTTGTGGTTTATAATTGAAGAAATGGCCCAATCTGATTTTTCTTTGTTTGTTTGCTCTCTTTTCTTTTACTTTCTAATTAATAAAACTAAAATTCTAAATTAAATTATAAACTAAATTATCTTTAAAAAAAACTAATTAACTCAAAAAATAATTATCGCACATTTAAATAGCAATTAACGACAAAATCGCACAATTTAGACGTTTAAATGCTAAAAATGCAACGTACATTTATTTTTATGATTTTTTCATTTTTGTAAACAAACTTAAATAAATACTAAAACGGAAATGCGACATATTTTAATATTTTTATTAATTTAAACAAATAAACATGCGCAGACAAATACAAATAATTATCCAAAATGTCACAAAAATTCTCAAAATTGCACGCAAAGAAAAATTATTTTATTTTGGATTTTTTTGGGAGTGATTCTCATATAGGGCAAAAATCACGTGCTCACAATGGCTATATCATGATCCCAATTATAACAAGTTTGCCCTAAGTTTTAGACCTCGTTAGATACCCACCTAGGTGCAAGTCACTTCCCTAGTGCCTTTAGACCAATTAAGAAAACCTCACAAAAACATCATAATTAGCTCTATCAATAGTATTAAAGTAGAATAGTAAACAAACAAAGGATGATTGGAAGTGCAATCATGAACATTGCACATTACTAGATTAGATAGGAATCAAATTCCAAACATATCTTAGCTCTCTGTGGATTCGATTCTGACCTTTCAGGTAAAAACCGCATCGACCGCTCTTGCTACTCTATAGTGGTGTAGGGTTGGACTCGATCAACAACCAACTCAGTAAGTAACAAGACTAAATAATGGACTGAAAGTGGTGACGAGCTTTGCGGATGTAGTTTAATTACAGAAATTACAACATAGGAAGATAGGCATGCTTTCAAGTTCGACAATTAAGGCCACGACAGTTAATTCATGTCAAGTTCAATTGAAATAGGATATAATATCTCTAAGAAATTACATGACAGTGATATATGCCAGTTGAAGTACAATAGTAATGAAATCATGTGCATAATCTTAGAGCAGCAGTCACTCAGTCCTCCCATTCACTCCAACCTCACAGTCACTCATTCCTCACGGTCTCTCACTTCTCTCAGTCGCACGGCACTCGCACTCAGCACTTGGCACTCACGCTCGACAGTTGTGCTCGGCACTTGCACTCGGACTCAGTAGGTACTTGCGCTCACTAGGGGGGTGTACAGACTCCGGAGGGGCTCATTCATCCCAAGCACTTTAACAAGCCAATCATGGCATAAATCAATAAAATATGTTGCAGCGTACAATGCAATCCCATAAATGTGATCACAATCAAGACCTCGGCCTCACTCAGTCATCAATCTCTCCAGTCTCTCGGGCTCTCAAAAATCATGATAATCAGCCCAAACAGCAATGATATAATGTATCAATAAAGAAAAATAAAAACTAAGATATAATATGCAAGTAAAACTATGACTGAGTAAAAGCAGCAATTAGCAGATAATTCAACATGTAATGCGACCTCTGTGGGTCCCTACAGTACCGACACATAGCCTAAATATGATTTCTAACATAATTTGCATTTCAATTTCTATAACACATGGAGAATATACGGATAACAACAGATTATTCAGCTACACAGTTCCATGGAATTGACAAAGTCACAACTCCTACGGTGCACGCCCACATGTATGTCGCCTAGCATGTGCGTCATATCAAAACCAAACACATGACACGTAATACGAGGTTCCATACCCTCAGAACCAAATTTAGAGCTATTACTTACCTCAACCCGTGCAAATCCTTACTCCAACATGCCCTTGCCTCGCGAATAGGCCTCCAAACGCCCTGAATCTAGCCACAAACAGTTCGATATAATTAACACGAGCTAAAGGAATTACTTCCGTAAGAAAAATACTAAGTTATCAATTAAAAGTCAAAAATCGACTCAAAAGCTGGCCCCTAGGCCCATGTCTCAAAATCCGATAAAAGTCACAAAATGTGAAAGACCAATCAACCACGAGTCCAACTATACTAAATTTACCAAAATCCGGCACCAAATCGTCACCCAAATCCCCAAATTAAACTCTTCAAATCCCTAACCTCAAACTCCCAAATTCCACTTTAAATACACGCAAACTAGGTGGGAAATTCAATGGGGATACAAGATTATCGAATAAAAATGAGCACAAGTGAATTATCTCGAGAAACCCCTCGAAAATCCTCACAAAGATCGCCCAATCCCGAGTTTGAAATGTTTAAAATGGTGAAAATCTCGGAACCCTCGTTTAGATAATCTGCCCAGTGTTTCTCGCTTTTGCGGTCCAAAATCCGTTTATGCGGTATCACTTTTGCGGTCAACCATCCGCATCTGTGAAAGTCACTTAACGCTGACCAACTGCTTCTGCGATCACAAATCCCGCTTCTACGAGTGTGTATCTGCGCAAATTATCCGCTTCTACTGACCAGCCTCTCCAAGTCCTTTTCTGCTTCTGTGATCCTCTACGGGCAAGTGCGAGTTCGCACCTACAGAATTCCTTCCGCATCTGCGCTCTACAGCCCCCAATCCAACCTCCGCTTCTGTGCTTCCCAGGTCGCACCTGCCATCAATTCTCCGCAGGTGCGATTACACCAGTTGACTCCCAGCTTCAGCAATCATTCAAACTCCGAATTCGATCTATTAACCATCCGAACTCAACCCGAGGCCCCCAAAACCTCAACAAATTATACCAACAGGACCTAAAATATAATACGAACTTAATCGAGCCCTCAAATCACATCAATCAACATCAAAAATATGAATCGAACCTTAATTCAAGCCTATTGAGACTAAGGAATCCAACTTATACAAACGACGCTAAAACCTATTAAATCACGTCCGATTGACCTCAAATTTTGCACACAAGTCACAGATGACATCACGGACCTGCTCCGACTCCCAGAACTCCAATCCGAGCCCGGTATCCACAAAATTCCACTCTCGGTCAAACATCCAAATTTCCAACTTTCGCCTTTTCAAGCCTAATTCAACTACGGACCTCCAAATCATAATACGGGCACGCTCTTAAGTCTAAAATCGTCCAAAGGAGATAACAGGAATATCAAAACTCCAATATGGAGTTGTTTTCACATAAGTCAACATCTGGTTAGCCTTTCCAACTTAAGCTTCCAACCTTGAGACTAAGTGTCTCAATTTATTTCAAAATTCCTCCGGACCTGAACCGACTATCCCTGCAAGTCACATAACAACTATAAAGCACAAAATAAGCAGTAAATAGGGGAACGGTGCTACAACTCTCTAAACGACCGGCTGGATCGTTATAGTGCTAATGCACTTCAGGTATACACAAGTGTTGAAAAGTAGTTTGTTTATGATATTCAAAATTCCAAAATATAGAAAACACATCAGGAAAATAGGCACCAGATTTTGCAATTTTGAGTTCAACCCTACAGATAAACTTGTTTATGATATTCATAATTCCAAAACTTTGAAAACACAACAGGAATTAAAAATTCAGTAGAAATATTATTTTTAAATTGAATAAAGAGGCTTTCAAAATCGGAGCTGAAGTTGGGGAAGGTTGTGGAAGAATAGGAAAAAGAAAGCGGAGGACACAAAATGGAGAAAAGAGAAGAGATCGTAAGTTTTAGGGTGTTTTTACTGAGGGGTAATTCATTAATAAGGAAAACTGTAAGGGGTAAGAATATAATATTTTTTGATCAAAGTAACATGACTTTTAAGCCAATTTCAAAAAAGTTGGGTTACCCAATTTGTTGCTTTTGGCTTTTTTTAAGCAGGTTTTAACATTTTTGAAGCCTTTTTTGGTTGCCAAACACATTCAACAGTTAAAAAGTGCTTTAAAGCCGATTAAGCTGATAAAACCAGCTTTTAAGCCGATACAAATAGGCTCTTAGTTTGTGTCAGTTTGTAACCCTCTTGATTTTCATCTGAATAATATGTGTTCTGATTGATTGAAAAGATGGCAAAAAATGAAGTTGCAGAAATCCTATCAGCAAGAGTTGAACTACTTGTGGAAAGATGAGTGCGTCATGTTTCAAGTTAATATATTTTCAAATATAGAAAGATACTCCCTATGTTTCAATCTAGATGACTCGCTTTCTTTATTATAGTTTGTTTAAAAAAGAATGACACATTTTTATAATTGGAAATAATTCAACTTTAAACTTTTTATTTTATCCATTTTATCCTTAATGTGAAGCTTTTATAACCACACAAATGTCATGTCTCCACAAAGTTTTTACCCCTTAAGCTTTTAAGACTACAAGTTTAAAAATCTCCCTCTTTTCTATTAAACTTTGTGCCGAATCAAATTAGTTCATCTAAATTAAAAAGGAGGGAGTAATATTTCTTTTCAAAATGTCGAATAATATTCCCTGTAGGGTGGAAATAAGGAGTGGGGTTAGCATTGATATTTATGGAAAAGTAAGAGCTTGTAGTACGAGACATGATGGCATCTTAACGCGGAGAACCACATATATTGCCAAATTATTCCTGAAATCATTCAATTGAAGAAAGCTACCTACCTAGTTAATGCTAAGACTAATAAATCATTTAATTAAAGAAAGCGGCTCCTAACTGTGCGCTTAAACAGCCCTATGGCCTACTTAGTTATTGCTAAAACTAAACACTAAAGAAAGCGCACGACTTCTACACTGAAATCTATACTCAATTATTGATGGAGATGAATAGCAGCATATTGATTTAGCCTTAGAATCACAAGAATCTATTATACAAAATTTTATTCTCTATTTCTTTAAAAGCTTATTGTCACGAATCCGTAACTTCCTGATAACCTTGCAATAATTTTGTCAGTTATGTCAAAGTTTCCGATAAGTTTAAAGTAGAAATGTTTTTAAATATGAAAAGATATCAAACTTTTAGGACAAACAAAAAACAAAAATATTCTAATATATAGAAGAGCCTTGGAAGGAGCTGGCCATTGTCTTGCCAGCTTGCCGACCACGGCCTTCTTTCGGTATCTACAAATGGGCCCCAATTGCATTTCCTTTTGACACATACAGCTTGCACCCATTCGCAAGTACATCCTTTGACCTGTGGGACCTATTTAGTAATAGCCAAATTCTTAATTTCATCTAACCCTTTTCTTCAACTTGTTCATTCACCGAATTAAACATCGTGCCACTTTTTCTTTCTTCTAAATTTTAGAACTCATGGGCTTTGTGATTTTATAAAATAGCATGTATGTGTTTTAGTATTAATAGGAAAAAACATCAATCTTTACTTTATAATCAATACCAAATTTAATAGTCAAAGGGAGGTAAATCGAATTATTCATAACAGCTTTATCTTTAAATTTCATATTCTTTATCTAATCCAGCTTAAAAATATAATGGAAAGGAATAAAGACGTTGTACTCCACGTATCCAAAAAGATGATGTTTTTCAAAATAAAGAGTGAAACTTCATAACTTTGACCATGAACTCGGAATAAAATCTTTAAGTTTTTAAAAATAAAAACTATATATTTAAAAATTACGTAAATGTATTATAAATCATAATAATTAACAATTCAAAAATTACGTAAAAGTATTATAAATTATAATAATTAACCTTTATTAAAGTGGGAGGGGGGGGGTTATTTTGTCCTTGGAGATGCTTGGTCAAATAGGCTATTAACCTTTATTAAAGTGTGTAATCATCTTATCTAAAAGATTAAAATGTTAGAAAGAACACAGTTTTTTTTTTACATAATTATTTCTTCAACAACCCTTGAATGTCTTTTAAAGCAAAGTGATATATGAAATTGATGGTTTTACTTATTTTTAAAATTAAAAGTGAGAAATTTTGTAAAAGTAGAAGATGATATTCTACGTTGCACATGTGAAGTCTTAATTCTATTTCTTAAATGTTACTACTGCTAATAGAATAATTTTAATATTTTTTGTAACAGTTACCCCAATTGAAAAAAGTTTGTTAACTAATTAAAATCAATAAGATCAATAATATCTCATGAGAGTTATATTACACAGACTAAGCATATTGTCAACTGAAAAAAATTAATTATCCAAATATAATTGACTATCTCGCATATCAAGAAGCTATAAAAATAAAAATCAAATATATATAAAAAAATAACCAAAATATTTAATGCCATTTTTAAATTTTGACTTTAGACCATATATTTGATTGAGCCACCCGATCGAACACATCAACTTGTAAAAATCCTCAGTCGGCCTATGACTTTTCTTGTATATACAAGAAGTTGTTGGGGAGTGATGCCCCTCATTAAGTCAACCTAAATATTAGCATAGTACAGGTGGTTGTGCAGGCGAATCAATAAATTGATGGTAAGGAGTTCAAAAAAAAAAAATACAAAATACAAAATTAAAAAATTAAAGATTTTGAATTCCCTTGACCACTAAGCTAAATTTTTAGACTATGTCAAGGGAATTCTGAGATATAAATAAGATTTTGTCTTATATGTACAATATAATTTTCCGGCAAAAAAGGTTCGGATGAATCCTTCCGCCTCCTAAATCAGCCTCCGATACCACAAGAAGAATATTTTCACAATTATGAAGAAAAGGTCTGCAATAGAAATAATTCGTCATCAATTAATTAAATCTTCATCCATGTTTCTACTAGGAATACAATTATATATATATATATATATATATATATATATATATATATATATATATATGTGTGTGTGTGTGTGTGTGTGTGTGTGTGTGTGCTCCAAGATTTGCAGAACAAAACAAAAGAAGTCGAGAATAATTTCACAAAAGAAGTCCGTGATCAATCCAAAATTTTGCTAGGTAACAGACGTGTCAAACCTAGAAGAAAGCGGGTAGCACGCGTCCAACTATAACATTAGGTATTTTGATTAAATTATATATATATATATATATATATATATATATATATACTTTAGTGAGGTGCATCCGGTTACGAAATGGGTCAGAAGGGTTTATTTATAATTTAATCAAAATACCTAATGTTATAGTTGGACGCGTGCTACCCGCTTTCTTCTAGGTTTGACACGTCTGTTACCTAGCAAAATTTTGGATTGATCACGGACTTCTTTTGTGAAATTATTCTCGACTTCTTTTGTTTTGTTCTGCAAATCTTGGAGGAGCATCATTTGTATTCTGTTTTGGTTCTGTTTATCGAGGTGAGTCCTCCTATTTTGCTTCATATATGGGTGAATTTCATGATTTTGTACTATGCTTATGTGTTTACCCCTGTTGGGATATTCTATAGTGGTAGCTCGTGTCTATCATTTGTTTTTCATTTTGTGGAGGTTTGGAATAGGGTTCTAGCAGATATGAGGTTAATTGCTGGTGCTGGATTTGATTATGGATAGCTATTGTGATTAAAGATGTTGTTATGGGCATATGTGTGATGTGTCACGCCGTGTGGTTGTACCTTGTGGGTGTAGGCATAAGTAGTTGTAGTTTGTTGAGGTTGATACCATGTGTTGATGTAGGAATCAAATCTTTTGGAAATGATCGGATGGTGAGAAATTTGGTTCTATTATCTTTTTGGATGGAAGGAATAACTTTCAGTTGGGAATCGTTGGGCATATGTGGATTGGGATGGAATGGGATCACCCGCGAGTATATGCATGGGAAGTTCATTAAGTGATTTGAGGACTTCGGAATGGTTCTTGGCACGTTTGAGGACGAACATTGGTTAAGATGGGGAGAATATAACGACCTGACCAGTCATTTTGAGATTTAGCATACCGTTCGGTGGTTTGAGGTCATGAGAAGCTTCATATTATGCATTTGACTTGCTTGTGTAGTAGAGTTTGGATTGGATGATTCGGGATTGATTTGGAAGAAGGATTCTTGTTTTAGAAGCTTAAGCGGTAGGAGTTGATTAGAGTTTGACTTTTGTGTAGACGACTCCAGAATGATATTTTGATGATTCCAATAGCTTCCTATGGTGATATTGGGCTTAGGCGTGCGTAGGGATTTGGATTTGGAGGTCTGTAGGTTGATTTGAAACGTTTTGACGAAAATTAGAAAGTTAAAGGTTTGGAAGGTTGAAAGGTTTGACCGGGAGTTGACTGTGTTGATACCGTGCTCGGATTGTGATTCCGAGAGTTGGATTAGCTCCATTATGTCAGTTGGAACTTGCATGCAAAATTTGACGTCATTCCGGGTTGTTTTAACATATTTAGGCGCGAGTTGTAGAAGTTGAAAGTTCATAAGTTCATTAAGTTCGATTTGAGGTGTGATTCGTAGTTTTTATGTTGTTTGATGTGATTTCAAGCCCCTTGTAGATCTGTGTTGTATTATGGGACTTGTTGGGATGTTCATATGGGATTCCGAGTGCTTGGGTGAGGTTCGGGGTGGTTTCGAATCATTTCGGACTGGTTTGGAGTTGCTAGTATTTTGTATGCCTGTTGTTCTTCGCGATGGAAAAGATGGAGCTATGATCGCGAAGTGATTCTGGGAAACTCAATTTTTTTGCTAATCGTGGATGCAACAGTAGGCATGCGTTCGTGAAAGTTCAGCTGGTTGTTGTTCACGTTCGCGTTGGGTGTTCCGTTTCCGCATAAGGGAATTAGAGACTGGTGAATGTTACTCACCGTGTTCACGAGATTTGGTGTGTGTTCGTGAAGGTTGTCCAATTTGCTCATCGCACTTCGCAAGGTGTTTCCCGCGAATGCGTAGTCCTAGAGCAGTGATTTTTGTGCTCCTTGATCGCGAGGTGTGTTCCGAGATCGCGTAACACGGATGCTTGGGTAGAGTTATAAGAATTCTATTTCGAGGGTTTGGACATTTTATTATATCTTGAGTTGTAAGCCTCTGATTTGAGTGATTTTTGAGGGGTTCTTCACGTGTTGGTTTGGGATAAGTGTTCTCTACCCATATTTGTTTTAATTTCATGATTCCATCTTTATTTATCATTAAATTAGTGATTTGAGTAGGGGAAAATAGGAATTTATGAAAAAAAAAATTCAAAATATAAAATAAGGATTTGAAAGACGATTTGATATCGAAATTTGGTAATTCTTTTATGGTTGGACTCGTTATTGAATGAGTGTTCGGATTTTGTTAGTTTTGTCGGGTTCCGAGGTGCGGGCCCGGGTTAACTTTTTAGTTGTAATTAAAGATCAAAGCTTTATTATCCGAAATTCTTTCCTATGAGTTTTATTTATGATTTGAAGTTATTTTGGCTAGATTTGAGCCGTCCGAAGGTTGTTTCATTCAAGAAGGTCATTTTAGAGTATCGGTCTAGCTTCCTTGAGGTAAGTATTTTGCATAACCTTGTGTGTGGGAACTACCCCTTAGGATTTGAGTCATTTGTGCTAATTGGGTCATGTTGTTGCTGTTGTACTCAGTGTTGTTGAGACGAGGGTTATGCGTGGTTGTGGTATTGAAATTGTTTTGAGAAAAAGTTGTGCTATATGGGCACATGTAGTGAAAGACCTTAATATTATATTGTTATGTGTTTGGCACATGTGATATTGTTGAGAGGTTTGTCGGGGTGTTCGCACGTGAGTTGTCAATGCTATTGTTATTATTGATATTTATACATGCGGCATGACAAGGCGGGCTATATATGTGGGTTTACGCATGTTGCGAGACAATGTGGGAATATTATTATGCACATGCTACAAGATAAGGTGGGCATTTACTTTATTGTTGCAGACGTGGTGAGACAAAGTGGGCTATATTAGGGAATGATTGTGATGAATTGTGATGTCCTGGGGGTATTGTTATTGCCGATATTAGTGTAGTGGTGTGCCTACCTTGTATGAGTTGTACATTGTACATTTATGGTGATTATTTCCTATGTGTCATTCGTGGTCTCTACTCTTTCTTGTTGACTTGAGTTGTGATGGAACACTTGTAATAGCATACACGTAATTAATCACCCATTTCGGTTTAAGAAAATGAATACTGATGATATTGGCCAATTATATGTACTCCCATTTACTTGCTTTCTCTGTGAGAGTTGTCCTATTGACACGTGAGTTATCCGTGCGGTCATGAGTCATTGTTATTGTTGGTCTGTGTGAATATGAGATACTATCGCTACCTTGGCACTTGAGTCGTCCATGTGATTATGAATTATAATGTGGCACGTGAGTCGTCCAGTTTATCAATTGGGACCCGTTAAATATGACTATGAGGTGAAGTACCTTGGAGAAAATCCTTGAAGCAATCTTGCGTGGAAGTTGTTACTCTTATTGAGTGGTTACTTGTTCTCTTTATTTTGTTTTACCAGACTTACGATGTGTTCAACTTATTTTACGGCATTATTACCTATTTTCTCCCTATTGCTAATTGTTGTTTCTAGTGTTTCATTGCGAGTATTGTTTTGTCATCCTTACCAAGCTTAGCTTTATATTAACATTGTTTCCCTGTTAGTTCACCTTCCTACTTGTTCAGGTTATTTAGTCCAGTAGGTGTCTTAATTGTCCCTCGTCACTATTCCACTGAGGTTAATCTTGATACTTATTGGGTACCACTATGGTGTACTAATGCTATGCTTTCTGCATGTTTTTGTGCAGATCCATGTACTTCAGAGTTGGTTGATCAGTAGCTAGTTGTTCGAGACTTGCTGTGGAGACTCAAGGTATACCTGTCGTCATGTTCGTATGCCTTGGAGTCACCTTCTGATATTGTACTATTTATTTCTATCCCGAAACAATTGTACTTAGAGATTTTCCTAGTAAACTCATTAGAGCTTATGACTTGTTGTGATGACCCAAAATATTATCTTTAAATTAAATACTCATCTCGGTATTTTAAGACCTTGAAAAGCACTATTAATTATTTCTCGACTTGCGTGCGTAGTCCGTATACTTTTTTGGAAGGCTTTTATGCGAAAAAATGGATTAAAATGTGAATTAGAGCTTTAAAACTCAACTGAGTTGACTTCGGTCAATATTTTGAGAAAACGAAACCGGATCCGAGTTTTGACCATTCCGGTAGCACCTTATCGTGATTTGGGACTCGGTCATATGCCCGAAATCGAATTCGGAGGTCCCTAGATCAAATTATCATCATTTAACGGAATCTAGAAATCTAAGGCTAAAGATTTTTTAAGTTTGACCTGAGATTTGACTTTTGAGCAAACGACTCTGGAATGGATTTTTGATAATTTCAATAGCTCCGTATGATATTTTGGGCTTATGAGTGTGTCCGGATATTTATTTCGAGGTCCGTAGCTAAAATAGACGTGAAATGGAGAAAATAAGAAATTTAAGTTTGGAAGTTTGACCGGGGGGGGGGTGACTTTTTGATATCGGGGTCGGAATCCAGTTATGAAAATTTTCATAGCTTCGTTATGTTATTTATGAGTTTTATGCAAAATTTGAAGTTATTCGGACTTGATTTGATAGGTTTTTGCATCGAATATAGAAGTTGGACGTTCTTAGATTCATTAGGCTTGAATTGGGTTTTATGATGTGATTTGAGGTTTCGACTAAGTTCGTATGATGTTTTAGGACTTGTTGGTGTATTTTGTTGAGGTCCTTAGGGCCTCATTAGATTTCGGAAGGTTAACAGATCAATTTAGACTTGTATTTATCTGCTGGAAATTTCTGGGCAGTTTTTGCATTTTTCGCACGTGTGAACAGTGATCACACCTGCGTGAACAGTATCCGTGTACAGTAGCGTGTACAGTATTCGTAAACAGTATCTGTGAACAGTATCCATGAATAGAAATCGTGAACAGTAACATACGTGAATAGTAATCGTGAACAGTAACACGCGTGAATAGTACCATGAAAAATTCTGGACAGTGCATAACGAGCAATCCGAATTTTCTTTCATTTTTGGACTCCCAAGCTCGGTTTGGGCGATTTTCAGAGGCAAAGTTCACCACAAAACTTGGGGTAAGTGTTCTTGACTCCCTTGTGATTATATTTCATGAATAAATCTTCATTTTTGGTGTTAGATTATTGATATTTGAATAGAAATGGAGGAATTTTCTAAAATTCCATAAAGATGAATTTTTAAGATTTGAAAGTCAATCCGATGTCGGATTTTGGTAAAATTTGTATGGTTGGACTCGTGGTTGGATGGGGGTTCATATTCCATGACTTTTGTCGTAGTCCGAGATGAGGGCCCTATATGCAATTTTTGGGTTAATTTCGAATTTTGTTGGAAAATTAGTATTTTCATATGAAATTAATTCCTATAATATGTATTGAATGAATCGAGTTAATTGTGACTAGATTCGGGACGTTTGGAGGCCGATTTGAGCGGCAAAGCCATTTCGGAGTAGGAATTTTGCTCGGATTGAGGTAAGTAATGATTATAAATTTGGTCGTGAGTGCATGAAACCCGGACATTGTGTCGTATGACTATTTTGGAGGTGACGCACATGCTAGGTGACGGGTGTGTGGACGTACACCGTTAGGGATTGTGACTTGGTCCATACCGTAGCAACTATAAAGTTGCGTATTTGATTGAAACTATATGATACTTATGCGTTTTGGAAAGAATTTCTATAAATTGGACTGAATGCCAAGTTTGGGCCTTGTGCCAGAACTATTTGGACCCTTAGGGGCCTTTTACTTATTATCCCCTCATTGTTCTGATTGAAAATCTATATTCATTCTTGCTATACTTACTGATTTCATAATTAGTCATTATTACTCTGTTTTTGAAACATATGAAATGTTGTTTTGGGCTTATTTTACTGATATCCTGAGTGGTTTGAGAGGTTTATGACTGAGTAAGGCCGAGGGCCTGATCTTTGAGGATATTTATGGGATCGGGATGTATGCCGCAACATGTTGTTATTGATTTATGACTGAGTGAGGCCGAGGGCCTGATCTGTGAGGATATTTATGGGATTGGTCTGCACGCCGCAACATGTTGTTATTGGTTTATGATTGAATAAGGCCGAGGGCCTAAGTGATTTATGCCACGAGGTGGCTTGTTATAGCGCTTGGGCAGAAGGAGCCCTTCTGGAGTCTGTACACACCCCCACTGAGCGCAGGTACCTAGTGAGTGCGAGTGCCGAGTGCTGAGCGACTGGGAGGAATGAGTGAATATGAGGAATGAGTGATTGTGAGGTAGGAGTGAATGGGAGGATAGATTGACTGTTATTCTAAGAAAATACAATTACTTCATTACTGTTGCATCGTAGATGTCATATCACTGTTTTGAATATTATTGAAAGATATTATTTACTACTTAGTCAAATTTGATATCTGGTTTATTGAGTACGTACTGATGTGACTTAAACTATTACATTAAAAGTATGACTACTATTATTTGAAAGTTATTGAGATAACTGTATTTGCATAGCTCGTCACTACTTCTCAGTTCCTTATTTATTTCTATTACTTACTGAGTTGGTGTATTCACGTTATCCCTTGTACCTCGTATACAGATCTAGACACTACTGGTCATGGCGTTTGCTGATTGAGGAGTCAAACTCAGGAGACTATTGAGGTAGTTGCATGGCGTTCGCTGATCTTGACTCTCCTTTCCTATCATGTTGTATTGTTCTATAATTTCAGACAGTGTTTTATCAGTCAGATGTTGTTATCATTTAGATGCTCATGCACTCAGTGACACCGGGTTTTGGGGATGGATTGTATAGTAATTTTGGAGTTATATTCCATTTTAAAGGGATTTCTTTAATATTAACTACTTTCGCTTTTATTTAAAAGTTGTACTATGTTGAGATATGAAATTGAGGCTTGCCTAGTTCCACGATAGGCGCCATCACGACAGGTGAGATTTTGGGTCGTGACACTTGTACTATTAGTTTTGGGGATACTATATCATGTTGGAAATGTCGACTTCATTTGGAAATATCTGGTTTTTATTTAATAATGTTGTTGGTTAATTTCTATCATTTAATTCAGTAAGTGTTAGGCTTACCTAGTCATAGAGACTAGGTTCCATCACGCCATCTCACGGAGGGAAATCGGGGTCGTGACAAGTTGGTATCAGAGCCAGGTTTATAGGTTCTACGAGTCATAAGCAAGTTTCGTAGAGTCTTGCGGATCAGTATGGAGATGTTTGTACTTATCTTCGAGAGGATGGAACTATTATAATAGTTTCACTTCTTTCATTCCTATCATGCGAGTTTATTGATCTTATATTAGGATAATTTATTCATTATATTATCTTACAAATAGTGAGGACACGAGCTGTAGTTACTGATGATGCTGCCCCCAACGCCGGTGTTGCTAGGGGCCGGGGTAGAGGCTAGCTAGAGCACCTGTCAGAGCATAAGTTGAGGAGCCACTAGTAGCTCCCATTGAGGGATAGGTACCGAACGCGCCTAATGTTACCCCGAGACTTCAGGAGACTTTAGAATAGTTACTGAGCATGTTTGGCATATTGGCTCAGGCGGGGTTGATTCCGGTAGCACCAGATACATCACAGATCAGGGGAGGAGCTCAGACTTCTACCGCCCGTACTCCAGAGCAGCGAGTCCACGTTGGTCGGGTTCCAAGGGTCATGCTAGTACAACCTGTTGTTCCAGTTCAGCCCATGGTTAGGGCAACAACATCTGAGAAGGAACAACTTAGACTTCTGAGGTTCAAAAAGTATTACCCTCATACTTTCAGTGGTTTAGCTTCTAAGGATGCACATGGTTTTCTAGAGGAGTGCCACCGTATTCTCCGCATTATGGGTGTTGTGGAGACAAGTGGGTTTGATTTTACTACATTCCAGCTTTAGGGAGCAGGATATCAGTGGTGGTGAGTGTACGGTTGGGTAGCTTGGCCAATGCAGCTTCACTTTCATGGACTCAGTTTTCAGAGATGTTCTTTAGAGAGTTTGTTCCTCAGACCCTACGGGATACATGGTATGCAAAGTTTGAGTAGTTGTGCCTAGGCACTATGTTAGTGTCAGAGTATACTGTTAGATTCAGTGATTTGTCTAGGCATGCACCTGCTTTGGTTTCTATAGTTAGAGAGCGAGTCCGCAGATTTATTGAGGGGCCCAGTCATGCTATTCGATTTAGCATGGCTCGAGAGTTAGAGACGGATGTTTCGTTCCAGTAGGTGGTCGAGATCGCTCGTAGATTAGAGGACATTGTGATCAAGAAGGAGAGGTTAGGGAGGCTAGGAGGCCTCGTAGGCCGAGAGGATCTACTGGCCCCTATTTTGGGGACAAGTACGGTATGGTAGAGGTTTTGTGGGTCAGGTAGTTTAGTTTGCACATCTGGCTTTACATGGTATTTCAGGTACCATGGATCTCTGGGTACCCGCACCGAACAGCTTTCACAGCCACGCTAGTGGAGGGGTTGCTAAATGTGTGGAGATACCAGCCACATGGTGAGAGATTATCCTAGACTCTAGGTAGATGTGTCACAACGAGGTATTCAGGCTATGAGTTTTTCTCTAGTTGCGGATATGGGACTTGTTAGGATGTTCGGATGAGATCCTAAGAGGATCGGGTGAGGTTCATGGTGGTATCATTTCATACTGGTTTGGAGGTTCAGGGTGTTGTATTATGGAGTTGTGATCGCGAAGTGATTCTAGGAAACTCAGTATTTTTTCTCATAGCGGACGCGACAGTGGGCATGCGTTCGCGAAGGTTCAGCTAGTTGTTTTTCGCGTTCGCGTTGGGTGTTCTGCGTCTGTAAGGGAATTGGAGACTAGTGAATGTTACTCATCGTGTTCGCGAGATTTGGTATGCATTCACGAAGGTTGGCCGATCTGCTCATCACATTCGCAAAGGTTTTTTGCGAACGTGTAGCTCATTTCCTTGAGCAATGATTTTTGTGCTCCGTGATATCGAGTTTTGTTCCGCGATCGCATAAGAGGGATGCCTGGGAAGAGTTATAAGAATTCTATTTCGAGTGTTTGGCCATTTGTATTATATCTTGAGTTGCAAGCCTTTTTTTGAGCGATTTTTGAGAGGTTCTTCACGTGTTGGTTTGGGGTAAGTGTTCTATACCCGTATTTGATTTTATTTCATGATTCCATCTTTATTTTATCATTAAATTAGTGGGTTGAGTTGGGGAAAATGGGAATTTTTGGAAAATCTTTCAAAATATAAAATGAGGATTTGAAGGGCAATTTGATAACGGAATTTGGTGATTCTTGTATGGTTAGACTCGTTATCGAATGAGTGTTCAGATTTTGTAAATTTTTTTGGGTTCAGATGTGCGAGCCCGAGTTGACTTTTTAGTTTTAATTAAAGATCAAAGCTTTATTATCCGGAATAGCTTCCTATGAGTTTTATTTATTATTTGAAATTATTTTGGCTAGATTGAGCCACCGGGAGGTTGTCTTATTCAACAAGGTCATTTTAGAGTATCGATATAGCTTCCTTGAGGTAAGTATCTTGCCTAACCTTGTGTTGGGGAACTACCCCTTAGGATTTGAGTAATTTATGATAATTGGGTCATGTGAATGCCATGTACGCGAGGTGACGAGTACATACTCCAGCTTATTTGTGGAAAATTTGACCGTTTAGGGCTCTTAAGTTCTTATGTTCATTTGATATAAAGTTGTTTTATCATGTTAAATCCTCCATTTACTAAATTAACCCTTATGTATCTTATTTGGAATTAATTGATTCATGTTCTACCCTTGTTGCCAATTAAATTCTTATGTGCCCTAATTAAAGTTGTTGCCTCTTTTATTGCCATGTTATCTTTTCCGTTATTGCTTAACCTTCATTCAAGTTATGTTGTCTTTTCGGTAACTGCTTAACCTTAATTAAAGTTATCGTTGTCCTTTCCGTAATTTGCTTAACCTTAATTGAAATTTTGTTATCCCTTTCATTGTTGACTTATCCTTATTTGGAATCGTTGATTCATGCTATCTTTCTTATCGTCAAGTTGTACCTATGTAGAATCAGTATTGCACATTATCTCTCCCCTTGAGACCATTATTCCCTATTGTGTCTTTCTTTATGAGCTCATTATTCCATTTCTTTGTGTTCTGAAGCTCTTGTGTTGATTTACTTGCCGTACCCTTATGTTATTGTTGTTGTTGTTGTTGTTGTTGTTGTTGTTGTTGTTGTTGTTGTTGTTGTTGTTGTTGTTATACTCAGTGTTGTTGAGCCAAGGGCTATGCGTGGTTGTGGTATTGAAATTTTTTTGAGGAAAAGTTGTGGCATATGAGAACATGTGGTGAAAGACCTTATATTGTGTTGTTATGTTTTTGGCATAGGTTTGTTGAGAGGGTTGTCGGGGTGTTCACACATGAGTTGTCCTTGCTATTATTGTTATTGATATTTGCACATGCGGCGTGACTAGGCGGGCTATATATGTGGGTTTGCACATGTGGCGAGACAAGGTAGGAATACTATTATGCACGTGCGGGGAGACAAAACGGGCATTTACTTTATTATTGCGCATGTGAAGAGACAAGGTGGGCTATGTAGGGGAATGATTGTGATGACTTGTGATGGACTGGGGGCATTGTTATTGCCGGTATTTGCTTAGTGGTATGCCTACCTTGTGTTAGTTATACATTGTACGTTATGTGGTGATTGTTTCATATGTGCCATTCGTGTTCTCTACTCTTACTTGTTGACTTGAGTTGTGATGGAACACTTGCACAAGCATACACATAATTAATCACTTAACCGTTTATTCATACGACATCCGGATAAAAGTATATAAGCATCTGAAGAAGAGCCAATAATAGGGTGCCAAGCTATACCTCTTTGACTTTTCAAAAATAGATATATACAGACCTTATGTCATCTCTTTCTTCACTTTTCCAAATGATAAGACTAGAATAAGACCTCTAAACTTACCCTTAAGCTTTCTAATAGGGTTTTAAAATAGATTAACATCCCGGGTACGAAATCGAGAAGCGATAACATCAGAACGATCCCTATGACGTAAGTATCGTTATACTGCCTCTCTTTTTCTTTGTAGTTCGAGTTTTGGAAGGTACTTAATATTTAAGAAAATGTATAACTTCTGTATTTAAGTGTTTAAATATCAAGGAAGGTTGATAAATTGGTTTCCTAATAGTTATAACTCACAGGACGGTGATCGAAAGCCGTGAGTTTGATTTTTTCCACTTTTAGTAGGCTGTTTTGTAGTTCACTCGTGTTGGCCTATTGTGCTGCGGATTTATAGAGTTTGGAAGGATAAAAAGGTACGGATAAATGCCACATATGGTAGGGTATTAGGTTGGTCACTCATCGTTGTAGTTTCAGTCTAATTGATAACTTGTTGATTGGGTGTGTTATGGTATATTTGGGGTTTTTGTTGTATTGAAGGTCCCGAATTGTAATTAGGCTGGTTTTGAGTTGCTGATTGTATTGTATTTGTATCTTGCCTATATTAGGCTTGAAGGAGCAGTAAAATCAGGGTAAATGCTGCTTGTTTTATTTTAGAATCGAGTTATCGTTTCAAATAGGTGATATACTAGCGCCGTCTAAGTTGTACATGTATTTCTTTGTTATAGGGTTGGTGCGCTAGTTTTCATAGGCATGTTGTTGAGTTGCATTGATGACTTGAGGTATATTAAGGCTATACCTTCATTCTTTTTGGAATGATCCATATGATACAAATGAAACGAGCAAACGTACAACTTTCATAAATGACTCTATTCATAGAAGTATTAGAGGTGCCTATCTTCTTGATTCCCCATGTGTCCTATTATTATATCTTCTGTTCATGGGTCTCAGAAAAATACGTAAGTTGCTAAAGTTTATCCGAAGGCATAATGATCTTATGACATTCCAAGAGGTCTTATTGACTTACTTCATTATGCATTGCATTCATTTATATAGGTACATTGACCCATGACCAGATGACATTATATACACATATATTAGATGTATATGAGGTATTGGGAAAGGTTATGACGTTATATATGCACCATCACTTGATCAGCTGGTATGCGTTGATGATTTTGCCTATACCAGCTTAGATGATATGATGGGATGCCCTCAGTGGCTTGATGACGTTATGCATGCATATACCTATGCATGGTATGACATTTATACGTTGATGCATGACATTATAAAATTCTCATGATTCACAGAGCTATTCAGAATTACAGATTGAGTTCTTTACTCCATGTTTCTTTCATGTCTTTTATATACTACTTTCATGCCTTACATACTCGGCACTTTAATTGTACTGGCATCCCAGTTGCCCGAGATGCTGCGTTTCATGCCCGTAGATCCCGATGGACAAGTCGAGAGTCCTCCTAGTAGGCTATCAGCTCAACAAAAGGTGTTGGTGCACTCCACTTGCTCCAAAGTTGCCTATTTGGTCAGTATGATTTAGAAATGTATTGATTAGTATGGCGGGGCCCTGTCCCAACCTTTATGACATTTATGTACTCTTAAAGGCGTGTAGATAGATGTCATATGCATGGATACTTGTATGGACTCTTCGGCCTATGTTTTAAGTTTACAAATGTTCATGTCGGCCTTATAGGCCCATATGTCACATGTATAAGTTTCTATATCATGTTGGGTCGTCCTTCGTCTAGTACTTCATTATGTTTTATTTTGGTTATCTCATGACAACCCTTTTGGCCCATATACCCATGATAGTATGATAAGAAGGATATGTTACGTTGGTACTCGGTTGATTTAGGCCTCGGGTTCCCGTCGCGGCCCTTCGGTTTGGGTCGTGACAAAAACTGCTATCAGAACAGCTGTTTCCTAGGGAGTCTACAACTCGTGTCTAGTAGAGTCTTGTTTATGGGTGTGTTTTGTACCACACTTATAAGTAGGAGGCTACAAGGCATTTAGGACTGTCACTCTTTCTTCTTACTCTAGATCGTGTGGTAGAGTTCAGTTGTAAGAATTCAAACTCATAAATTCTATTTTATTAGTAATACAACAACAATTACATCTAGATAGATAGTTGGTAAGAGATTGAGTATCGTTGTGGAAGATTTAAGTCAGAGGAACTCGATTTTGCATCATGATTATGATGAGTAAATGTGAGGTCTTCAGTAGATCATGTATGTACTAAGACATGCAAGCTTCTTGATAATGAAACCTAAGTTATGGATTTTTATCCACCCATATGGGAAAAAAAGCAATAAGAGAATCAGAAGGAAAATACAAGTTGCAACAAGTAAAAGAAGCAAGGTGAAGAAGGGTAATAGGCACCTAGTTAGTGAAGATTATCAGTATTTATAATTCAGGCAGAAAAATATAAGCATTTTAAGTTACCTTCAACAGTAATAGAGATATATACAATTGACCACACCCATCTCAATTATGCCCTATGAAAGCTAACAAATATAGTTTAAGAGAAGGACGAGATATCAGGATCCAGCTGGGATTAGAGTAACCCAAAATGGTGGATGGATTGTTATCATTAGCTAACATTTTAGAAAGATAATGCAAAACATGGTAGTAGTTCTCCTTGTGAGACACCCAGATGGTGCACTCTAGAATAGTACAGTCAGATATGAAGAAAGTGCAGAAGATAGGCACTGGAATCCTAGAAGGGATGAATATCCTTAGTATGACTCCCGCCCCTAGTAAGAAAAAGGGAGAGAATTTTAGGCGTCCCGAAGAGCTACTGAGATGAAGCAAGGGGAGCTAAAAGTGAAAGAACATTTTGTTGAAGTTTTCAGAATAAAGTAATAGACATAAATATTAGCTCGAGAATAAGAAGAGAGTAATTGAAGTATTATGAGTAAGATGTGATAAATGGGTGATAATGGTAAATTAAATTATGACACAATGACAAAATCTATATCCAAGTGAAGGAAAAGACAAGAGATAACAGGCCTTGAGACAAAAAGAGAGTATAGGCCAAAGCTCATATACTCATTTCAAGAAATGAGCTGGTGACTCCAACGCGATCACCAGAAGGCTAAGTTAGATCCCCTATAGTAGCAAAAATTAGTATGGCCTAGGAAACAAGATAAAACCGAACGTGAATTAGGGACCAGTGGATTTGATAATAGTTGACATCGTGACAATTTCAAAAATAGCATTCCGCCAATAATAGAATGGACAACAGAAGAATAACCTTTAAAGTTCATTTAGGAAGACGCTTCTCTAAAGCAAGCACTGTGAGCAGACTTAAGCTTAAGGGACTAAGTATGCCAGTTACACTAGGTGTTACGCTAGTGTGTAAGAAATTTCATTCTCCTTGGTACATAAAGATTTACCGTAAGGTGAGTAAGGGTCATTGATGATGTGAAAAGATGTCAAAGATGAAGAGACGGGGGATGATTGTGTGATATGGTATTAAGTAAGAGTTATACGGTTCAGGTAACTATGAAATAGTAAAGAAAAAATGTGGTAAAAAGGGGGAAAAAGTGAGATTGCATTCATATATATTCTACAAATATTTTACAACTCTAGAATATTATGTAAGCACGACTTCGAGGAGAGTCAGTAAGAGTTCCCGGCCAGGATGTTATTGATAAATAAGTGCGAATGGACACTTGATACATCAAGAGCCAGTGCGAGAGGTAAGTTAAGACAAAAGACATATTCCAAGAGAGATTATGTGGAATATAAATATGAGAATGGACCAATGAGTAGTTAGTAGCTGATTCAGGAAGAGCCTAGTTATGGTTAGACAAGAGGATACTGACAAATCAACAGATCGTTCAAGATAAACGTAGTGAAACCCTACATAGTGAATTCAGTCTCGCAGATATGACATTGTAATACTTGAGAAATATTCAGATAGGGTTGGAGTTGTTAAAAGTACCATATGAGTATTATCGAAATAAAAGAAAGCGCCACTAGAAAGACTGTCAAAATTTCAGTTCAGAAGCAACTATATGAGCACAAGGGCGTGTAGCTAAGTAACTATGGATAATTATAGGCGAGTAAGAACATAAAAATTCCGTTAGGTATATGATGTAATAAGCTCACAGCTTTACAAGAATCAGAAGGTATTTCCTAAGTACTACAATGAAAGATTAGCTAAGGAAATAAGGGTGAAGGTTTCTACCTAAGCATAGTGACCTAAAGAAGAAATGATCTTGTAATAACAGTCTCGCTACAACATTGTATGCACTCCTTAAGAAAGTGGCACCTATACTAGCTAATGACTAAGAAAAAAAAGAGGTCCAAAAGTAATATTTGAGATCATATGAGTTACAGGGAATTCCAGTATTTGTGGGCACTAAGATAAGCCAAGTATCCATGCAGCAAGTGGCAGAATGACCAAGAAAAGTAATTGCTTACATTTAAAGAAAATAGAGAAGGCACGAAAAGAAATCTATAGTGCTAGCAAGTTACAGGAAGGTTGCGAGTAGTATAAATATATATGTGTAGGTCACAAGATAAAGTATTGTAGAGCAACAAGGTTTTAGGTAGATAAGAGTAAGGATAAGGTGAGCGAGAAGGTGAAAAACTAGGTAAGGCTTTGGGATTAAGCCCATCAAAACAAGAGAGCTGATGGTTTCCGTAAGTTATAGAAATCTCGGTATATCCTGAATGAACTCAAAGGGGTCTAAGGCTAGGAGCAATTGGAAGAGATGAAATGTTGCCCTGGAGTAGAATAAGGGAGTAACAGTGATATAAGAGGATGACGTTTAGGCCTTTAATTAAGTAATGGTTTTAAGAAAAGCGATTTCATGAATTGCACATGATTAGAATACCCCCATAAGATGAATCACCTTGGTATTATATGAAATACGGTTATTGAAGTATGGTATCGCCCCTAGGTGGATCATGAAAACCACTTTAGACGTTCCCCGATGAGATATAAGCCCTAGTGACAATGTATTACGTAAGAGGTTTCAAGTTATCAGTGGTGGATTATAGATCAATATTAAGGTGAATCAATAATGGATGAATAAAAGTTACAAAGTCTGAGATGAGATTAGGCCATTATTTTTAAGATGAACAGTAATGAGGAAGCATTAAAGGACTTAGATTTATACATATAGAATAAGTAGCAAGAGAGTAACCTGGAGTTGGATAGCAGACCTCGGTAATAATAAACCGAAGTAAGAGTTATGGTATAGTATGACCTACCTAGTTGTTGTAAATCCATATGCATAGATAACTGAGGTTATATATATCAATAGTCGTAAGTTCGACAAAATACTGAGTGCAGAACTTTAGTACACCTATAGATGCCTAGAGGGACATCTTGTCATAGTTTTGTATATGTTCGTAAAGTGAAGACAAGAGATTGGCAAAAAGTTGGAGATAAAAGAAGAGAAGATCCGCGCATAAAAGGATAGAGTCATACATGCTGCATCATAGAAGGTAGTCAAAGTTACGAGATTGAAAGAATTCCAATCACAAGTCATGATGTGAGAAGAGGACTAAAGGGGGGAATACATCAGCCTTAGGATTTATTCACAGAATAATTACCTAGATGGCAAGGAAAGTATTAAAATATTTGTAATAGCTATGGGTTATGAGACTAATAAGCGCATCAGTCAATATTCGAAGGCGAATGTTCCAAATGTGGGAATGATGTTACACCCCATGTTTTCATACGTTAAAGTACATCGTAAGTCAACTGATGTAATCTCAGAAATGAGATTGTTACATAAATTAAGTTAATCATTTACCTTGGAGGTTTCAAATATTTAAGATCATGAATAACAAGTATCAAGAGTGTTGGAGGGCTTAGAAGCTAAACGAATTGAAGAAAATAAGTTTCGTCAAAAGTCAACAAGCGAGGAAATTTATAAGATATACTTTTGGGGTGAGACCAGGGTTCTTAATATGACAAGGAGGTTATGTTATGAGTTATTTTAGTCGTATGTTACATTTGAAGTCAAGCAAGTTGTGGAATAAAAGTTGGCAAAGGTTATCACAAGTTACATTCATAAATATGCTGAAAATTAGGTCAAATGTAGCGGAGTATTGCTACCAATATACTTGCAATTATAAGATGAAACACATATCAAATTAAATATATATGAGTCTAGTTTTTAAATCATTAAACCGTTTGTCGATATGACATGGGAGTAGAGAAATATTTGCAATTTTGCAAGACTGCACAGACTGCATAGGTGACAAGTAGATATGTCATTGAAGCTTTTTGAGCAATACATTTTGTGTGATCTATGAGGTCTTTTTGGGATATATTATATACCAAATTGAAAGTCTTGAAATGTAGTTTCCAAACCACTTAACCATTTGTTCATATGACATCCGGATAAAAAGATATAAGCATCTGAAGAAGAGCCAAAAATATGGTGTCAAGCTAGCACCTCTTTGACTTTTACAATTGGATATTTATAGGCCTTATGTCGTCTCTTTCTTAAATTTTCCACATACCACGACCATAATAAGACCTACAAACCTACCCTTAAGCTTTCTAATAGGATTTCAAAGAATATTAACATTCCGGGTACGAAATCGAAAAGCGATAACATCAGAATGATCCCTACGACGTAAGTATCATGATACCGCCTCTCTCTTTCTTTGTAGTTTGAGTTTTGGAAGGTACTTCATATTTAAGAAAACATCTAAAATTTATATTTATCTGTTTAAATATCAAGTAAGGTTGATATATTAGTTTCTTAATAGTTAGAACTCCCGGGACGTTGATCAGAAATCGTGAGTTCGATTTTTTCCACTTTTAGTGGACTGTTTGGTAGTCCACCGTGTTGGCCTATTGTGCTGCTAATTTATGGTTTTTTGAAGGAAAAAAAGGCATGGAGAAATGCCACATATTGTAGGGTAGTAGGTTGTTCACTCGTCGTTGCAGTTCCAGGCTAATTGATAACTTGATGATTGGGGTGTGTTATGGTATATTTGGGGTTTTTGATGTATTAAAGGTCCCGAATTGTAATTAGGCTAGTTTTGAGTTGTTGATTGCATTGTGTTTGTATCCTTCCTATATTAGGCTTGAGGGAGCAATAAAATTAGGGGAATGCTACCCGTTTTATTTTAGAATCGAGTTATCGTTTGAGATACGTGATATACTAGCGCCATCTAAGTTGTACATGTATTTCTTTTTTATATGGTTGACACGCTAGTTTTCATAAACGTGTGGTTGAGTTGCATTGATGACTTAAGGTATGTTAAGGCTATCCCTTCTTTCTTTTTGACATGATCCATATGATACAAACGAAACGAGCAAACGTACAACTTTCATAAATGACTATATTCATAGAAGTACTAGGGTTGCCTTTGTTCTTGATTTCCCATGTGTCTTATTATTATATCTTCTGTTCATGGGTCTTAGAAAAATACGTAAGTTGCTGAAGTTTATCCGAATGCATATTGATGTTACGACATTCCAATGGATTTTATTGACTTACTTCATTATGCATTGCATTCATTTATACATGTGACTTACTTCATTATGCATTGCATTCATTTATACATGTGCATTCACCCATGATCAGATGGCATTATATACGCATATATTATATGTATATAGGGTATTGGTAAAGGTTATAGCGTTATATACGCACCACCACATGATCAGCTGGTATACGCTGATGATTTTGCCGACAGTGGCTGAGATGATATGATTGGATGCCCTCAGAGACTTGATGACGTTATGTACGCAATATACCTACGCATGGTATGACATTTATTCACATGCATGACATTATAAAATATTCATTATTCAAAAGCTATTCAGAATTACAGGTCGAGTTCTTTACTCCATGTTTCTTCCATGCATTTTATATACTACTTTTATGTCTTACATACTTGGCACTTTATTTGTACTAACGTCCCTTTTGCTTGGAGACGCTGTGTTTCATGCCTGCAGATCCCGATAGATAGGTGGAGAGTCCTCGTAGTAGGATATTAGCTCAGCAGAAGGTATTCGTGCACTCCACTTGCTCCGAAGTTGCCTATTTGGTTAGTATGATTTAGAAATTTATTGATTAGTATGGCGGAGCCCTGTCCCAAGCTTTATGACATTTATATACTCTTAGAGGCTTGTAGATAGATGTCATGTGTATGGATACTTGTATGGCCTTTTCGGCCTATGTTTGAGTGTACAAATGTTTATGTCGGCCTTATATGTCCATATGTCACATGTATAAGTTTCTATATCATGTTGGGTCGTCCTATGTCTAGTATTCCATTTTATTTTATTTTGGTTATCTCATGACAACCCTTTTGGCCCATCTACCCATGATAGTATGATAAGAAGGATACGGTACGTTGGTACTCGGTTTAGTTAGGCATCAGTTGCCCGTCGCGGCCCTTCGATTTGAGTCGTGACATTACCTAGTCGTAGAGACTGTTGATACCCAATTTTTCCCTATAATATTTTTGAAATGCATATATACCTTTAAAACTATGCATTAGCATCAATAGGTATTTTTCCATAATTTTTACATCTTTAAATTAATTTATTTCAATATTTTCTTCATATAAAAAATTGTAAAATTGCATCACAAATGAATTTAGAACATGTCTTGATTTAATATTATTATTATTGTCCTATTGAGTCCAAATTATTTTATAAATAGCCAAATTGGCATCTTTTGGCTGTAATTGCAATAACTTTGCAATTATAGCCCATGCGTACATTTTTGTATTATTCTACCAGAAATAGTCATTTGCATTTTTAAATACTAAATAACTATTTTTTTAAAACACTTCTATGCATGAAATTTATTTTTTATAATTAGTAATTGTTTTACAAATTATTTTTAATCAATTGTTTGTGGTATTTAACAAATAGCCTCTTGTATTTCAATTTTAGCCCAAAATCTACCAGCCCAATACCTTATAAAAGTAGACCAAAACTCCCTTTGGCCCAATCTGCATGCCCCGACCCAATAGCCCCGTTTAATTGTGGTTGTTGATCATTTTGATAAACGGTCTACGATTAAACTTACCATATTAACCCAAACAACCCCCTAAACCCTTTCATTATCTCTCATTTATGCCGCCCTTTCGTTCCCTCGTCTCTCAAACGCTCTCTAACTCTAACCCTAATTCACCCTTGCTGTCACTCATCCACTGCCGTTCATGGTGGGTTCTCATCACCCCCAGGCCTCTAATGGCCTCTCCTATGCTGGTACCGTCGTCTCTAAGGTCCTCGAGGCACCAAGGTCAGTCCGCTTACACATTTGGCCCTTTCTTGCCTGTTTTAGGCCATTCCAGTTTGATTTCAAGTAAGATGTTCCTATTTCACCTTAAACCTATGGATTTCTAAGCCTACATCTTCATCTCTATGTTGTTTTATCTAAACCCTAATTTCGTCCTTTAAAATTCTTAGATTTGTACAAGATCTGAGATGGATTGAACTTATTTTACATGAGTTTTACAAAAATCTTCTGATTTTCGAGTGGCTTTCCATTTTCCTAAACTAGGGTTTCCTGAAAATCTCTTTCTTCAAAATGTTTTGCTGACTTTAAGTATTTAAACTTCTATTTTTATGTGTTTTTGACTAATTTCGTAGAGTTTGCTTCAACCCTAATTAGCTTATGCTAAAACCCCAATTTTTGACATTTTTGTTTGGATTCTGAGCTTGTCCGTGTTACTTGTTACATGATTTCCTTCTGTGCTTTGATTCGCATGGTTTCTCCTTCGTTTAATTTGAATGTCTTGTGATTTTACCCTAATGTGCCTCTATTAAGGTTCCTGGCTCGAATTGTCGATTGATTTTATATGTCTATATTCATTCTGTTTATTTTTAATGGAAAACCTATATTTTTCTCCTTAAATTAGTGTTGTTTTGAATTCTTGATTTACTAATTTGTTTTGTTAAAACTTATATGTTGAGCCTTGATTATTCCTTTATTTGCAACCTTATTTAGTTTCTTGCCTTATTTGAATTAATTGTGATACTTGCCGATTCTTACTAATTGTTTCCTTAACTAAATTCATGTTTATTCACCACTAATTGTCTACTCCGTACCTAAGTCTTACTTGATTTCTTTCCTTAAATATCTATCCCGCTCTTTACCATTGATTGATTAACCATTGATTAGGGGAGACTTTACTGATTTTACGTGTTAATGATTCTGTAAACTTCCTTAATTGCTACATAATTGATTCTTTACCTTATTTTCTTTAACTCTTGATTACTATATATACTCTCCTTTATTCTCACTTCTACACGAACATTAGTTCACCACTACACTTAAACTCTAAAAAGCTCTCTATTCTTTCTGCTACTTGTGATATTCATTAGTCTTGCCGGCTGTAAGCCAAGGCTAGATATTGCACAACATCTGCTTTACATCTTGTGTTCTTTTTCCCTAACTAGTATGTCTCTGATTAAATTTTAGAATCTAAACCCTATGTGTTTCATTACTACCTTAGTTCATCAGTCATGAGTTCCATTCTTGTTCCTGTTTACTATCTTGCTTAGCATGCCTAACACTGTGTTATTCAATATGTGATTAGCATGTCTCAACTATAATTGCATGTCTATTGTTTATCTAGCATGTCTAAATCTTGTTTTGTAGTGTGTGATTAGCATGTCTACACTATGAATGCTTGTGTGGTGTTTTGCTAGTCTGTTTAATTAAGTCCTTGCCTACTCTGCTTTACTAATGAGATCTAGTCTCTCAAGGCAACTCTAATTGTGTGTCAAAGGTTTATGTGTTCTCAACATGTCTTTATTTTAATCCCTGCTCCATGTCTCAATCACCTACCCTTGTAACTAACTTATTAATTCTACAAACCCTTGAGAATTATGTACATCTGGTTGCGTATGTGCTTCACTATACACTAAGGTGTATTCTATGTGTCCCCAACCCCTCTCTCCCTGTGTGGACTCTGTTTGCCTAGTGTTTCTGAATCTGGTTGTCATGTGATTTGTGTTTTGATTTCAAAGTGTTTTCATACTTTTCTCAAGCTGTTTTACTACCAAACTAATTCTGGTTTTCATAAAATCTTTTCACTCCTAAAGAGTCCTCTCTATACTATTTACCAAAACCTTTTCAAAATTATGTCAAGCACTCTCACTTACTCTTAAGTTATTAAGTCCTGCCCCTCTGGTATGTACTGCTTAGAGATCCCTAGAGATCTCTCTGAACTCTAGCATATCAGGGATGACTCTTTCACACTGCACCTAATCAGTCTTTATTTGAGAAAAGTCTGGGTATGAGCACTGCCCGGGATTCTTGAGGTCCTTAGGGAACTCTGACACACCTGGACACAAATGTGGCAAAGAAATCTTAGGCATTTGAGACTACTGAAGGCCTGGTACCCTAGGTTTGCTTTGGGCGTGCATCAGGCTCCCTATAGCTTAATTTCTATTGCATTTATGTAATTTATTCAATTCTGGTCTGTAATAATTATTTGTAAACATATATTGGGGTAACTAGTGAAATGTGAGGGTAGTTGTATGGTACTATGGGGTAATGCTGGGTAGAAATCATGCTATAGGTTTTATATTATGCAAATCTGTAATAGAAGCCATGTTCTAGGATTACATGTCATATATCGCTATTCCAGTTTTGATTTTGCATAAGTACTTTCACTTAGAGATCATGCTATTAGGTTGATAAACTCGTCTTAATAAAAATAGTCGTCTCTTTTATGCATTAGATACCATATTTTCTAGGAACTCTATTTGCATCTGTTTGAATCATGTTTATTCCAATCACTGTCTACAAAAGGTTTAAACAGCCCCACACCTAGACATCATGTCTCTAAATACAACTTGATATAAAACACCTGTTATGACCTGTATCACCTAGATCAGCATGCTCATAGGTTAAACGATTCCAACTATTCAAACAGTTCCTGTAATTGTGATTACACCTAGGCAAGCCCTAGGTGATTAATGTCCTTATATAAAACTAGAAACTGCGTTTCAATAGTGTATAAACTGCTTATGTCTCACAGGTTTAAAACCAGTAAGCAAACTAACTTGGACCCTGCCATTAAGTTCTGAAATATCGTTGCAAGATCTGTGTATTAATGTTCACCTAGATATCCTGTCCTAGGAATATTTCTAAAAATTACCTGAATCTATATTTTAGACGTGTTGTTTATTTACCTATATACATGCGGGGAGGTAAACATGAGCCTTTAACTACCTTTTCCCTATTTGCTTGTCCTACATATTATTTGTTTGTCGCCTAGATTTTTGTCCTTTAAAAACCTTAGGTTTGTCTAGAACTGTCCAGATTTAGAGGTTCTAAATTCCTCCTGGCCACAAGGAAGGGACGAGTAGCAGCACGCCTAGAGGTCGTTAATCGAACTCGCTTATATAACCATTGAGGGGAGGGTAATGGGTAGTAAATGATATGATGACCTACGCGCTAATGTCACGTGTAGCCCCTCTAGTTGAGGAGGATTACTGGGTATTGCACAGATTGATCCTGTAGGCTAATCAATTTAGGACTTTCCTTTCCCAATTCCTATATGTGTTTAATTATCTAAACTTCTTTTTCTTTACATATACATGTGTAAGCTGTCCAAACCTCTCTTACTTTCATTATCTGAATTTCCTTGATCATATATGTATTTAGACTGTGAAAACTACCTTTATTTGAAAATATGTGTTAAAACTGTTTACTTATTAAAATAACTAATTCACATAGTTTAAGCTCGACCGGGACCCACCATTGTGGACCGCGAGGGGTGCCTAACACCTTCCCCTCAAGGTTATTTCGAGTCTTTACCCTAATCTCTGGTAATGCAAACTAGTTACACCAGTTAATTACTCTAGGTGCCCTAATGCACCTTAATCCGTTAGGTGGCGACTCTTCAAATTCAAATACATAATTCCCAAAAGGAAACGAGTTTTTTCCCCAGGAATGTCGAAACCCGGACACCACAAGAAAAAAGGGGGCACGACAGAGACTAGGTTCCATGTTGACATCCTACGGAGGGAAATCGGGGTTGTGACACTGACCAATATACTGCTTGTGTCATTCGGTTACTCTCAATAGGTGAACGTGATATTTGACAATATATTCTATTTTTTTGGTGGATAAGAATCAAACATTACGATGCCGGTGTATATGAGTTAAATCCTTCTTTAAATTAAAAATTAAGAGCGGAAAATGAGAGGAATGATGGAAGCGCGCGTTTAATGCTGCCAAAAACCTTCTGCTGAGTACCGACTGCGGCATAATCACTCAATTTGTAACTGACTGTTTAAAAGAATTTAGCGAACTATACCATACTGTATAATAGTTTTCTTGTTGAATGTTGTTATTTTTTAGCAGGTAAATTACAGCTACATTAAACACTTGTTTCTTTACTTACGTGAAGAAAATTGAATGTAGTTATAGCACATTTTTTTGGTGTGGTATCTTCGTATGTCACTAGTCTTTTAAAATGGAAGTACGCACATGCCCTTTGATTAGTATAAGACCTCTTCAACAAGTGCGCGCGGAAGATGCACTTCTTTAGTGTTTTTGTTCATATGAGTGTATTGAAAAAAAACCAGAATTTCTTAGAGAGTTTCAAAGCTCATGCTATAAATTTCTAGATGATTTAATAAAACTTTCCATGCTTTCGAGGCAAGTAATTAGCTTACTTGAATTGTGCACCATATTTTTTTCCCCAGAACAATCTATAGCGATATTAAATTTGAAGAGGGGAGAAAGGGTTGAGACTTGGCTAAAGAAGCTCTTGTTCCTTCTGGATATTTAGGTGTCAATGATATTTAATTAGTTATGTTTATGATATTTGATTGGATTGGATTGAGAGCTAAAGAAGATCCCTATTGTCAGGCATCTGGTAGACTTCTTTTAGTTTTAAAAAATCAAAGCATTTGCAGATACACCTTAAAATAGGAGCTAATTAGTAGAAATGTATAAGCTATTGATAATTGATATTTGATGCTGAAACTCTATTTAATAAGTTGATAACCCAACTGAACATACTAATTAATTCTTCATTTACTTAGGGCTACGGTTATTTTTCAATCTGTGCCTAATATTTAAGGGGATATCTTGTTGGCCGACAAAATCGACTCAATGTTATAACTTCTTTTTCAGTATGTCCCCCTAACCGAATTACATTAGTGATGTAGAATGGTGTTGATGACAACTAATGTGTAATTTTTTTGATACATACTTCTTCTATGGGTTAAGGGCACGAGTATTCTATGATGAAGTGAGGAGATGAGTTTAAGGAACTGCAATTGCAGCTATTGGGGACAAACTTCTAAACTCTTTCAGCGGACCCCCCGACTTTTGATCAACCAAAAATGACTACCGAGAAACTCCTTGAGTATGGTAACATGCTTGTTCAACAGGAAAAGAATGGGATGAGGGTTAAGTTGCCTACCGTGCATCTTAAAGACGCAGCACTTGGAGATGCAAATGCCGATGCCATTAACACAGGAAACTTATAATGCCATCAACCTAAAGTCTAAACAAGAGGTTTGGATTTCTTGTTTCAAAAGCTTTGATTAATAATAAGTTCAAAGATTGGAATAGAATTTTGAAAATGTTACATTATTATATGGACGCAGGGCAGAAAGGACAACAATCTTATTAACCTATTGCTGAAGTTTCTATTGATTCAAGTTCCAATCCAAGAGTGATGATAAAACTTATATCTTCAATTTTTTGAGATATTTTGTGAGGGTAGCTCTAGAACGTGACTAGAACTTTGTAAATATATATATATATGAAATCAGTTGCATTCCAATTCATAAGGGAGTACGAACTCGAAATAATCTTTTGTTTCGATTAGCATCGGAAGGATAACACAGAGTATAACAAAACAATATACTCCATTTGTTTCAATTTATGTGAACCTATTTGCTTTTTGATTCGTTCCAAAAAGAATGAATCTTTTCTAAATTTGGTAACAATTTAACGTTAAGTTACAACTCTACCCTTAATGAGAAGCTTTTATAACCACACAAATACTCTGGGTCCCATTTGTACTTGTTTAGGACCACAAATTTCAAAAAATCTTCATTTCTTTCTTAAACTCCGTGCCCAGTCAAACATGTTCAATTGAATTGGAACGGAGGGAGTACTTTTATTTCCATCGGGCCTGGCAAAGCCCGGACTACCCCACTAGTAGGGCAAGAGACACCAACTGTCGGCCACTCTATTACAACGTCAGTATGTAATTATTTCAACTTTTTCCGTTTTTTCTTCTTCTTTTTTAAATACTGTTGAAGAGACACCAGTGCATCAGTTGGTGGTTATAAGAATTTGGAGGCTTTAGTTTTATTTGAACTTTTGTAAATATATAAGTATTAAATTTAAATGGATATTATGGTCATGGAATTGTATGACTATTCATAATAGCTTTTTTTCCAACCCTACATAGTAAAGCTGTTTTTAAGAAGTGACAAATTAAATTTGAAGTATACAATGACTTTGTGGTATGATTTCTTCTATCACGAAGAGAAACTTAACTATCACCTACTATAAGAAAAAATAGTTTATAAGAGCAATGTCAATTCAAAGATAGTGATTATTCATGCCTCAACTTTCGGTTTATGTTCTATTTTATCTAACATCACTTAGCCATATCATGCTACAATATATATATATATATATATATATATATATATATATATATATATATATATATATATATATATATATATATATATATATATGTTACATCAAATTCAAATTGGAAAGCAAGAAGAAGAGTTAATTTCATTAAAAAAAAGGAGGGGTTTATGTTTGACCCAAAATTTAGATCTAGGTTTAAATAATTAGATTTTCTAATAAAATGAAGTTAATCTTAGCCAATATTATTATCCAGAAGATTGTTTAACACACTTCGTGGCAAAATGTCGCAAGTTCCGTCTAAATAGCAGTAAAGGGGTAACAATAAAAAGTATTCAATTGCCCAAGAACAAAGAAAATAGCATTAAATAGTAATAAATAATATATAATGACATTTATGTAAATAATTGCAAGTGAGGTAACCGAAAAAGGTGTGATATTCTATGATATTCTTCGTGACAATGATAAATGATTGATGAGCCTTTGAATATTTGGATTCTGCTTGGATCGTGAGAGAGAAGTTAGACACAAATGTAAAGAAAATGTGTATTTTGTTTGTATGTAATAAAGCAAGAATCTAAAGAGAATATCAATATGTTGTTCTTTACAATAAGTGTCCAATCCTCCTCTATTGCTATATATATTTCTATTTATAAAGGTACACGGGCCACAAAAACCCTAATAGTACACATGAGGGGAATATCATCTAGAATATTCTCCATAGTGTCTTATCTCTAAAATTAGTCGTTACTGCCCTTCTAAAAGGAGTGATCGTCCTCATCCTTCTACTAAATCAGCTCGACCTCGTCTTTATCCTTCATCAGATCGCTTCGATCTCGTCTTCGTCTTTTGTTGAAGACACATCGATGACACATGGTAGCCTTTGAAAGTTCTCTCAATGTTGACTTTGCCCACACATAACTAGGATAATTTTTAGCCCATACAATTAATCCCTCTACTTGTTGAGGTCGTCTTCGTGGGTGAGTACAATTAGCGGATAATAACGTTCATGGTCATCTTTGTGGTCGAGTTCGCTAAATAGATAACATCAGTCGTGATCATTATGACAAATAGGCGACATGGCTCTTTATGGGCCGCACATTTCAAACCCTTAAATTTTCAAGGTGATTTGTTGGAACCATCTGGTCCAAGAGAAGAAGTGACGTAATGAAGTCATGCGTCATGATGATGATGATTTTTGACACATTGCATTGATTTATGCGTGACCTTTGATTAGTTTTGCCGTTTTGATTCTTGTGCCAATAATGATGAACCATTTTGGATTTGGTGCCTTAATCTATATAAATAGGGAATGTTTCTTCATTATTTAAACTTTATTTCCTTGCATACTACCCTTGCTCTAACAAAACTCTATTTATTCTCTTGAATCTTCTTAGCCTTTTGAGCTTTAACATTCTTTCATGCTCTCATCTTCCTTCATAACCATGTCTAACCTTTTTTTAAATGTTGATAAGGAGAGACACGCCATCCCTTTGGCTTTTTTGTTCCCTGCTTAAGGGGAGGACACCGTTGCCGTCACAGAAGATGAATCTCTTTTTCCGGTGGAGGAGATCATCCCTTGAAACCCTGAAGCTAGGTTCGTGTTTCAACGGTCACCGGATGCGACGCCTAAAAAATTTCTATCATCCATGGAACCTAAGAACTTGGCTGAATTCAAATCCAAGTATGGCCTTCCCAACCACTTTGAATTGATCCCAACTGATGAGGAAAAAGTGCATGTTCACTATCCCGAGTATTGTGCTCTCTACGCCTACCCGTTTACGATTGGCTACTCATTCCCCCTTCTCCCGCCGGTGGAGGAGCTTTGCCTCCATTATGGCATTTGCCCTGCTCAACCCGACCCTAATGTTTATAAGGTCATCAAGATACTATCCAAATTTGCTGATCTTGTCGGAGTCGAGGTGCGACACGACACTTGGTGCATTTATTCACACCTAGCTTCTATAGAGGGACGATGTTAAACCTTCATCACCATGGAGGCAAATGCTTGGTGGTGAAGATGGACGATAAGGGTAGTCTACAATTCTGGCTCGATTATTTTTATGTAGGGGTGGGCATCGGTCGGTTCAGTTCAGTTATGAATATTATCGATTTAGCATATCGGTTATCGGTTTACAAATTTGATAAACTGATAACCGAACTGATAAGATATCGGTTATCGATTATCGGTTAATTGGTTATCGATAATTATCGGTTCGATTATCGATTTACCCAATAAGATAACTCAATCTAAAGTTCAGCAAAAAAGAAGAATTCACATATGGTATACTGCCCATTTCTGCGTTCTATCAAGTGGCCACAACTAGAATAGTACTAATTCTTCAACAACAGTTATCCAAATACATTAATAATAATATAAAGTAGTAGCAATTTTACCTTAAAATTAACAAGTCCAAACATATAGTAGTAACAGTGCAAGATAAAATGGATGTTGTTTGTTATATGCCTAACCTGCAAAAAGAGGTAGAGCAAAACCTTGATCTATGCATGGGTAATACTAACACATAAATGAAAAATACCTAGAAGGCAAGAAAATATTGTCATGTTGTCAAAGCTTAGCGCACTGTACAGAATAATAGTGTTAAAAAATATACTCGAAACTGACGAAGATTGTCAATTAAGAATTGATACGTACGTAGAGAAATTGGTGGTAGGTATAGGCTGGACAACGTGAGCTTACAAAATTAAGAAACAAAAATAAAAAACAATAATCATTAACAGTCAAAAATACCAGTATGAAGATGAATTTTGTTATAGAAATTAAAAGCCTAATATATAAGACTAAAGACTTACACTAAGAGTAACTAGTAAGGTTTATGAAGAATGAAGACAAAACAACTAAAAAGTGCGATTGAGAAGGAACAGGAGAGAATGAACTGAAACCCCAACATATGTATATACTTAAGGGTAAAGTCATATTTTTATTAATTCTTATTGGGTTACTAGTTAACCCATTAACAAAATTGGCAAACTGAGGCCCAAACCGATAACCCAATAGTAAAAAAATTCTAAACCATTACCAAACCGTTAACCCAATAACCCGATACCGATAATCCAATAAATAATTAACGGTTCGAGTTATCTATTTTACCCGATATATGCCCAGCCCTACTTCTATGTCAATACTGAGACCGTTGTGGCTAATATCGAAGGTTTCCTTAAGGCCTGGAACCATACACGCAAGTGTTTGAGTTGCTTTTGTTTTTACCTTTTGAAGCACTTCATCTATTTTGATTTGGTCGAGTAATTCTTCTTTCCCTGTAGCAAATAACGTCCTCCTCCTCTAGATATACATATCGTTGACTAGGTTGGGCAGGTTCTCCCTTACACCATGAGGATTCATGACCGGCCGAGCTTCTTTCAGAAGTTCAGATCGGCCCTCCATTCGATAGGTAATTTTTCTCTTCTAGCTGTGATTGTTTTTTGTATTGGTTTGCGTCGTTGTAAACCCCTATGCTTCTTTTTCTTCATGTTTAGTTAGGGGGTCTTCCAGAAGTAATAGGGTGTCCATGCCAACATTTAGGAGGAGAAGGGCTTCCACGACTTCTGTCTTTTCCCCCGTCATGGCTACTACACCTTGTACATCTGCCCCCGTCCTAGATGCTGCACTTGCTCCTCAGCCGTTTTCACTTATTGATAAGGATGATGAAGTCTCTCCCCATGCTGGGGACCTAAGGCCCTGCAGGAGGAAAGATGTGGAAGTCATGGGGGATGGGAGTTCCCGTGGCCGTCGATTCAGTGAAGAGTGACTTAACTCTTTAGGAGACGACGATGATACACATCAGAGACAATATTTGGGTGACCTCCAAAGCCCTACAACTGGAAGAGGCGAACACTGGTGTGCTGTTGTGTCCTGAGGGGGAGATGGTCGTGGAGAGGACAGTTGATGACAGTTCCATTTCTATGAAGTAGGAGGAGGCTTCATCTTGAAGGTCGGCAGTGGATGCTTCTCCAGTAGTCAAGGAAAGTACGTCATCGTTGATGGTGATGAGTCAGGTTCCGACATGGACCCTGATGACCTTAAGATGATTAATGAGGGACTCACCCAGATCAAGTTGAGGATGAAAGGAGGCTCGAGGACCATTATGATACTAATGGATTATGATTTGCTAAGAAAGATCGAGGAGGTGGTCCCCACTCTCAGTACTCTTTGTTCTGACACCGAGGGTGTGTCCCTTAAGGAGAGAAATGACAGTACCTTATCAAAGGACATTTCCGGACTCGCTCTCAGGGTAAGTATGGCTTTTGTTCATTTTTTCCCTTTGCTTTAACTCGTTTCCGTTTTCAAACTTTTGCCTTTTCTTTGATTTGTAGATGGTCATTCTGGAAATTTAGAGTGCTCGGAGGGATAAGAGACGTAAAGAAATTTATGTGAAGTTGAAGGGTAGGTACGAAGAGTACCATAGAAAGTACTGGGACCTTTGGAGGCGGCTTCGCGAATAGGGTGATGTGCCGTCCTTGAGAGAAGAACTGAAGAAAAAGGACGAGCAGCTTATGGCGAAAGTGGAGAGATTCAACATTCTTGAGGGAGTGTTGAAGAGAAAAGAAGAAGAGCTCGATCTAAGTAAGGGCATGGAGGCCCAATGCAGTGATCTTCCAACTCAACTAGTTCATCTGCGAAGCCAGTTGGATGGATGCAATCTTGAAATCGTCACTCTCAGGGGGGAGATTGCTGAGAAACAACAGTTGCTCGAGCAGGCAAAGTCTTCCCGACTGGATGCTTGGAAAATGCTTGACGCTCTCGAGCTGGCGAACAAGACTCTCCATTCTGATAGGGATATTGATCTCTTAAAAACTAGGGATAAAGAGGACCGGCTTGAGGAGAGAATTGATGAGCTGGACAAGGAAAAATCTGAGCTGCATGATCGAGGTGTTGCTCTTGAGGCCGAGAAGGCCTAAATGCTTACGCAGACCTTTTTGTCTAATGCTTCTGAGTATCCTAACCTTTCTTGGAAGTTGTTAGATGAGTGGATCCATGTTGAAGCCCCGGTGGATGTTTTCTGTGATTTGAATAGGGCGGGCTCTATTTCTGAGACGTCCCTCGAGGATGCTCGAGTCAAAACTTCTGAGGCTCGACTCACTTGTGATTATGATCCTGCTACGCCTCAACCTACTTCCGAGGAGGATGAGGACCAGGGTGTAGACTGGCTCGCGGATGGTGCTTGGTTTGACTCTACATATGTTCAAGGCGAGAATGGAGAGGGCGTCAAAGGTCGGGATGGTGATGGCCACTACGTTTTGTTTTAACTTCTTGTATTGTTTTTATTGGCAGTTTCGAGTTCTTTTTGTAAAAACTCTTCATCGGTATATCAAAGTTTTCTTTTGTTTTATACGTACCTTTTTTATTTTGTTTATGTACTTGCAAGTTTTGCTATTGTACTTGCATATTTTGCTTCTTTATTCCTTTTCTTGTTATGTGCCGTAGCACTTGGGCCGTATAGTTGTGGGTCGCATCAGCCTTTTTTTAATAAATCGAGTATGTCTCTTAATTGAGATATGGCCAAGCGTCGATATTGTTTTTTAATTTTATCGAAAGCACCTTTAAGTTGAGTTGAGGTTGGGGGCTACTAGGTGTTGTTCGAGCTAGTAGAACGTAACCATTCGTTGAGTTGTAGCCAAGGGCCAATAGGTGTTGTTTGAGCTTGGTCGAACTTAACCATTCATTAAGTCATGGTCGAGGGCCGGTAGGTATTGTTCGAGCCTGGTCGAACTTAACCGTTCATTAAGTCGTGGCGAGAGCCGATGGGTGTTGTTCGTGCTTGGTCAAACTTAACCGTTCATTAAGTAGTGGCTGAGGACCAATAGGTGTTATTAGAGCTTGGTTGAACTTAACCATTTATTAAGTCGTGGCTAAGGGCTGATAGGTGTTGTTCGAGTCTGGTCGGACTTAACCGTTCAGGAGAGCAGTTTCGATAAATATGAATTTTAATTAATTTGACTTTGCTGCTCTGATTACATTATTCTTCCCTTGGGAAATATTTGGAGAAAGTTACAAGTTTTGGGTGTTGTCTTGCGCTCCAGTCCTAGTATATCTAGTCCCTTCATTGTTTGACTTGGATAATCTTGAATACTCGGGCAATGAAAAATATGTCTGCTCTCGTATACTTCAACTCAAAGTTTCCTACTTGTCTCCTCGTTAAAATCATTCTTGAGAAAATCCTATTGGGGCGAAACTCAAGTGAGGGAAAAAAGAGTATGACTTATATGACATTTCTTGTTTTTTAGAAGTTGAAGTATGATAAGTTGGTATTTTATCAACTTATCTCTTCATAATACTTAAGTTTTTTTGTGATTTTTTTGAGAAACTAAGGCATTTTCTGAGGTATATTGGCATATTTCAGGTATCATATGATTTGAAGAAGATACGGAAGAAACCAACTCAAAACATGTTAAAATGAGAAAATTTAACTACTGCCAGTGAATGCTCTATGCGATCGTATAAGTTCAGCAAATTGAAGTTGCGCGAACGCATTTGGACCTGTACAAACGTGAAGAAGAAAGCCTGGTTAGCGGCTGGTCAAATAAGCTACGCGATTGCGGGAAACTGTACGCGATCGCGTACCTTTGGAGAAGTTATTCATCTCGAACGCGGGTATTTGTGCGCGATCGCATAGCTTATTTTCTGGACAGATTTCGGCAGAAATGGAATTTCACGTTTTGATCCCCAAACTATTTAATACACGAGCTAGCTCGATTGTAAAAAATCTTTGGCTTATTTTCGGTCCTTAGACTAGAGACGACAAGTTTTGGAAGATAGGGTTCTTGTACACATACTGGGTCTTGAAGATTTGAAGCTTTTGGTTGAGAATTTCTTACTTAGTTATGCTCATTTCTTCATTTCCTTGCTTTGTATTGTATATCTAAGTATATAGTATTTATTTCAACACTTGAATCTTGTTTATGGAAGTATTCATATTTAAAATGTGGATTAAATATCTTGTTGTGGTTATGTATTGAACGATTTTTATTTATTATGAAGTGAATTATTGTTTCTTTAATTATTCTTGTTCTTTAATGTTTCCAAAGGGATTATCTAACCCTATGAATCGCCCATCAACTTCGAATTAATTTTGGGAAAGATAATTTGGAGTTGGAAAAGATTAATTAACAAGAACTTGAGACTTTAACCCTCACTTTATAGATTTTTCCTAGGGATAGGATTGAACTACTTGTAGCTATAATCGGGTGTGCTTAATCTCTTAATTATTTTAGGGATAATTCAATTAGGAAGTCTTGTTAGTCTTTGAAAGAAGCTAATATAGAATTATTACCCGAGGCTAATTAACATAAACTCGCTCATATTTGTAAAATCATGAAATACACTGGATCGTTACTTGAGTGTAATTCCCCATGTATCTATACTTGTAGCCATTGACAATTTTACTTCCTTTCTAGGTTAGTTTACATTTTTGCATTTAGTTATAAATATTTTCTCAACACTTTTCTAAGTGTTTAGCTTAGCATAATAAGGGATAATTCTCTTACACACCTAATCGCCTACATATTGTTCTCTCTGGGATTCGACCCCGACTTATAGTTGGGTAAATTATATTGCCTGCGACCATGTCCATTTTCTTTTTAGCAGTGGATTTGGACATCATCAAAATTTCCATCATTGATCACTCAGTTGTGCTATGATGTTGGGGTGCTAAGATTTTGTTGAGAAACTAAGGCATTTTCTAAGGTTTATTGGTATATTTCAAGTATCATATGATTTGAAGAAGATACGCAAGAAACCAAGTCAAAATGTGTTAAAATGAGAAAATTTAACTGCTGCCAGTGAATGCTTTATGCGATCGCATGGGTTTATGTTAAAATGAGAAAATTTAACTGCTGCCAGTGAATGCTTTATGCGATCGCATAGAATCCATGCGATCGCATAAGTTCAGCAGACTGAAGTTGTGTGAACATGTTTGGAGCTGTGCGAATGCGAAGAAGAAAGCCTGGTCTGCGGCTGGTCAACTAAGCTACTATAACGATCCAATCGGTCGTTTCATGAGTTATCGCTCTGTTTCCCCCATTTTTTCTTCTTTATATTTTGTTTAGCTGTATTATGTGGTATCGGGTTAGTTGGTTCGGATTCAGAGTGATTTTGTAGAGGAATAAGACACTTAGTCTCTTTTGAGTAAGCTTAAGTTAGAAAAGTCAAACATATGTTGACTTATGGGTAGAAGGTCTCAGATGTGAATTCTGATGGTTTAAATATCTTCGTTAGGTTATTTGGGACTTAGGAGCATGATCGGAATGTATTTTGGAGGTCCGTGGAAGATTTAGGCTTGAATTGGCGAAATTGAAATTTGGCAATTTTTGGTTGGTAGTGGAAATTTTGATATAGAGGTCGAATTGGAATTCCGGAAGTTGGAGCAGGTCCATTGTTTCATTTGTGATGTGTATGCAAAATTTCAGGTCATTCAGATGAGGTTTGAAAGGTTTTTGCATCATTTGCAGAATTCGGAAGTTTGGAAATCCTTAGGCTTGAATCTAATGGTGATTAGATGTTTTGATGTTGTTTTGAGTGTTCCGAAGGTTGGAACAAGTTTGAATGATGTTATGGTATATGTTGGCATATTTGGTTGAGGTCCCGAGTGCCTCGGGTGAGTTGCAGGTGGTTAACGAATCATTTTTGGACTTGAGGAGATAGAAGATTTTATGGTATTTTTGTTGTAGAGAATTGTTCTTTGCTTTCACGAAGTGGGCTCGTGTCACGAAGGTATGGCCAATGGAAGGATTGTGAGCGCGAGGAGTTGAACATGTTCGCGAAGAGGAGTTGGAGCAGCTGGGGACCACAAGAGTTGTTCATCACGTTCGCGTAGGAGGGGTCGCATTCGCGAAGGCTTTGGTAGCTGAAGCTTCGCGTTCGCGAGAAGGACCTTACGTTCGCGAAAGAGGAATTTGAGCAGTGTAATTTTTGTGCTTTGCGAACAAGAGGCTTTGTCCGCGTTTATGAAGAAAGGATCACCTGGGCAGAATGTATATAAAGCCATCTTCGTGATTTTAAGCCATTTCTCACCATTTTTGAACGACTTTGAAGCTTTTTGAGAGGGATTGAAGAAGGATTCGAAGGAAACACATGAAGGTAAGGTTTTTGAACTTAATACTAGATTCTATGGTAATTTCTAATTAAACATGAAATTAGTGGGATTTAAAGACAAAAAATTGGGGAATTAGGGCTTGGAATTGGAGAGTTTAAATTGGGGATTTGAGGGGTCATTTGAGGTCCGATTTTGATGTTCTTGGTATGTATGGACTCGTGGGAGGATGAAAATTCTTGTTATGTTATTTTTATCAAATTCTGAGATGTGGTCCCAGGGGTCGGATTTTGCCAATTTCGGCATTTTTGAGTTAATTTGATAATTTTCGTATGGGTTTCATTCCATTAGCTAGAGTTTGGCTTGATAGTTAATCTGATTTTGGTTAGATTCAGGGCATTTGGAGGCCGAATCGAGAGGCAAGGGCGTCGTGGGATAGAGTTTGTCTTGGTTTGAGGTAAGTAACACTTCCAAAATTGGTTCTTAGGGTTCGAAACCCCGAACTATGTGTTCTATGATTATTACTGAGGTGACGCAAATACCAAGTGATGTGTGTGTGGGCGTGCACCATGAGAATCGCATCTTGGATCATTCCATGGCACCGCTTAGTGACTCTTTCTTGCTGATATCTGTGCTGTAATTATATGATCAAGTTATTGAGATGTAAATCATGCTAATTATTATGTTAAGGCTACACACCAATACTGTTGAGACCTGAGAGGTCATTTCTTGCTGTCATATCATTTGTTTCATTGATATTCTGTACTCAGTCTTGTTCATGCATATTATATCATGCCTCAGTCTCAATTATTGTAATTTGGCACATCATATCATTGTTCGGGCTGTATCATGACATTTTTAGCCCGTGTGTGTGAGACTGGAAAATGATGACTGTATGAGGCTGAGAGCCTAATGTTGTGTGACAGTATGGGATCGGGCTGTACACCACAGCGAGATATTGATTATGACTTCATTGGCTTGTTATAGCCCTTAGGCTGAAAGGAATGGCCTTCTCGGTACTGGATGACTGCGGTCAGCGATGAATATATATTCTGGAATAGATCTTCCCTGGGTCAGATGGCCATACACAGTATCGAGTGGTTGAGCACCCGTGAGTGGAGGTACACGGAACATTGATCATGCTATCTGTGCATCACATAGAGATTTTCTGAGCTTTATACTCCGTTCTGGTCAGACTGCATTTATTTACTGTTGAGTTTTTACTTGAACTGCAAGAATGTCTACTTTTCTGTAGAGTTTAATTGTATTACCTGTTGAGGTTTGGTTTGTCACTACCTATCAGTCCATAGTTTGGACTTGTTACTTACTAAGTTGGTGTACTCACGTTACCCACTGCACCTTGTGTGCAGATCCAAGTATCTCAGGACACGGTAGCGGTTGTTAACTATTCAAGTTGCGCACTTCCAAGTTTCCGCCTGGCGACCACCGTTCCGCTTTTCTCCTTTTGGTTTTGTCTTGTTTAGAACTATTGCAGTCACTCATGACTTAGTCACACCCGAGTCCGGGCTTGTATTTTTCCTCTTTGTTGATTTTAACTTTATATCTTTATCAGATTACAGTTGATAAATGGTTTTACTTAAGTTTTTAAAAGAAATGTGTCCGCTAGCCTAGTTTCACTATAGGCGCCATCACGACCGGGTTGGTTTGGGGTCGTGACAAGATGGTATCAGAGTGTAGGTTACATAGGTCTTATAAGTCATAAGTAGGTTTAGTAGAGTCTCGCGGATCGGTACGGAGACGTCTTTACTTATCCTCGAGAGGCTGCAGAACCTTTAGGAAAAACTTCACATTCTTGAATTCTTGTCGTGTGAATCTGTTGATTCTGGCACTAAACTTGTTTTATTCTATTCTCTCACAGATGGTGAGGACACGTGCTACCGGTCACAATGGGCGACCACCAGTACCACCAGTAGGGGCCACTAGAGGCCAAGGACACAATCAAGGTCGTGGTAGGGGTAGGGGTGTAGCCCGTACAGCAGCTAGGGCAGCACCTGCAGATCCACTAGCCGCCCTAGTTCATGATCAGGCTTTAGTAGGGGATGCTCCAACAGTACTAGCTCAGGCATCAGTTGTGCCTATTGTTATTCTGGGTTTTTAGGAGATCTTGGCTCAGATTTTGACCGTGTGCACTAACATTTCTCAAATGGTCGCAGTTTCTACCAAAACAACTACTTCTCAAGTCGGGGGAGGCACTCAGACTCCCGCCACCCGTACACCCGAGCAGGTTGTTCAGGGACTGCAGACAACGGAGGCACCGCCAGCCCAGCCGGTTACACATGCTCAGGATTATGTAGTTCCAGTTATGCCTGATGACGAGCAACATCGATTGGAGAGGTTTGGTAGACTTTAGCCTCTGACTTTCAGTGGTACAGAGGGCGAGGATGCCCAAGGTTTCATGCACATGTGTCAGAGGATGTTATGCACAACGAGTATTCTGGAGACCAGTGGGGTCTTACTTACTACTTTTCAATTTTTTGGAGCTGCCTTCACTTGGTGGGAGGCTTATGAGAGGCGTAGGACTGTTGGTGCAGCACCCCTTACCTGGCATCAGTTCTCCATTATCTTCCTAGAGAAGTATGTACCGCATTCCCGCAGAAAGGAGATGTGCAAGCATATCGAGCAGCTGCATCAGAGGGATATGACCATGACTCAGTATGAGATGAGATTCTCCGAGTTGGCCCGTCATGCTATCTAACTAGTTCCCATGGATAGGGAGAGGATCAGGAGGTTCGTTGATGGCCTCACTTATCAGCTTCAGATTTTTCTGACCAAAGAGAGAGTATCTGTCACTTCTTTTGAGGAGGTTGTTGACATTGCCAGAGAGATAGAGTCAATTCGCCGCCAGGAGCGAAATGAGAGGGAGGATAAGAAGCCTCAGAGATCTGGTAGTTTTGGTGGTATTCCTTTTGGAGGTTAGTTTCAGCACGACAAAGGCCATCTATTCATACATGCTCAGCCAGCCCATTCGGTCCACCGTGGTGGATCATCTAGCCACGGTTCTCACAGTTCACATCAGGGTCACTCGTCGCTCAGTACCCTTCCAGCTCCGAGTTCGACTCAGGCACCATCAGTTTAGGGCTCATCTATACATGCTCTTCTAGTGGGCATCCCCATGCGCGGGTCTCCCTTCAGTCCCCACCTCCATTTGCTGGGAGAGGTTGCTTCGAGTGTGGAGATTTGGGTCATATTAAGAGGTTTTGTTCCCGTCTCATAAGAGGTTCATCTCAGCAGAGGAGTCAGCCTTCAACTTCAGCACTGGTTACTTCCCCACCTGCTCAGTTAGCTCGGAGAGGAGGTTAGTCAACTAGGGGTCGCCCTAGAGGGGGAGATCTATCAGGTGGTGGTCAGACCCATTTCTATGCCCTCCCAGCCAGACCTGATGCTATTGCTTCAGATGCTTTGATTATAGGTATTGTCTCAGTTTGCCACAAAGATGCCTCTATATTATTTGATCCTGGTTCCACTTTTTCTTATGTGTCATCATATTTTTCTCATTATCTATATATTCCCGCGAGTCTCTTATTTCATCTATTCATGTATCTACTCTTGTGGGCGATACTATTATTATGGACCGTGTATATCGATCGTGTGTGGTGACTATTGGGGGTTTGGATACGCGAGTGGATCTCTTGTTGCTTACTTGGTTGATTTTGATGTGATATTGGGCACAAATTGGTTATCTTCGTATCGTGCTATTTTGGACTGTCATGCTAAGACAGTGACATTGGCTATGCTGGGGTTGCCATGGATTGAGTGGCGAGGTTCGACAAATTATGTTCCCAATAGACTGATTTAATTTTTAAAGGCCTAGCGGATGGTTGGGAAGAGTTGTTTTTCCTTATCTGGCCTTCGTGAGCGATGTTAGTGCAGAGACTCATGCCATTGATTCGGTTCCGGTAGTGAGGGACTTTCCGGATGTGTTTCCTACAGACCTGCCGGGCATGCCACTAGACAGGAATATTGATTTTAGTATTGATTTGGGGCCGGGCACTCAGCCATTTCTATTCCACCATATCGTATGGAACCGGTAGAGTTGAAGGAGTTGAAGGAGCAGTTTTAGGAACTCCTTGATAAAGGGGTTTATTCGGCCTAGTGTGTCTCCATGGGGTGTGTCACACCTCCTTTTTCATTACACCCGCAAGGGCGTACAGGGATTTTTCCAATTAAAGGACAATCGGAACGAGATTTAATTATTAATTATTCAGAGTCGCCACTTGGGAGATTAAGGGTGTCCCAAGTCACCGGTTGAATCCCGAACCGAGGAACAATATGACTCTGTTATAGTTCGCGAACCAGAAATCCGAGTAAGGAATTCTGTTAACCCGGGAGAAGGTGTTAGGCATTCCCGGGCTCCGTGGTTCTAGCACGGTCGCTTAACTATTGTATTTTATTTTATCTGATTTCAATACATGCTAACCTATGTGCCTTTTATTAAATTTACACTGCTTTTATTGTTATTTATTTTAAAAGAATTGTGACGTCGTGAAAACGCATTTCGATCCACGTCACAATCAATGCGCCCGCGGTTGTCAACACGTTTCGACTTCGTCGAGATTTGGATTTGGCCCGCATCAATGCGCACCCGAGTTTAGGAAGGTACTTTAATTAAAATCGCGCCTAAAATATTCTAGCGTAATATTGTTTTGGGGAAGGTCGTGAAATCGCTAAACGGCCCTCCCACATGCTAAGTATTTTAATGTACTTATTTAACGAGGGCCCCGCAATTTATGTGTTTTGTTTTAGCGAGGCTCATCTCATTTTGCTTTAAAAAGGCAACCTAAAGCACTCTATAATTTTCTACTTAATTGTCTCTATGAATAAAAGTAAAGTCCTAATTAATTAGCGTTGTTTAAGAATTACTATTTTTAAATCCGGAGTTGTCCATGATTCGAATCTTCAGTAATCTTGGGCTTTCGCAATTAACCCAAGTAACAAGCAGGCAAGGCATGCTTCGCTTTTGGTTCTGTCCAGCCTTGGGCTTATAGCATTACCTTTTGGCCCAAGTCAAATAATATCCTCCAAGCCTCAAACCGATTAAGTTAAAAGGGAGTGGGCCTGGCTAGCCAATATTGAGCCCAAGCTTTCAAACTAAAATCCAATCGTACAACGATGAAATGAGATTATAGCAATTGGCCAAAACTGGACGTGATAACAAATTTGACACAACTATACCAATTAACGATACTCGCGAACCAATTCAGAGTGATTGGAATATTTTGAAGCAATTACACTTTAACTACTTCTAATTCCTGTTTTTGAATTAACACAGGGCAATATGAACATTTATTCTAAGTTGACCGAAACTATATACTAATTTCCTGCTCAATCTCCAGTTATTAACACGAATAGAAGCCATGGATCTCAAATCATTTTTTTTCTAGTTTCTCCTGATTTCCAAGTTACACTACACCCACTGAAATTACACTATAACATAGCTAAATGACGAATATCAGTTTAACAGTCCATAGTTTTGATTACATACACGAATCTGCATACCCAAGCACCCACTTAATAGTCAAAATGAACAAACTCATGCTTAACAGTTCATCAATCCAACTTATACAATCCGAGATTAGTCTAGTACACAAATGTCATGAAATATCGAGTAAGATAACTGTTTTATACATTAAAATCAAACAAAAACAGGAGGAGTTCAGAGATCAACTTCAAACAGCATATTTACTTCATTTCCATAGACTTGAGAGCTACAAAACATGTACCTGGAAATTGAAATGTAAATAGAGAAAAGGAAAGGAGTCAGCTACCTTGAACAACAACAGCAACAAACTCAACAATATACACCACAGAATCTGCCAGGAACTGCTTTTGAAAACCAGAAATACCAACAGACTCCACAGACCAACTCAACACACACTTGAGATTCACTCCTAACCCTCACAGCTGAACCCAAACACTTTCTGCAATACTGCTAAACCTAAAACCCAACTGAAATCCAAAACTAATAATGAAACTGTAAAATTGTTTTTTCATTTCTGCATTTTTGATGTTTTTTTTTTTGAATACTGGAATGGAACTACTAACTGGAATTGAAAGCAGGGAGGAAAGCCTTTTGTGGGGATTTTCGAGCTTAGAGATGAAGGAAGAAGAAGAACCCCCTTTCCCAAGGCATTTCATGCCCTTTTATAGGCAACCAAAAGAGAATAAATCAGATTCTGATTTTCTAATTAGTCCCTTCCCTATTTTCAGTTTAGTCCCTATATTCTTAACTTGCTAAACAAGTAAGCATCCCTATTGTGCTGAAATGTGCACTAAAATCCCATTCTAGAAGGCCCTAGGGTATTCTTCTACCCATACAATACCTATACTGCCCTTTCATATGCTTTGAAATTACTATTCCTATCAGAACTACCCTTTTCCATACATAGACTACCCCTGAAGGCTTCTCTAATTTACTGATCCTAACCTCATCCTTAACAGCTATAACCAATCCCCTAATTTAATCTAAAACTAACTGAAATTGATTAATTAGCACTCAGAAATCAACTAATTAAACTAACCAACCCAATTGTTCAATTATACCAACTCAGTCACGCTAAGGGAACCCAAAAACCAGGATCGATCAAAGCAAAGCTTGAGCCAACATGATCAACTTTAAATGAATTTAAGCTAATTCTTAACCCATAAACTCACAATCAATCAAACAAATAATCAAACTCAGAACCAATAGTAATTGACAGAACTAAACTAATACAAATAAATCATAAAATTAACAGAAAAATTAATGAAACAAAAACTGTAACTAAAACTTCAAACATGCGAGTGAAAAGAGACAGCAAAAACACACAGAAGCACGAGGAACTCCGGCCAGTCATTAACGTCTGAATCCTTTCAGATTTTTGACGCGTAACATCCCTAACTATGTGTTCTTACAAGAGAATACATGGTTAAGGATACTACGGTTCGAAATCACAAAGATTTTGGTTTAGGGTTTTGGCCAGAAATTCTTAGATCTAAGATTCGAGCCGTTTCACAGTGATTTGAAAGAAAATAAACATGGATTAGTGTTGAGGGAAGGCCAGGGATTGTATGGTGTGATTTTGGGCTGGTTTGGATAAACTTTCGATTTGACCGGAAACTTCAAACGAAGATTCGACGAGCTCTGGCAACATTCGAGAAAAACTAATAACGGGAATGGAAAGAGGAATTCATGGGGGATCTGTGGTGTTAATCTAGGCTTGAACGGGGTAGGTGGCATTCACCGCTGGCGAGGGGTTTGATGGCGCCGTAGATTAGGGTTTGTTGAGGATGGGTAGGGTGAGGACGATAAGGCAAATGGGGGTAGGGGGGGGGGAGTTTCGGACATTTATATACCCAACATCCTAGTTAGATCCGGACCGTTGGATTGATGAGATCCAATGGTCATGGTTAAATGCTGGGAAAACGACGTCGTTTGGACTTACTGGGGACCAGACCGGGTTGGGGGGTTTGGGCTGGACTGGTTGCAATGGGTTTAGGGCGTTTGGGCCTGAAAATTTCTTTGGATTTTGGCCCAAAATTGGCCAGCCCTTTGCTTCTCATTTCAATTTCCTTCCTTTTTTTTTCACTTTATCTATTTATTTTCCACTTTATAATTTTGTAATTATTTTTCTGATTTTGTATAATTGCAACAATTAAAATAAAATCCTAGTATACTTCAAAAACTAAAACTGACTAATGCCTAAAATTGTTTGAAAACTATTTCATCACAAATTCATAATAAAAATCATTAAAATGCGAAAGTGAACTAATTTTTGTGATTTTCATGTTTTGTTTTAAGACAAATTAACCCTTAATTGATACTAAAACCTAAATGCAACAATGCATATTTTTTGTACTTTATAGAATTAACATGCGCAAATAGAATGCAACAATTATCAGAAAATGACACCAAAATGCACAAAAATTGTAAAAAAAATAAAAGAGAATTATTTTGTTTGGAATTTTGGGAATAATCATATTTAGGGCAAAAATCACGTGCTCACAGCTGCCCCTCTTTGCTCGGAAACACGAAAGGTTTTCGGGCAAAGATAAGTGAGCAAATACAAGCGATTTTTGCCCGTTTGAAAATTCCGTGTGAAGCATTTTTGAAAAGTTTGACCGCGTCCTGCTTCAGAGGTTGCCTACATATCTTGGGCTAAACAGGAATCAGGTCAGTGTAGTTCGGGAATGTCTGGTAGCTGGGACTACCAGGAACTGTGATTTCAGTGCGATTGCTGTTGTTACTGCTGCTGTTACTGCTTGCTGACCTCCCTTATTACACTACGTCAAAGATACAAGAAACTAAACTAACTATGCTCTATGAACTACAAAAATCCTATCCAAAATCTTCAAACTTGCTCTTGTAATTCCTTGCTGCCATGTTGTCTTGTGTCTCCTTGTTGCCTCATTGTCTTGTTCTTTCTCGATAAAATTCCCTGTTGCTATTCCCCTAGGCGGACTCCCAACTTCTGAAACTTCTACTGTATGTATTCCTCTGTTATCCAGGCGGGCTCCTAACTTCCGAAACTTGAATTGCATGCCTCTATTCTTTAGGCGGGCTCCTGACTTCAAAATAGACAAAGAGATTGATTGAAAACTAAAATTGAATTATATCACCTCTGTTCTCCAGGCGGGCTCCTGATTTCGACTGCTTAAAATATTTAACACCTCCATTTCCAGGCGGGCTCCTGACTGTTGAACTTAAAATTGAAGCTACTCCTCTATTATCCAGGCGGGCTCCTGATTGCTAAAATTAAATTGTATGTCTCTATTCTCCAGGCGGACTCCTGATTGCTAAAATTAAATTGTATGTCTCTATTCTCCAGGCGGACTCCTGATTGCTAAAATTAAATTGTATGTCTCTATTCTCCAGGCGGACTCCTGATTTCAAGATAAACAAAGAGATTGAGGGGAAGCTAAAAACTTGAATTGTATCACCTCCATTCTTCAGGCGGGCTCCTGATTGCTTAAAATCTAAATGGTATGTCTCTATTCTCCAGGCGGACTCCTGATTTCTGAATTTGAAATTGAACGTATTCCTCTATTATCCAGGCGGGCTCCTGACTGTTCCAAACAATTATGAACCTAAGGTGTTGCTTCTCACTGTACCAAGGTATCTTACCCGGGTATATGAATTTCATCCTATTATCCAGGAAGGTCCTGGCAACTTGCACTTATTCTAATCATGCAAACTCTGCAACTAAATTACATTCCCCTTGTGCTATTCAGGATTATCTTGTGTTTAATCAAACCGCACTTTACGATCAAACCTGATTACTCCTTGTTTTTCTTTTTGGAGAATACCTTCTCAACGGATTACTTTCTTCCCCTGTTACAATCAAAGAAAATTTCGTCAGTTTAAAACGGTGGTTAGTTGATGGCCTTCTTGCTGAAAAATTTTTCCACTGCCTTGCTTTATGTTGACTGCCTTCCACGCACTGACCCTGAACCGCTTGACTTTCTGACCAACTTTTGAATTTCCTAACATCCAGCGACCTAAATGTTTTACACCCACGCTGTTATTTCATTTTTCCGACCTTTTGTTTAAGCTTTTGCCTTTCCCACAACATTCCCCAATAATTTCACCGATGAAACTTCCGTTAATTCCCTGTATTCCACTTTACATCATGTTGTTTTTAACATGCTCTGACCACGTTGTGCTTTACAATTCTGGAAGCTGGTAGTGAGCCTTGAAATCCTTTCCCACTTGCTTTTGAACATAACTGACATTAGAACATTTAGACAAACAAAACCCCCAAAAGATAATGAAATGCAATAGTTTTACGGGTTAAGGATAAGAAGAATCCAAAACCAGATGGCTGTTTTTTAAAAGAGAACGAAAACGACTTATCTGAGCGAGACAGCTGGTACCAATGGTTATGACATGCATTTTGGATTGATCGGCCCAATCTGTCCGAATAACCAACTTTCAATTGCCATATATTGTTGCCCAGAACCTCCATCAATGGTTTGAATTACCCAGACCTTAACCTTGTTTTCCTGCAGTACCACACAACGGTTTTCATCAACAGACCTTTCTCAGTTTGCCATCCCTCAACTCACTTTCGCCTTGCGGTGCCCATGAAGGTTTTCATCGCTAAGACTCTCTCATCTTATTTTCTCTCAGCTCTCGTCGCCTTACGGTGCCTGTGAAGGTTTTCACCAATAAGACTCTCTCATTTTTACTTTTGTTCTTTCTTGTGTGAACTAGAGTGTTGCCACTGATACGAATTACCGCTACCTGTTCGACCTGGAATTTCTTAGAAATTGATCAAAAGGTCTTTCTTTGGACCGTAATATAGGCTTTTGGATTGGGTTAGAAAGAAAGGTATATAAAAGGCTCAAAACAATTCGAATGGGTTTAAATTACAACTTTCGGAATCCAATTTTTCACAAAAATCACAACTTCTGCCCCAGTTTCTTGCTTGAGGGTTTTTTGGATTTCTATTTTGAGTAAGGATGAACTACGTACCCTTTCGGGATCAAGTCAAACGTAGTTCATTGTATTATAATTAACTTTTGTTGTTGTGTTTTTCTTTCTTTCCTTTTTCTTTTTCTTTGTTTTTCTCTTCTTTCTTTTCCTTTGCTTTTCTCTTTTTTCTTTCTTTCTTTTACTTTCCTTTCTCCTTCTTTTCCTTTGTTTTTCTCTTATTTATTTTCCTTTTCTTTTTCTTTTCCTTTTCTTTCTTTTCCTTTTCCTTTGTTTTTCTCTTCTTTTTTTGTCTTTTGCTTCCCGTTCTCCTTCTTTTCCTTTGTTTTTCTCTTATTTCTTTTCCTTTTCTTTTTCTTTCTTTCTCTTTTCTTTTGTTTTTCTCTTCTTTCTTTTATGTTCGGCACCTGTGTTCCCTGATAGTGCCGTTGTTTCCGAAAGAGGGATATGAAAAATAAGTAAGGCTCAAAAGTGGATAAGAAGGGATAAGAGTGTTTGGATAGCAGGACAAAATGTCTTCATCATTTCAATCTTTAAGATATGCCAAATACAAACAGATACATTCAGAAATAAAAAAATCATACATAATATCTCTTGACCGCATCAGAATTGATGGCCATTTCTATACATTCTCCTTCCACATCTGTCAAATACAATGCTCTGTTAGACAACACTCTGGTTATTACAAATGGTCCCTGCCAGTTTGGGGCAAACTTTCCTTTTGCTTCAGCCCAATGAGGCAAAATCCGCCTCAGTACTAATTGTCCGACTTCGAATTTCCTGGGACGCACTTTCTTGTTGTATGCTCTTACCATTCTTCGTTGGTACAATTGGCCATGACACACTGATGCCAATCTCTTTTCGTCCATCAAACTCAACTGCTCAAGACGGCTTTTCACCCATTCATCATCATCGATCTCATCCTCTGCAAAGATTTGCAGAGACGGGATTTCCACCTCTGCGGGTATTACTGCCTCGGTGCCATATACCAATGAATAAGGAGTTGCCCCCACCGAGGTACAAACGGTGCTGCGATATCCTAACAATTCAAAAGGTAATTTCTCATGCCACTGTCTAGATCCTTCAACCATCTTCTGGAGTATTTTCTTTATATTCTTATTGGCTGCTTCAACCGCACCATTTGCCTTGGGACGGTATGGAGTAGAATGCCTATGAGTAATCTTAAACTGCTCACATGTCTCCTTCATCAAATGACTATTAAGATTAGCCCCATTATCTGTGATGATTACCTTTGGAATCCCAAACCGACAGATGATATTTGAGTGTACGAAGTCGACTACAAGCTTTCTTAGTCACAGACTTGAACGTCTTAGCTTCCACCCATTTGGTAAAATAATCTATAGCTACCAAAATAAACCTGTGCCCATTTGATGCTGCTGGATCAATTGGCCCAATAACATCCATGCCCCATGCAACAAAAGGCCATGGTGCAGACATTGTATGTAATTCTAATGGTGGAGCATGAATCAAATCTCCATGCACTTGGCATTGATGGCACTTACGCACAAAACTGATACAATCCCGCTCCATCGTGAGCCAATAATAACCTGCTCGGAGAATCTTTTTTGCTAAAACGTACCCACTCATATGCGGTCCACAAACTCCGGAATGTACCTCAGTCATGATAGTTGTGGCCTGTCTTGCATCTATACATCTCAACAACCCGAGATCTGGAGTTCTTTTGTACAACACTCCTCCACTAAGGAAACACCCGCTCGCTAATCGCTGAATCGTTCTTTTCTGATCACCGGTGGCCTGTATCGGATATACTCCTGCTCTAATGTACTCTTTGATATCATGGAACCACGGCTCGCCATCAATTTCCTCTTCTATCACATTACAGTAAGCATGCTGATCATGGACCTGAATCTGCAACGGATCAACATAAGCCTTATTTGGATAATGCAACATCGACGCCAAAGTAGCCAAAGCGTCAGCAACCTCATTATGAATCCTTGAATCTGGTGTACCAGTAAGTCCGAGTCACCCATGACCAAGACTTCCCGTACACCCATATCCATAGCTAATCTCAGTCCCAATATACACGCCTCATATTCTGCCATGTTGTTTGTATAGTAGAAATGAAGTCGAGCTGTAACAGGGTAATGCTGACCTGTTTCAGAAATAAGTACCGCTCCTATTCCCACGCCTTTCATATTTGCAGCCCCATCAAAGAAAAGTTTCCATCCCGACTTCTCAGCTTGTTCCAATTCATCAATGTGCATCACCTCTTCATCAAGGAAATAGGTTTTCAAAGGCTCATAATCTTCATCGACGGGGTTCTCAGCCAAATGATCGGCTAGTGCCTGTGCTTTCATGGCAGTCCGTGTCACATAGATGATGTCGAACTCTGTAAGCAAGATCTACCACTTTGCAAGTCTCCCTGTGGGCATGGGTTTCTAAAAAATATACTTCAATGGGTCCAAGCGAGATATAAGGTAAGTAGTGTAAGATGACAAATAATGTTTCAACTTCTGTGCCACCCAAGTTAGGGTGCAACATGTCCTTTCCAGATGAGTATACTTAACCTCGTAAGATGTGAACTTCTTGCTGAGATAGTAGATAGCCTGCTCCTTTCTGCCCGTAACATCGTGCTGCCCCAGTACACAGCCGAATGAACTATCCACAACTGTCAGATATAGAATCAAAGGCCTCCCTGGTTCTGGCGGGACCAATACGGGTGGATTTGACAAATACCCCTTTATCTTATCAAAAGCCTCCTGACATTCATCAGTCCATTTGACCGCGACATATTTCTTTAACAACTTGAAAATTGGTTCACAAGTTGCCGTGAGCTGAGCAATGAACCTGCTGATATAGTTCAATCTTCCCAACAAACTCATCATCTCGGTTTTGTTTCTTGGAGGTGGAAACTCCTGAATGGCTTTGATCTTCGGCGGGTCTAATTCAATACCTCGCCGGCTGACTATAAACCCCAGAAACTTCCCAGATGGCACCCCAAAAGCACACATTGCAGGATTGAGCTTAAGATTGTATCTGCGAAGCCTTTGAAAGAAATTTCTCAAATCTCTGACATGGTCGGATTGCTATCTAGACTTCACGATCACATCATCCACGTATACCTCGATTTCCTTATGTATCATATCATGGAAGATGGTTGTCATGGACCTCATATAAGTTGCCCCAGCATTTTTCAAAGCAAACGGCATGACCCGATAACAATATGTTCCCCACGGCGTGATGAATGCCGTCTTTTCTGCATCTCCCTCGTCCATTAGAATCTGATGATAGCCCACGTAAAAATCCACAAAAGAACCAATATCATGTTTGGCACAATTGTCAATTAGTATATGGATGTTGGGCAGTGGGAAATTATCTTTTGGACTTGCCTTGTTAAGGTCTCGATAATCGACGCACACCCTGGTCTTGCCATCCTTCTTTGGCACAAGCACGACATTAGCTAACCAAGTGGGGTACCGTGTAACCTGAATGACCTTTGCCTCAAACTGCTTGGTAATCTCTTCTTTGATCTTCACACTTATGTCCGTTTTGAACTTTCTCAGCTTCTGCTTGACAGGGGGAAGTGCCGGATCAGTGGGTAATTTATGAACCACCAAATCGGTGCTTAGACCTGGCATATCGTCATATGACCATGCAAAAACATCTTTGTACTCATGCAATACTTTAATTATCTCCTCCTTGAGTTGTGGCTCCAGATGAACACTTACTTTAGTTTCCCGCACATTGTCTTGGTCCCCTAGATTAACTGCTTCTGTGTCATTTAGGTTAGGTTTGGGTTTTTCTTCAAAATGACTTAATTCTTTACTAATTTCCTCATAAGCTTCATCATTGTTACCATCCACCCCATCATCACACTCGATTTCTTGTATTATTACTTCCGAGCTAGATTGGCTTTTAAAACTGGGCCGAAGATTCCTCATGCATGTCATATCATTGATATCAGCGTAAAAAGAACTGTTCAAAAGAAAAGAAAAGAAAATGGAAAGAGAATTAGGGACGAAGGAAATTGCATTTCATTAAATGTAAAGATAACAAAGTTTTAATTCATCCAAACGGACGGAACATAGCAACTGGATTACAAATCCTGGAATAATCCAGGTGATAAAAGGAAAACAAAACCCACTACCACGACTCCCTCCGAATTGGAAGAGGAGTAGCTTCCCAATTGTTGATGTTAGCATGTGGTCCGATGTACTGTATATCTGCTCCGCTTGACCCTGCCCCGGCCTCAACCATGTTTACTTCAGCAAATACTCTCTCGAACACCTTATCCAAATTCCCCTCTGCCCCAATCAGTGAACCTGACATCTTTGCCAATGACTGTTTCTTGATACCCGACCTGACGAAGGACTTGGACAAACGTGGAATAGGTTTAGGAAGAACCCAAGATTTCTTTTTCAATTTACGGGCCCTTCTAACATCTGCCGCTGTTGGTTTGAAGCCTAATCCGAAGGTGTCCAGATTTTTGGGAAGGGACACAGGTTGAATAATGTCCTGAAGTTCAGCCCCCAGACCTTTCCCTGGCACGAACCCGTTATTCATCATTTCTGATACTACCATGACGGTCGCAGCTGCCACCCTGGGACATGGCATGCTTTTACCTTCGGGCACTCTGCTTACCGGGACTGTGTCGAAGACCTGATAAACCCATGGTCCCTTATCATCTTCAGTTTCTATAAAGGGCACAATGGCATCATTCATGGCGCATGTGGGATCTTCCCAATGTAACACAATTTCTTGTCTGTCCCACTCGAATTTGACCATTTGGTGCAGCGTGGAAGGCACGGCTTTGGCCGCGTGAATCCATGGTCGACCCAACAAAAGATTATAGGATACTGCAACATCCAACACCTGAAATTCCATAGTGAACTCGACTGGGCCAATAGTCAATTCGAGTACAATATCCCCTACTGTGTTTGTTCCCCCTCCGTCGAACCCTCGAACACAAATGCTATTGTGAGCACGTGATTTTTTTTACGCGACAATCACTCCAAAAGAAATCAAAAAATAATAACAAATGGTCTTGCTGTACGATTTTTGGGACTTACGTGGCATTTTTGGTAGTTATTTGTGGTTTTGTCCATTCTTATTTAGTCTTATCAAACAAAAATACAAAAAATATATGTCGTGTGTAATTAAACCATAATTCGGTTATTAAAAGGAAAATCACAAAAAATATGCATCTTTTATTCTATTTGTCGCCATGGTGTGATTTTACCTATTTGAATATTTTAATAAGTGTGTGATAATTGTGTTAAGTACTAATTAATGGGTGTTTAATTTCACTTTAATTAGGAATTGTGTTTTAAATTAGAAAATAAAAGAAAAGAGTGCAAATTGGTTTAAACATCGGATTGGGCCTGTTTTCTTTAAGAAAATTTGAGGCCCAAAAGCAGCCGGTCCAAGCGACCCATCTCCCAGGCCACCAAACGACGTAGTTTGGCACCAAAACTATGTCGTTTCAAGAACAATCCATCTCAGCCGTCCAAACCAAGTTGATCTGACGGCCCTCGTCATATATCCATACCCATTGTTTAAACCCGACCCGTTCAACCCCGGACCAACCCAACCCCTTGCAGTTGAAACGACACCGTTCCTCACCAGCTGAAATATCCTGGGCCTTCATCTCGCTTCATCCAACGACCAAGATCTGATCACTCACTAACTATATAAACCCAAAACCTTACCCTACGCTCCCATCCAAACACCCCCCTTTCATCGTCCCAAACATAGACCTCCCAAACCCTAGCCGCCCCTGTGCACCTTGACCATAAACCCGTCGGCAACGATGCCGGTGACCACCACCTCAACACCCTAGGACCACTCAACCATCCTGAACACAGATCTGCTAGCCTTAGGTCTCGAATCTTCCCCCACCGTCTCGAATCTTCATTTGAAGATTCAAGCCGACCCTCGACCTATGCCAAACCACCCCAAATTCATACCAGGTATCCCCTTGACCTTCCTCGTGACCAAACCAAGCTTGGTTTGGTCCGAATCTACCCACAAATCCCAAAACCCCAAATCTGAAGATTCGAACCCTAGAACACAAGAGTTTGTTGAGTCTGTTTAGATTTAAACGGATGTTTGGGGTCTAATAGACCCTAATCGAAGTGTTCTCGGTCAGAGAACACCTCGATTAAGATCTGTTCGACCTCAAATGGGCAAATCAAGCTCGGGCCTGGGTCATCTGTGTTTAAGCTTTTCTGGTTTGTTCACTTTTCCCTTTTGTTGTCTATTTTAGTTTAGATTAGTTTATCAGCATGTTTATTTAGTTTGTTTGTTTATTTTGGGATTTCTGTTGTCAGTTGTTCTCCATCTCCATAAAACCTTTTATTTGGTCGATTGTTTATTCTGTTATGTTGAATCCGTATAGTGGTATACATATTTCAATTTGATTGATATCGTCGAATAAATAATGCTTGTAGTTTCCCTGTGTCGTGCAAATTGTCGAGAACAGTTTGATGTCCCATTTGTATTATTTGTTTAATCGACCAATTGTTCCACGTTATAATTAGTATAGTCGATTAGATAAACGACGTCGATTAGTCTCGTAGGACTGAATGTTCAAATGCCCTGATTCTGATAAGCTTCATATGATTGATCGAACCATTGTCATTTAACTGATTGTTTGAAACTATCTGCGAATGGTTTGTTGGCTGCATTACAAAAGGCTGGAACTCAGTTAGGATAGTTGTGAATTTGAACTCCCATTAGTTTGGATTTTCAGTTTGATAAGCTTAGGGTAATACGGTTAATAATCAGTGGATTCAGGGTTAGTTTAAGGTTGTAAAAGCTGTGAAAAGCTTAAAGGCAAGTGGGCTGACAGTAAAGTATTAAAACATTGATTCAACTAATGGAATTAATTGACCAATAGTGGGATTAATGACATATTGAATACCTTTAATGGCTGGAAACCAGTAACAACATGTGTTTTGTCAAAAGTCAGGGAATTAGAGTAGAAATGGACAGCATGTTCTGTCAGGACATGCCCACACTGCCCATGTCTGCTATTTTTAATAAAGACAGGCCACTTTAGCAGTAAAGAAAGGGCCTGTCAGGGGAATATCATGGGAGGGGGTTTTTATTTTTAATCTGTGAGTGGGAAAACAGAAAGAGAACATGGGAGGGGTGTCAGTTTGGTTTAGAGGCAGTGGAATGGGCTGAGGCTATAAATAAAGGGGTTTTTCCATCAGTTAGAGGAGAGAACAAAGAGGGGAAAATAAGAAGAGAGAGGGACAGAAGCTAAAAACTGGGGAGAGAGTTGAGGGCATTAGTTCTTAAAATTAGAAAGAGATTAGTTCTGAAAATAGGTGATAGTTCTGAAAAATCAGAAAAGAGAGGGTGCTGAAATCAGAAAGAGTGCAAGAGTTTTAAAACCATAAAGAAGAATTTTCCAGGGCCTTAGTGTGTTTAAAGTTTAGGTTTCACAACAAAGAACTTCAGTTTTGTTTTCTGCTCAGAAATTCAAAATCAGAAACTACTGTTTTATTGTCTCTGCTTGCAACCTTAGCAATTTTCTTGTACTGCTGGGATTTATCGGGCAACCTAGTTATCTGTTGACTTTTAAGCACTACTTTTCAAGCTACAAGCTTCTTCTTTGGGTTCTATTCTTTCCTGGAGATTCCTGCTGCTGTTGTTATTGGTTTTACTAGTCCTGCTGTACTGCTGCTTTGTATGTGCTACTACTGCTCTACTGACTTTTCTGCCCCTTCAATTGTAAGCACTTTCCAGGTACACATTTGAATCTCATACTACTGTAACAGTCAAAAGCATGAAATGAAAGATGCAAAGGAGTTTTACCAGTCGCTGCTTTACTTACAGCTTTATAAATGTTGCTAAAATTGTGTAATTCTTTAGTCTGTAGTTCAATAGAGAACACATTAGTGAGTTTCGTATCTAATTGAAAACTCAGTTGGTTTAATTATTGTGATTCACAATGGCTAAGTTTGTTTAGTTGTACGCATGATGTACTTATGTAATTTGTAAAAATGCACGAGTATTTGGTATAGCGATAACTAGACTCCATCTTTGGTTATATTTTGTACATAAGGTACTGTTTCTAATCTTGCCCAAAGTAATATAGTTTCTTTTTCATCATTCGAGCTGACTTTATTAAATTTGATTCAGTTAGGCAGTCTATAGAACCATGTTCGAATCCTATTAGTAGCAGTTTCTAGTAGTTACCTCCGCTAATCTAGTGTAAATAAGTTAGTTTAAATTCGAACTTGAAGAACATGTAGCGTAAATTTAGCATTTTCATTAATCTTGTACGTTAATCTCCTTTAGCGAATTAAAAGCACGCTCGCTCATGGAATAAGGCTCGAAACGATTCCCCGCCTCGTAAACAATTAATCCAATAACTAACAAGAGGCCCGAATTGGCCAAGCATGTAATTTGATTAGCATATATTTTCTCCTTCTATTTTTAGAGACAAATGTAATAGAGATGTAGTCGCTGTAGGTTTACCCTTTCAAATAATGAGACGAGCCTCGCCGAATAAAAAGGCAAATTGCGGGGCCCTCAATAATTGGTCATAATAAATACTTAGAATTTGGGATGGACTGTTTAGTGAATTCCACTGCCTTCCCCAAAGATAATAACGCGTTAGACTTTTTAGGCGCGACTTAATTAAATTACATTCTTAAATTCGGGTGCGCATTTATGTGACCCAAATTCAAATCTCAACGGAGTCGAAATGTGTTAACAACTACGGGTGCATTGATTGTGACGTGGTTCGAGATGCATTTTCACGACGTTGCAATTCTATAAAAAATAAATGATAATAATAAAAGCGGTTTAAACTTAATAAAAGCACATAAGTCATAACATGTATTTAAATCAGATATTTAGCCATTATAACAATTTAAGCGACCGTGCTAGAACCACGGGATTCGAGGGTGCCTAACACCTTCCCTCGGGTCAACAGAATTCCTTACTTAGAATTTCTGGTTCGCAGACTTCATTGGAAAGTCGAAAATTTCCTCGATTTGGGATTCAAGATAAACCGGTGACTTGGGACACCAAAAGCCAAACCTTTCCCAAGTGGCGACTCTGAAATAAATAAATAATCCCATTTCGAATATTGTCACTTAAATTGGAAAAACTCCCTCGCGCATTTTACCCCTCGGGGCGGGCGCGCAAAAAGGAGGTGTGATAGCTCTGGCGACTCTGCTGGGGATTATTTAACCCAGAACCACTGGTTTAGGGTTCAAGAATTCGAGCTTAGAATAATTGTTATGTTTGGCTTTATTATCTGATCTTTATTACATGTTGGCATAACGTGCTAAATGTTGTCTTTTACCGCCTTGATAGTATTTGAACTGTATATAAACTGTGCCGAAACCCTTCTCTCTTCACCTCCGGGGATGTGCTTACTGGTTGAGACTCCCTATTCTGTTAGTGTCAATACCCTGAAATAAAAAAAGAGGCTCGGACAAGTTACGAAGCCGGATAGCCTTTTGGTTCCCGGTAAGTTGCCCCCTCCTCGACTCGAGTTGTCCGCTCGGGTACACAGTCTAGAACATATACCCAGGTTATAAACCTAGTATAATGAAACCCCATGCCGGATCCCTAGTAGGAACGCTTATTTGCATCATGTTGCATTTGACATAGGGGACTCAACACAGGGGTTGGGTCCGTCTAGGACAGGCAACCTGAAATGAAAAGACCATCCTGCTGCATCTCGTTTGTTTTACGCATTTATTTGCTTCAGTTCTGCATGCTGACCGGTTTCTAAAAAAAATATATAAAAAAAAATAGCAGCGTAGGGAGATAATTACTTATTCTTGTAAAAAATAAAACCAATGTCCGAGTAGTGTCAAAATCTCGCCAGAATATTCTTAAAAAAAAGAAAAAAAGAAAATGAAAACAAAGTTTGTCTTTTAGTTTGATTTATTAAAAAAAAACATATATATATAAAAAAATTCTTTTAATCACTTTCAAAATCAAAAAATATATATTTAAAAGTGAAAAAAGGGAAAATTCAAATTCAAAAAATGTGTTGTTTCTTTTGTAGTATCTCTTTTATAAATTCAGACTAGTAGTCCAAATACTTCCTTAAAATGATTTTTTCTTAGTCTTTATCTCTTTTCAAAAAATAAAAAAAATAATATAAAAATCCAGAAAAAATATTTTTTTTTCCTTTTAAAAAAAAAAAAAATTGTACTCAGAAGGGGTTTAGTTTATTTACTCTACGTTTGATCAAGCCCGAACTACGCCGGTTTGATTCTCACAGGGTGTGAGATACGTAGGCAACCCTCATCGGGTCCAACTTTCCCTTTTCCAAAAATAGCCAAACTGTCAGAATTTTAATTTATGAGTCGGGTGATGCCGTTTTGTCAAGAGTAGCCAAATGTTCCCGAAAGGGACGCTGGAAGGCTGACTTTGCATAAACAGCCATTTTGGTCATTTTTTTAAAATTGTTTTGACCAGATTGCCCAATGGCCTTAGGATCCTCGTCCCCGAGGATTTGCGAGGCCATGTTCCCAATATCGGGTCACCGTTCTAAAAAAAATAAAAATAAAAATAAATCAAGTGATGCTTTTGTTGTCAGAAACAACCGAATGTTCCCGAAAGGGACGGCGGAAGGCTGACATTGCATAAACGATCATCGTTTTTGATTTTTTTGACCGGTTGATCCTCGCAGCCTTAAAATCTTCGTTCCTGAAGTGCTAAAAGGCCGCGTTTGAAAACCGAGTCCATCATTTTTGAAAACAAAATCTTGAATAAAAAAACATAGATAGTTTTATTTTTGAGTCTAATAAAAGTTTTTCGTTGACATAATCACCTTAATAAATGTGCAGGATGAGCACGATACAAAACAAACCCTTTTCAATAATGACCAAGATCCCTTTTGAGTTGCGATTATGGTGGAATGACTTAGGCAAGGAAGGGCAAGACAAAGTAAAGAAGTATCTGAAAGATCTCCTGGATTTACTAGACATCCAGCCTCAGGGTGATATTATCAGATCATTGGTCACTTGCTGGGATTCAGCACACAATGTATTTCATTTCTCGGAATTTGAGCTCACCCCGACATTGGAAGAAATAGCGGGATACATCGGAAGTGATGAAGCTCTATTAAGGTTCAAGTACTTGATTGCACCTAGGGCCGTCACGGTACACCGGTTTCTGGATTTCCTAAAAATACCCCGAACATTTCACCATCCAGATCTTGCAAAAGGTTTCTGCAGTCTCCGCCTCATATATGCTAGATACGGCCACGTGGGCGGGTTCAATAAGCCAGACTTCAAACTATGCAGTAGAGGTAACCGACAAAAGTGGGACGAACACAGGCTGGTAGTTTTATGACAGCTTTTTTGGTTCTTATAGTGTTCCCAAGGAAAGAAGGAAACATCGATCTAAAAGTAATTGGGGTCGTCAGTACCTTGCTCACCCAAGATAAAAGTACTCTAGCGCCTATGATTATGGCTGACATCTTCCGAGCTCTCACTGCTTGCCGAGCCAGGGGCGACTTTTTCGAAGGATGTAACCTATTGTTGCAAATGTGGATGACCGATCATTTATGCCACCGCTCCCCGCTCTTGGGTTACGGTTCGCCCGAGAAAACCTGTATTGGAGAATTCTACACAAGAATCAAAGGGTTTAGTCTACCCGAGGGAGTCACAGCTTGGACGTCATTTTTCTGAACTCTCACTGCCAACCAAATCCAGTGGACGCTTGGATGGTTGCCTGTTGAGAAAATCATATACATGCCGACAACCAGGCCCCACTTTCTGTTGATGGGACTTAAAAGCATCCAACCCTATGCACCGTATCGGGTTTTGAGGCAACTTGGGAGGTATCAAGTAGTGCCGAAAGATGAAGACTTGAGTACCCAAGTGATTGAAATCAGTCCGGACGGTCGTTTCCCCGAAGAAGAAGTTCGCCAAATTTGGAGTGAGTGCCAACATCTGACAACAAACACTTGTGTGATGGATATGGCTAAAGGGGAAGTTGCTCCGGGGTATCACGCTTGGTTTAGAGGTGACACGTCCTGCGAGAGACCAGCTAAAAGACCTCATCTCAAAGATTTCGTTGAGTCATCCCAAGATCAATGGAACTGGTTAGCAAAGGAAAAGGGGTATCGGGCAGAGATCGGTGATTTGAAGCAACAGGTTGACAGTCTGAAATTCAATAACAGTATGCAAATTGCTTCGGATCGAGGCGAAAAGAATAGATTGACCCAAGAAAATGAAGAACTTAGGGACCAAATCCAGAAATTGAGATTGGCTCTTGATAAACAACCAAGGAGTCGATCAGACGAGCAGTTGATAAAAGGGTTGAAAAGTGAAGTCAGGGAATGGCGAGATGGTTTAGAAGAGTCAGAAAACGTCATGGCAGAACTCAAGGTACAGTGGGGTACAAGAGCAGATAAGCATCGCCGATACTTGAATCAATTGAAACGCGACCATGAGAAAACTGTTGCCAAAATGAAGAGAGAGATGGCTACACTTGAGGTTAAAGTAGTTAAGCAGGCCGAGGATTTCCAAATTGAGAGCAGATACTGTTACGACTTGTTGGCCCAAATGAAGGTAGAAGTGCGGCAACTGAAGAATCAGCATATGCCGGATTCTCAGGTTTTAAAAACGTGCAGTGATCAGATAAAACGCCTGTTCATAGAGAAGAAGCAAACCAGAGATAAGATCAGGACCATTTCCCATGCCATCATTAGACGGTGTCTACGGTGTGAAAACATGACCAACATTATCGTTCTCTCGGCAGTGATGGGTTATGTCAAGCAGACCATGCATGAGCTGGAACAACTTGAAAGGGATCTCACACCTAGGACCGCGGCGAGGCCGAACGATGCCCCGCGGGCGCCGATTCTCGAAACCTTAATGTATTCATAGGTCTAGTCTGTCCGTCTTTTGCATCAAGGTGTATTAGTCTGTTGAGTCTGTACTTCTTTCAATGCTTGTTATTTTCCTTTTTCAAGAGTGGTCGTTTGTAATCGATCGTTCAGTAATAAAATGTGTGCTTCTTTTACACTCATCTGTTTGAACTACGTAATGATCTGATTCACGCAGCATCGTGATACGTAGGCAATCCTTATCGGATCCGGTCACATTTTAAGTGCAAATATTGAAAACAGTAATAAAAAAAGAGAAAGAAAGAAAAATGAAAAAAAAAACAATAAAGGGGAAGCCTAAAAAGAAGCCGGAATGACGCATGCTTTCGTTGCAAACATGTAGGAATTCACTTAACTGTATAGGTGCATCATGCCCCAACGTGAGATTACCTATCTGTTATTTGTTTCGAACTAACCGTTCGTTTGTCGTTGAGTCCTTCCAGTTTTAAGAAAAGACGGTTGGTTTGGTGAAGGTCTGGCCTCACATTCATACTTCACGAGGTCGAAAGGGAGTGTTCAATTACCTGTTGTTAAGTCAAGAGGGGGTACTCACACTTACTTCACAAGATCAAAGGGAAGCATAAAAATGTCTTCAGAAATTCCTTTGCCGACAATTCCTATTTCCGAGGAGAGTTCAATCTCGGTCGTCCTCACGCCATAATCCATAACTGCGGAGGAAAATAGAATCCTGTGGCTCCGCTTGTTGGAAATGTTGGATGACTAAAATAACGGAAAAGAGCCACCAAGTGTTATCCCTGGGTTCCCTGAGTTGTTCTCCAGGACAAGTGGGACTTCCAACGTCCCCATAAGCTATCCGACTACCCCATTCGGGTACCCAGCCATTTCAGCCCTCTCTGCTGGATCGCCCTCTGATTCTTATCCCCGGATGTCAACAACAGATGTAGCTACGAACGTATTCACTGCACCTCCCTGTCCGATTGTGGCACAGTCTGCTACACATAAGCCAAATTTCGACTCATCCTCATTCACATTCCAAGCACCAACCTTCTCACTGGAACCGACTCGGTTCACCACCAACGCTCATCCTCAACAGCCTCAATACGAGTTTGCACCTGGGCAGGATAAAAACCCCAAAACTGTTGAACAAGATGAGATGGCAAAAAGAATGAAGAGCCTTGAGCAGAGTTTGAAAAACATGCAAGGTTTGAGCGGACAGAAAAGCGTCTCATATACCGATCTATGTATGTTCCCCCACGTGCACCTACCCGTGGGTTTCCAAACCCCAAAATTTGAGAAGTATGACGGGCACGACGACCCCATTGCTCATCTCAAGAAGTATTGCAACCAGTTGCGGGGAGCCGGCGGCAAAGAGGAATTGCTAATGGCATACTTCGGGGAAAGTCTGGTAGGAATAGCCTCAGAATGGTATATGGACCAAGACATATCTCGATGGCATATATGGGACGATCTCGCCAGAGATTTTGTGAGACAATTCCAGTATAACATCGACATTGCACCAGACCGAAATTCTCTGTCAAACTTGAAGAAGAAACCTTCAGAAAGCTTCAGAGAATATGCTATTAAGTGGCGCGAGCAGGCATCGAGGGTAAAACCTCCCATGGACGAGATAGAAATGGTCACTACTTTTCTCCAGGCTCAAGAATCAGACTATTTCCAGAATATGATGTCAGCCATGGGAAAGCCTTTCGCGGAAGCAATCAAGATCGGGGAGATGGTGGAGAACGGTTTGAAAACGGGTAGAATCTTAAGTCAGGCAGCCATAAGGGCAACCTCCCAAGCCGTCCAAAGCGGGTCCGGAGGAATGGCAAGAGGGAATAAAAAGGAAGGAACGTCCATGGCGGCATCAGAAGCAAGGGAATATCGTAATCCCAGGCCCCGTTTTCCAGAAAGAACCCCATAACACTACTACCCCCACCAAAATGTGACATATGCTCCTCAACCCTACATGGTCATGAATACCCATCCCTATGTCCATCCGCCACACCAAGCCAATCGAGGCCAAGCTCCACCTCCCATAAATCAGCCTCCCTACCGCAACCACTATAATCCATAGCCTCTTTAAAATAACTTCCGCCCTCAAGAACCACCTAGAAGATGGACTTTCACACCCATCGGTGAACCATATTCTACTTTGTTCCCAAAGCTAGTCTAGTTGGGTTTCCTGCAGCCAGTCCCTCAGACAAGGCACAATCCGGCATCACCTACTTACAAAGCTGGTGTTAGGTGCGCCTATCATTCAGGAGCGGAAGGGCACGATACAAATGACTGCTGGGCTTTGAGAAGGGTAGTCGAGAATTTAATAGAGCAGGGGAAGATAGTACTAAGGGACGAGGAGGTCCCAAATGTGACTAACAACCCGTTGCCCGCTCACAATAACGGGCCGCTGATTGGAATGATTTGCGAGGACAAAGAATTTGATCCTTATTTAAAAGCTATAATCGCCATCGTCGATGCAGGGAAAAGGCCTAAAACCATCCCGAAGCTAGGGAAAGGGGAAAAGAAGGACAGTACTATCAAGGTTGAGCCCAAAGAGAAGGGCGAGGAAAAGACAGTGACGATGACTTTTGTGAGGAATGAAGTTCTTTACGTTCCACGAGGTCAAGCAGAGAAGCCGCAGAGCTTCGAAGTCATAAGGGTGAAACCAATGTACGTACCAAAAGGGGCCTATGTGGTCCGGGGGACGATTCAACCACCTCGGCTGAATGAGCCAGTGGTTATCGGATGCATGCCACAAAAGCCGATGACAAACCCGTCCACAGTACCGTAGAACTATCAAAGAACGTTGGTTACGTACAAAGGAAGAGAAGTCACGGGAGATCTTCCGGAAAATACTTTCATTGGAAGGTATTCGAACACTCAAGAGTTAAACAACGCCACACGGAGACGCTTCCCACCAAAGAAGCCTGTAAGCATTGAACAAGCGGAAGTTTTCTTCCAAAAGATGAAAATGCCAGACTACGAAGTGGTAGATCAACTATGCAAGTGCCCCGAGAAAGTGTCCTTGCTATCCCTGCTGATGAGGTCGGCCGAACACCAAAAGATCTTGCTCAATACCCTGAACGAAGCGTACGTACTAGTTGAAACCTCAGTCGAACAACTGGAACGAATGACAGAGAGGTTCTTCACCGTTAACCAGGTTTCTTTTAGCAAGAACGACTTACCTTCAGAGGGAGAAGCTCACAACAAAGCCTTACATCTGACAGCTAAATGCGAAGACTATTACGTCAAGCGGGTAATGTTGGATGGAGGTTCAGGTGTTGACATTTGTCCGCTCTCCACACTACAGAGAATGGAAATTGGGACCGGAAGAATTCGCCCCAATAATGTCTGCGTGAGGGCTTTTGATGGCGTCAAGAGGGATACCCTCGGGGAAATAGAATTGGTGTTGACTATAGGACCAGTGGAGTTTGAAATAACTTTCCAGGTGCTTGACATGGATATGTCTTATAATTTTTTCCTCGGCAGACCTTGGATTCATACGGCAGGGGCTGTTCCTTCCACTCTTCACCAAATGGTGAAGTTTTAGTACGAAGACCGGGAAATTGTGGTCCACGAAGAAGACGAACAGTCTATTTATCGGGACCCATCTATCCCATATCTTGAACCAAGGGAAGGGAGTGAGCACACAGTTTATCAGGCTTTCGAAGTCGTGCTAGCAGAGCAGTATGAAGAAGAAAGACCTTGCCCCCAACCTTTCTTGTCCAACGCCTCAATCATAGTGGCTAAAGAAATGATCCGACATGGATTCAGGCCAGGGAAAGGGCTCGGACGAACATTGCAAGGAATAACGGAACCCATCACCTTGCCTTCCACAAAGAAACTTTTTGGGATAGGTTTTCAACCCACTCCAAAAGATGAAGAGTGGGCAAAGAAGAGGAAAAATTAGGGTTGGAAACTGCCTCGGCCATTGCCAGATCTATACGAAACTTTCGTCGGACCAAAATACATCGAAGAAGAAGACGATGAGATTTTCACGGCCGAAGAGATCGAGGAGATATATGGGGAAATGAGAGGAATGCTCTACGAAGCTCACATGGTTCAACCGGGAGAAGGCACCAGCACCGCTGAGATGCTATATGTGGGGCCGAACGCCAAGCTTCAAAACTGGGAGGCCACGCCATTCCCTACTAGACAGGAGTCCGGGTAGACCTGTCCTGCCACCCTTCCTGCATCACGAGTTATCCCCAGGATATAACTTGGATGTTTTTCCCTTCAATTGTTGTTTTGAATTCCTGAGTTATAAACATTGTTATCTTCCAAATTCCAAGAAAATAGAAATCATTGTTTTCTCATTTTTCCTTTGTTCTAATTTTTGTTATTTTTTCCTTTATCTTTTCTTTCAGTTATAATAATGCGGCTTTAAATAATATGACATGCTTGCGGACTTCACGCCCAGATCACAACGAGCTATTTAATTGTGAAATAATGAACCAAGAACCAGAATATGACGAAGAAGAGGCTTTTAGGGAAATAAACCGAGAATTGGAACACTTTGAGAATAAACCTAAGCCGAATCTGAATGACACTGAACCGGTTAATTTGGGAACTCCTGAAGAAATCCGAGAGACCAAAATAAGCATTCACACGGACGAGAAAACGCGAGACGCGATAATTCAACTCCTTTTTGAATTTAAAGATGTGTTTGCTTAGTCATACGATGACATGCCAGGATTAGGTGTTGATCTTGTGGTGCATAAATTGCCAATTCACCCTGATTGTCCTCCAATTCAACAAAGGCAAAGAAAGTTCAAGACTAATGTCAGTGATAAAATTAAAGAAGAGATCACCAAGCAGCTGAAAACGGGAGTGATTCGGGTAGTCCAGTACACCACGTGGTTGGCGAATATAGTTCCAGTGCCGAAAAAAGATGGGAAGACTCAGGTATGTGTGGATTATTGAGACTTGAATAGGGCGAGTCCCAAAGACAATTTCACATTGCCCAACATCCACATCCTTGTTGATAATTGCGCCAAACATGAGATACAGTCTTTCGTTGATTGTTACGCTGGGTATCATCAGGTGTTGATGGATGAAGAAGACGCCGAGAAGACTGCTTTCACCACACCTTGGGGGACTTACTGCTATCGGGTTATGCCATTTGGTCTGAAGAATGCTGGGGAAACTTACATGGGGCCATGACTGCCATTTTTCACGACATGATGCATCAAGAAATAGAGGTGTATGTGGACGACGTGATAGTCAAGTCCAAGACGCGGGACAATCATATCCAAGACTTGAGGAAATTCTTCGAGAGACTGAGGAAGTATGACTTGAAGCTGAACCCAGCCAAATGCGCTTTCGGAGCTCCATCAGGCAAGATTTTGGGTTTCATAGTAAGCAGGAGAGGTATCGAATTAGATCTAACAAAGATAAAATCTATCAGAGATCTACCTCCCCCAAGAACAAAGAAAGACGTGATGAGTCTGTTGGGCAGGTTAAACTACATCAGTCGATTCATTGCCCAGCTGACTAGCACGTGTGAGCACATATTTAAGCTATTGAGGAAAGATGCAGCGATCAAATGGACGACTGAGTGTCAAGAAGCCTTTGACAAAATCAAAGAATATCTTTCAAATCCCCCAGTTTTGGTCCCGCCAGAGCCAGAGAGACCACTGTTCTTGTATCTGACAGTCTTAGAAAATTCTTTTGGTTGTGTCCTCGGGCAACATGACATAACCGGAAAGAAGGAACAAGCAATCTACTACTTGAGCAAGAAATTCACCGTCTACGAGGCCAAGTACACTCTACTGGAAAGAACATGTTGTGCTTTGATGTGGGTTTCTCAAAAGCTGAGACATTATCTCCAAACTCACACTACTTACCTCATAAGCAGGCTGGATCCTTTGAAGTATATATTTCAGAAACCAATGCCTACTGGAAGATTGGCCAAGTGGCAAATCTTGCTCAATGAATTTGACATAGTCTATGTCATCCGCACGGCAATGAAAGCCCAGGCGTTAGCCGATCATTTAGCCGAAAACCCGGTTGATGAAGAATACCAACCGTTGAGTACTTATTTTCCGGATGAAGAAGTAAACACTGTGGAAGTAGTATCGGAAAACACTCATGTTTGGAAGATGTTCTTTGATGGGGACGTAAATGCCAAAGGTGTAGGAATCAGGGTGATTTTGATCTCACCCTCTGGTCAGCACTATCCTGCTACAGCTAGACTGCGCTTCTTTTGCACGAACAATACAGCTGAATATGAAGCCTGCATCATGGGCATGCATATGGCGATCGATCAGGATGTTGAAGATTTATTGATTATGGGAGATTCTGACCTGATTATCCGGCAAGCCCAAGGTGAATGGGAAACTCGGGATGTCAAGCTTATTCCCTACCGACAACACGTGGAGGACCTCGGCAAGTGTTTCAAGTCAATAGAGTTCAAGTACATCCCGCGGTGTCACAACGCACTAGCGGATGCACTTGCTACCTTGGCTTCAATGTTACCCTACCCAGGCAACGCCCACGTCGATCCCTTAGAAATCTAAATCAGGGAAAGACACGGTTACTGTAATGTAATTGAGGCAGATTCGTGTACACAAACATGGTACCACGATATCAAGAGGTTCTTGAAGACACAAGAATACCCCGAACATGCTACCGGAGATTAGAAGAGGACTATCAGGCGGCATGCAGGAGGTTTCTTTTAGAGCGGCGAGGTATTGTAAAAAAGGACCCCGGACCTCAATCTGCTAAGATGTGTTGACGCCGAGGAGGCGGGAAGGATCATGCATGAAGTACATGCAGGAGTGTGCGGGCCCCATATGAATGGGTATGTTTTGGAAAAGAAAATCCTTTGAGCAGGTTATTACTGGATGACCATGGAAAAGGACTGTTTTAGCTTCATTTGAAAGTGTCATCAGTGTCAGGTGCACGTTGATTTGATTCATGCGCCCCCCACAGAACTGCATCCCATGTCTGCACCTTGGCCATTCTTTGCTTGGGGTATGGACGTCATTGGTCCGATCGAGCCAAAGGCCTTAAATAGACACAGATTTATATTGGTTGCTATCGACTACTTCACAAAATGGGTGGAAGCTGTCACTCTCAAGTCGGTCACTAAAAAGGTTGTAGTGGATTTTGTGCATTCAAATCTTATTTGTTGTTTTGGCATTCCTGCAACTATCATCACAGATAACGCGGCAAACCTGAATAGTCACTTAATGGGGGATGTATGCGAACAGTTCAAAATAACGCATAGGAATTCCACTCCTTATCGGCCCAAGGCCAATGGCGCTGTGGAAGCAGCAAACAAGAACATCAAGAAGATCTTGAGGAAGATGATCCAGAGTTCCCGACAGTGGCATGAACAATTACCCTTTGCATTGTTGGGATATCGCACTACGGTACGCACGTCAGTAGGAGCAACCCCTTATCTTTTGGTTTATGGGACCGAGGCTGTGATACCAGCAGAGGTAGAAATTCCTTCGCTCCGAACCATTGTCGAAGCAGAAATTGAAGATAGCGAGTGGGTTAAGACTCGATTGGAGCAGTTGACTTTAATCGACGAGAAACGAATGGCTGCGGTTTGTCACGGGCAGTTGTACCAACGAAGAATGGCCCGTGCTTACAACAAGAAAGTCCGACCCAGGAATTTCGAAGTGGGTCAACTGGTACTGAGGCGCATTCTGCCACATCACCAGGAAGCGAAAGGAAAATTTGCTCCAAATTGGAAAGGCCCATACATCATCAGGAATATATTGCCGAGAGGAGCGTTGTATCTAGGTGATATTGAAGGAAATGATCCTGAAATAGCAGTGAATACGAATGCAGTCAAAAGGTACTATGTCTGAGTTATACTCCAGTGGTCCTGACACATTTGAAATGATGAAGGTTTTATTCCCACTACCCCAAACACTATCAACTCTCTCTACAAGCCCTTTGAGCCGATTAAATTTCTTTGGCTACCTATCAAAAAAAAGAAAAAAAAAGAAAAAAAAAGTAAAAAAAGGAGAAAGAAAAAAAAAACAAAACATTGATTGAGCCTAAACTACGTCTGACTTGATTCCGAAAGGATACGTAGGCAGCCTCTCTCTGAGGTTCAGTCACACCAAAAAATAAAATCCCATTTACCCTGAAATTGAAACCGGGGCACCCTAAACGGTTTAGAAGTTGTAGTTTCATCTACCATTCTTTTACCCAGCACAAGTCCTTCAGATCAATTACCAAAGGTAGGGGGAGAGAAGAGATATCACGATTGGAGGCAAGTACATTCAGAATTGAGAGAAATAAAACGAGAGAGTCTTGTCGGTGAAAACCTTAGGGCACCGTGAGGCGACGGGAGTAGAGAAACCAAAATGAGAGAGCTTGTTTAGTAAAAACTCGCAAAGAGTGCTATCAAGCGACAACAAAAAGAGAAATGAGAGAGGTCGACTAGCGAAAACCCGCAAAGGGCGCTGTCGGCTGAAAGGATGATTCCACCTCAGGAAGTCTTGGCAAAGTTCCACCGGTTTGGAAAAATAGTTCCACTTTTGGTTCATGGGGAAATACAAGTTTGTGAAGGTCAGGCGTCCAGTCCAAAAAGCATGTCATGTCAATTCAAAGTTAGCATATTTCCCTCATATAAGTCTTTCTTGTCCCGAAAGGGACACTTCTCTTCTAAAATTTGCTTTCTCCGTTTTTTGTTTTACTTTTCTTTGAATACCTTTCATTGTAACTCCAAGTTCCAGATACACTTAGGTGGCAGGACCGGTTTCATGGAGTTCCGTTTCGTAAGAAGAAAATACCCCGCTTCAGTGGTACGTTTGTCCAAACCGGATGGATCATGATGTTGGCTGCATTCGAAGTAAAGCCACACACACACACAAAAAAATGACAAATCCCCATAGGGTCTCCTTTTGTACAAATCCCCACAGGGTCTCCCTTTGTACAAATCCCCACAGGGCCTCCCTTTGTAAAAATCCTCACAGAGCCTCCTTTTGTAAAAATTCCCCGAAGAGTCTGCCCCAGCTAATCCCCAATGAGTCTGCCTTGTACAAATCCCCACAGAGTCTCCCCAATAAAAATCCCCACTGAAAATCCCCAAGAAGAACGGGATGGAAGAACCAAAGCCTTACACGGGCAAATCATCACAAAATCTGGAAACGCGAGTTTGAGTAGCCCAAAGGGTTTTCATCTGTGAATCCAATCAATGGCAGAGTTTCTCAACAGAAATAAGGACGCGACAAAGCAACTGGCACAATCAAGGTACCGAACCAACCGCCATTTCCGAACTGACAATTGTTCTTTGTGTTTGAAAAATTGAAATAGGTGTGATCCAAGGCAACCATGCAAGAAGCAGGTGTCGCCCAAAAAGAAAAGAAATACATGAGTGCAAGAAACGGCTTGGCAATAAGGAATCCACTCAAAAGGGAAGTTTCCCCAAAATTCTCTTTTACATATTACTAAAAGAAGAAAACTCAAAAAAAGAGGGTCAGTTAGAATCACGAGCATTTTTCTGTTAGCCAGCATTAGGGCTCCAACCCTGAACTGAGCATTTTTCTGTTAGCCAGCATTAGGGCTCCAACCCTGAACTGAGCATTTTTCTGTTAGCCAGTATTAGGGCTCCAACCCTGAACTGAGCATTTTTCTGTTAGCCATCATTAGGGCTCCAACCCTGAACTGAGCATTTTTCTATTAGCCAGCATTAGGGCTCCAACCCTGAACTGAGCATTTTTTCTGTTAGCCAGCATTAGGGCTCCAACCCTGAATTGAGCATTTTCCATTTAGCCAGCATTAGGGCTCCAACCCTGAACTGAGCATTTTTCTAGGGCTCCAACCCTGAACTGAGCATTTTTTTGTTAGCCAGCATTAGGGCTCCAACCCTGAACTGAGCATTTTTCTGTTAGCCAGCATTAGGGCTCCAACCCTGAACTGAGCATTTCTCTGTTAGCCAGCATTAGGGCTCCAACCCTGAACTGAGCATTTTTCTGTTAGCCATCGTTAGGGCTCCAACCCTTAACTGAGCATTTTTCTGTTAGCTAGCATTAGGGATCCAACCCTGAACTGAGCATTTTTCTGTTAACCAGCATTAGGGCTCCAACCCTGAACTGATCATTTTTCTGTTAGCCAGCATTAGGGCTCCAACCCTGAACTGAGCATTGTTTTCTATTAGCCAGCATTAGGGCTCCAACCCTGAATTGAGCATTTTTTCTGTTATCCAGCATTAGGGCTCCAACCCTGAACTGAGCATTTTCTATTTAGCCAGCATTAGGGCTCCAACCCTAAACTGAGCATTTTTCTGTTAGCCAGCATTAGGGCTCCAACCCTGAACTGAACATTTTTTCTATTAGCCAGCATTAGGGCTCCAACCCTGAACTGAGCATTTTCCATTTAGCCAACATTAGGGCTCCAACCCTGAATTGAGCATTTTCCTGTTAGCCAGCATTAGGGCTCCAACCCTGAACTAAGCATTTTTCTGTTAGCCAGCATTAGGGCTCCAACCATGAACTGAGCATTGTTCTGTAGCCAGCATTAGGGCTCCAACCCTGAACTGAGCATTTTTTCTGTTAGCCAGCATTATGGCTCCAACCCTGAACTGAGCATTTTTCTGTTAGCCAGCATTAGGGCTCCAACCCTGAACTGAGCATTTTTCTGTTAGCCAGCATGAGGGCTCCAACCCTGAACTGAGCATTTTTCTGTTAGCCAGCATTAGGGCTCCACCCCTGAACTGAGGGTTTATTTTCTGTCAGCCAACATCAGGGCTCCAATCCCCGAGTTGAGCACTTTTCCATTCAGCCAGCATCAGGGCTCCAATCCCTGAACTGAGTGTTTTTACCTTATGGCGACATTAGGACTCCAATCCCTGAGTTGCGTTTTGTAGACTAAAGTTTTCCAATCCCCTCATCAATTCTGTAAGTTGTTATGGCGATTAATTCACGAAATTTTCCTAGTGAAACTGGGGCAGAAAAATTTCGTTCGTTTGTTTTGTTTGTCTCAACAGGTCTGACCTCGAGGTGCATGGATCGAGATGACCTACGGGATGAGTCTCAATCCAAAATAAAGAAAAGAAGAAAAGGACAAAAAGAAGATGTTCCGAGATATTGGAACAAACAAAGGGCGGATCGCTCCAAAATTTGATCAAAGTCCCGAGTTCTGCCAATCCCGTCTCACTCAATATTGCAGAAATAAACAGGCGCCTACAACTTGCAAGCATCAATATTTGGATCGAAGTCTACAAGCAGAATAAGCTAAGACCCAAGATCAAGTTGCAAAAGAATTATAGATAGGAATCTTGTAACTAGCGTTTGACAGGCATAAATAGTTAGTTCAGTTTCAATTTCCTTTGGTTGTAATAAGGCGGTCGGTAAGCAGTAGCGGCAACATCAACATCAGTAACAGCAAAGCATTGCAATCCCATGGTAGTCCCAGCTACCAAAGTTTCCCGAACTACATTGACCTGATTCCTGTTTAGCCTAGGATATGTAGGAAATCTTTAAAGCAAAGGGGCAGCTGTGAGCACGTGATTTTTGTTTACGCGACAATCACTCCAAAAGAAATCAAAAAATAATAACAAATGGTCTTGATGTACGATTTTTGACACTTACGTGGCATTTTTGGTAGTTATTTGTGGTTTTGTCCATTCTTATTTAGTCTTATCAAACAAAAATACAAAAAATATATGTCGTGTGTAATTAAACCATAATTCGGTTATTAAAAGGAAAATCACAAAAAAAATAAAAATATATGCATCTTTTATTCTATTTGTCGCCATGGTGTGATTTTACCTATTTGAATATTTTAATATGTGTGTGATAATTGTGTTAAGTGCTAATTAATGGGTGTTTAATTTCACATTAATTAGGCATTGTGTTTTAAATTAGAAAATAAAAGAAAAGAGTGCAAATTGGTTTAAACATCGGATTGGGCCTGTTTTCTTTAACAAAATTTGAGGCCCAAAAGCAGCCGGTCCAAGCGACCCATCTCCCAGGCCACCAAACGACGTAGTTTGGCACCAAAACTACGTCGTTTCAAGAACAATCCATCTCAGCCGTCCAAACCAAGTTGATATGACGGCCCTCGTCATATATCCATACCCATTGTTTAAACCCGACCCGTTCAACCCCAGACCAACCCAACCCCTTGCAGTTGAAACGACACTGTTCCTTACCAGCTGAAAGATCCTGGCCCTTCATCTTTCTTCATCCAACGGCCAGGATCTGATCACTCACTAACTATATAAACCCAAAACCTTACCCCACGCCCCCATCCAAACACCCCCCCTTCATCGTCCCAAACACAGACCTCCCAAACCCTAGCCGCCCCTGTGCACCTTCACCGTAAACCCGGCGGCAACGACGCCGGTGACCACCACCTCAACACCCTAGGACCACTCAACCATCCTAAACACAGATCTACTAGCCTTAGGTCTCGAATCTTCCCCCACCGTCTCGAATCTTCATTTGAAGATTCGAGCCGGGCCTCGACCTATGCCAAACCACCCCAAATTCATACCAGGTATCCCCTTGACCTTCCTCGTGACCAAACCAAGCTTTGTTTGGTCCGAATCTACCCACAAATCCCAAAACCCCAAATCTGAAGATTCAAACCCTAGAACACAAGAGTTTGTGGAGTCTGTTTAGATTTAAACGGAAGTTTGGGGTCTAATAGACCCTAATCGAAGTGTTCTCGGTCAGAGAACACCTCGATTAAGATCTGTTCGACCTCAAATGGGCAAATCAAGCTCGGGCCTGGGTCATCTGTGTTTAAGCTTTTCTGGTTTGTTCACTTTTCCCTTTTGTTGTCTATTTTAGTTTAGATTAGTTTATCGGCATGTTTATTTAGTTTGTTTGTTTATTTTGGGATTTCTGTTGTCAGTTGTTCTCCATCTCCATAAAACCTTTTATTTGGTCGATTGTTTATTCTGTTATGTTGAATCCGTATAGTGGTATACATATTTCAATTTGATTGATATCGTCGAATCAATAATGCCTGTAGTTTCCCTGTGTCGTGCAAATTGTCGAGAACAGTTTGATGCCCCATTTGTATTATTTGTTTAATCGACCAATTGTTCCACGTTATAATTAGTATAGTCGATTAGATAAACGACGTCGATTAGTCTCGTAGGACTGAATGTTCAAATGCCCTGATTCTGATAAGCTTTATATGATTGATCGAACCATTGTCGTTTAACTGATTGTTTGAAACTATCTGCGAATGGTTTGTTGGCTGCAGTACAAAGGCTGGAACTCAGTTAGGATAGTTGTGAATTTGAACTCCCATTAGTTTGGATTTTCAGTTTGATAAGCTTAGGGTAATACGGTTAATAATCAGTGGATTCAGGGTTAGTTTAAGGTTGTAAAAGCTGTGAAAAGCTTAAAGGCAAGTGGGCTGACAGTAAAGTACTGAAACATTGGTTCAACTAATGGAATTAATTGACCAATAGTGGGATTAATGACATATTGAGTACCTTTAATGGCTGGAAACCAGTAACAACATGTGTTTTGTCAAAAGTTAGGGAATTAGAGTAGAAATGGACAGCATGTGCTGTCAGGACATGCCCACACAGCCCATGTCTGCTATTTTTAATAAAGACAGGCCACTTTAGTAGTAAAGAAAGGGCCTGTCAGGGGGAATCTCATGGGAGGGGGTTTTTATTTTTAATCTGTGAGCGGGAACACAGAAAGAGAACATGAGAGGGGTGGCAGTTTGGTTTAGAGGTTGTGGAATGGGCTGAGGCTATAAATAGTGGGGGTTTTCCATCAGTTAGAGGAGAGAACAAAGAGGGGAAAATAAGAAGAGAGAGGGACAAAAGCTAAAAACTGGGGAGAGAGTTGAGGGCATTAGTTCTGAAAATTAGAAAGAGATTAGTTCTGAAAATAGGTGATAGTTATGAAAAATCAGAAAAAAGAGGGTGCTGAAATCAGAAAGAGAGAAAGAGTTTTAAAAACCATAAAGAAGAATTTTCCAGGGCCTTAGTGTGTTTAAAGTTTAGGTTTCACAACAAAGAACTTCAGTTTTGTTTTCTGCTCAGAAATTCAAAATCAGAAACTACTGTTTTATTGTCTCTGCTTGCAACCTTAGCAATTTTCTTGTACTGTTGGGATTTATCGGGCAGCCTAGTTATCTGTTGACTTTTAAGCACTACTTTTCAAGCTACTGGCTTTTTCTTTGGGTTCTATTCTTTCCTGGAGAATCCTACTGCTGTTATTGGTTTTACTAGTCCTGCTGTACTGCTGCTTTGTGTGTGCTACTACTGCTCTACTGACTTTTCTGCCCCTTCAATTGTAAGCACTTTCCAGGTACAGATTTTAATCTCATACTGCTGTAACAGTTAAAAGAATGAAATGAAAGATGCAAAGGAGTTTTACCAGTCGCTGCTTTACTTACAACTTTATAAATGTTGCTAAAATTGTGTAATTCTTTAGTCTGTAGTTCAATAGAGAACACATTAGTGAGTTTCGTATCTAATTGAAAACTCAGTTGGTTTAATTATTGTGATTCACAATGGCTAAGTTTGTTTAGTTGTATGCATGATGTACTTATGTAATTTGTAAAAATGCACGAGTATTTGGTATAGCGATAACTAGACTCCATCTTTGGTTATATTTTGTACATAAGGTACTGTTTCTAATCTTGCCCAAAGTAATATAGTTTCTTTTTCATCATTCGAGCTGACTTTATTAAATCTGATTCCGTTAGGCAGTCTATAAAACCATGTTCGAATCCTATTAGTAGCAGTTTCTAGTAGTTAACTCCGCTAATCTAGTGTAAATAAGTTAGTTTAAATTCGAACTTGAAGAACATATAGTGTAAATTTAGCATTTTCATTAATCTTGTACGTTAATCTCCTTTAGCGAATTAAAAGCATGCTCGCTCATGGAATAAGGCTCGAAACGATTCCCCGCCTCGTAAACAATTAATCCAATAACTAACAAGAGGCCCGAATTGGCCAAGCATGTAATTTGATTAGTATATATTTTCTCCTTCTATTTTTTAGAGACAAATGTAATAGAGATGTAGTCGCTGTAGGTTTACCCTTTCAAATAATGAGACGAGCCTCGCCAAAAAAAATGCAAATTGCGGGGCCCTCAATAATTGATCATAATAAATACTTAGAATTTGGGAAGGATTGTTTTAGTGAATTTCACTGCCTCCCTCAAAGACAATAATGTGTTAGACTCTTTAGGCACGACTTAATTAAAATTACATTCCTAAACTCGGGTGCGCATTTTATGTGACCCAAATTCAAATCTCAACGGAGTCGAAATGTGTTAACAACTACGGGTGCATTGATTGTGACGTAGTTCGAGATACATTTTTACGACGTTGCAATTCTATAAAAAATAAATGATAATAATAAAAGCAGTTTAAACTTAATAAAAGCACATAAGTCATAACATGTATTTAAATCAGATATTTAGCCATTATAATAATTTAAGCGACCGTGCTAGAACCAAGGGATTCGAGGGTGCCTAACACCTTCCCTCGGGTCAACAGAATTCCTTACTAAGAATTTCTGGTTCACAGACTTCATTTGGAAAGTCGAAAATTTCCTCGATTTGGGATTCAAGATAAACCGGTGACTTGGGACACCAAAAGCCAAACCTTTCCCAAGTGGCGACTCTGAAATAAATAAATAATCCCATTTCTAATATTGTCACTTAAATTGGAAAAACTCCCTCGCGGATTTTACCCCTCGGGGCGGGCGCGCAAAAAGGAGGTGTGCCAGCTATTTTTTCGGACTCTATCCTCATCGATCTTCAACTTGTTCAACGTGGACAACGTGCAAATATTAGCACTCGACCCGTTATCGATCAATGCCCGAGTAACCATTGAACCTTCACACTTGACCGTCAAATAGAGAGCTTTGTTGTGTTCTGTGCCTTCCACAGGCAATTCATCATCAGAAAATGCTACCCTGTTTACTTCAAAGATTTTGTTGGCAATTGTCTCCAAATGGTTCACTGAATTTTGTCGGGCACATGAGCCTCATTCAATATCTTCATCAAAGCTCGGCAATGCTCGTCAGAGTGGATCAATAATGACAACAACGAGATTTGGGCCAGTGTTTTTCTCAGTTGCTCAACAATGGAATAACCTTGCACTTTCATCTTTTTCAAAAACTCTTCTGCCTCTTCTTCTGTCACAACCTTTTTGACTGGCAATGGATTGTCTTTAGCGCCCTTAGCCTTTCTCAACTCTTCGGGGGCAAAACAACGTCCTGACCGAGTTAGTCCTTGTGCTTCACAACTTTCTTCCTCAATTTCCTTTCCTTTGTATGTCACCACTACCTTATCATATCTCCACGGTACGGCTTTGCTATCAACCATGGGTAACTGGACTACCGGTTTTATGACAACCGGCTCTACGTAAGCTCCTTTCACAACCACCACGGGTGTAGATGATGACCCTGGTACCACTAACTTGACTGGCTCCGGCTTTTTTGCAGCCACGAATGGTCTCTTTCCCATTACCAACACTGGCTTGTCTTTTATTGCTTTTAACTGAACCACTGGCCTTGCACTCACTGTCTTTTCTTTGACTTCTGTAGAACGAATCACCATAACCACCTGCGAAGGTTTTTTAGGCTCTGGCCCCTTATGTATCAGTTCAATCATATTGGCCTCATAATGCGCTGGTAACGGATTTTGGTTGATGATTGGGGCCTCTGGAGCCTGTACTTCAATACAGCGATTATCAATGAGCTCTTGTATCGCGTTTTTCAACTTCCAACATTTTTCAGTATCATGCCCCGGCATCCCTAAGCAATACTCGCAGCTAACAGAATGGTCCAGGTTTCTGGGAAGGGGGTTTGGTGCTTTGGATTCAATCGGGGTCAACATTCCCAACTGTTTCAATCTATGGAAGACGGCAGTGTAAGATTCTCCCAGCGAAGTAAATGTTTTTCTATTTGGGGCCTTCTCATTTCTAAAAGCTTGGTTTGGGCGAAAGCTGGTTCCTGCTCTGTTTGCCCTGGGATGGGGATAGGTGTTTTGTGGGGGTGGATGTGTGTTTTGGGGATTCGGTGCACGCCATTGCGAGTGCACCGACGGCTGAGTGTAGGTCTGGGCGTGGTGGATAGAAAAATGTGGTTCTGGTGGTGGATAGTAGTGTTGTGGTGGGCCATATGGGGTATATTGGTAGTTTGGGTGGTGGGGTATAGGTTGGTTGTAATAGAGTGGAGGGTTATTGGGCCTGGACCAAGCACTAGCTTCAACTGTAGCAACTTCCTCTTTCTTCTTCTTTCCAAACACACCACCAGTACCGCTCTGGATGGCCTGGGTGGTTGCTTTCAAGGCCGAGTAGCTCAAGATCTTGTTAGATTTCAATCCTTCTTCAATCATGGCTCCCATCTTTACCACTTCATTAAACGATTTTCCGACGGAGGTCACCAGATGACCAAAATAGGTAGGCTCCAATGTTTGTAAGAAGTAATCTACCATCTCACTCTCCCTCATTAGAGGAACAACCCTCGCTGCTTGTTCCCTCCAACGGAAACCAAACTCTCTAAAACTTTCCCCAGGCTTCTTTTCTAGCTTCAACAATGACAGACGGTCGGGGACTATCTCAAGGTTATATTGAAAATGGCCAATGAATGCCTGTGCCAAGTCGTCCCATGTATACCATCGGCCGGGGTCCTGTCTCGTGTACCATTCTAGCACTCACCCGCTCAGGCTTTGACCAAAATATGCTATCAACAACTCATCCTTTCCCCCAGCCCCTTTCATTTTGCTACAAAAGCCACACAGATGGGCTACTGGGTCACCGTGCCCCTCATACAAGTCAAACTTCGGCATTTTAAACCCCGCAGGCAACTGAACATCAGGAAAAAGGCACAAATCTTTATATGCGACATTGACTTGGTTACCTAAACCATGCATGTTCCTGAAGGATTGTTCCAGGCTTTTGACTTTACGAATCACTTCCTCCTGTTCTGTATTGTTACCCGGTTTCTCAACCTCTCCCGGGATTTCAAAGTGGGGAGAATAAGTATATGTCTTAGGTGCTTTGAAAGTGGGTTCGGGAGGGTAATATTGGGTGTCGTGAGCTTGGAATAGCGGCTCACTAGACGATCTATGTAGTGGGGCTGGGGGAAGTGCCACAAAGATGGGACCCATGGGTGGTGGAGGGTTCTGTTTAGGGGGTGGAGCTGGGGGAGCGTATGCAGTGGTACCATAACCTTGGGCGGGATAGGGGAAAGCTGAAGATGCGTGGGGAGTAGTGGGCTCCTGAGCTTGGGCCAAGGGTGGGATGTAAGATGGATTAGCAGGATATAGTGGTGTCGGGTGTCCCTGAGACCATGCCCGATGCATTTCAGCCATTTGTGCTTTTAATTTCTTCATCTCTTCTTTCATAGCACCCACATCTATTACCTCAACCTCATTTGAAGGGTCTATGATGCTGATTTCCGAATCCTGCCCTGTCATTTTTACTTGATCCTTCGATCGGGTGTTATACGGGTGAGTTTCCAGAATTGCCAATCAACTAACCACCTGCCTGGACTCACACATTTAGACAACCACTTTGTTAGCGATTAGGTTTTAACAGATTTAACAACCGCACGTTGGCATGAATGCATTTATACAATTAATCATTTCTTATTATGTATTTGCTCGATCGCATGCGTCATCCCGGCACTTCGTTCCTCGTTTCTTTTTACCCTTCTATCACCTCATCCCTCTCTTGTGTTCTTCTCTTTCTTTTGTTTCTTTCTCTTTCTGTTTTTCCGCTCTTTTCTTTCTTTCTCTCTTTCTCGGTTTTCCTTCTATTTTCGTCTTTTTCTTCTTTCTATTTTTCTTACGATTATGGTCGAATCCTATGGAGATTGCCTACGTATCGTGACCCCGCACGAATCAGACCAAGCGTAGTTCGTGAAAATAAATGCAAAAATAAAGGGTGGAAGTAAGAATTTTCGAAATTTTCAATTTTCATCACTAAAACAAACTATTACAAACCAAACATTTTTCGGAACGAAGCTAACAGACGCAATTTAAAAGCAAATACAGACTCTAAGACTGCAGACATACTTGACCTGGACAGATAACAGACATACGAAAGACTGACTCAAAATGGTAGAAAATTACAGACACAGACTATGCATATTATAGTGCTTCAAACTTAGGTGTCTGCGGGGCGTCGTTCGGCCTCGCCGCGGGCCTAGGATCCAAATCCCTTTCAAGCTGCTCTAACTCACTCATGGTTCGCTTCACATAGATCATCACTTCTGAGGCAAAAGTAGTATGTGTCATGTCTTCACAAACCCGGCATCTCCTGAAAATAGCATGAGCAATGGCTTTAATCCTGTCTTTTGTTTGCTTATTTTCTATGAGCAAGCGTCTTATCTGATCGCTGCACGTCTTTAAAGCTCAAGAGTCTTGCAGGTGTTGGTCTTGCAGCTGCTGTACTTCTACCTCCATTTGGGCCAACAAGTTGTAACAATGTCCACTTTCAATTTCAAAATCTCTAGCCTGCCTAACCGCTTTACCCTCAAGGGCAACCACTTTTCTCTTTAAATTGGCAGCAATTTTCTCATGGTCCCTTTTCAACTGATTCAAGTATTGGCGACGCTCCTCTGTTCTTGTAGCCCACTGTGCTTTAAGTTCTGCCATGACATTCTCAGATTTTTCTAATTCATCCCGCCATTCCCTGACTTCGTTTTCCAATCTTTTTACCAATTGTTCATCGGATCGGCTCCTCGGTTGCTTATCGATGGTTATCTTCAACTGTCGGATCTGGGTCCTAAGTGCTTCATTTTCTCGAGCCAGACTATTCTTTTCACCTTGTTCCGCGGCAACCTGTACACTGTTCTCAAATTTCAGACTCTTAACTTGCTGCTTCAGTTTACCGATCTAAACTCGATAGCCTTCTTCCTTTGCTAACCAGTCCCACTGCTCTTGGGACGACTTGGCGAAATCTTCGAGATGAGGTCTTTTAGCCGGTCTCCCACATGCCACGTCACCTCTGAACCAATCATGATACCCTGAGGAAACTTCCCCTTTAACCCTATCAGACACACAAGTGTTCGCCATCAAATGTTGACACTCACTCCAAATTTGGCGAACTTCTTCCTCGGGGAATCGACCGTCAGGACTAATTTCGACCACTTGGGTACTCAGATCTTCATCTCTCGGTAATACTTGATATCTCCCGAGCTGCCTCAGAACCCGATATGGTGCATAGGGCTGGATGCTTTTGAGTCCCATCAACAAAAAATGCGGTCGGGCTGCAGGCATATATATGACTTCTTCGACAGGCAACCATCCAAGCACCCACTGTATCTGGCTGGCATTGAGGTTCCGAAATAATAATGCCCAGGCCGTGACTCCTTCAGGTAGACTAGCCCCTTTGATTCTTGTGTGAAATTCACCTATACAAGTTTTCTCAACCGAACCATAACTCAATAACTGAGAGCGAGGGCACAAATGCTCAATCATCCACATTTGTAACAACAAGTTACATCCCTCAAAAAATTTGCCCCCAGCTTTACACGCAGTGAGAGCCCGAAAGATGTCAGCCACGATCATAGGTGCTAAAGTGCTTTTCCCCATGGTTTGCAAGGTACTGACGACTCCCGCTACTTTCAAATCAATATTACCATCTTTCCTTGGGAATATTATGAGGCCCAAAAAGGCTATCATAAATGCCACCCGTCTGTGTTCCTCCCATTTTTGTCGGCTGTTTCTACTGCAGAGCTTAAAAGCTGGATTGTTGAACCCACCCACATGGCCATATCTATCATACATGAAGCGGAAACTGCAGAAACCCTTTACGAAATCCGGATGGTGAACAGTTCGGGGTATTTTCAAGGAATCCAAGAACCGGTGTACGGTAATGGCCCTAGGAGCAATCAAGTATTTAAAATGCAACGGAGCTTGATCACTTCCAATGTACCCCGCTATTTCTTCCAATGTCGGGGTGAGCTCAAAGTCTGAGAAATGAAATACATTATGTGCCGAATCCCAATGGGCGACCAATGCCCTGATAATATCCTCCCGAGGCTGAATGTTTAATAAATCCGGAAGGTCTTTCAACTATTTTCTCACTTCGTCTTGCCCCTCTTTGCCTAACTCATTCCACCATAATTGCAGCTCAAAAGGGATTTTGGTCATTATCGAAATGGGCTCATTCACCATCGTGCTCATCCTGCACATTTATTAACGCGTTTAAGCAAAAGAAAACTCTTGTTTGACTCAACAAAAAAACTGTCTATATTTGCGACTCAAAATTACCTATATATTTTCAAGTGAAGAACTTGACTTTCAAACATGGCCTTTCAGTGATTTGGAAAAAAGATTTTAAGGCTATTTATGACAAGACGGCTCTACTTAGCTTCTTTTTTATTTTAAGATAAAAATAAATAAAATAAAAAATCAAAACACATGACCAAAGGTGGCTATCTATGCAAGGTCAGCCTTCCGGCGTTCCGTTTGGGAACATTCGGCTAATTTTGACAAAAATGACATCACCTGGTTTATTTATGACAAAATTAAAATTTTGATATGTTCTGGTTATTTTTGCAAAAGGGAAAGTTGGACCCGATGAGGGTTGCCTACGTATCTCACGCCCTGTGAGAATCAAACCATGCGTAGTTCGGGCAAATTAACCGAACTATTTTAAAACATGGCTCTTTTCTTTTCATTTTCCATGGCATGACAAACTATTTTTTCTTTTTCTATTTTTGAAAACAAGACAAAATAACAATTTCTTATTTTAACAAACAATAAAACGATCTATTTTTTCCGAACTAAAATAAAGACTTTTTTTTTCTTTTTGGGTAACACAAACTATTTAAAACTAAAATAATTTTTCATTTTCTCAAAATTTTGGCAGAGTTTCGGCAGTAATTGGTCATTGATTTTTATTTCTAAAATAAACAATTAACTCCCTAACTGATATTTCTTTTTTTTTTCTCTTTTCTCTTTCTTCTCAATTTTCCAACATTCCCGAGATTCAGAAACCGGTCAACATGCAGGTTCGAAACAAATATATGTACAGAGCAAGTAGGATGCATCGGGACGGTCCTTTCATTTCAGGTTGCTAGTCCTAGACGGACCCAACCCCTGTGTTGAGTCCCCTAAGTCAAATGCAATGTGATGCAAATAAGCATTCCTACTAGGGATCCGGCATGAAGTCACGTTATTCTATGTTCAAAACCTGGGTCAGTGTTCTAGACTGTGTACCCGAGCGGACAACTCAAGTCGAGGAGGGGGCAACTTACCGGGAACCAAAAGGCCATCCGGCTTCGTAACTTGTCCGGCCTCTTTCTTATTTCAAGGTATGACACTAACAGAATAGGGAGTCTCAACCAATAAGCACATCCATTGAGGTGAAGAGAGAAGGGTGTCGGCACAGTTTATATGCAGTTCAGATAATATCAAAGCGGTAACATTTAACACATTCAACACGAAACATGTAGGAAAATCAGATACAATCAAATACAACAATTTATCCAAGCTCAAATTCTGAACCCTGAACCAGAGATTCTGGGTTATGGTCCCCAACAGATTTGCCAGAGCTGTCACACCTCCTTTTTCACTACACCCGCAAGGGCATACAGGAGTTTTTCCAATTAAAGGACAATCGGAACGGGATTTAATTATTAATTATTCAGAGTCGTCACTTGGGAGATTAAGGGTGTCCCAAGTCACCGGTTGAATCCCGAACCGAGGAAAAATATGACTCTGTTATAGTCCGCGAACCAGAAATCCGAGTAAGGAATTCTGTTAACCCGGGAGAAGGTGTTAGGCATTCCTGGGCTCCGTGGTTCTAGCACGGTCGCTTAACTGTTGTATTTTATTTTATCTGATTTCAATACATGCTAACCTATGTGCCTTTTATTAAATTTACACTACTTTTATTGTTATTTATTTTAAAAGAATTGCGACGTCGTGAAAAAACGTTTCGATCCACGTCACAATCAATGCGCCCGCGGTTGTCAACACGTTTCGACTTCGTCGAGATTTGGATTTGGGCCGCATCAATGCGCACCCGAGTTTAGGAAGGTACTTTAATTAAAATCGCGCCTAAAAGATTCTAGCATAATATTGTTTTGGGGAAGGCTGTGAAATTCGCTAAACGGCCCTCCCACATGCTAAGTATTTTAATGTACTTATTTAACGAGGGCCCCGCAATTTATGTGTTTTGTTTTAGCGAGGCTCATCTCATTTTGCTTTAAAAAGGCAACCTAAAGCACTCTATAATTTTCTACTTAATTGTCTCTATGAATAAAAGTAAAGTGCTAATTAATTAGCATTGTTTAAGAATTGCTATTTTTAAATCCGGAGTTGTCCATGATTCGAATCTTCAGTAATCTTGGGCTTTCGTAATTAGCCCAAGTAACAAGCAGGTAACGCATGCTTCGCTTTTGGTTCTGTCTAGCCTTGGGATTATAGTATTACCTTTTGGCCCAAGTCAAATGATATCCTCCAAGCCTCAAACCGATTAAGTTAAAAGGGAGTGGGCCTGGCTAGCCAATATTGAGCCCAAGCTTACAAACTAAAATCCAATCGTACAACGATGAAATGAGATTATAGCAATTGGCCAAAACTGGACTTGATAACAAATTTGACAAAACTATACCAATTAACGATACTCATGAACTAATTCAGAGTGATTGGAATATTTTGAAGCAATTACACTTTAACTACTTCTAATTCCTGTTTTTGAATTAACACGGGGCAATATGAACATTTATTCTAAGCTGACCGAAACTATATACTGATTTCCTGCTCAATCTCCAGTTATTAACACGAATAGAAGCCATGGATCTCAAATCATTTTTTTTTCTAGTTTCTCCTGATTTCCAAGTTATACTACACCCACAGAAATTACACTATAACATAGCTAAATGACGAATATCAGTCTAACAGTCCACAGTTTTGATTACATACACGAATCTGCATACCCAAGCACCCACTTAATAGTCAAAATGAACAAACTCATACTTAACAGTTCATCAATCCAACTTATACAATCCGAGATTATTCTAGTACACAAATGTCATGAAATATCGAGTAAGCTAACTGTTTTATACATTAAAATCAAACAAAAACAGGAGGAGTTCAGAGATCAACATCAAACAACATATTTCTTCATTTCCATAGACTTGAGAGCTACAAAACATGTACCTGGAAATTGAAATGTAAATAGAGAAAAGGAAAGGAGTCAGCTACCTTGAACAGCAACAGCAACAAACTAAATAATATACACCACAGAATCTGCCAGGAACTGCTTTTGAAAACCAGAAATACCAACAGACTCCACAGACCAACTCAACACACACTTGAGATACACTCCTAACCCTCACAGCTGAACCCAAACACTTTCTGCAATACTGCTAAACCCAAAACCCAACTGAAATCCAAAACTAATAATGAAACTGTAAAATTGTCTTTTTATTTCTGCATTTTTGATGTTTTTTTTTTTTTTGAATACTGGAATGGAACTACTAACTGGAATTGAAAGCAGGGAGGAAAGCCTTTTGTGGGGATTTTCGAGCTTAGAGCTGAAGGAAGAAGAAGAACCCCCTTTCCCAAGGCATTTCATGCCCTTTTATAGGCAACCAAAATAGAATAAATCAGATTCTGATTTTCTAATTAGTCCCTTCCCTATTTTCAGTTTAGTCCCTCTATTCTTAACTTGCTAAACAAGTAAGCACCCCTATTGTGCTGAAATGTGCACTAAAATCCCATTCTAGAAGGCCCTAGGGTATTCTTCTACCCATACAATACCTATACTGCCCTTTCATATGCTTTGAAAATTACTATTCCTATCAGAACTACCCTTTTCCATACCCAGACTACCCCTGAAGGCTTCTCTAATTTACTGATCCTAACCTCATCCTTAACATCTATAACCAATCCCCTAATTTAATCTAAAACTAACTGAAATTGATTAATTAGTACTCAGAAATCAACTAATTAAACTAACCAACCCAATTGTTCAATTATACCAACTCAGTCACTCAATGTCATTGTATTCATTGATGATATTCTGGCGTACTCGCATAGTCAGGAGGAGCTCACGGAGCATTTAAGAGTTGTGTTGTAGCGGTTGAGAGAGGAGAAGCTTTATGCGAAGTTCTCCAAATGTGAGTTTTGGATCAGGTTAGTGGCTATCTCGGGGCACATGGTGTCTAGCGAGGGTAGTCAGGTTGATTCGAAGAAGATAGAGGCGGTTCAAAGTTGGCCCAGACCGTCCTCAGCCATAGAGATTCGTAGCTTTCCTAGTTTTGCGGGCTATTATCATTGGTTCATTTAGGGATTTCATCTATAGCATCCAAATTGACTCAAAAGGGTGCTCCTTTCATGTGGTCGGATGAGTGTGAGGCGAGCTTTTAGAAGCTCAAGACTGCCTTGAGCACAACTCCAGTGTTAGTTTTGCCATCAGCTTCAGGTTCAGATATAGTGTATTGTGATGCTTCGAGAGTTGGTATTGGGTGTGTGTTGATACAGGAGGGTAGAGTGATAGCTTATGCTTCTCATCGGTTGAAGTCTTATGACAAGAACTACCCCGTTCATGATCTAGAGTTGGTTGCCATTCTTCACTCGTTGAAAATTTGGAGGCATTATCTGTATGGTGTGTCTTGTAAGGTGTTTATTGATCATCATAGCCTTCAGCACTTGTTCAAGCAAAAAGATCTCAATTTGAGGCAGTGGAGATGGTTGAAGCATATATTCCTGTTGGGAAAGACCTCTTGCAGTTGATGTTTAGGCCTTGGCCAATCGGTTTGTGAGGTTGGATATTTCAGAGCCCAGTCGGGTCTTAGCTTGTGTGGTTTCTCGGTATTCCTTATTTGATCGCAACAGAGAGTGCCAGTATGATGATCCTCATTAGCTTGTCCTTAAGGATAGAGTTCAGCATGATGATGCTAGAGATATGACTATTGGTGATGATGGAGTATTGAGGATGCAGGGCCAGATATGTGTGCCCAATGTATATGGGCTTCAGGAGGTTATTCTGGAGGAGGCTTATTCCATCCATCAAGGTGTCGCGAAGATGTATCAGGATTTGAGATAACATTATTGGTGGAGAAGAATGAAGAAGGATATTGTGGGATTTATAGCTCGGTGTCTCAATTATCAGCAGGTAAAATATGAGCATTAGAGACCGGGTGGCTTGCTTCAGCAGATAGATATTCCAGAGTGGAAGTGGGAGAAGATCACCATGGACTTTGTAGTTGGACTCCCACGGACTTTGAAGAAGTTCGATGCTATTTGGGTAATTGTGGATCGGTTGACCAAGTCCGCACACTTCATTCTTATATGTGTAGGTAGACATGTGATTTTTGACACTACCCAAGATATTACATATTTTAGCATATAAAATGAATTCATAATTTTGTAGTTGTTATTTTAGGAATTAATATTTTAGTCTAGTACAGTTAAAGGGCCGTTTTAAAGTTAACTTTGGCCAAATTTTGGCCCAATTTGGATCTAGCCCATAATAACCCAAGCCCAATACCCCTAAAACCCTAGATATAGACTTAAAAAGGACCCTAATTTCCTAGACATAGGGATCAACCGCTATTAACAATCTTGGACACCAAAAAAGACTTTAGCACCTTCTTCTACACACACGAAGAGACAGCCGTCTCCCCAAGCTCCCCATCTCTGATTTCTCACTCTGACTGAATAAGAAAGCTATAGCCATGGAACACACACAAAGAACCCAAACGACCACCCCTTCTTCGTCCAGACACCCTAAGCAGCGAGAACCTAGGGATACCCTTGAAGTTTCAGCCATTTTGGAGACCTTTCTTCTCCAATAAAAAATCCTACAGACATTAAGGTTGAAGATCAAAAACTAACAACCCTCCCTCTTGCCTTTCTTTTGCTGTGTTTCTTTACACTCTCTGAGTTGCTATCTCACACTCTCTCAGTTCCGACAAATCACAACGTATACAAGCCAGAGAGTTTTTCTTTTTTCGATTTCGTCTTTTTGTTTTGTGGAGTGTTTGACATGTGAACTCCTATACTGGAGACGCTACGTTAAGGATCGAGCAATTTTGATTCTGGATGTGAGGAGTTGAGGGGTTTAGATTAGTTTTTTTTCATTGAAGTTGTGCTATGGAAGTCGCCGATTTGAGGTTTCCATTTATGGTTCCGACAGGTTCTGTTGTTGTGCTTGTTTTTTCGATTGAGTTCAATTTTTATAATTCTCATTAAGTTGTAATCGTCGGAGATTCAAATATATGTGAAAATGATTCATTTTTAGTTTTTAAATTTATCAAAATGACCCAATAAGAAAAAGAAGAAAACAGAGCAGCTGGTTATTTTAGTTGGCTTTAAAATGACACTATGCAGCGTAAGTAATTTTATCCCTCTCAATAAGATTCTGAAACTGAAAGACAAAAATGTGTTTGAGCTTTCAAAGAATTAAACTTGCTAGTTCGATCTCTACCGTTAAGCTCATAACGAAATTTTAAATCGGAGCGTGCTTGAGTTCGTTGGATCGTGGCAGTTCCGGTTTAAGTTCGAGGAACACGTTTGGCTTAGATATAATTAACATCGAAATGGTCCTTTCTATAACTGAGGTTCAGTTCTTCAATCCTTTACTCATTTTGTTCTAGCTTAATGTTAATTGTTTGTTTGGTGGTTTGATCTTGTGATTTGTTTAATCATTGTCTATGGATCTGTTCATTTAGTTACCTGCTCGTATGTTACTTGAATTGGTTATAGTTGAACATGATTTTGTCACAATATAGAAATTGGGTTGTTATTCATCAACTGAACTATGTCAAATTAGATTAAAGGGGCTCGGGTGCTAAAGTTTATGAAATTGAGCTTTTAATAAACTATCATGACTATTGGTACAGTTTCTGTGAGATAGTCATGATACGTAACCCTAAAATTCGAGTGCATGTTGGCGTGACTCGACCCCCAACTTCGAACATTAATAAAATGAACATGTTGTAGATCGTGGGTACGGTTCCCATGACACGATTCGCAATAAAACAAATCCCATAATTGTTTTAAATAAATAAAAGCGGTTGATAAGCTAAAAATGCACAATAGGTTTTAAATATTAATTAAATAGATAATTAGGCCAATAAATAGTTGAGCGACCGTGCTAAAACTACGGAACCCGAGAATGCCTAACACCTTCTCTCGAGTTAGCAAAATTCCTTACCCGGATTTCTGTGTTTTGCGGACTGTAAAACAGAGTCAAACTTTCCTTGATTCGAGATTTTAAACTGGTGACTTGGGACACCATAAATTATTCCAAGTTGTGACTCTAAACTTAAATAAACAATCCCATTTTAATTATTGTCACTTTAATTGGAAAAACTCCCATATACCCTTTCCGGGTAGAAAAATGAGGTGTGACAGCTCTGGCGACTCTGCTGGCGAAAAGAACCTAGATCTTCTGGTTCAGGGTTCAGAATTCGAGCTTAGAATAACTGTTATAGTTGGCTTTTATTTATTATATTATTTTTACGTATTTGAGACTAATGTGCTAAATGTTGCTTTTACCGCTTTGATATTGCTTGAACTGTATATAAACTGTTACGAAACCCTCTTCTCTCTAAGTCTTCTAAATCATCTGGGAAGCGTGTACTTCATGTGGCTTCTTTTCTGTTAGAGTCATATCCCAATTTTAGATCGAGGTTCGGATAAGTTGCAAAGCCGGTGAACCTTCTGTATTTTCGGTACGCTGCCCCTCTCGGCTCGAGTTGTCCGCTCGGGTAAGCCAGGTCCAGAACAATACACCCAGATTTTAAACCTAGAATAACATAACTTCATATTGGATCCCTAGTAGGCACGTTTGTTTGCATCATGTGCATTTGACTTTGGGGATTCAACAAAGGGGTTGGGTCCGTCTAGGACAGTTGTACCGAAAAACAAAAGACCATCCTATTGCATCTTATGTGCTACATGTTCCATTCTTCAAGGGTAAAAAGGGTCATTTGGCGGACTAATGATGGTTGAGGGTAAATAGGAAAGAAAAGAGAGTGAAGTATAAAAATGAAGCAAGTAGGGCCAATTATATTTTTCTTTCACATTTAGTTCCCAAGAAAAAGAAAAAGGAAATGAAAATGAAAAATCCAAAAAGATTTTGCACTTTCCCATCGTTTTTCGAAAAAAAAACAAAAAAGGAAAAAGAAAATCCAAAAAAGAGTTTACATGTTTCATCATTTTTTTAAAAAAGAGGCAAAAAATATGTTTTCTCCAAATTAGTGTTTATGTTTTTCTCTTTGATTCTCGCCCCGTATCCAATCTTCCCGAACTACACATACCTGATTCTCGTCTTTCGAGGCGTGATACGTAGGCAACCCACATAGGGTCCGGTCTTCTTAATGAGTCTTAGGTTATTGGCTTCAAGGGTTGTAGCCAAATCCTGCATGTCTAGCCACTTTTGGCCACATCGGCCATTTTGCAAAATATGGCTATTTTTGCAAAGTGGTTTGTTTAATTGTGTCTGGAGAGTCTTCAATCCGCAATTAGGTGTCTCTTTACTTTAAGGTCCGTTCTTGTCAAATTTGCATGTCTAGCCACTTTTGGCCACATCAGTCATTTTGGAAAATATGGCTATTTTCGCAAAGTGGTTTGTTTAATTGTGTCTGGAGAGTCTTTAATCCACAATTAGGTATCTCTTTACTTTGAGGTCTGTCTTTGTCGAATTTGGATGTCAAGTCACTTTTGGCCACACAAGCCGTTTTGCAAAATAGGACTATTTTCGCAAAAGTGATTCAATTAACCTATGTCTTAGAGTCCTAAGGCAACAACAAGGTGTCCTGTCAGTTTAAGGTCCATTCTGTTGAATTTGCATGCTTAGCCATTTTTTTGCCACATAGGCCATTTCTACAAAATGGGTCATTTCTGCAAAGTAATTTTTCCATGTCTTAGAGGTCACTTTTGTTGAGTTTGCACTTCTAGCCGCCTTTCGGCCATATAAGCCATTTTGCAAAAATAGCCTCAATCATATGTGGCAGGTGTCCAATAGGAAGTTTTATTGTCTCATATAGTGTTCTAAGCCTTTAACCCTATTTGGTCTTATTTTTCTCACACAGGTATGGATCTACTTACCAGAGCTTGAGCATGACAGACGCCCAAGGACCCTCTTAGTCAGGACCGTTGCATCCAAAAGTTACCTAAGGATATTTTTTATTTTTATTTTTTTTGAGTCTGTTTTTTTTGTTGTCTTGTACTTTATAGTCATGTTCAGTAGTACTTTTGTTTGTCGTAGTATAGTTTGTCAAGTCTCTCATTATCATATTTCTTGTTTTATATTTGAAAACCGAAAAAGAGTTGTAAATGAAAACTCCAAAAAGACTTTTTTTAGTTTAATTTATCCATTACTTTTATAGAACTATGCTTGGTCTGATTCATGTGGAACATGATACGTAAGCAACCTACATAGGGTTCGATCGAATCATTTTTTTTTACAATTAAAAAAAGAAGAAGATGATGATGAAATTATGGGATGTGATAAATGAGAGGAAAGAAAAGAGTGATAATTAAAAAAAAAATAGGAAGGAAAATGAGCAATCCAAGAAGTGTTAGAAAAGAAAAGAAAAGAGAAGATTCAAATGGACAAATTGGGATGATGCCAAGTGACCTTATGACCCTCAAAGTCATTCGTTGAACCGTTAATTGGTGCTAGGTGCATTACAATGCAATATGATATTATTAGCTGTGAAATGCCCTAACGCTAACATGATGACTTCATTTTGTTCCTCTTTATTATTTTCATTATAGTAGAAGGGTGGTTGGTTTGTGGTTTTTAAACTGGTAATTCTTCCATACAACAAAAGGTCAAAGAGCAAGGTAGTAATGGCTAGTAAAGACTTAGACACAAGAGTTGTTGACCCATCGAGGGAGTTTGTGGAGTCGGAGTCTAAATTGAAAGAGGAGGTCCAAAGGTTGAAACAACATATGGCAGAAATGTACCAGTCTTGGATCAGGGGGCATCCTCCACCTTCATTCCCCACTAACTACACTGAAAACCCTGCAACTATCCCTCCACTATCACAAGCCCAGGTTCCCAGTACTACTGATATCTCCCCACAACCTTTTCACACTTCACCCCTCAAAAGCATCTTATATCACGCTTATTTGACCACTCATGTTTTTGTAGCTCCTCCACCAGCTATTTTTCCTCGTCCTCTAACGAGACTGTGTTCAAAATCCCTGATGCCCAACACCATGCTCCAGAACCAACTTTCAAGGTCTCGGATCCATACTCTCACGCTCCTCATTTTGGGCATCCCGATGAAATTGAAAAGCCTGCTAAGATAGTGGAGCAAGATGAGATATCCAGGAAGGTGAAAATCTTAGAGCAACCTTTGAGAAACATGTAAGGGTTGGCAGGTCAGAAAAGTATTGCCTTCAAGGATCTGTGTATGTTCCCTGACATTCACTTGCCCGCAGGACTTAAAATACCAAAGCTTAACTTGTATGACGGGCATGAAATCCAGTAGCCCATCTGAGGGGTTATTGCAGCGAAATGAGAGGTGTTGGCGGGAAAGATGAGCTGTTGATGGTGCATTTCAGTGACAGCCTGACTGGGGCAGTCTTGGAATGGTATACTCGTCAAGATGTCAGTAAGTGGCATACATGGGGTGACATGGCTCAAGATTTTGTTTGGCACTATCAACACAATGAAGACATTATCCCATGCCGCTCCTCCCTATCTCAGATGGAAAATAAGCCCAAAGAATGTTTTGGGGAGTTTTGGTTTAGATGGAACCAACAAGTTGCTCGGGTCAGTCCTCCAATTGATAGAAAAGATTCTGCTGAGCCCCGCCAACAACAGGATCCAGTAGGCATTCCCGCTAAGCGCTTTCAACCTCAATACCGACCTCATGAACATCCCCAAGATCCACATAATCCACCCCAGTATTATCCTTCGAACAACATGCGACCATCTGTCCAACCACTAGGTCACTCCCTAGGGCAAGCACCAGCACCCCAAAATTCTCGTGCGCCTTCACAGCATTTTTGAGCATCCAACAACCCTAGAAAACTGGGGCATGGAGGGAAAAAAAGACAAAGGAATAGTTTCGCACCAAACGGATAATCCTATACAAGACTATTTGAAAAGTTAAAATATTTTGTCCTAATTGAGCCGCTCCTTGGCTATACTCCGGACCCATATGCAAAAGGTTTTGATCCTAATGTACGGTGCATGTACCACTCTAATGTCCAAGGGTATAGTATCGAAGATTGTCATGCTTCGAAAAGGGAAATGGAAAGAATGATTCAAGAAGGGATAATTATGATCAAGGACAGTGACAGGGTATGAGAATCCTCTTGGGAACTTGCTGACTGAAGTTAATGATATTAAATTGGTATGATAATATTGATATGGAACACAGTGGCTAGGATGTCGAGCTTGGTAATTGGAAAGACGCTCCTTTCTTAGTTAGCCGGGGAGAAGTCTTGGTGGTTTATTTTGTTGTCATTTTTGTTGTCCGGGTTATTTCAAAGTTGTAATCCGGATATTGTCTTGTGAATCAAACCCTTCTATCATTTTATTTTGTCTAGTTATTTTAGTCGTAGTAACTTATTTAGTATTATCTAGGTTTGTTCCAGGGTTGTAACTTAGTTTATTTTACTTGTTCTGTTGTCCAAACCCTTTCACTGTCTGTCTGATGCAATTTTCTATTTTCTGTTATTTCTAGTCATTTTTTGTTTAGTTCTCTTTTCCTTTTGTAGTTTTTTTCCTTTTGAATCTAGAGATATGACATGCACGCGTAATTCTCAGTCTGGTCTTAAAAGTTAGTTTAGTCATGAAGCAATGAAATAATTTTGAAGATGATAGGGATACTTGAGGAAAATAAGTACAGATTTGGACATTTTGAGATCTTTCTAACATCGTCCAAAAGCCATATTACAGTCCAAAAAAGACCTCCCAGATAATCTTTGAGAGTGCCGAGTCAAACATATCAGGAGCATATGATATTTTTATCGTGGTTAATGCCTTGTCATCTGCAGAATCAGAGAAAAAAAAAAGAAGAAAAGAAAATGAGAGAGTCTTATGGTGAAAACCTTCACGCACCATGAGGCGACGGTAGGTTGAGAGAAAAAACAAAATGGGAGAGGCTTGATGGTGAAAACCCTTCGTGGTACTACAAGTCGAATAAGGATCGTGAATCAGATAGGATAATTTGAGCATTAAAGTCTAGTTTCACGACTCAGAGGTACAACAAGACTTGCTTGACAGATTAGGCCACTTAATCCAAAGGTTCATATCATGGTCATTAGAGTTGGTATCCATATCTGATAAGTTTCTACTTTGTAGTTTTCTTGTTAGGAATCATCTCTTTCCATTGTCATTTACTCTGTTCCTTTTGTCTTGTTTACTTCCTCTTCCTGAGTTTGTTTGGTTAGAACAAGTGAGAAATGACTTCAAAATTTTCCACCAGCTTTCCAATTGCATAAAACGGAATCTGGCTAGGACATCAAAGTGGCAAAGTCGAGAAAGAATAGTATGCACACTGAGTTGGTAATAATCAACATGCTTTGGGATTCATGTGAAATGCAAAGGTTCGATAAATGTCTATTCATGAGCACAATGCAATAGATAGAGGGATTTGGGGTTTGAACGGATTAGAGGTATTTTCTATGATAAGGGTGACAAAGAAAGTGGTCAATCAATAAACAAGCAAGGTCTTTCGAGTTGAAATCAAAGTTATCATGGGAAGTGAAGGAGCAATCACCCTCAAAGTCAAGGCCAAAAACCAACTACCATGTTTGAACTCATAAGTTTTATTTGTTTAAAACATGGGCAGGAAATTTCATGTTCTGGAGGAACCCCCCGTGAGGAAAGCGTGCGCCAGATAGGTTCAACCGTAAATTCTTAGGACCCTCCTGGATAATGGGATTTAATTTAAAGTTTTCAAGACCCTCCTGGATAATGAGATTAATTTCAAGTTCTGAGGACCCTCCTAGATAATGGGATTTAAGTTTAAGTTGTCAGGGTCCTCCTGGATAATGAGATTTAATTTCAAGTCCTCAGGACCTTCCTGGATAATGGGGTTTAGTTTTAAGTTTTTAAGACCTTCATAGATAATGAGATTTAATTTTAATTTTTAGGGCCCTCCTGGATAATGAAATTAGCTTTTAAATTCTTATAGCTCTTTTGGATAACATAATTCGGTTAACACTCACAGATGTTACCAGTATCAAATTGGGGCAGAAAAGTTTCTTTTGTTTTCGCTCTTTTGTTGTAATGACAGGCGCCCACCTGGAGAATAAGGGAATTCATTTCAATGTTCAGCATCAGGCACCCAACTAGATAACAAGGGAATTCATTTGCAGTTTCAGCATCAGGCGCCCACCTGGATAATAAAGGAATTCATTTTCAGTTTTCAGCATCAGGCGTCCACCTGGATAACAAGGGAATTCATTTTCAATTTCAGCATCAGGCGCCCACCTGGAAAATAAGGGAATACATTTCAAGGTGGCATCGGGCGCCCACCTGGATAATAAAGGAATACATTTCAAGTTTTTGCATTAGGAGCCCCCTGGAAAACAAAGGAATACATTTCTAGTTGGCATCAAGCGTCCACCTATATGACAAGGGAATTTATTTCAAATTTTAAGTCAGCATCATGCGCCCACCTGGAAAATAAGGTAATTTATTTCAAAGTTTAAGTCAGCATCAGGTGCCCACCTGGAGAATAAGGGAATTTATTTCACGTTTAGGTTGCAGGCGCCTACCTGGAGAACAAGGGAATTTATTTCAAATTTTAATTCAGCATCAGGCGCCCACCTGGAGAACAAGGGAATTTATTTCCAGTATAAGTTGCAGGCGCCCACCTGTAGCTAGCAAGCGTCAAGGCTCAAATCGAAAGTCTGCATGAAGAACCATTCAAGACTCAAGATCAAGCTTCAGAAGACTTATAGATAGGGATCTTGTAACTCATAGCTGACAAACTTAGTTAGTCTTTTTCATTTTTTGATGCATAACATGACCGCGAACCGTAACCTCGACGGAACGACACCTCAATCGGCTCTCCACCTCGGTATACTCCATCACTCTTCCTACTTCTGAACTATACGTGACCTGATTCCTTTATAGTCAAGGATTTGTAAGCAGCTTAGATATCAGGGCTCGGTGACATTCTCTTTTCTCTTAGTTTTTGGTCTCTCTTAATAAGGGTCAGGTCAAAAAACCTGTCCCGTCGTTCTTTGTCCGAAAACTCATCGCGTTTCCAGTTAAAGAGGGGCAACTGTAGACATGTGATTTTTGACCATCCCCAAGATTTTACATATTTTAGCATATAAACATTTAGTTTAGGCCTAATATCACTATTTTAATTAGTTTTGACTCTTTTACTTTATTTTTTCACAAAAATGAAAATTAAAAAAATATTTCTCTTTTATTTAGCTAATTGATATAAAACAGTTGCATTTTTAATTTTTAATTTTACTTTAATTAATTTGAAATAATTTCATAATTTTGTAGTTGTTATTGTAGGAATTAATATTTTTTAGTCTAGTAGAGTTAAAGGGCCATTTTTAAAGTTAAATTTGGCCTAATTCGGATCTAACGCATAATAAACCAAGCCCAATACCCCTAAAACCCTAGACTTAGACTTTAAAAGGACCATAATTTCCTAGACCTAGGGATCAACCGTTATTCACAATCTTGAACACCAAAAAGGGTGTCAACACCTTATTTTACACACACGAAGAGACAACCGTCTCCCCAAGCTCCCCATCTCCGATTTCTCACTCTAACTAAAGAAGAAAGCTATAGCCGCTGAACACACACACAGAACCCAAACGAGCACCCCTTCTTCGTCTAGACACCCTAAGCAGCGAGAACTTATGGAGACCCTTGAAGTTTTAGCCGTTTTGGAGACCTTCTCCAACAAAAAATCCTACAGACCTTAAGCTTGAAGATAAAAAACTAACGACCCTCCCTCCCACCTTTATTTTGCTCTATTTATTTACACTCTCTGAGTTGCTATCTCACACCCTCTAAGTTCCGACAAATCACGTATACAAGCTAGAGAGTTTTTCTTTCTTCGATTTCGTCTTTTCGTTTTGTTAACTATTTGACATGTGAACTCCTATATTGGAGACACTGCGTTAAGGATCGAGCAATTTTGATTCTGGGCGTGAGGAGTTGAGGGGTTTAGATCAGTTTTTTCTCATTGAAGTTGTGTTATGGAAGTTGCAGATTTGAGGTTGTCATTTATTGTTCCGACAGGTTCTGTTGTTGTGCTTGTTTCTTCGATCGAGTCCAATTTTCGGAATTCTCATTAATTTTTCATCGTCGGATATTCAAATATATGTGTAAACGATTCAGTTTTCATTTTTAAATTTATCAAAAGGACCCAATTGGAAGAATAAGAAAACAAAGCAGCTGGTTATTTTAGTTGGCTTTAAAATGACACTATGCAGCGTAAGTAATTTTATCCCTCTCGCTAAGATTCTGAAACTGAAAGACAAAAACGTGTTTGAGCTTTCAAAGAATTAAACTCTCTAGTTCGATCTCTAACGTTAAGGTCGTATCGAAATTTTAAATCGGAGCGTGCTTGAGTTCGTTGGATCGTGGCAGTTCCGGTTTAAGTTTGAGGAACACGTTCGGCTTAGATATAATTAACATCGAAAGGGTCCTTGCTCTAACTGAGGTTCAGTTCTTCAATCCTTAACTCATTTTGTTCTAGCTTAATGTTAATTGTTTGTTTGGAAGTTTGATCTTGTGATTTGTTTAATCATTGTCTATGGTTTTGAATCTATTCATTTAGTTACCTTTTCATATGTTACTCGAATTGGTTATAGTTGAACATGATTTTGTCACAGTATAGAAATTGGGTTGTTATTCATCAACTGAACTATGTCAAATTAGATTAAAGGGGCTCAGGTGCTAAAGTTTATAAAATTGAGCTTTTAATAAACTATCGTGACTATGGGTACGGTTTCCATGGCATAGTCATGATACATTACCCCAAAATTTGAGTGCACGCTGGCGTAACTCAACCTCCAACTTCGAACAATAATAAAATGTGTATGTTGTAGATCGTGGGTACTATTCCCGTAACTCGATTTATAATCAAACAAATCCCATAGTTGTTTTAAATAATTAAAAGCGGATGAAAAGCTAAAAATGCACAATAGGTTTTAAATATGTAATTAATCAGATAATTAGGCCAATAATAATAGTTTAGCGACCGTGTTAAAACTACGGAACCCGAGAATGCCTAACACCTTCTCCCGGGTTAACAGAATTCCTTACTCTGATTTCTGTGTTTTCGGACTGTAAAACAACGTCAAACTTTCCTCGATTTGGGATTTTAAACCGGTGACTTGGGACACCGTAAATTATCCCAAGTGGCGACTCTGAACTTAAATAAACAATCATGTTTCGATTATTGTCACTTTAATTGGAAAAACATCCCTATACCCTTTCCGGGTAGAAAAAGGAGGTGTGACAGTGTGTACTACCTATTGTTTAGAGCGGTTGGTATAGATTTATATCCAAGAGATTGTTCGCTTGCATGGCATCCCAGTTTCCATCATTTAAGACAGAGGTACTCAGTTCACTTTGCAGTTTTGGAGGGCCGTGTAGAGAGAGTTGGTACTTAGGTTGAGTTAAGCAGACCTTTTCACCCTCAGACGGACGGGTAGTCCGAGCGCACTATTCAGATATTGTAGGACATGGTGCGTGCTTGTGTCATTGATTTTGGTGGTACGTGGGATTAGTTTCTACCGCTCGTAGAGTTTGCATATAACAACAATTATCAGTCGAGTATTCATATGGTTCCATATGAGGCTTTATATGGGAGACGGTGTAGATCTCCAGTTGGTTAGCTTGAGCCAAGTGAGGCTAGGCTTTTCGGTACATACTTGGTGCATGATGCTTTGGAAAAGGTGAAGGTGATTCGGGAGTGGCCTCGTACAGCGCAGTCGAGACAAAAGAGTTGTGCTGATAGGAAGGTCTGTGATGTGTCTTACATGGTTGGAGAGAAGGTTCTATTAAAAGTTTCACCCTTGAAGGGTGTTATGAGATATGGGAAGAAGGGTAAATTGAGTCCTCGGTTCATTGGGCCTTTTGAGGTGCTTTGGGGGATTGGGGAGGTGGCTTATGAGCTTGCCTTGCCACTCAGCTTGTCGAGTGTGCATCCGATATTTCATGTTTCTATGCTCCAGAAGTATATCGGCGATCTGTCTCATTTTAGCACGGTTTAGTTAAACGGTGATTTGACTTATGATGTGGAGCTAGTGGCTATTTTGGACCGTCAGGTTCAAAAGTTGAGATCAAAGGATATAGGTTCAGTGAAAGTGTAGTGGAGAGGTTGGTCCATGGAGGAGGATACTTGGGAGACCGAGCGGGAGATACAGAGAATATATCCTCACCTATTTGAGGCTTCAGGTATGTTTCTTGACCCATTTGAGGATGAACGTTTGTTTAAGAGGGGAAAGATATAATGACTTGGTCGGTCGTTTTATGAGTTACCACTTTGTTTCCCCCATTTTTGCTTCTTTATGTCTTGTTCAGCTGTATTATGTGGTATCAGGTTGGTTGGTTTGGGTTCGGGGTGGTTTTGTTGAGGAATGAGACACTTAGTCTCTTTTGAGTAAGTTTAAGTTGAAAAGGTCAGTTGACTTATGGGTAGAAGGTCTCAGATGTTAATTCTGATGGTTCGTATAACTTTGTTAGGTGATTTGGGACTTAAGAGCGTGATTGAAATGTATTTTAGAGTTCCATGGAAGATTTAGGATTGAATTGGCGAGATTGAAAATTTGGCATTTTCCCGTCGGCAGTGGAAATTTTGATATAAAGGTCAGATTGGAATTTGAAAGTTGGAACAGGTTTGTTGTGTCATTTTTGATATGCGTGCAAAATGTTAGGTCATTTGAATGAGGTTTGATAGGTTTTTGCATCATTTGCAGAATTCAGAAGATTAGAAATCCTTAGGCTTGAATCCGATGGTGATTTGATATTTTTATGTTGTTTATAGTGTTCAGAAGGTTGGAACAAGTTTGAATGATGTTATGGGATGTGTTGGCATGATTTGTTGAGGTCCAGAGGGTCTCGGGTGAGTTTCGGGTGGTTAACGGATCATATTCGGACTTGAGGAGATAGTAGATTTTTTGGTATTTTTGTTGTAGAGAATTGTTCTTCGCGTTCATGAAGGGGGATTGCGGATGAGAAGGTATGGCCAGTGGAAGGATCATGAACGCGAGGAGTTGAATGCGTTCGCGAAGAGGAGTTGGAGCAGCTGGGGACCCCAGGAGTTGTTCATCGTGTTCGCGAAGGAGGGGTCGCGTTCGCGAAGGCTTTAGAAGCTGAAGCTTCACGTTCATGATAAGGAGCTCGCGTTCGCAAAAGAGAAATTTGAGAAGTGGAATTTTTGTGCTTTGCGAATGCGAGGCTTTGACCGTATTCGCGAAGAAGGGAGCACATGGGCAGAATGTCTAAAAAGCCATCTTCGTTATTTTTTGGCTATTTCTCACCATTTTTAACGGCTTTGATACTTTCTGAGAGGGATTTAAGAGGGATTCGAAGGGAAACACTTGGAGGTAAGGTTTTTGAATTCAATACTCGATTCTATGGTAATTTTTAACTAATTAGACATGCAATTAGTGGGATTTAAAGGCAAAAATTGGGGAATTAGGGCTTTGAATTGGAGAGTTTAAATTGCGGATTTGAGGAGTCATTTGAGGTTTGATTTTCATATTCTTTGTATGTATGGACTCATGGGAGGATGAGGATTCTTGTGATATGATTTTTATTAAATTCCGAGATGTAGGCCCGGGGGGGGGGATCAGGTTTGGCCAATTTTAGGATTTTTGAGTTAATTTGATAATTTTCGTAAGGGTTTCATTCCTTTAGCATATACTGATGGTTATATACTGATTTTTGTCAGATTCAGGGCATTTGGAGGCCGAATGGAGAGGCAAGGACGTCGCGGGCTAGAGTTTGGCTTGGTTTGAAGTAAGTAACACTTCCAAACTTGGTTCTGAGGGTTTGAAACCTCGAACTATGTGTTCTATGATTACTATAAGGTGATGCAAATGCCAAGTGACAGGCGTGTGGGTGTGCACCGTAAGAATTGCGGCCTGGATCATTCCATGGCATCGCTTAGTGACTCTTTCTTGCTGAAATTTGTGCTGTAATTATATGATCAAGTTATTGAGCTGTAAATCATGCTAATTATCATGTTAAGGCTTCACCCAACACTGTTGAGACCGAGAGGTCATTTCTTGTTGTCATATCATTTGTTTAATTGATATTCTATACTCAGTCCTGTTCATGCATATTATATCATGCCTCAGTCTCGATTATTGTTATTTGGCACATCATATCATTGTTCGGGCTGTATCATGACATTTTTAGCCCGTGTGTATGAGACTGGAAAGTGATGACTGTTTGAGGCCGAGAGCCTAATGTTGTGTGACAGTATGGGATCGGGCTGTACACCATAGCGAGATATTCATTATGCCTTCATTGGCTTGTTATAGCCCTTAGGCTGAAAGGAGCCCCTCCGGAGTCTTTACACCCCAGTGAGCGCAGTTGATGATATTGAGGGATGGATCTTCCCTGAACATGGATCTTGTCTGAAGTATTTATACCTGGAGATGGATCTTCTCTATAGGGTTGGAATGGCCTTCTCGGTACTGGATGACTGCGGTCAGCGATGAATATATATTCTGGGATGGATCTTCCCTGGGTCGGATGGCCATATACAGTATCGAGTGGTTGAGCACCCGTGAGTGGAGGTACACGGAATATTGATCATGCTATCTATGCATTACATAGAGATTTTCTGAGCTTTATACTCCGTTCTGTTCAGACTGCATTTATTTACTGTTGAGTTTTTACTTGAACTGCAAGCATGTCTACTTTTGTGTAAAGTTTAATTGTATTACCTGTTGAGGTTTGGTTTGTCACTACCTATTAGTCCATAGTTTGGACTTGTTATTTACTGAGTTGGTGTACTCACGTTACCCCCTGCACCTTGTGTGCAGATCCAGGTATCTCAGGACACAGTAGCGATTGTTGACTATTGCAGTTGCGGAGTTCTCAGAGATAGCGAGGTAGCTTCCTAGCGATCGCAGTTCTGTTTTTCTCCTTCTCTATCTTCCTATTAGTACTTTGTTGTTATTTCCAGACTGTTTTGGTATTTTCTTGTTTCAGAACTATTGTAGTGTCGCTCATGACTTAGTGACACCCGAGGGCGGGCTTGTATTTTTCCACTTTATTGATTTTAACTTTATTTCTTTATCGGATTTCAGTTGAGAAATGGTTTTACTTAATTTTTTAAAAGAAATGTGGATTAAATTGGAAATGTGTCGGCTGACATAGTTTCACGATAGGCGCCATAACGACTGGGTTGGTACGACTGGGTTGGTTTGGGGTCATGACAACTATGCGAACGCGGGACACTATACGTGATCGAATACCTTCGTAGAAGTTATTCACCGCGAACACAAGTGTCTGTGTGCAATCGCATGGGCAAATTCTAGGCAGAAATGGAATTTCACCTTTTGATCCCCAAACTATTTAATACACGACCTAGCTCATTTATAAAAATCTTTCGCTTATTTTCAGTCCTTAGACAAGAGAAGACAAGTTTTGGAAGCTAGGGTTCTTGCACACACACTTGGGTCTTGAAGATTTCAAGCTTTTGGTTGAGAATTTCTTACTCATTTGTGCTCATTTCTTCAATTCCTTGCTTTGTATTCTATATCTAAGTGTGTAGTATTTATTTCAACAATTGAATCTTGTTTATAGACGTAATCATATTTAAAGTGAGGATTAAAATTCTTGTTGTGCTTATGTATCGAACGATTTTTATTTATTATGAAGTGAGTTATTATTTCTTTTATTATTCTTGTTTTTTAATGTTTCCAAAAGGGTTAGCTAACCCTAGGACTCACCCATTAACTTTGAATTAATTTTGGAAAAGATAATTTGGGGATGGGAAAGATTAATTAACAAGAATTTGAGGCGTTAACCCTCACTTTATAGATTTTACCTAGTGATAGGATTAAACTACTTGTAGCCATAATCAGTTGTGATTAATCTCTTTATTGTTTTAGGGATAATACAATTAGGAAGTCTTGTTAGTCTTTGGAAGAAGCTAATATAGAATTATTACCCGAGGCTAATTAACATAAACTCACTCATATTTGTAATATCGTAAAATACATTGCATCGTTACTTCAGTGTAATTTCTCATGTATCTATACTTGTAGACATTGATCATTTTACTTGCTTTCTAGGTTAGTTTATATTTTTGCATTTAGTTATGAATATTTTCTCAACACTTTTCTAAGTCTTTGGCTTAGCATAATAAGTGATAATTCTCTTACACGCCTAATCGCCTACATATTGTTCTCCGTGGGATTCGACCCCAACTCATAGTTAGGTGAATTATATTGCATGCAACTGTGTCCATTTACTTTTTAGTAGTGGATTTGGACATCATCAAAGTATTAGAGGTTGTTGATATTCTAATTATCCGGCAGGGGTTTTCCTTCCATGGTTTCTAGTTGGAATGAACCCTTGTTTTCTTTGCCTATAATTTTGTATAGTCTGTCCCAGTTGGTCCCAAACTTTCCATCTTGGTTATCCCCGCTTGATTGGGTTTCGTCTTTGAGTATGCAGTCTCTGATCTTGAGCGATCAGACCTTTGTCTTTTTGTTATAGTAATGCTCTTCTTGTTATTTCTATGCGACCATCCTTATGTATTCCATATCTCTTCGCTCATCGACCTTGTTGAGATATTGCCTCCTACTCTCATCATTGTTGATGCCGCTTTCATAGGAGTACCTCAGGCTGGGCTCTACGACCTTGACTGGTATAACTGCTTCTGTTCCATAGATTATGAAATATGGTGTCTCTCCTATGCTCGTCTTCGGGGCGGTTCTATGCACCCATAATACTTCTGGGTGTATTTCCCTCTACAGTCCCTTAACTCCTTCGGGTTTCTTTCTCATGATGTTCAGTATGGACTTGTCAGAGGATTTCGCTTACCCATTGCCGGCTAGGTGATAAGGAGTTGAAAATATCCACTTAATATGACATTTTTCAAAAATTCCGGTGGTTTTTCTTCCCGTAAAATGGGGCCCGTTGTCATAACTCATATCTTTGGCTAGGCCGAATCAACAGATGATATTTTTTCATATGAAAGCGATTACCTCTTGTTCATGCACTTCGGTAAATGCTCCTGCTTCCACCCACTTAGAGAAATAGTTAGTTAAAACTAAAAAGAATTTTACTTTGCCTCGTCTTAGTGGAAGTGGTCCCAAGATGTCTGTTCCCCATTTAATGAAAGGCCATGGATAAGTCACGGAGTGGAGGTGCTCGACTTCTTGGTGAATTAGCAGAGCCTATTTTGACATCTCTCGCATTTCTTCACAAATCCTAGGGCATCGTTTTTCATGGTGTACAAATAATAACCGACATGTATGAGGCACCTGAGGGGTGTTTGATCACCCGAGTGATTGCCGAAATGACCTTCATGGACTTCTTCGAGGACGTGTTGGGTTTGGTTTGGACCTAAGCATTTTTCCAAGGGACCACCAAACATTCTCTTGTATAAGTTGTTGTGAATGAGGCTATACCTGGCAACTTGTATTCTTGGTTTTCTGGCTTCGCCATTTGGGATGGTGTCGTCCTGCAAATAGTTTATAATGCAATTGCAGCAATTCTAAGTCAGATTTAAAAATTTTACCTCAATATGGTCCAAGGCCGAGCTGAGGAGGTGAACTACACTCTTTTTCTCAAGGGTTACACTTTTGATGGCGGCGACCAACTTGGCGAGAGTGTCTGCTTCGACGTTCTGATTTCGTAGTTTAGTTGAGCTGGCATTCGTAAAAACTAGGTAACAATCGCAGATCTCAGTCTGATTTGGAATGTTCTAGTAACCTAATTGACTACGAGTTTAGAATCGCAGAGAAGCTTTAACCGCTTCGCTCCATACTTGATTTCCAATCTTAAATCCTGCAATTACAGCCTCATACTCGGCCTCGTTGTTAGTCATGTCCGGGCATCTTATAGATTGGAAAATTATCTCACCGGTGGGAACCTCGAGTACGAGTCCCGGCTCAGACCCACATGTAGTGGCGGTAAAGGTCCTGTGTCTGAAAAGAAAATTGAGTGGCTTCCTTTTCAGCCTTTGTCATTACTCTTGCTCTAAAGTTTGTGATGAAGTCAGCAAGTACTTGAAACTTTATCATTGTGTGAGGTTGATAAGTGATGTCGTACTCACTGAACTCGATGGCACATTTGGCCAGCCTCCTCGACAGCTCGGGTTTGTGTAATATGCTTCTTAAAGGAAACGTTATGACGATCGAGATTGGATGACATTGAAAATAGGGTCTAAGCTTTCGTAAAGCTATGATCAGGGCCAATGCAGGGTTATCAAGGTGAGGGTACCTTGTCTCAGCATCGACAAATGCTTTACTGATATACTAAATTGGAGATTGTGTACCTTTGTTTTCTTGAACCAAGACTGCACTTACAGATACTTTGGAGACGGCGAGGTAAACGATGAGGCGCTCCTCGGGTTCATGTTTTGAGAGCAGGGGTGGAGATGACAAGTACGCCTTCAGTTCTTGCAGATCTTGTACACACTAGGGAATCCACTCAAGGCCGTTTTCCTTTTAAGTATGCTAAAAAATATATGACATATATCGAACGACCGCGAGATGAATCTAGATAAAGCAGCAATTCGATCAGTCAGTCCTTGGACTTGCTTTTTAGGGGCCAATTGTTTTGGTATCCCGTCGAAAGCCTTCATTTGATCTAGATTGACCTCAACCCCTCGTTTTGATGCCAAGAAACCTAAATACTTTCTCGTGGCTATGCCAAATGCTCCTTCCGCAAAGTTTAATTTCTTTATGTACTTTCTTAGTATATATCCTCTGCCTTCACGGACTTAACTAGCATGTCGTCGATATACACCTCTATGGTTTTGCCAAGTTGATCTTTCAACATCTTTGTGACCAACCTTTGATATGTTGCCCATGTGTTCTTCAACCCAAATGGCATGACCTTATAACAATATGTTCCCATATGGGCGATGAATGTAGTTTTCTCTTGGTTCTCTTCCTCGATGAGTATTTGGTTTTAGCCTAAATAGATGTCCAGTAAACATAACAGCTCGTGCACGACCATTGTGTCGATGAGTTGGTCGATGTGTTGGAGTGGGAATGAATCCTTTGGGCTTGGTTTATTTAGGTATTTGAAGTCCATGCACATCCTCCATTTATCGTTTTTCTTTTTGACCATCACCACATTGGCTATCCATTTAGGGTATTTTGCCTCCCTGATAGAACTGTTCGCCAATAATTTCTCTACTTCTTTGTTGAAGATCTTATTGATAGAGGGGTTGAACTTTTGTCGTACTTGCCTTATCAGGGGTAGAAGGGGTCGATTGCGATTTCATTGGGGATACCTAGCATGTCTGCATGACTAAAGGCAAATAAATCTGTGTTAGTTATTAAGAATTGACTAAACTTACCTGTTTCTCAGATTTTGCAGCTGATGTATGCCTTTTTGCTGCGGTCTATATGATCTAGTTGAACGGGATCAAGGTCCTCTATGGTTTATTAGGTGGCTTCATCCATCGCTAGATCCATAATGGTTTCCTCCAGTCTGCCTTGTGGCGACCTCGACCCTGCTAATTGCTATGCTTCCTTTTCTTTTTCCTTCTTTTTTGAGTTGTCATGTTGTACATGGCAATTTGGTATCATTTCTGATATGCACGATATTCTCCTCATATGCTGAATATTCCCCAAGGTATTGGGAATTTGATCACTTCGTATAAATTGTAGGGAAGGCTCTCAAAGCATGTATCCATAGTCGTCCCACAATAGCGTTGTATCCGGTGTCCTGGTCCGTGATATGGAAAGTTGTCTCTAGAGTTACTCTCCCGGCGAGAATGGGGAGTGTGATTTCTTCCGATGTACATTCAGCTACATTGTTAAAATCGGTTAGTGTGATGCAACATGGCACTATCCTTTCCTCGAGTCTCATCAGTGCGAGGACTCGAGGATGGATGATGCACGCTCCACTCTTGTCATCTATCATAGTTCTCTTAACATCGATATCTAAAATTCGTAAAGTAACGACAAGTGTAGACAAATCAGCTAGTCAAGAAGTTACAGACAAATTAGTAGATCATGCAAGATAAATGTAGTAAACCCCAACATGGAGATTTCATCCTCGCAGTAATGTTATTATAATACTTGAGATATATTCAAATAGGAATTATGGTAGTTAAAGATACCGTATGAGTGTTACGGGGATAAAAGAAAGTGCCACTGGGAAGACAATCAAAATATCAGTTGAAGCAACCCTACAAGCACAAGGGCATGGAGGTAAGAAACTACGAATAATTATAGGCAACGAAGGACATCAAAAGGTCCGTAATAAGCTTATAGATTTATGAGGGTCAAGGGTTCTCCCTAAGTACTATAACAAAAAACTAGCTAAGGAAATAAGGAAGAAGGCTTCAACTTAAGCACATTGACCTAAAGAGGAAATAGTCGTGTAACAACAGTCTCACAACGACATTATAAGCACTCCAAAGGAAAGTGGCACCTACTGTGACTAATGAACGGGATTAAAATACTCACATACGAGAATCACCTTGGGATGCTATAGAATATGGTTATTGAAGTACAGTATCGCCGCTAAGTGGATCAGGAAAGTTACTTCGAATATTGATTGATGTAACGTAAGACCTAGGGGAAAGGTATTACGTAAGAAGTTTCAAGTTGTCAGTGGTATATTGTAGATCAATAGCGAGGTAAAACAACAATGGATGGACAAAAGTCACAAAGTATGAGATGAGATTAGATCGTCATTCTAATGATGAGCAGTAATGAGAAAGCATTAAAGGACTTAAATTTATAGATATGGAATAAGTAACGAGAGTAAGCTGAGATTTGATAGAAGACCTCAACAACGGTAAATTAAAGTAAGAGTTGTGGTAGTAAATTCATACGGATTGCGAAACAGACCTATGCGATGTGATATGACAATATTTGTGAATTCAACAAAGTACCGAGCGAAGAACTTCAGTATACTCATAGATGCCTAAAGGGACATCTTATAAAGCTCTACATATGAAGCCTAGAGATTGGGCACACTTACAAGGTCAAAATTGTACAGGCTGCATGATGGAAGGTAGCAACAGTTACAAGATTGGAAGGATTCTGACTACAAGTTGTGGTGTGAGAACAAGGCCTAGGGGGGGGGGGAATGCCCTGGACATTGGACTTATTCACAGGACAGTTGCCTAGATGGCAAGGGAAGTTCTAAAGTATTTGGAAGATATAATTTATGAAACTGATAAGTGCATCAGTCAACATTCGAGGATGAATGTTCCAAAGGGGGGAATGATGTTACGCCCCGCAGCATTACGTCGATGCTATACTATGCAGTAATATATTACAATGATGTTACCCTCATATGTAATATATTACGGTGGTAATGTTACGCTTCACGGTATTAAGTTGCAACAGTGTTGCACCCAACAATATTACATTACGGTGACGTCACGTTTCGCAGTATTAAGTTGCGAGAATGTTGCACCCTGAAGTATTGTACGTTAAATTTGTCATACGGTAATTGACATCATTCCAAGCAAAATATTATGTGGAGATTATAAGGATTATGCTATTTTATAAGTGACTACTAAAGGTGAAAGGGGGAGCAAGTCAAAGGAAATAAATTTTCGTCCAAGTTTGGCATGTTGGGATAAAATACGGCTCGAGCTAAAATACTTGGTATTTTTGGACTAGTACCATATAAGGTACCATATGACCATGATAGTGTAATATATAAAGTATATATGAATTATTTTGAAAATAAATAGAATTTTAAGTAATTTGTGATAGTTTTTAAATTATACGGGTAATAGATTAATTACCGGGTAACGAAACATTACCAGGTTAACCAATAAGCGGGTAAGATTAAATCCCTTCCCAAGAAAATGTGGCAGAAAGGCCACTACTTAAGGATGACTCATAAGGAATATTGGGTAGGTGGCAGAAACATAACTTGAAGTCTTATCAAAATAAGATTAAAAGCATTTGTCTTGTGGTTAAAACAAAGACATTCTGTCTTTACCATTTATCAAAATCATTGTTGTCCTTTGTTCAAAAGAAGTGGTGAGGCAGAAACATTTCAATTCAAAAGCAAAGGCTTCAATTAAAGCAAATTCGTCCAACTCCAACAAAATTCAAGCAAAGTTCATTCTAATTTCAGAAGCAGAAGCTTTGTTTTCTCTTTCCAACATATTTCACGGAAGTAGAAGCTTCACTTCGATCAAATAATTTAAGAAATAGGTATATTAAGGATAAGCTTTTCCTTTATTTTGGTATGATCTCCTCATTATACAAGTTTGATAACGAGGCATAAAGAAAAAATCATATCCCGAAATTTACGTACATTTTGCTAATCTCGAAAATTGCATATATTTTCATAGTTTTGTAAGTTATAATATTCTCCTTATTGGGACTTCATATTTAGTTGATTATTTCCTTCTTCTAGTCAAGAGAGTAGAGAATTTACATATATACAGTATTAAAAGTATATTCATCACCATCGAGCTATAATCGATGGGCAAGCCCCTATTGGGCAACTTCTGATTAGATGATAAGTTATATACCGAGCCTACTGTGGCCGAGCACTTATGAGCGAGCCTAGTTGGTCGAGATACAGAGCCTAGTATGGCCGAGCACATATAAGACAGCCTACTATGGTAGAGCAATTATATATATATATATATATCGAGCCTACTGTGGTCGAGCGCTTATGAGCTAGCCCAGTTGGTCGAGATACAGAACCTAGTATGGCCGAGCGCCTCTGAGCGAGCCTACTACGACAAATCAGTTATATATATATATATATACACACACCGAGTCTTATAGGGCTGGACAACTATTTTACTTACTATATTGAAAGAGTTGAGTCAGTATCAACATGTAAGCATTCCCAGAATTCAAATATGAAACCTCTAATTACAGATTTTACGGTGAAACTAATCTAAAGCTAAAATCTTCTACAGTTAGATAATTAACGAGAGGCATTGGAGATATTGTATTACGATTTCAATGATTTTGAATAACGTGAACAATTTTTGAAACACTACAAGATTCATTAATCTTTTCTTCTTTAATTTTACAATATTGTTACCAAGAACACACGAAAAACTAAACTAAAAATTAACATAAACAAAGAGATAATTGTATACAATTTCGTGACATTGCAGATCAAACTGTTCTTAGCAGAAAGTTACCAAGAAACTTTTGATTTTATATGTCTTATGCACATTAATTGTTAGTATGATTTCCAAATGTTAATTGTTGATATATTTTAATAGATACAACACCTATTAGAGAGGATCAAAGGGTGTTTTCATTTTGTGGCATAACTTTACTTGACAACCTCAAGGGTGTCTTCAGATTATCTTTGACTTTCAGCTACTTGCAGTTATTATATTATCAGTTCAGTTTCAGCTTTCAGTATATTGTCTTACATACTCTGTATATTATTTTGTATTGATGTCCATTTTGCCTGGGGACGCTACGTTTCATGCCCTCAGGTCCAGACAGACAGGTCGAGAGCCCTCCAAGTAGGCTATCATCTCAGCGGAAGATGTTGGTGCATTCAATTTGCTTCGGAGTTGCGTATTTGGTTAGTATGATTTGGACGTGTATTGTTTGGTATGGTGGGGCTCTATCCCGACCTTTATGACATTTATGTATGCTTAGAGTCTTGTAGACATATGTGGTGTACGTGAAAGATTGTACGACCTTGTTGGCCTATGTTTTGAGTTTATAAATGATCCTGTTGGCCTATTAGGCCCGTATGTCACGTGTATATGATGATGTAATAAGAAAGATACGTTACGTTGGTACTCGGTTGAGTAAGGTACCAGGTGCCCGTCACAGCCCATCGGTTTGTGTCATGGCAAAAGTGGTATCAGAGCAGTTCTGTCCTAGGGAATCTACAAACCGTGTCTAGTAGAGTCTTTTTTTATGGGTGTGTCATGCACCACACTTATAATCATGATGCTACAGGGCATTTAAGATTGTTACTCTTTCTTCTTAATCTAAATCGTGTGGTAGATCTCAGTCATAGGAATTCAAATTCCTAAATCCTATTCGCAATAAGGCGATACCTATATCTGGAAAGAAGGTTGGAAAGAGAGATTGTTGTGGAAAAGCTGAGTTAGAGGAATTGAATTTTTGTATAATGCCTACGATAAATAAATGTGAGGTCTTTAGCAGATCATGGGTGTACTGAAAGGTGTAAGCTTCTTGATAAGAATCCTTAAGGCAAGAATGCCTATCCATCTTTATGGTGAAAGACAATGAGAGATTAAGAAGATAAATACAAGTTTCAACAAGCAAAAGAAGCAAGATGAAGAAGGGTACGGGGCACCCAATTAATGAAGGTTAACGGAGTTTATAATTGAGGTAGAGGAACATAAGCTTTTTGAGTTATATTCAATAGTAATAGAGGTATACACAATTGGTCGCATCCCATTCTATATATGACCTATGGAGGTTAACATAAGTAGCATAAGAAGATATGATCGATGAATTGTTCGTGTCCCTAGTAGAACGAGAATGTTGGGCAACCCAAAGAGCTAAGGGATGGAGCAAGGGGAGACAAAAGCAAAAGATTGTTTTGTTCAAGTTTTCAAAGTAAAGCAATAGACCTAGATGATTAGCGGGAAATAAGAACAAAGTTAATAAAACATTATGAGCAAGATGTGATACATGGATGACAAAGGTAGGTAAAAAAAATGACGACAGTATTACATAGTCTAGTCAAGTGAATGAAGAGAAAAGAGGTGACATGCCTTAGGACAACAAAAGATTATATGCCATGAAGTCATATTCTCATTTTAAGAAAAAAATTCGTGACTCTAACATGATTGCCAATAGGAAAAGCTAGACCCCAGAATAATAGAGATCAATATGGACTGGTGAACAAGATAAACTAAACATGAATTAGGGCCTGAGTGATTTGATAATATTCAGCATCATGAGAATTTCATATTGCGTTCCGGCAATAATAGAATGGACAATAGAAGAAGATCCATGACAAATTCAGAGGATGGTCATTTATAAAAACGCTTCCCTAAAGCAAGCAATGTGAGCAAAGTTAAGTTTAAGTGACCATATGTGCCACTTACACTAAGTGTCACCATTGCGATTGAGGAATTTTATTATCCTTGGTACATAAGGATTACCGCAAGGTGAGTAAGGGTCATTGATGATGCGAAGGGACGCCAAAGATAGAGAGGAAAAATATCTATAGGCAGGTCGTCGTAGTTCCAAGTCTTAGTACTTCCCTAAAGGGGAGAATATGGAATGATAAAGGAAGAATGCGATAAAAATGAGAAAGGAATGAGATTTCACTTATCCGAATCCTGCAGTTATGCTATGATTCCTTAACGTTACGTAAGCACGATGTCAGAAAAAGTAAGTAAGGTTCTTGCCCGGAAGGTTATTGATAAATAATCTTCCGGGCAAGAGGTAAGTTAGACAAAGGAAATAACCTAAGAGAGATTACGTGGAATATGGATATGAGAATGGGTCAATGAATAGTTGGTAGTTGATTCAGGAAGAGCCTAGTCATGGCTAGACAAGAAGTTACAGACAAATCAGTAGATCATGCAAGATAAATGTAGTAAACCCTAACATGGAGATTTCATCCTTGCAGTAATGTTATTATAATACTTGAGATATATTCAAACAAGAATTAGGGTAGTTAAAGATACCGTATGAGTTTTACGAGGATAAAAGAAAGTGCCACTAGGAAGGAAATCAAAATATCAGTTGAAGCAACCCTACAAACACAAGGGCACGGAGGTAAGAAACTACGAATAATTATAGGCAAGGACGGACATCAAAAGGTCTGTAATAAGCTCATAGTTTTATGAGGGTCAAGGGATCTCCCTAAGTACTATAACAAAAAACTAGCTGAGGAAATAAGGAAGAAGGCTTCAACTTAAACACAACGACCTAAAGAGGAAATGGTCGTGTAACAACAGTCTCACAACAACATTATCTGCACTCCAAAGGAAAGTGGAACCTACAGTGACTAATTAATGTAATTAAAATACTCACATAAGAGAATCACTTTGAGATGCTATAGAATATGGTTATTGAAGTACAATATCACCGCTAAGTGGATCAGGAAAGTTACTTCGAATATTCCTTGATGTAACGTAAGCCCTAGGGGCAAGGTATTACGTAAGAAGTTTCAAGTTCTCAATGGTGTATTGATCAATAACAAGGTAAATCAACAATGGATGGACAAAAGTCACAAAGTATAAGATGAGACTAGACCATCATTCTAAAGATGAGCAGTAATGAGGAAGCATTAAAGGACTTAAATTTATAGATATGGAATAAGCAATGAAAGTAAGTTGGAATTTGGTAGCAGAACTCAGCAATGGTAAATTGAAGTAAGAGTTATGGCAGTAAATTCATACGGACGGCTAAACAGACCTATGCGATGGGATATAGCAATATTTGTGAATTCAACAAAGTACCGAGCAAAGAACTTCAGTATACTCATAGATGCCCAAAAGGGACATCTTATAAAGCTCTACATATGAAGCCTAGAGATTGGGCACACTTACAAGGTAAAAATTGTACAAGCTGCATGATGTAAGGTAGCAATAGTTACGAGATTGGAAGGATTCCGACTACAAGTTGTGGTGTGAGAAGGAGGCGTAAGGGGGGAATGCCCTGGACTTTGGACTTATTCATAGGACATTCGCCTAGATGGCAAGGGAAGTTCTAAAGTATTTGGATGATATAAGTTATGAAACTGATAAGTGCATCAGTCAACATTCGAGGACGAATGTTCCAAAAGGGGAAATTATGTTACGCCCTCACAGTATTACGTCGATGTTATACTCTGCAGTAATATATTACGATGATGTTACCCTCAGCAGTAATATACTACGGTAATGTTATGATTCACAGTATTAAGTTATGACAGTGTTGCACCCAACATTATTATATTACGGTGATGTCACGCTTCGCAGTATTAAGTTACGACGATGTTGCACCCTGAAGTATTGTACATTGAATTTGTCGTAAGGTAATTAACATCATTCCAAGTAAAAGATTATTTAGAGATTATAAGGATTATGCTATTTCACAAGTGACTACTAAATGTGAAAGGGGAGCAAGTCAAAGGAAACAAATTTTCGTCCAACTTTGGCATGTTGGGATAAAGTACGGCTCGAGCTAAAATACTCGGTATTTATGGACTAGTACCATGCAAGGTACCATATGACCATGGTAGTGTAATATATAAAGTGTATATGAAGTATTTTGAAAATAAATAGAATTTTAAGTAATTTGTAATAAATTTTAAATTATGCAGGTAATAGATTAATTATCGGGTAACAAAATATTAACCGGTTAACTAATAAGTGGATAAGATTAAATCCCTTCTCCAAGAAAACGTGGAAGAAAGGCCACTACATAAGGATGACTCATATGGAATATTGGGTAGGTAGCAGCAGTAACATAACTTGAAGTCTTAAAACAAAGACATTCTGTCTTTACCAATTATCAAAATCGTTGTTGTCCTTGGTTCAAAAGAAGTGTTGAGGAAGAAACATTTCAATTCAAAAGCAAAGGCTTCAATTGAAGCAAATTCGTCCAACTCCAACAAAATTCAAGCAAAGTTCGTTCTAATTTCAGAAGCAGAAGTTTCATTTTCTCGTTCCAACATATTTCACGGAAGCAGAAGCTTCACTTTGATCAAATAATTTAAGGAACATGTATGTTAAGGCTAAGTTTTTTCTTCATTTTGGCATGATCTCTTCATTATACAAGTTTGATAACGAGGCATAAAGAAAAATTCACATCCCGGAATTTACGTATATTTTTCTAGTCTCGCAAATTGCGTATATTTTTCTAGTTCTGTAAGTTATAATATTCTCCTTATCGGAAGTTCATATTCAGTTGAATATTTTCTTCTTCCAGTCATGAGAGCAGAGAATTTACATATATACAGTATTAAAAGTATTTTCATTACCATCGAACTATAATCGATGGGTAGGCCCTTATTGGGCAACCTCTGATAAGATGGTAAGTTATATACCGAGCCTACTATGGCCGAGCTTTTATGAGCGAGCCTAGTTGGTCGAGATACAGAGCCTAGTATGGCCGAGCACATATGAGACAACCTACTACGGGAGAGCAGTTATATCTATACCGAGCCTACTGTGGCTGAGCGCTTATGAACGAGCCCAGTTGGCCGAGATACAGAACCTAGTATGGCCGAGTGCCTATGAGCGAGCCTACTATGACAAATCAGTTATATATATATATATATATATATATATATATATATATATATATATAGACACACAGAGCCTTATAGGGCCGGACAACTATTTTACTTACTATATTGAGAAAGTTGAGTCAGTATCAGTAGGTAAGCATTCCCAGAATTCATATATGAAACCTCTAATTATAGATTTTATGGTGAAACAAATCCAAGGCTAAAATCTTCTACAGTCAGATAATTAACGAGAGGCATTAAAGATATTGTATTACGATTTCAATGATCTTGAATAACATGAACAATTTTTGAAACACTACAATATTCACTAATCTTTTCTTCTTTAATTTTACAATATTGTTACCAAGAACACACGAAAAAATAAACTAAAAATTAGCATAAACAAATAGATAATTGTATACAATTTCGTGAAATTGCAGAGCAAACTGTTCTCAGCACAAAGTTACCAAGAAACTTTTGATTTTACATGTCTTATGCACATTAATTGTTAGTGTGATTTCCAAATGTTTATTGTTGATATATTTTAATAGATACAACACTTATCAGAGAGGACCAAAGGGTATTTTCATTTTGCGGCATAACTTTGCTTGACAACCTCAAGGGTGTCTTCAAATTATTTTTGACTTTCAGATACTTGCAGTTATTATATTATTAGTTCAGTTTCAGCTTTCAGTATATTGCCTTACATACTCGGTATATTATTTCGTACTGACGTCTTTTTTGCCTGGGGACGCTGTGTTTCATGCCCGCAGGTCCAGACAGATAGGTCGAGAGCCCTCCAAGTAGGCTATCAGCTCAGCGGAAGATGTTGGTGCATCCATTTGCCTCGGAGTTGCGTGTTTGGTTAGTATGATTTAGACGTGTGTTGTTTGGTATGACGGAGCTCTGTCACGACCTTTATGACATATATGTACTCTTACAGGCTTGTAGACATATGCCTTGTATGTGAAAGATTGTACGACCTTGTCGGCCTATGTTTTGAATTTATAAATGATCATGTTGGCCTATTAGACCCGTATGTCACGTGTATATGATGATGTAATAGGAAAGATATGTTACATTGGTACTCGGTTGAGTAAGGTACCGGGTGACCAGCATGGCCCATTAATTTGGGTCGTGACACTAGTGAAGGGGGATTTGGCTGTCCTGGGCGTTCCCAACCTCTCACCAAGGTTTTCCTGCCTTTGTCGTTGAGCAACTCTTTGAGGTTCCCTTGCGGCAACATGTTTGCCACCTCTAGTCAGGGCGATTCAATCTTCTATTTTATGTCTACGTTTTTGGTCGAACTAGCAGAGGGTGTCAAATTTCCTTATGTTTGGGTCCGACCTCATCTTGGGCGGCCACTTGACTTTTGTTCTGAGCTTCTTAAGAGTGTAGACCACTTTTGTAGGTGATACACAAAAATTGTGAGCAGATAATAAGGAGGGCATACCTCAATCATTCTTGTGAGTGTTTGGTCTCGGCCTAGAAGGGCCATCTTCTTAGCAGAAAAAGGGAGTCGCGACACTATGTGGTCTCTTCTCGTACTATGTCTGCGCTCATTTTTGGGCTCAGCTCAGATTGTATCGAGGTGAGCCATCGAGTTGGTCTATTGAGGTTGTCGTCATCTGCTCTGACCTAGGCACAGTAGGAATTATGGATCTCATCCTAAGTAGCCGGTGGATGCTTTATTAGTCGATTTAGAAGCTTTTTGGTTGCCCTCGAACCTTCTCTACTTAACCCATTAGGAAAGGCTTCCATGACTATCCTTTTGAAAACATTTGGCAAGGTCATCCTCACCCTATTGAATCGGGCGAGGAAGTTCTTCAATCCCTCTCCTAGGGATTGCTTAATAGTGAAGATGTCGTTTACTTTTGTTTCAGCTTTCTTGGCCCCGACATGGGCTGTCAAAAAATTGTCTGCTATCTCCTCAAATGTTTCTATAGAGTAGGTTGGTAACTATGAATACCATGTCAACGCCCCTCCAGTAAAGGTTTCACCAAATTTTATTAGCAAGATTGAGGACACCTGCTCTTTGGTGAGGTCGTTTCCTTTCACAATGGTAATGTAGTGAGTGACATGATCTTCGGGGTCAGTTATCCTCTCGTATATTCTAAGATATAGGGGCATCTTGAAGCTCTTTGGTATGAGATGTGGGGTTGTTTCCTCATTGTACTATTGTTCCAAAAATCTTCTTACGTCTCTCTTTGATAATAATTTAGGGGCACCTAGTATTTTGTCAACCCGTTCTTGGTGCTCTTTCATTTGGTCTTTGAGTGTTTTGCTCGAGTTTTCCATTTTCTCCATTCTTTTTAATGTGGCTGCGAGGATGCTTTCACCCGCATTGTCAGTAATAGTGTGAGTATTACATGGAGTAGGAGGGTCTGCTTGGTCATTTTGTTCATTCCCACATTACTCCATGGATTCTCATGATTTCTACGGTCGAGCATGGAGCTTGTTTACCGAATATGATGACTAGAGTACCAGTTAGACATGCTTTGAGGAGATTTTTCATAACAGGTGGTGCCTCTTCTCCCATGGACGTGGAGGCTCATTTCCCATTTGGTTTTGTTGTGCTACAGAAGAGGGCAGGCGACCTTTCTCGCCTGGGGGAGGCAGTAGGCGTCATTCTTTACCTTATGTGTCATAGCCTTCATTGATGGAGTTCATGGGGTTAAAGGGAACGTTATCTGTTTCCCGAGTTTCATTTCCTTAGTTATATGCCATGAAAATTTTTCTACGCACAAAGAGGGTAGATAAACCTTGTGGTTTGTTAGATTATTAAGTCATGTGAGTTGTAGATCTAGTGAAAACTAAATATTGACTGAGATAATCCCCATAGACGGTGCCAAACTATTTTACCCAAATTTTAGATCTAGGTTTAAACAATTAGATTTTCTAATAAAATGGAGTTAATCTTAGCCAATATTAATATTTTAAAAAAATTAACTGACTTTGTAGAAAAATATCGCAAGTTTCTTCTAAATAGCAGTAAAGGGGTGACAATAAACAATATTTAATGCACCACGAACAAAGAGAATAACATATAATAATAAATGATATATAATGGCATTTATGTAAATAAATGCAAGTGAGGTAATCGAAAAAGGGCGAGATTCTGTGATATTTATCTTGACAATGGTAAATGATTGATGAGTCTTTGAATATTTAAATTCTCCTTGAGTCGTGGAGAGAAGTTAGACACAGATCTGAAGAAAATGTATATTTTGTTTGTATGTAATAAAGCAAAAATCTTCAAAGGATATCACTATGTTGTTCTTTATAATAAATGTCCAATCCCCCTCTATAGCTACATATCTTTCTATTTATAAAGGTACATGGGCCAAAAATATTCTAATAGTACACATGGGAGAATATCCCCTAGAATATTCTCCATAATGTCTTATCTCTAAAACTAGCCGTTACTGCCCTTCTAAAACGTGTGCTCGTCTTGGTCCTTTTATTTAGTCAGCTTGACCTTGTCTTCATCTTCATCAGATCACTTCGACCTCATCTTCGTCCTTTGTTGAAAACACATTGATGACGCATGGAAGCCTTCGAAGGTTTTCTCAATGTTGACTTGGTACACACATAATTAGGATAATTTTTAACCCATACAGTTTTCTTGACTTGGAATGACTTGTGGGTGGTTGTCTTCGATAGAAAAAGTTGCAGCAAAATATAATCAAACTTTTATGTCACTTAATAAAAAGAGGTGTTTATTTGGTCACTAGCATATTTAAAGTGTTTATCTGGTAGTTGATGTCGACTTTAAGTGTCCGTCTATATATTTCGCCAAAAATTACTTATCTTTCATGGGGCCAAAAGCAGCAAAGGTAAAGATGGTGTTGACCTGAGTAGTTTTGGTTTTGATTATTGATAAAGGAACACATGCATGAACCAGTTCCATGGAAACTATGCACAGGTTACGATCGGATTCAAGCAAAAGACATGCACATGCAAAGGATAAGTATAAGTGGTTATTTTTTATATTCCCTTAACAAAAATGCTACATATTAAATAAGGAGAAGGACTCCTTACTTGAAGAGAAATCTATCCAAGATAAGGAAAGGGTTAGAAGTTGAAGATAATTAGAACTCTTCCACCAAGGAAGAGTAAAGCATTAGAACTCTTGTTAACCCTTATTCTACTAACTCTATAAATTTTAATTGTGTTTTCTATTACAGGTGACACACACACATACAAAAGTCAAAGCCCGAACAAACGTTAAAGCACAAATTGAGAGCAAAATAACAAGGTATTGTGTGAGCAATTCTTGTGAGATTCAAGAGTGTGATCCTAAAGCTACACGAACCAGATTGAAGAACAAGTTCCATAAAGTTTTTTATTTCTCTTTCTTTCTAGTTCAAAGTGTAATAGTCATTCTGAGGTGTACCTTTCAGATTTCTTAAAAGCTAATTGTAGTAGGTACCTGAGTTGTATTATACAGGTTAGAGTTAACTTGAACTAGTTACAACAGCCTGTGGCTGGTTGCTACAATTTTTCGAGTTAATCCATAGGTTTGCAATAGTTTGTAAACTCGAGTTGTATCTTTCAAGTTAGAGTTAACTTAAAGTAGTTGTAACAGCTTGTGGTTGGTTGCTACAAGGGTTAGAGTTAATCCTTAGGTTTGCAAGAGGTTGTAAACTTTGTTATTAGCTTAGAGTTGTAGTGAAGTGTTCAAGAAAAATCCTACTGGTAGTAGGTCGTGGATTTTTTACTTTTTAAGTCGGGTATTTTCCACTTAAAAATCCTTGTGTTCTTTACTTTTTGCACTATTTATTTTGTAACTGTAGTGTAAGAAATGCATAGAAGAACCAGATATTTCGATAATCCAGTGCATGAGAAAATTGGGCACCACAGATATCACCCCCCCCCCTCCTCTCTCTTTTGTGGTATTGAAATATAAAATATCAATTGGTATCCGAGTAGGTTATCCTTGAAAAGGCTAACACCTTTGGAAAAGATCAAGATGAGTGCACTACCTGGAAACTATAAAGATCAATCCACCATTAGGCTACCACTATCCAATGATCACTACTATTATTTGTGGAAGGAGAGGAGAAGAGATCATTTGCAGATGCCTGATTGATGCTTTAAATGTGGTAAAAAGAGCCACATTTTCAAGAACTGCCCTATGTGGGAAGTCGAATGGAAAAATGAGAGATCTAAAAGATAAAATGGAAAGAAAGAACAGGTTCATGATAAGGAGAATTACAACCAAGGACCATCCAATGCATTGGTTGCTGCTAAGGAATACAGTTCAGATGAGGACATTGATGATGATGTTGAACGAGCTCCTATAGCAATTCGACAATCTGAAGATGAACCTATGAAGAATCTAAGATAAGTTTTCTAGGCCTAAAGCATAAAATTAAGTTCCTTTCTAAAGAGAGACTATCAGAACTATTGCTAACTTTATTGATGAATGTAAAAATATAAGTTCTGAAAAGGAATAGTTGTCAAAAGAGTGTAACTTTTTAAAAGCAGAATGTAAAAACCTGGAAATTAAAGCTTGTAAAACTGAAAAGGAAAATACGATTTTCAAGAACCGCGTTCATGCACTTGATAAAATTGTCTTAGAACTTAGATCTGAAAATATAATGTTAAAGTTAGGTATAGGAAAAGAGATAGCCAGTGATATACAATTCAACCTAGAAGAAGATTTTGGAAAAGGTCAAAGATGATTTATACAAAAGGGATAAACTAATAAGAGTTTTGAAAGAGGACTTGGCAAAGGTTAAACATGAGCTTGATAGAACATATAAATGGAACAGGTCCTCTGATTCACTTTCATGGCTACAAGAACACCATATTATCAATAGAAATAGACTTAGCTTTAGAAATTTTGCACCCAAATGGGATCCAAAAAATAAATACCTAACACTTCCTGAGAATAAGATATGCACTCACTGTGGTAACATTTGACACTATAGGAGTGAATGTGTAGCAAAAGAAAAAGCAACTCTAATGAATAAAAATTTCATTCCAGGGAAGAATAGGCTGCCAAGTTGGATAAAGAAAAATTTTATTTATCCATTTTCCCATAGAAAGGGACTCAAACTAGTTTTGGTTCCTAAGACTAGCCTCTAATTTTCTTTTGCTGGTCCAAATGAGAGAGAGCAGCCAAAAATGATATATGGTAAAAGGTTGCTCAAAACACATGACAAGAAATAAGAAAAGGTTCCTTTCACTTGTGGCCTTTAAAGGAGGTAATGTCTCCTTTGGAAATGGAAAGAAAGGAAAGATCATTGGAGGTGGAAAGTCCTGCAGGGAAGAAGAATGAACTCACTTGCTTGTGTGTCATGGACAATGATCCCTTGTATTGGCATAAGAGACTTGGGCATGCCAGTCTAAATCAACATAACAATCTAGTCTCCAAGGGCTTGTTGATAGGGCTGCCTAACATTAAGCTCAAGGAATATAAAGTTGTGAGGCTTGTGTAAGGGGGGAAGTAGGTAAAAATCTTCTTTCAAAAGTAAGAAAATAGTGAGTACTACTAGGCCGATGGAACTGGTCCATATGGATCTGTGTGGACCAATGACGACAACGAACAAAGGTGGTAAGAGATATATTGTAATGACCCGGGCGGTCATTTTATGTGTTACCACTCTGTTTCCCCCATTTCTACTTTTTTATGATTTATTTATCCGTATTATGTAGTATCAGGTTAGTCGGATCAAATCTAGAATGGTTTTGGTAAGGTTTGAGACACTTAGTCTCTTTTAAATAAGCTTAAGTTCAAAAAGTCAACCGGATGTTGACTTACATGAAAAGGGCTCGGATGTGAATTTCGATGGTTTTAATAGCTTTAGGATATGATTTGGGGCTTAGGAGTGTGATCAGAACATGTTTTGGAGGTTCGTAATAGATTTAGGCTTGAATTGGCAAAAATGAAATTTTGGCATCTTCCGGTTGATAGGTAAGATTTTGATATAGAGTTCGGAATGGAATTTGAGGAGTCTTCACAGGTCCATGATGTCATTTGAGATGTGTGTGCAAAATTTTAGGTCATTAGGACGTGGTTTGTTATTCTTTTTGATCAAAAGCGTAATTCGAAAGATTTTGGAACCTTAGGCTTGAATCCAATGTGATTTGGTTGATTCGATGTTGTTTGAGGTGTTTTGAAGATTTGTATAAGTTTGGATATTGGCGTATGACTAGTTCATGCTCTTGGTTGAGGTCCCGAGGGCCTCAAGGTGATTTCGGACTGTTGCCGGGAGGTTTTGAAGTTGAGTTTGGCAGCAGAAGTTTTATGGTTGCTGTCATAACTACATCTGTAGTTGGGAGGCCGCAAGTATGACTCCCACAGATGTGAAAGTAATCCATAGAAGCGACTAATAGATGAGTCAGGCGGAGCTGCAGAAGCGGGCATCCGGGTGCATCTGCATGACCGTAGATCCAAAACAAAGGTCGCAGGTGCGGTTCCAGAGATTTAAGTGAAAATCGCAGAAGCAGTAGATTGACCGCAAAAGCGGTAGCGCAGAAGCAAAAAAAGGGACCGCAGGTGCGAAATCCCTAGGTCAGAAGGTATATATGGTTTCCTTCGCAAATATTTCCTAAGTTCTCCATTTTTGAAGACGGAAAGTGAGCTAGGGCATTTCAAGGGGAAATCGAAGAGTATCAGTTGGGTAAGTTACCTAAGCATCATTAATTGAGTTTATGACTATTTTTCCATTGTTTAATCATGGTATTAGTGGAAATTAAGGAAGAAATTTGAGGGATTAGGGCTTGATATTGGAGAGCTTTGAGTGGGGAATTGAGGGGCCATTTGAGGTCTGATTTCGATGCTTTTGGTATGAATTGACTCGTGGGAGGATAAAGATTCCACTGATGTGATTTTTATGGAATTTCGAGAAGTGGGCTTGAGGGTTGGGTTTGGATCAATTTCGGGATTTTTGGTATAATTTGATTATTTTCGAATGGGCTTCGTTCCCTTAACATATTCTAATGTTATGATTCTAACTTTGGGTAGATTCAACACGAGTTGAGGCCGAGGCGAGAGGCAAAGGCGTTTCAGAGTAATAATTCATCTGGTTTGAGGTAAGTAACCATTGTAAATCTGGAACTGAGGGTATAAAACCCCAGTATTTCGTATTGTTTTGATAAATGAGGTGACGCACATGCTAGGTGACGAGCGTGTGGGCATGCACCAGTAGGAATTGTGACTTGGTCCGTTTTGTAGAGACTATTAAGCTGCGTATTTGATTTGAAATCTTATGATATCACATATTTTAGAGATTGATACTATATTATGGGTTGTATGACATATTTGGGGCCTTGTGCCGACCTGTTGAGACCCTCATGGGCATTTTTACTGTTTTCCTCACTATATTTGTTTGAAAGCATTTCCTCAGTCATGTTTTACCTGCTTAATTTTTTACCTGGTTTTTATCACTCTACTTCTTAATATGTGAAAACTGTTTGGGATGAGTTTCCTTGATTTCCATTGTTATGCCCGAGTGGCTGTGAGGTTAATGACTAAGAGAGGTTGAGGACCTAATGGCGAGGATTATATATATATTATGGATTGAGTTTCACACTGCAGTGATACTTATATGGTTCGGGCTGCACGTCGTAGCGATATATATATTGGATCGGGCTGCACGACGTAGCAATATGACACTTGGGCTGTAGGAGCCCCTCCGGAATCTATACACCCCTAGTGAGCGTAGTCGACTATATACTATGGATCGGGCTGCACGCCACAGCGGTTATTATGATTATTACTATTATGATATATTATTAAGCCTGAGTGGTGAGTGTGAGTACTGTGTGACGAGAGTTGAGTCACGAGTGAACAAGAGGCTATTGGTCAGGATGGGCAACCACCAGTACCACTAGTTGGGGCTACTAGAGGCCGAGGATGCGGTCAAGGCCATGGTAGGGACAGGGGTGTAGCCCGCACAGCAGCTAGGGCAACACCTAGAGATCCACCAGCTTCCCAGTTCAGGATTAGGTCATAGTTACGGACGCTCTAGCAGCACCAGCTTAGTCACCAGTTGTGCCTATTGTGATTTTAGGCCTTCAGGAGGCTTTAGCTCAGATTCTATCAGTATACACTGGGTTGGCTCAGGAAGTCTCTATTACTATGGCCGCAGCTACTTCTCAAGCTGGGGAGGTACTCAAACTCTCGTTGCTCACACACCTGAGAAGGTTATGCAGGGACATCAGACACCTGAGGCACCTCCAGCCCAGCAAGTTGCACCAGCTCTGGAGTATATGGTACCAGTTATGCCCGATGACAAGCAGCATCGATTGGAGAGGTTTGGTAGACTCCAGCCTCCGACTTTCAGTGGTAGCGAGGGCGAGGACGCCTAGGGTTTCTTGGACAAGTGTCAGAGAATTCTTCGTACATCGGGTATTCTGGAGACCAGTGGTGTAGCATTTACTACTTTTTAGTTTTCTGAAGCAGCCTTTATTTGGTGGGAGACTTATAAGAGACGTAGGCTTGTTGGTGCATCACCCCTTACCTATAAGCAATTCTTCATTCTCTTTCAGGAGAAGTATGTGCCACAGTCTCGCAGAGAAGGGCTGCACAGGTAGTTCGAGCAGTTGCGTGAGGAAGATATGATTGTGACACAGTATGAGATGTGATTTTCTGAGGTAGCTCGTCATGCGGTCTGGTTGGTTCCCACAGATCGAGAGAGGATCAGGAGGTTCATTAATGGCCTCACATATCAGCTTCAGATTCTCATGACTAGGGAGAGGGTATCAGGTGCTACTTTTGAGGAGGTTGTTGGCATCGCTCGCAAGATTGAGTCAGTTTGTCGCCAGGAGAGGGAGGCTAAGAGGCCTTGGGGATCTTGTAGCTTTGGTAGTGCTCCTACGAGAGGTCAGTTTTAGCACGATAGAGGCCATCCATTCACTCAAACTCAGTCAGCTCACCCAAGTTATCTTGGGGCATCATCAGGTCATGGTTCTCACAGTTCTCATTAGGGCCATTCATCACTCAATGCCCTTCCAGCCCAGGGTTCGTCTCGTGCTCCATCAGTTCAGGGTTCTTCCATTCCAGGTCCTTCTACTGGTCATTCTGGTGCCAGGGGTTCCCTTCAGTCTCCATCTCAAGCACTAGGGAGTTGTTACGGTGTGGAGAGTTTTGGCATATAAGGAGGCAGAGTCCTCGTCTTCTTGAGGGTCTATCGCAGCAAAGGGGTCATCCCTCGACTTTAGCTCCAGTTACTTCACCACCCGCTCAGGCAGCTAGGGGTGGGGGTCAGTCAGCTAGGGGTCGCCCTAGAGGGGGAGGTTGATTAGGTTGTGGTTAGGCTCATTTCAATGCACTCCCAAGTAGACCAGATGTTGTTGCTTCAAATGCTGTGATTACAGGTATTCTCTCAGTCTGCCGCACAAATGCTGTGATTACAGGTATTGCCTCAGTCTACCGCAGAGATGCCTCTATGTTATTTGATCCTGGTTCCACTTTTGCATACGTGTCATCATATTTTGCTCGTTATTTGGATACGCCCCGTGAGTCTCTTATTTTATCTGTTCGTATATCTACTCTGGTGGGCAATACTATTGTTATGGACCGTGTATATCGGTCGTGTGTAGTGACTATTGGGGGTCTGGAGACTCGAGTGGATCTATTGTTGCTCTGTATGGTAAACTTTGATGTGATATTGGGCATGGAATGGCAATCTCCGTGTCGTGCTATATTGGACTGTCACGCTAAGATAGTGATGGCTATGCCGGGTGTGCCATGGATTAAGTGGCGAGGTTCTACTAATTTTGTCCCCAGTAGGGTGATTTCATTTCTAAATGCCCAGTGGATGGTTGGGAGGGGTTTTCTTTCAGAATTAGACTTTGTGAGGGATGTCGGTACAGAGACTCCTAGTATTGATTCTGTTCTTGTTGTGAGTGATTTTTCTAATGTATGTCCTACAGACCTGCGGGGTATTCCATTGGACAGGGATATTGATTTTGGTATTGTTTTGGTGCCGGGCAATCAACCCATTTCTATTCCACCGTATCGTATGGCACCAGCGGAGTTGAAGAAGCAGCTTCAGGAACTCCTTGATAAGAAGTTTATTCGGCCTAATGTGTCGCCTTGGGGTGCGCTTGTTCTATTTGTGAAGAAGAAGGTTGGCATGATGAGGATGTGCATTGATTACAAGCAGTTGAATAAAGTAACAATCAAGAACAAGTATCATTTGCCTCGTATCGATGATTTGTTTGACCAGCTTCAGGGAGCGAGAGTGTTTTCCAAGATTGATCTCCGTTCAAGCTATCACCAGTTAAAGATCATGGACTCGAATATTCTTAAGACAACTTTCAGGACCCGATATGGTCATTATGAGTTCCTGGTAATGTCTTTTGGGTGGACCAATTCCCCATCAGCATTAATGCATTTGATGAATAGCGTAATTCGGCCTTATCGCAAACCGTTTGTCATAGTTTTCATTGATGATATTCTGGTGTATTCGCATATTCAAAAGGAGCACACGGAGCATTTGAGAGTTGTGTTGCAGAGATTGAGAGAGGAGAAGATGTATGCAAAGTTCTCCAAGTGCAAGTTTTGGCTCAGTTCAGTGGCTTTCTTGGGGCACGTGGTGTCCAGCGAGGGTATTCAGGTTGATCCAAAGAAGATGGAGGCGGTTTAGAGTTGGCCTTGACCGTCCTCAGCTACAAAGATTCACAGCTTTCTTGGCTTGGCGGTTTGTTACTGATGGTTTGTTCAGGGATTTTTATCTATCGCAGTGCCCTTGACCAAGTTGACTCAGTAGTGTGCTCCATTCAGGTGGTCGGATGAGTGTGAGGAGAGCTTTCAGAAGCTCAAGATTTCCTTGACCATAGCTCTAGTGTTAGTTTTGCCATCAGCTTCAGGTTCGTATACCGTGTATTGTGATGCTTTAAGAGTTGGTTTTGGGTGTGTGTTGATGTGGAAGGGTAGAGTTATTGCTTATGCTTCTCGTTAGTTGAAGTCTCATGAGAAGAACTACCCTGTCCATGATCTGGAGTTGGCTGCCATTGTTCACGTGTTGAAGATTTGGAGGCATTATTTGTATGGTGTGGCTTGTGAGGTGTTTACTGATCATCATAGCCTCCAGCACTTGTTCAAATAAAAGGATCTCAATTGGAGGCAGCAGAGATTGTAGAAGCTGCTAAAGGACTATGATATCACTATTTTGTACAATCCGACAAAGGCCAATATGGTGGTTGATGCCTTAAGTAGGAAGGCAGTGAGTATGAGGAGTTTGGCATACATTCCAGTTGGGGAGAGACCTCTTGCAGTTGATTTTCAGGCCTTGGCCAATCGGTTCATGAGGTTGGATATTTCGGAGCCCAGTCGGGTATTGGCTTGTGTGATTTCTCGGTCTTCCATATTTGATTGCATCAAAGAGTTCCAATATGATGATCCTCATTTGCTTGTCCTAAAGGACAGAGTTCAGCACAATGATGCCAGAGATATGACTATTTTGACGGAGTATTGAGTATGCAGGGCCGGATATGTGTGCCCAATATGGATGGGCTTCGAGAGTTGATCCTAGAGAAGGGCCATAGCTCGCGGTATTCTATTCATCTGGGTGTTGCGAAGATGTATCATGATCTGATATAGCATTATTAGTGGAGGAGAATGAATAAAGACATTGTGGGATTTTTGGCTCGGTATCTCAATTGTCAATAGGTGAAATATGAACATTAGAGACCGGGTGGCTTGCTTCAGCGGATGGATATTGCAGAGTGGAAGTGGGAACGGATCACCATGGACTTTGTAGTTGGGCTCCCATGGACTTTGAAGAAGTTCGATGCTATTTAGGTCATTGTGGATAGGCTAACCAAGTCCGTGCACTTCATTCATGTGTGTACTACCTATTCTTCAGAGCGGTTGGCAGAGATCTATATATGGGAGATTGTTCATTTGCATGGTGACCCAGTTTCCATCATTTCAGATAGGGGCACTCAGTTTACTTCACAGTTTTGGAGGTCTGTGCAGCGAGAGTTGTTACTCAGGTTGAGTTGAGCACAGCTTTTCATCCTCAGACGGAAGGGTAGTTCGAGCACACTATTCAGATATGGGAGGACATGTTGCACGCTTGTGTCATTGATTTTAGAGGGTCATGGGATCAGTTTCTATCACTTGCAGAGTTTGCTTATAACAACAGTTACCAGTCGAGTATTCAGATGGATCCATATAAAGCTTTGTATGGGCGACTGTGTAGATCTCCATACAGTTGGTTTGAGCCTGGTGAGGCTAGGCTATTGGGTACATACTTGGTGCAAGATGAATTAGACAAGGAGAAGGTGATTCAATAGAGGCTTTGTACAGTGCAGTCGAGACAAAAGAGTTATGCTGACAGGAAGGTTCGGGATGTGTCCTACATGGTTTTTGAGAAGGTTCTGTTGAAGGTTTCACCCATGAAGGGTGTTATAAGATTTGGGAAGAAAGGTAAATTGAGTCCTCGGTTCATTAGGCCTTTTGAGGTGCTTCGAAGGATTGGGGAGGTGGCTTATGAGCTTGATTTGCCACCCAACTTGTCGAGTGTGCATCTAGTATTTCATGTTTCTATTCTTCGGAAGAATATTGGCGATTTAGCTTGAATTGGAAAAAATGGAATTTTGGCATCTTTCAGTTGATAGGTGAGATTTTGATATAGAGGTCGGAATGGAATTCCAGGAGTCTCAGCAGGTCCGTTGTGTCATTTGTGATGTGTGTGTAAAATTTCAGGTCATTCGGACGTGGTTTGTTAGACTTTTCGATCAAATGCGTGATTCAGAAGATTTTGGAACCTTAGGCTTGAATCCGATGTGATTTGGTTGATTCGATGTTGTTTGAGGTGTTTTGAAGATTTGTATAAGTTTGGATATTGGTATATGACTAGTTCGTGCTCTTGGTTGAGGTCCTGGAGGCCTCAGGGTGATTTCGGATGGTTGACGAGAGTTTTGGAGTTGAGTTTGGCAGCTGAAGTTTTATGGTTGTTGTCATAACTGCATCTGCGGTTGGGAGGCCGCAGGTGCGACTCCCGTAGATGCGGAAGTAAGCCGCAGAAACGGACAAGAGGTGACTTAGGCGGAGCCGCAAAAGCGGGCATCTGGGAGCATCTGCGTGACCGTAGATGCCGAAGAAAGGTCGCAGGTGCGGTTCCAGGGATTTAAGTGAAAATCGCAGAAGCGGTAGATTGACCGCAAAAGCGGTAGCGCAGAGGCGGAAAAAGGGACCACAAGTGCGAAATCCTAGGTCAGAAGTTATATAAGATTTCCTTCGTGAATATTTGCTATGTTATCCATTTTTTAAGACGGGAAGTGAGCTAGGGCACTGAATTTCAAGGGGAAATCGAAGAATATCAGTTGGGTAAGTTGCCTAAGCTTCATTACTTGAGTTTATGACCATTTTTCCATTGTTTAATCATGTTATTAGTGGATATTAAGGAAGAAAATTGAGGGATTAGGGCTTGATATTGGATACCTTTGAGTGGGGATTTGAGGGGCCATTTGAGGTATGATTTTGACACTTTTGACATGAATACACTCATGGGAGGATAAAGATTCTATTGATGTGATTTTTATGGAATTTCGAGACGTGGGCCATGGGGTCGGGTTTGGATCAATTTTGGAATTTTTGGTATAATTTGATTATTTTCGCATGGGCTTCATTCCCTTAGCATATTATAATATTATGATTCTGATTTTGGGTAGATTCGGTATGAGTTGAGGCCGAGGCGAGAGGTAAAGGCATCGCGGAGTAGTAATTCATCCGGTTTGATGTAAGTAACCATTGTAAATTTGGAATTGAGGGTATAAAACCCTGGTATTTCGTATTGTTTTGATAAATGAGGTGACACACATGCTAGGTGACGAGCGTGTGGGCGTGCACCGGTAGGGATTGTGACTTGGTCCATCCCGTATTGACTATTAAGCCGCATATTTGATTTGAAATCTTATGATATCACGTATTTTAGATATTGATACTATATTATGGGTTGTATGTGATGTTTGGGACCTTGTGCCGACATGTTGAGACCCTTAGGGGCATTTTTACTGTTTTCCTCACTCTATTTATTTGAAAGCATATTCTCAGTCAAGTTTTACCTGTTTAGTTTTTTTTTGACCTGGTTTTTATCACTCTACTTCTTAAAATGTGAAAACTGTTTGGGCTGAGTTCTCCTGATTTCAATTGTTATGCCCAAATGGCTGTGAGGTTAATGACTGAGAGAGGTTGAGGACCTATTGGTGAGGATTATATATATATATTATGGATCGGGTTGCACGCCGCAGCGATACTTATATAGATCGGGCTGCATGCCGGAGCGATATATATATATTGGATCAGGCTGTGTGCCGCAGCGATATGATGCTTGGCCTTTAGGAACCCCTCCGGAGTTTGTACACCCCCAGTGAGTGTAGTTGACTATAAACTATGGATCGGGCTGCACGCCGCAATGGTTATTATGATTATTATTATTATGAGATATTATTGATCCTGAGTGCTGAGTGTGAGTACTGTGTGATGAGAGGTGAGTCACGAGTGACCGAGAGGCTATATCTATGAGTGATACCTTTCCCGAGGGGCCCATTTATGATATTTTTGTTGATTTCACTCTTCTTTTATAATGAGCCTCTGTTGAAAACTGCTAAGTAAATGATTTCAAAGTATTTCAATTGAAATTGAAGTTTTTTAATGTTGAGTTTGGTTTGATACTCTATTGCATACTCTTATATATGATTTTTAACTAATCGTCATTGCACTCAAACCTTATTTACTTTAGTTAGTTGCTGAGTTGGCGTACTCACATTACTCCCTGCACCTTGTGTGCAAATCCAGGTGCCCGAGCAGCAGAGTGAGGTCCCCCAGCATTATCAGAGCTTATCGGAGACTACAAGGTAGCTGCATGGCATCCGCAGCCCTTCTTTCCTCCTTCCTATCTTTGTTTTCTACATTTTAGTGCTTATTATGTATTAGTCAGTCGGACTGGTTGTAATTAGAGGCTCTAGACTTGTGACACCGAATTTGTTGGGCTGTGTTGGTATATTTTTGTACTATTTTTCCCGCACATTTAAGTTGATTTATATATTTCTAATGAAAATTTGAGATTTAATCAGTTTTAGAAAATGGTTTTATAAAAAGAATTCATTGTGATTACTTGTTGGGTTGGCTTGCTTAGTACTGTGATAGATACCATCACGACCGGGGTATTTGGGGTCGTGACATATATTTTGGTGCTTGTTGATGATTACTCTAGATTTACTTGGACACTATTTTTAACATCTAAATATGAAGCATTTGACATGTTCACTTTATTTGTTAGAAAACTCAAAAACAGTTAAGTAATCAACTTGCATCAATTAGGTCTGATCATAGTACTAAATTTGAGAATGCTAAGTTTCTGAGTTTTGCGATGAGCATGGCATAGATCATAATTGTTTTGCTCCTAGAACTCCATAAGAAAATGGAGTAGTTGAAAGAAAGAATAGGACTTTGGATAAAATGGCTAGAACTATGTTAATTGCAAGTAAGTTGCCTCATAAATTCTGGGTAGATGTCGTTAATACTGCATGCTACATCATAAACAAGTGCATGACTAGGCCTCTTGTTGAGAAAGCTCCCTATGAGTTACTTAAAGGGAGAAAGCCAAATATATAACATTTTAGGGTAGTTAAATACAAGTGCTTTGTTCATAAAAATGGAAAAGACTCCCAAGGAAAGTTTAATCCCATAAGTGATGAGGGAGTATTCTTCACATAATAAAGCATATAACATATACAATAAAAGAACTATGTGTGTAGTGAAAAGTGTATATGTTTTTTTATGCAAACAACTTTCTAAGAGGAAGGAACAAGATAATTAAGAGAATGGGATAATAAGAAATTCAAATGGTGAAACCACAGTCCAGCCTGAAGCTACAACACATAAAGGAATAGGTGATAGAACATGTTCTTCCACCCATGGCAACCTGTTGGGACCAAACACACATGCAAGTATACGTGGTCGTCAAGTAATAAAGTGACTCGAAAGTCGGATGTCGAACCCATAGAGACTTAGATTGATTGTTAACTAAGCAAACTAAAATCAATTAATTGTCCAAGATAATCAAGAGTGATGTTCTTCTATTAGTCTAATATTTCGAAAATTAAACAAATAACAAATAAATCAATAAGAATGCAAATGGGTATGACGAGACTTTAATTCAGAGGAGATGAAGATTCCAGGGTTGTGGTTGGTTAATCAATCCTATTAAGTTCAATAATTACACTCGTTAATCCAGATTATCTATGGTTGCTAATTAACCAGATCTTTTATATGAACAGCATGTTCCCACAATACTACTCGCCTGCCCATAATATATCAGCCATATATTCCTATGGTATTGAGTCTATCATGAACGAATATAATATGGTATTTAATTAAGCAAGACTATTAGGTATATTCCAATCCTAACCGCAAAATCTTCCCTAGAGCCATGGGTTCAGAAACAAACTCTCTCTAATTCTACTCTAATCTAAACATGGCTTTCGCAAGCATAGCATAGATAGTAGGGTGAATTGGTAGCTACAACAATTCACAAATTAAAACTAGAATTAAAGAAATAACCACAAAATGATAATCCGAATTAACAGAGATGTATTTAATAAACGTTAATAATCATGTCAACCACATCCCTAGAAACTATAGTGCCTAGTCACTCATGTTCGTACCACAATTTTCCAAGTCTTTTGCACAAACAAATTACAAATCAAAGATGAAGGAATGAAGAACTCGATGATTTCCTCCTCCAAAGAATGATCCAATTGTCTTGTCCCTTTCAAAATAGTTTCCCTAGGTCTAAGATATGTCAAAAGTCTTTAAAATAGCATTTTTATATGAATTTATACCAAGTAGGGTCGGGCCCAGACGAAATACCTTTTCCTGAGTGAAATAAGACTCTGGCACTGCAAAATTAGCACAGGCGCACCGCATGGGGCGACGCACCACGCGGTATGCTTGTGGGGAAGTTTAGAGAGGTGATTCTGATAGGCTGCAGGAAATTTCCACAGGCGTGGAGCGCCGCACCATGCACCGCGGTAGTGGAAATACACAAAAATGCAAAACATTAAAGGTGTATCCCATTCAATTATCTTTCCAACGATATATTGTGAAGTCCAAACGGAGTTATGAGCAAAAGGTTATGTGCATTTTACTAGGCAATATGTCGTATGCCTGATCGATTCTCCGTTTCGTTCTGAATTATCATCCGTTGATCCCCGAACATGATCCCAACTTGATTCCTTGGTCTTTTACTTAGACTTCAAAGAACCAAATCACTTGAATTCATTCCATAATATCTACATAACTCGGAATCACTCCTACAAGGCATAAAATACATAATTAGTGAAGAACACTAGCGATTAAAGCCCAAACTCAATTAGAATGTAATAAGCGACTAAAATACGCAATTATAGCTTTTCATCATAACCTGACTAGGGGAACTGACTAGAGAGTAACTGATCCTCAAACCTTTCGATGAACCTATTCCTCAACAATAATACCAGGAAGGAACACCCAAAGTAATTGATACTCCTATTGCAACATCCACGAAATTGGATTTGGATGAACATGGTTCATCTGTTGATTAGAAAATGTATAGGAAAATGATTTGCTTTATTTTATATCTCACTCCTAGAAGATCTGACATTATTTTCAGTGTAGGCCTTTGTGCCAGATGTTAGGAAAATCCAAAGGAGTCTCACTTGAAGGTTGTCAAGAGGATCTTGAGATACTTAAAGGGCACAACTGATCTTTACATGTGGTATCCAAAAGATAGTAATTTTGATTTAGTGGGATATGTTGATGCTGATTATGTAGGTTTTCTTGTGTATAGAAAGAGTACTCGGGTATGGCACATTTTCTTATCCCATGTCTTGTGTCTTGGGCCACCAAAAAGCAAAACTTTGTAGCTTTGTCTACTGTTAAAGCTGAGTATGTGGATGTTGCCTCATGTTATGCTCAATTGTTGTTGATTAAGCAGCTATTAATGGACTTTCAAATTGATGTAGGTTGTATTCCTATCTTCTGTGATAACACTAGTGCAATTAGTATGTCTAATAGCCCGGTTCATCACAAAAGAACTAAGCACATAGATGTTAGGCATTATTTTTTGAGGGACAAATTTGAGAAGGGTTTGATCACTGTGGAATTTTGTGCTACTGATAAGCAAATAGCTGACATCTTCACAAAAGCTTTGAATAGAGATCACTTTAAAAGGAATAGGTTAGAATTAGGGATGATTAAGATCACCTAAAAATACCGGTTCTAACTCAATGATTAGTTACATAGGTTGTGGATTTTATAAATAATTGGATTAGCTATTGGTTAACATCATACTTGTTTAATATACTATTGTGACATGCTCTAAAAGGTCTCACTGATGTCTAATGATATTACTCTTATTATCTTGGAAAACATCAGGCGTGGAGAACCTGGTTCATTGAGCTTATAAGGTATGTATTCTACAATCTGCATAATTTGAAATAATTGCATATGAATCATAATTTGAAAAGAGTCTCACTGTATTCTAAAATTCTTTTGAACCAATCAGTTACAAACAAACCAGTTTCACCCCTAAACCCACACGCCATAATTGCCAAGATTTTTGGGAAAGAGTCTGACGTCTCTTCAAACTGAAACTCCCGAGAAGAAAATACTTCTAACCTCCAAGAAGATGTTGTTACACACTTAACCTTTTTCATTTCAAATTGATCTAACCTTACCCTCTTATCTCAATTTTTTTCCGAAAGATCAAAATCTCCAAAACCTCATAACTCTCACCATTTCTCGCAAGTATCTGAATTGATCAAATGGAAAACACCCATGAGAATCCCAAAAACTCTGAAAACTCTTCCTCACCACCCAAAGAACCTTCACTCACACTTTCAATCACCCAAATCATATCAAAATAATTGCACGTAAAACACTAGCAAGCAAAGAACAAGCCAAGAAATTGAATGAGCAGCTACAAGCTAGTCAAGTAGAAAACCACAAAATTCTGATGATTCCTTCTAGTCCACGACTAAGGGGGAAGAATCAATTTTCTTCTGAAATTGAATAGGTACCTCTACATTTCCCACCTCTGAGTTTGGTTTTGAAATTGTAGAAAATCTTGAGAATCGATTTGTTTGGTTGGGTATATGGTTGGAATTGAAAAGGAAAGTATTGGTAGTGAAGACATTGGTGGTAAAAATAAAAATAAAAAGATAGTGAGGGTGTTGATGTTGATGCGAGGGGAAGGGTGGAAGAACAAGTGGCTAGATTTGATTCACCCATTGGTTATGGATTACATGAAGAGACAGGTGCAATGGTGGTCTAGAGTGAAAAGATTAGTGATAATGAAGAGACTTTGAATGAAAATATGGGGATAAAATTAGAGGAGATATGTAGTTTTTCTAGTGATAGAAGTACAGTAGATGGACTGGTTAGGTTTAAAAAATGGTTTCATAAATCAGTTCCTT